>NC_138026.1:44151458-44751458 GCF_964106645.2 Podarcis pityusensis | reverse complement strand
TCTGATTAAACTCTGCTGAGAAGTATTATATTTTACTTAATGAAAGTATTTATAATGCGTCCTTCAAACAAAGGGCAGAACTATACATAGTTGAAACCTAAAATGAAAAATAAAATTAAAGCAGCATAAAACAAAATAGCAAGATTAAGTTACAAATAAAAGCAGTTGCAACAAAAATTCAAGCGCTAGCATATCTGGCCCCTTCCCAAGAACCTGGGCAAAGAGATGCTGCTGGCAAAGTGATATTAATTTTGTGGTTAGGCACACCTCAAAAGGTTGATATTTCCGAAGCACTTCCTGGTGGTATGGATATTACAACACTGTGCAGACAGTGTTTCTGCAAAAATGCAAGCATTTCTCCCCAAGCAAGTCCTTCAGCCTCTGTGCCACATGCCCACACATCCTGTCAAATTAGGTTTGCATTTTCTTTCTGCAACTTTTGATGTCAATTGAACAGAAACAAGCTTGAAGCTTTTTTCCTTTCATTTATCAGAATGCCCTAGCCCCTAGCCCCATCCATCTGAATTTTTGCAGGTTCCTTCCTGGGGCACATCTACAGTGTATGCCATTTTCTTTCTTTCTTTCTTTCTTTCTTTCTTTCTTTCTTTCTTTCTTTATCTTTCTTTTTTAAATGTTGACCACAAAATCCCAGGGAGGGGTGCAAATGACATTTAGTTCTGTGCCACCAAAATCACATTTAAAAGTGCCTAGTCCCTAGTATAAACCCTATTTGTTGGTAAAATGGCAAGTTTCTTACCTAGTGGTACATCTTGTGTGTCTTACAAATTACTTATAAAACAAAATGATAGTTTAAGTGAATCCTTTAAGCAGTCCCAAACTAGACATGCTGCCCTTGAAGAAAAGCCACTGCAGCAATCCTTCTGGAAATTGCCAGGCTTTTCAGAGGCTACCATGCCTGCATCCCCCCCTCCCAATTTGGACAAAACAACAACAACCCAGACCTATTCAGAGGTTCATTGGAGTCAGGCTGAGATAGCTGTCATACAGATAGCTGCAGGTTGGGTTGCACCGCTCAAGCTATTTGGGGCTTTCAGGGGGCAGGGCATCAGACAGGAAGCAGAGGCAAGAGTGAGCAAGAAGAATGGGAGACTCAAGGCAGGACCTACTGGATTCTTCATTCCACCAGATCTCTCCTCTTTCTGTTCCCCAGAAGCAGCAATGTACTGTATAGGATGGAATCTTCCAGCTGAACAACTGCTGATCTAGTTCATCTGATTTTTGTGTGTTGCTTTTCCTTTGTGAGCAGCTTCCCTTCCATTTAGCTATTAAGTGGAGGATCCAATCCTGCACAGTACTGGCCATGGCTCTTTCACAAGTGGATTTCCTGCATGCAAGCACTTCCCTTGCATGCCGGGAAGCTGATCATGAAGGATGAACAACTTGCACTACACAGAATCATATTCTCCTGCTAAGCAGGAGGATCTGATCCTGCATGGGGCTGGGGCACCCCCACCTAGCCACATTTTTAAACCCTACTTTAACTATACTGTTATGTTATAGGATTTTAACAGCTCTTAGACCAACATCCAGATTGCTTTGGGGGGAAATCTGGGGCAGGACAGGTGCCCTCCAGGGCAGCACAGGGCAGATCAACCTGATCCAGGGACCACAGATCAGAGCAGATCAGGGGGTCCATGCAGAGCCCTAATAAGGGCCATTTGCTTAGATGATGAAAGAGGAGTAGGCACACTAATGTAGGATACGTAAGACTGCAATTAGGCATAACAGCTATATGGAGCTTCCAGAATGAGACAGAATGCCACAGAATACCAGTTCCTACGGAGCAACAATGAGTGGTCTATTACCTTCAAGCCCTATTTGTGAGATTTCTGCATGGCACCTTGTACAGTGGTACCTCGCAAGACGAATGCCTCTCAAGACGAAAAACTCGCAAGACGAAAGAGTTTTTCGTTTTTTGAGTTGCTTCGCGAGACGAATTTCCCTATGGGCTTGCTTCGCAAGACGGAAACGTCTTGCAAGTTTGTTTCCTTTTTCTTAAAACCGTTACAGTAATACAGGGTGCATTGCTTGAAGAGGTGCAGTTGCGACTTGACTTCGGGGAGCAACTCATAGCACGCGGTGTGGTAGCCTTTTTTGAGGTTTGTGAAGATTTTTTTGAAAAAATTGAAACCGTGCTTCGCAAGACGAAAAAACTCGCAAGACGAAAAAACTCGCAGAACGAATTAATTTCGTCTTGCGAGGCACCACTGTACTGGACTTAGATGGGTGGGCTATTGGTCTGATCCAGTAGGTCTCATCATCTGTTCAGAACTGAGCCATTACTGCAGAAGAAAAAGACAATATTTCATTTTCTGTATGTGTGGTGTGTGTTTTTAGCAGTCAAATCCATCCTATTCTTTTCGCCCCTTGTGTGTCATTTATTTGAATATCCTTTAGCTATGCCATTGCTTCAGAGCTGCTTTGTTTCTCTCTCTCTCTCTCTCTCTCTTTTAATCAGACTGCAATTCCAAGGTGGATGCAACTTTTAATCAGCGTATTTGTTTAAAGTGCATTGCCTTGACCAGAACATGTCTTTCCCACCCCCCACTGTATTATTTCATCTGGGATATGGCTGTCATTTTATCATGTTTATTTGCTTTAGGCGTGCCTGCCTGAACCACAGGCAGTTTCTGCAATGTGCCTAGAGGCGCATTCTCAAATCCCCACGTCCCTTTTGCTGAGTCTTGAAACGAGCTGCATCGCTGGGTGTTTATACATATCACCGAGATGGCACCAGGAGCTGAAATCATGCCCTTAGGGTTGAGTTCTATTTGGAGGTGCCAAAATGGTTTCTCTGCTCTCACTCAGCAGCGTGACACGCGGTCACTCATTTCATGAGCTGCAAATGAAGGCATTGAAGTGACTTTGGTATAGCAGACGGTCCAGGCAGCATTTTTTGGCAACCGTATGTGTCATAACGCCTTAAAGAATAGAGGGGCTGGGAGGTTCGGAAATTCACAAAGAGTGACACCTAAGAGCATGCTAATGCTTTCGCCATCCTGCTGCATATTGTCTTGTCGGCTGAGTCCAGGAAATGAACGTGTAACTCAAACCTACCCTTGTAGCTCTCCAACTTATTAAAGCAGAAATCTGAAATATTTTTTATTTATTTTTCTGAATCTAGGGTGGTATTATTAATAATATTCCAACCAATGCCTCTGGCCATATGCTTTGACCTTTGATAAGTCCTTTGTGAAGCTCGATCCTGAAACCACTTATTCCAGCAGGGGACTCATTGAAGTCAACAGAGCTCCTGTCAGCATACATGCTTGGGGCACTAGAGCTTTATTATCTAATCAATGTCACTGCAGATATTCATACCAGTTGAAACCAACCGGGGATCACAAACTTTTTATATTACGATTCCAGAATAAAGTTCTTTATTGAACAGTTTGGAGTGAAATGAGCATGGATAACAAGCATGGATGTTTCTGAAAGGCTTTATAATTTAAAGCAGGTCTGGGGAACCAGCAGCCCTCCCGTCATTGTTGGACTCTTAATCTCAGGATCGTAACTTCGAGCCCCATGCTGGGCAAAAAAAATTCCTGCATTGCAGGAGGTTGGACTCCAAGTCCCATCAACACCCGCCAGCAAGGCCAACATGATCAGAAATTATGGGAGCTGGAGTCCAGCAACATCTGAAGGGCCACAGAATTCCCACCCCTGATTTAAAAAGACTAGGAAAATGTCCATTCCCATTCTGGGTAGGTGGGTGGCCTAAGAAAGAGAATCTCTCAGTCACCTTATCTGCAATGCTAAGCCAATACCCCCAATTTATTTATTTTTAAAATTTGCCCCCCAAGAAAGTGTGGAGAGATATTCAGCCCAGCTTGAAAATAAATCCAGATATATGATATATCAAAATATCAACCACTCAAACTTATCCAATTTTCATCACTTGTCAGAGCTCTCTTTTGTCAGTGGAAATATAGGCTTGCCACTGAGAACTCAACTGGCAAACATATTTGGGGAGAGAGGAGTAAAATGAACAAGGGCAAATCAGCAAACTTATTTGTGAAAGAAACGAGAAGACATATCTTCAGTGGACAGCTGACATTTCTCATAGGAGGGTAAATGCAGGAGGGAGTGATCCCATTTATACAACCAGCTCTAGATTCCATTTCATGCTTTACAAATATACAGTATAGGGTGCTTCCTCCTTTTGTGTTCTCTCAGAGACCGAACATGCTCCCCAGGGCAACCCTCACCATTCCTTGTCATTCAGAGAACACAGCCAGCTGCTGAAGCTAGGGCTCCCATTGCACTGTTACCAAGCCACCAGATCAGACTGGAAAAACATGTGTTAGTGCCCTGTATATTATCTTTGGAGCTCACGGGTGCCACACTAGCACAGCAACATTTGCTTTTCAAAATGCCATTCAAAGTTGTCACTGGTACACATCAGGACACCACAAGAAAATGACTTTCAATAGGGAGACTGAAAAGGCACATTCTTATGAAGGTAATCAACTTTTTGTGGTGGCGATGGTGGGGTGTTTCTTTTCATATTATTTTACTCAGTAAGGTTTTGGAATGTTTATCCTTTTTCCACCCCCCTTTCTTCCTAAGGCTGTCTCATCCAAATGTTTTTGTAACTTCATGAACGTGTCAAAGGTCCTCTGCGGGAATTCTGTGGGAAATATGCGGAATGACCTGCACATAAGAAACAAGGAAAACATCACAGCATGAGATACCATGGAAGTTAAAATGAAGCATCTGCAGCTCTGCACATGGCACTACAGAGATCTGTAACAGGACATTCATATTCAAAGGACAGCCAGAATGTTAGGCTCACATACTGATTGAGAACCTTGCATTATTATAATCAGCATGTAGAATGTGGATCAGTATTTCTAAATGAGGAGTGTTGATACAAAAGAGGGGTTTATTGCTTTTTTTGTAGACTCTTTGGTCTTTCTTAAAACACACATGGAATCAAAAATCTGTTTTCAAAAAGTCCATGTGATGAAATCTCCTGAGCCTTTTGGTTATTTGCTAGAAATATTGTCAACAATTATTATCCTTAGCAGTCAAATTTCCAGAGATGACCAATGTTTTCCCATGCTAATGAAATGAATGAATCTATTGCATGCTCAACAAATAACTTCTTAAGAACAGCCAAATAAAAAATTAGCTGTAAACTCAGAATTGTAGTTCATTGTTTTCATATTTTCAGATGAAACAGACACAGAGCGAAGAACACAAAGGATGGAAAGATTGTTCACTGTATATGTAAAATAACAAACAATGCTTAGCTCCAGTTGAAACTAGTATAACTGCTCTCCTTGTTTGTTTGTTTGTTTAATGTTAATCATCTAAATGCTAACAGTCCAGAATGTCAAAGAAACATAGGCCACTCACTGCCTCTAACAACTCATGCCGTCATATTTATCAGATGGCATATTTGCTGCCTTCGATGAGAGAGAGCTGTTTTTCATATTGTGGAACTGAAGGCAATCTAATGGCTAGAAAACAAACAATGGAAACATTGAGTTGGATTCAGACTAAGACTGCAATCATACATCCATTTACTAGGGAGAAAGCCCCCTTGACCTAAGCAGGGCTGACTTATGAGTCGTCTTATGAGTCTGATGCAGGAAAAGCTTGAGTAGGTCAGAATTACCAAATTCCACAGAATCATTCTCCATGTCTAATTGCTGGAAGTTGATTCTTAGTCAAATAGAATAAACAGTGGGATACAAATTGTCATGAACACTTTTGGTGATATTGTTTTGTGTTGAACGTGCCAATCTGTTATGAGAAGATATGGAGACAGTCAGGGCTTTTTTTTCAGCTGGAACTCATCAGAACTCAGTTCCAGCACCTCTCAGGTGGACACCATTGCCATTCTAAGAGAACAATAGTGGTCTTCATGGTGAGTTCTGGCCCCTCTTTTTCTATAAAAAGAGCACTGGAGATAGTAAATTTGTTGGGGGGGGGGAATGGCTATCAGGTGTACTAGGGCGTTGGGGAAAAGAATCTGCCATAAGTGACTGATAGGCTGTTGTGAATTTAGATTCTGTTGACTCATATTGTCAAGGTAAGAGAAGGAAGGCATAGAGAAGATAAATTTGTTCAGGCATTTGTTTATAATACATAAGAAAGCAGAAGTACAGGATGCCCTTCAACAGTAAGGTTTACTTGGAGAGATTTGATATTTTTTAATTGGTATAGTCTTTTTATATTGATAGTTCTTAAGTATAGCATTTATGTATTCACATAACTTTTATGAACAATGTTAATCTACCTTTCAAGGCCAAAAAACCGGAATAATAGAAGATTCACAGAGCTTATAAATTGATGGGCTTTGTGTGTGTGGTGTACAGCGGTGGGAGGGGAGAGCATAGACACTATAGCAAAGATTGTTATATTTGGTACCAAAGCAAGAACATTGAGATTATAACCAGCAAACTAGGTCTAGTTTGATGATATGCTGTGCTCAAGTATGAGGTCCAAATTTACTACACACTAGTAAATGGCACACATAGTGAGACAATAAGTAGGCAGCTAATAAAGGAAGGTACATCAAGCACAGCAGCAGAAAGAAATGTAGCAGGAAGAACAACAATCTCTTTTCCTTGCCATGAATTTATTCTGTAGCAACAGAAAGGTATTGATATGGGATCTTTTCTCTCTCTCTTTCTTTTGGTAGACTGAGTCTCAATGATAACAGCTTCCGATGCAAAGTGTTCTGTCACTGCCACAAGTTTTATGACCTTCCCTTCTTCCCCATGAAGTCTCCCGACTCAGCCAGTGGTCTGGAACAGATGACAACACTGTTTCTTTGTTCTCTTAGCCTGTGGCTGGGTGTATCGAGGGGGTTTCTCGGCACAGTTGGTCAGCATTGTGCATTTTGTTCTTTACCCAGCAGATACTAAAGAAACACAGGAGCACAGCAGGGCCCAAATGACAGTGCTTAATAATATAAACAGACATGCAAGTGCTAAAGACATGTGCCTGGTAAAGCAACTATTCTGGAAGCTTACAAAGCACACACAGTAATTTACAGAGCTACCACCTTCTTCGTGTCCACTTCAGAAGGATATGATCTAGTCAGTACCTGGTCCTGTACTACTGGATCTAGGCAGTGGGTGATCTCTTGCTAGGAAAAGCTACAAGACAAAGCTGGTGCAGAAGCCCCAGAAAGCCCCAGGAGTCCTTAGCTTGCTAACAATTTCAATTGAGAATTTAAAAATTCCAGTCTTTAACTATTAAAATGTAACTTAAAAAACAACAACAATCAAATGCTTGTGATCTTCCTGATGTCTTTACAATGATTGCCCAAAATTTCACAAGCAGAAGCAGGATTATTTTTATATCTGTAGTTTTTACTTCTTTTAACACAGTTAAATATATATGGGCATTATCACGACAATATAAGCAATGGGACACAATTAGCATTAGCTTTATCGTTTGTGCCCTTACTTTTTAAATGAAAGCTGAAAAGTCGAGAGGCAGGTCTAGAATATCAGTGAGGGGGAAAGTGAAGCCCTACCAACCTACCACTACAATGGATTCAAAAATGTTAATTAAAAAAAAAAAGATTTGGGCAGATGCGAGAAGAAAATCAATCACCCAACTAGCCTCACCCCAGACATGATCCTGCTCCAGTCTGCAGCACTCCTACAGATCCGGCTATCTATGTGAATAGAGAATGATGGAGAGAATTTGAAGAGGTGGAATCCAAAGAATGGATGTGAGATGCTGAAGAAGAAAGACTCTTACTTTCAGATCATGCCACTTTAAGAAGAGAAAGTTTCAGTTCTTGCAAAGTAAGAATGACATTTTTCTTTTACTTAAGGGAGCCCCTTTAACAAACTAGCTGGGATCATGGCCTTTATGAATTATGGACCCTTCACACCATGGATAGAAACCATAATACTCACTCCTTGCCAGTGAAGTATATTAATAGTAGATTTGGCTTGACATTATGGTCATTAGGGCCCTCTGGAGTTCTACTATAAATGTCAGTAGTTGTTGTCAGAAAGTTAAAGGTTTTGTTTCCTACAGGCTATAATAGCTGTGTGCGTGTGTATGTGTGTGTGTGCATGTTGCCTACTTGCAAATAAATCTTATATCAAATAAGGTGCACTGCATTATGAAAACAAAACTAGCCATTTAGTGGACAGTGAAATGTGTGACTACCAGTTGGTGTTCTCCAGCTTGTGGGAGCGGGCACAAGAATTACCAGTAAAATAGAATAATCAATAACATGTGGTAAAATACATGTCCTTAAAGAATTAGTTTTACTACTGATCGTGTTCCCAGGTATTTTATAAAGATGTGCTCTTGGCTATGCCATTTAGAAATTGCATCAAGCTGCCTGCTGAGTGCAAAACCAGAGAATAAGAAGCAGTCTGATATTATAGCAAACTGGAGCCAAACCTGAATGTCCAATTCATCACAAACACTTGTATAAATGTATATGCTTTATTTAAATGCGCTTATTTCCTAATGGGAATCTCAGGGTTTAGTGTGAGCCAAGGCTTTAATATGGGATGCTGTTTTCAATGCCAGATCATTCACAGTGGAATTTTGATGAATTTGCATGGGCAACACACACAAAAAGGCAATCATTTCAGATCCCTGTTAAGTCCTTGTGTCTAAAGACTGGGACTCCTCTTTAGATGAACACACTGAAATATATAAAGTAATCTACCTATTTTATGGGTTGATTCCCAAAAGAAATGGGATTTGCTCACCACTATGGTCAGATTTTCTTCATAATTAGAACAAAACGATGTTTGATTTCATCAAGGTGGGGTTGAGCTAGATTTGCTCTTTTATGTGTATTATTTTGAGTATTATAGGTTATTTTATATCTGTTTTGAATTTTTGTTTTTCTAAGTCACTGTGATTTCATTCTTGGGGATGGGGGGAGTCTGGTAAATAATAAATAAATCTTAATGATGTAATCAAAAGGAATATTTTGATACAAAGCCATTGTCTGCTGTTTGTGTGTGAAGACACTGAGAACCAATTCACACACTATTCTGTTAATGAAAGGAGAAAACTAAGATGCTTCCTGTGAAAACTAAGATGCTTCTCAAGAGTCTTTCTCAGGGCGGTCACTAAGGTCAGTCATTCAACCACTTCACCATGTTCAGACTTCGCTTTAAACACCTGCTCTCAGCATCTACTGGCAAAAAGAGCCTTGGGAATCTCACTTTATTATTACTCAAGTACATCACTACCAGTCATGTGGGGTAAGAATTGTTCTTCTTATAATCCACCCAGATCAGAACAAAGAATGCTAAACATATTTCATTATGGAGCATAATATCCAGAACAAGTAGTAATTATATGCAGCATTTTTATAGTTCTGGTTTCCTAACTAGATGGTTTCCTAACCTAGCATAACTGATTATCATGAGCTCTCATAACAGCTCTTCTAACTCATACGCTCATTATCCTTCTCCTCTAATTCCCTCTCAATCTCTTTCTCATTCGCAGAAACTCCTTCCCCACTTCAACTGCCATTCCTCAAGCAACGCTCTGTACCTGCAGCTCACTCTAACTCCACCCAGCATTCCACTCCCCTCCCCTCCCCTCCAGTCAATCATTCCTCTACTAGCACCTTTGCCATAAACACCCTAAGAATTTTGCCGCCCGCCCCCCACTGCTCCATCACTTGAGCATTTAAGTGGCTGGTAGTGGTGGCACAGGAGCAGACGAAGGAAGTGAGCAATTCCAACTGCTAGAACAATGAATAAACACTCATTTGAATCCCTAGACATTGCAACCAATCTTCTTCTAATGACGATCAACACAAGCTTTAATAGAGAGGTGATGCTTAGTTGGAGACTACATTGAGGCTGGGGGTAGTCCGTGCCTCACGACCAGTAACTGAAAATAGACCACATGATTTCTTGGACCGGGGATGGGGGGGGGGCAGAAATATAATAATAAGGTGTTGTGGTAGATAATATTTTCTTCCATTGTATCATGGAATTTGTGTGCTCTTGCATCACAGGTAGAAAGGTTCTCATGGAAATCCTTCCTATAAAACAAAATCTATCCTAAGAAATTGCCACGTTTTAACTGCTGCAAGGTGTTGCCTGATGCTGTCATGGCAGAATCTGTCTGGTGCATGTTGAAAATAAATCAGAGCACAAATGGAAAGTGCAATAAATGGCATAAAAGAATATACACTAACATTTATGGCAGTTGGTAGGGAATCTGGAAGGGCCCTGGTGAAGATTAACAGCAGGGATAAAGTTTCCAGTTGGAGAACACATTATGCTGAATTAACAGTCATGAGGCGGAGGAAATAAAATTGAAAAATCATCATTTGATTTCTTTACAAAGGACTTAGAAAAGTAAACTTGAAAAGCTGAAATAAAGTATATGTTGGTTCAGATATGTATCTGTAATAACTTAAATTACAGATACTCATCTGAACTATCATATACTTTATTTATTTCAGAGAACACAGAGAAATATCAATAGAGGTATCTTCAAATATAGCAATCTGCCTTCCCACACTTACAATTTTTGTAATATTTTCTCTTTGTTTTGTGGTTGTAGATACCAAGGAGATGGATGGATGGATGGACAGACGTAAAGTAGGTGTGTATTTTCAATTGTAATTTTAGCTTAGAATTTATATTTTGAACTGTTGATATTATTCATTTTTCTTTGTATAAACTTGTTTTTAACATTGATTTTTACTGACAATTTAATGTATATTTTATATTCTTTGTAAACCAGTTGGAGGTTTTATTTAAAGTTAAGTGGTATACAAGTTTTTGTTAAATGAAAAATAGATTAAACAGATGTCTTACCTTCTTTCTTATTTTCATTTGTTAGTAATTTACATTTTAATAGTTCCTGTTATTTCCGGTCCTGTCTACCCCTTCTTCATTCAGGAGAGCACAGTAGCTCACTGGTGAAAGAGTTGTGCCATGGGGAGGCAGCAACTTATAAGAATGGACTCCAAGTTACAAATGTGATACCCAAAAACTTCCTGAGTCAGTGCATGTGGAAGGTGCCATTCCTGATGATTGTAAGTTGTCCAAGACTTATTTCTATAAAGCAGCATGCTCAATACATGACCTTCATCTTGGTATTGGACATTACTATCACATTTTCCCATACACTTTTGGAGAGGTGAGCCACTGATGTAGCTGCCTTGGCAATACGCTCGTCCAACTCAGCATCAATGGAGAGTCTGCTGGTTATGGTGGAACCCAGGTAGACAAAATTGTCTAACACTTCCATACACACCATACATTTAAAGCACACAGCTTCCTCTCAAAGAATCCTGGGAACTGTATTTATCCCTCACAGAGCTACAGTTCTCAAGCTGGGAGAAGTCATGTGCTTTAAGTGTTTTAGATGGATGGTGTGTACACAGCCATAGAGGACAACCAGCACCATCCACCTGAAGCAATAAGCAAAACGTTATTTGTAGAACTCCCTGAGTTGCGGTTGATAAGTCATATTACAGAAATGATAATTGAAGTTCTCTCCTCTCACACTTTGGTCAGGAGAAGTGCTTTTCTTTTCCTTTGAAAGATTTAAATGGCTGGGGGAAATGCTCACTGAGACAAAAAAAATCCTACCTTCACAGGTATACCGATGGGATATGATCTGGCGGTAAGTAACCTGCATTGAGTTATTGGGGTCATGGTGGATAGTTCAATGAAAATGTCAACCCAGTATGAGGCAGGCAGCTGTGAAAAAGGCACATTCCATGATCTTTTCATATTACCCCTCAGTGAAAAGACAAGGAGTAAAACACCTTTTAATTTTAATGTCAATGCGATAGAACTTTATTTTATTTTTTCAAGAATTAAGCATTTCTATAATTCATTTTCCCATTCTACTAGACCACATACACATGAAGATGGCCATTTCCTAGACCATGAAATTTGGTGTTGTGAAACATCAAGGGAAATGCTTTTGGCTTGGCCATGCTAGGGTGGCACATATAATGGCGGGCCAATTTAGCTTCTGAAGACTAACATCCTTGTCTAATCATAGGCAGTTGCAGCCTGGGGGGTTGTAAAGGTTGCAGGAGGTCTGGCAGAACAAAAAGGAGCAGGTGCTTCAGAGCAAATGAAGTTTCTGGGCTATATTTTCAAACAGCGCAAATATCTGTATAGTAATATTCCAAGAGGAAAGCACATCATTGTAGCAGGGATAATGTGTTGTATGTGTTGACTGTCAGATTTGTTTTATAGCAAGGCAATCATGTTTCTAATGATGAAGTTTTATGCTCAACTTTGCTGAGATAAACTGCATATTTGGTCACCTAGTGATAAAAAAAGCTTTCCTGGTACCACAGAATTTTGTGGGGGAGGCGGGAGGAGTTTGGAGTGTTTTTGTTCACAATTCCAGGCACTGAATTCCATTCCCCTTTCCACTTGTTTTCCATTTCCCTCTTACTCAACAATCACTCAGTTTTAGGTTTCCACCCTGAGTCCCCCTCCCCCAGTATTATTTGTACTTCTGCAAACCTTGGTGTTCTCTCAAGCCTGTCAATATCTCTATTTTGAGTGTGCCATTTTGGTTTCGTAAGAATTGGCACTCAGCAACTGAGATTGTTCTTAATACTCTGACAGTATATTATTCTGTGCCTTCCGGTGGTTAAACAGTTGCATGCTAATGTTGTGATTTTTCAGCCACATCTGCCAAAGCTGTCTTCCTTTGCCTTGTCATTTAGTCCATGTTCTATAAACAAATGTTTTTGGCCCCTTTCCCCCTTTTTGGGAAGACAGCTGCTGGGAATGACCTGGCCAACTGCTCATGCATAGCTTAGTAGGAGACCTAGAGATGCTTGTCAGTGACTAGAGCAAGTCTCTGACATAAAGAACAGACGCCTCAGACTCACAATCACACATCATGCTCCATAACTCCACTAGCAGTTCAATAGGACTCTCTCTCTGTCTCTGTCTCTTCTCCTCTCTCTCTCGCCTTATGGCAATGACAACTTGGATTCCAGCTGCTGCAAACATTAAATATGGCTCAACCAAATCACCAGAAGCCGAATATTTAGAATATAGGCAGCTTGAGCTTTCAGTGGTTTGACCTACATCTTAAGACAGACGACGGTAGCTAAACAGACAGATAGACAAATGGACAGACAGACAGACAGACAGACATACACTGCCCATTTTTCAATGAGAAATGAAGCGACAAAAAATAAAAAAAATAAAAAACCAGCAATATTCCCCTGCCTAAATAGCCTGAGAGGCAAAGCCTGAGATCTGTATTTCCAAAGTGTAACAATGAGATTAACGTTTTTTTCCCCTTCCTGTTCTTTGGCTGAACCCACCTATGTGTGTGATAATTGTGTTTCACATAATAGGTCTGCAGTGGGCTCTGACTGTATAGCATTTCTGTTGGCTGCATATGAATATCTCAGATGCTAAAAGGTTCAAAGAAATATCCTTGGAAACTGGGTGCACTTATCAGCACGTTTTGTTAACAAATGTTATCCTTGTTAAAAGAACGAGAAAGTAGAAGGCCTTCTAATCCTTTTCACCTCCTCTGCCAACCTGCCGTTGTTCCCACTGTCTGAGCAGCGCTGTCTGAAAAGTTGGCTGGGGTTTTTCCCAAGGCATTTATATTTTAATATGCCCATCACCCCACAGAGAGCTGGTTGTCATTTCACACAGACTCACAGTGTTGAGAGCTGCATGGGAGCTTACTTGCCTGAATCAGGGGTTGAGTGGAGGGCAGGATCAGAAGGCTCTGCTTTCTGCAATTGGGTGAACTGTTTCACCACTTCTAATCCTCAAAGCCAGATGCGGCAAGGTCCCTGAGCCCATGCTAGACCATCGCTTGTACACACACCTGACAGAACCACCAAGTTCTGTATTGTATTGTTTGTATTGTTGCATGCCACCCCAATTTTCAAGCAGAGTGAGATTCCAGGGGTTCCAGGCACTTACCCATGATTCATGTTTCGTTTGGAATAAGGCACAGCAGAGACTGTGGTGTTTTTATGGCATATGGCTTATTTACACAACCTCTTTATACAACTCCAGCCTATGATGGAGGGTCCCACAGCATTAACACCTCAAGAGGGCTTTGCCCCATAGCCGCAGCCTTGAAATCAAACAGAAATCAAGCATTGCTCTGACTCTCTGGCTTCCCCACACGATGCTTTGCTCTCCAGCTTCTAGCTCACATCACTCAACTCTCCACTCTGGACTTTATCTTTTTAACTACCAGCCAGTTGAGAGAGGGAGCCCCACACATTTGCCATCTGGCACAGATCCACTTCCTTTATTCCCTTCATGGCCCATTCCCTAAGCGATCACTTCACAAAGAAGCTAGCCTGGCTATTCCATGAATTTGAATCCTGGCTTACATTTTGACACTTGCTAGATCCAGGGGTTGGGCGGGTCTCGGCATACAGCCTAATCCCCCCCCCCCAAAAAAAAACACACACAACAACAACAACTCATAACAGTATGATTGGTCTCGAACACGCCATTTTCCAATAACTTCCCATACTCAAAAATGTGCCAAAGAAGTGGAAATGTACTCAACTTCCTGTCACATGAACATGCCTGATATGTTGCTTTCAGCAATGCTTTTGTTCAACAATGTCCATCTAATGTTTTAAAGTGGACAAGTAAACTGTTGTACACTGTACAAAAATGACCATGAAGCAGCTTTCATGGTGGAGATATACCAAGGGAGAGGTATTGACTCAATGAACCTCTTTTCTCACTATCCACAGCAGTCTGAGATAATCATGTGTCTAGAAGGGAAGAGAAAGGGGAAAGTGAGAATCCTCACACACAGAATGTGTATGGTTGCACTGAAAGCATAAGTATAGGAGCATATCATTTAGTACTCCAGTGATCTTCACAGATATTGGGAAGCACTGGGGAAAAGGGGGAGTAACCTTTGTTGTTCTTGTATTTCTAGTAGTGCATGAGGAAGAGGAAGAACAGGAAAGAAAACTTAAAAATGAAAGGTCAAAAATAGCATGGAGCGGAAACAGGTGGCTTGTACCAGTGTCATTAATTATATTACCAACAACAACCATAGGTAGCAATGAGGGAGAAGATTTTAATTTTTATGCAAACTAGTCATCTTCATGCTTTCCAAAGCAATATGTGAATATACAGCTCAGTTTTGAAACTTCAGATTTTGCAATGCAGTTCTCCAAGCAAAAAATGTATAAAAATGTGCATATTAGTGAAAAGTGCAGGAAAAATGTTCACAAGACAATGCAGAATGGACAAAATTGCATACAAAAGTGTCTTTATTAGATGAAATGAAAACACATGCGCTTTTTAAAAAAGAAATTGCAAACATGTATGGAAATGGAGTGAACAAATGAGAAACCAAATCTGAAAGATCCGCTCATTCCTAACCATAATGCCAATCAGCATAGCAAAGGGTAAACTGGCAATGGGAAGGTTTGTATTTTCCCTGTACAAAGTATAGTGCATTTACTGCTGGAAACATGTTATATCCTTACACCTGAATCACAAGCTGTAGGAGCCTGGGTAACCAGATGGCAGCAATGGCTGCATTTATTCTACAAAAAACTATCATTGGCTAAAGCCTTCAGAGTAATACATCATTTGTTTAAAAAGTGAAAAAGCTATTGGTTTGAATTGTCACACACATTTACAAATGCAAGGCAGCAAGATCCCACAGGTCAATGGAGATATGGAAGTATTCGTTTGGCCACTGGAGGGCTCTCAATTTTTTTAAATTAGTGGAGTCAAATATGAATGTGCTTTACATCTTCAAGAGATAAAGAAGAAAAATGGATAGTTTAAGCAAAAACAGACTTCTTCCTGTGTATACCCCTTTCCCAGTTAATCATTTCTTTAGATCCTTAAGAAGAAAATGATTTTATAATTTTTATAAAACTGACAGAGGATCAACAAATGCCATGATTTTTTGCTCTGTCATAGGTTCTTCTTTTCCTTCTGTTTATGGAAGTGTCTGCATAGTGATTGACTATTTTATCAGTCAGACATAGTCAGTACACATGTGGTAGAAGGGATCAATATATTCTGCATAGATGGAAGCCTTCTGCCTTTTCCGGGTATGTGTCCTGTTCTGCAGGCTATGTAATACAGACCCCACAGCAAAAGAGTAACACACCAAGCACAAGAAGAGAGTAAGAAATCTGACTGAGCCTCATGTGATACTAGATGGGCATATGCCCCCTTAATAGGGCTAATCATTAAGGACAGACATCGGTTTCTGGACCTTGGGCAGAAGCCAACTAAATAGTTCTGCTACCAAAAAGAGATTTAGTTGTTCAACAGAACTTCTGCAGAACAGATTTCAGGGTCATGAAAGGAGGGAGTGGTGTGCAGGGGGAATAAAGAATGGAGAAAAAAATCCAATGTGCAGCTAAAGCTCCTTGTGCTAGTGTAACTGTTTAGCTTGGTATCACCCCTTGTTACTTTTGCATGTGTTCACCCATAGGTCTGTCCTGTCCTAATTCTGTGTTAGTCTGTTAATTTCTTAATCTTTAAAAAAAAATTCTTACAAGTGTTCCTGGTTGAATACATATTTAAATCCTTAATTTAAATATTTTTCTCAAAATATGCATTTCTAAAATATACTTTTTCCCCTTCAGAAAAAGACATTTTCAAATGTATTGCAATATGTTTTTAAGCTAAGAACTTGATCCAAAATATTAGGAAGTATGGAAGCTGGAGCAGAGCGGATCAAGTCAAATGCACCTTAAGGCAGGCTTGGGGAGGGATTGATAGCAGGTGTCTCTTGGCTCAGTTCTGCCAGCTGAGTTGCCTTTCCATCAGTGCCAACCTCCTTCCCTTCACCAGGTCAACGTGCAGGATGATGGCAAGCTCGTGGATTTTACAGCTGGCAGAGCCAAGCCGAAAGCTCTGAAATCTGATATTCTGAGTATGGGCAGGGGGCAGAGCTGGCCTGTAATCCACTGAATCCTGTGCCAATATCAATGATGTCATGCAACAGATTGAGACCAATCTGAACCTAATCGCTATGCCAACCTTCAGCTGGCATAAGGATCATGTCCAACTTCCACCATTGGCAGCCAGGCCGAGGATGCAGTGGTGAGTCCACCAACCCACCAAGCCCTGCCAGGTTCTGATCCACACATTAGGTTGGGAGGTGTAGATCATGACAGTTTGTACCAGAGTATGTAAAGATCAAATTCATCAAGCCTCTCTGTTTATCATGTGCTGTCCATCATTCCTAAAACCTGAAGCATTGTGTTATGTTTTTTTCTGCTTTCGGTCCATGTATTGTAGACAAACAAGTCCTCTGTGAGGATAACTATTCTGATTTTCCAATCTTTCAGAAGGAAGAGTTGCTGTGCTCTATATATCGTGCTGTTGCAGTCTTTTGCTTTAATTAAAATTATGGCCTCAGTGTAGGGACATTTGTGGGATACCCACATGAATATCCAGGTATAAAAAGCTTGGATGCTGTCTGAGCATTAAAACCATACAATTTTACAGCCCGTGCTACATCTAGCAGTTGCATTTAGATTAGGCCACTGAGGTCCTTTGTCACATATTACTCAATCTCAATCTCTAAAGGTCAGGATATGCAAGCAGTTTAATTTGTCCAGGCTATAACTGTAAATCCAGAAGGCTAAAATTTTATGCAGCTCAGCTTTCTAACTGAGTAACATAAGTCTTTTGTAATGGAGTGCTTATTATTACTTTAGACTTAAAGGTTGGTATAGAAAGCCTGTTGGTCCCAGATGAGAAGAAAAAGTAAGTAAGTTTCTGTCTTTTATTGGATGAACTTTGGCTGGCAGAAATTTAAGAACAGAAGTATGACATCAAGCTTTAGAAAGAATGAAAAGATGAAGGAGCCAGTAATTTCAAATAGATTCTGAACTAATATTCAGGCTGGTTTCATTAAAGAATGCAAATGTCTTTGGGTATGATCCACTGGGAAGTTTTCTTTGGCACATTGATTGAAAAGGGAGCTAAGAACAGTAGTTCTCTTGCACAATTTTATTCATTTCTGTGGGGCTTGAGAAGGAGACTATCGCAATGGATTGTGGCCTTTGTCACTAAATAAGGCTTTATTTACATGAACACTACATTTTCTTCAGGAGTCTGAAGATGGCACAAATCTTAGGCCACTGAACAAACATTGCTAATGATGCCTGTAAAAAAAAAACCTCAGGAGGATCACTGGTAACGTATCTCTATCCTGCAAATGTACATGGCTCTGTGTCGTTTTAAGTGTTATATTTCAGGACTTCCGGGTCAGCGCCATTGGTGAATGGCGGAGTTCCTCTGACCGGAGGAACGGGCTCCGTGGAAACTGGGTCTTCCCGCCGCAGCGAAGGTGGGGACCCGCTAGAAATCCCAGGCGGAGGAAGCCTGGGAACGTGGGGTTCGGCAGGGCACCAGAAGCGCCCCCCTACTCGCGGGGAATCCCATCTAGGGGCTCCGGAGCGAAGTGGGGTGAGAAGCGCGGTGCTACGAACTGACTGCTACTTTCACAGAGTGAAGCCGCACAGCCATTGCCAGAGAGCACTGACTTTTTCCTGTGGACAATTGGATTTAAAACAAGTACCCGTGAGTAGAAACGGAAAATTGGATCAAGAAATTGTTTAATTTGGTATCGAAGCGGGAAGGTGCAAACAGGAAGTCCGCCTTCCGCTTTTTTGTATATAGACTAAAGCAAAAATTTTGCAAGCTAAAGCCGGGAGCTGTCAAAAAAGACTAAAGTTCCTTCATTCAGAACTACTGAAACCCCCCTTGGAAGCAGGAGAAAAGCGGGGGGAACTCTGTTTAACCCTGGCAGGAGAGGGAGTGAAGAAGGATAAGTTTCCACCGTCTCTAACCTGGGAACGGGGTGTCAGAGACAGAAACTGTTGGAGAGGTTCATTGACTGTGAACGTAATACTTTGACAGATAGCTATGAAGAGAAACAAGTGGACTCTAATGTTGCCTTTTGCATTTTAAAGAAACAAAATATCTGAAAAACATCTGAAATATTTGAAAAATGAAAGTAACTTTCCTTTGTCTTCAAAAAAAAATGGATACAAATAGTTTGTCTCCTCTAGAGGGAGCTTGCTAAATTGTTGCTGTAGGATATTTGAGACCCAACATCTGTGAGATTAAGACTGTGGGAACAGTCTTTTCTGACCTTGAACAAAGATGAGCTGGGAGGGAGACTGGGTGCTTGCTCTATGCAAGACAAATGCTTTGCTGGAACAGATGCATGAGAAGATGGACTTGATGAATAAGAAAATGGATTTGACTGTTGTGGTTGATAACTGTGGACAAACAGGGAACATTGATACAGAAATCAGTCAGGAACCAACCTATGAATTTGTACTGACTGGGCAAGTGCAGATGACAATGGAGGAGGATGCAGCTGCACCTCAAATAGTACAAATGGAGAGACCCGAGGCCCTACAGGAGCATAAGCCGTTGTTATTGAAGATTGAAATTGGAGTGGGCCAAGGGGAGTCTGGAGATGAGGAGATTCCTAGCTTTGGAGAGATCTTGAAATTTGATTTTAAATACATTTTGGATTATATCGAGGACTGTGGGGAGTGGGACTGTGGGGAATGGGCGAGCTGGATGAAGGGTGATGGAGATAATTTTGGGTTGGAATTCCCCAGAGAACTACTCCTCAATGAAAAAGGAAAGAAACTAAGACAGAGACCAACAAAAGACAAGGAAAAGGGCAAGTACAAACAAGAAGAAGAAGAACTGCAGAAGGGACATGGAAGAGACTTAAGGGCCTCGGACATAAGGCTTCCAGGTTGATGGACTAGATGGAATGGACAGTAAGGACTGACACGATCCGAGACCAGGAAGAAGAGACGCTGGATGATGATTGAAAGAGAATTTATAATGGAAATTTTGTATTTTAGAATCAGCTTAATGAATATTAGGGGAAATGTGGGAATGAAACTATACGACTCTAGCAGAAATGTTATCAGGAGCTATGTATATTTGAAAACTAAGATTTAAGTCTTAAGGTACATAGGGGTAAGATAAGGTTAAATAAATTAAGATAATTTGAATAACAGAATATGGGGAAAGATGGAAAGGATTTGTTGAGTTAATTATTAGGTTAAATTGTTAAGATAAATTTTATAACAAAAATTGAGAAAGATGGAAAGAATTTGCTGAAATAATTATCAAACTAGAATACAAAAAGGGAGGTGTGAGGAGGTCAATGAAACAAGCAAATGGAAATTATGGATATGCAATTTGAGATTTGTGGTTTTTTTTCTCCTTTTTTTTCCTTCTTCTTTATTTTCTTTTGCTGTATTGTCGTATATTTTGTGGTTTTCTCTTTTTTTATTTATTTTTTTTCTTTTTTGTATTGTAGTGTTGTTGTTTTTTATTTTTTATTTTTCTTGTAATCCTGAAATTATCAATAAATATTATTTAATTAAGTGTTATATTCCCCCCCCCAAAAGAATAATGGGAACCATAGGAGCCAACTCCTAGGGGCCGAGGTACCTGTGGGCCCCCCAATAAAATATTTGAGGGGATCAGGGACCCCAAAGTTGATGGATACTGCCATTCAAATAGTGTGTGTGTGTGCTGTGTCTTGTGATTGATTATGCAGGGTGGGGCTTAAGTGGGCCACCCAATATTTTATTCAGGTTGGTACCCCTGATGGGAACTGTAGTTTTCTGAAAGTGCAGAGAATACTCATTTAGCTTCTGTGCAAGCAAAGGGTGCTCCTGTTGAAATCAGACAGGCATTTGCAATTTTGATATTTGATAGGCCAAAAATATACCTGTTTTGCCGAGTGTTTTTTGAATTAATTTGATTCAGTAGCGGACAGTGTGCTGCACTGATCACCTCCCTCTTTCTGGCAGAATTACTATGCAGTAGGATAGAGAGCAGGAGGCCCAAGGCAGCTGTGAAGTTGGTGCAGTCCAAATGTGCCAGTGTGCCTGCACCATGCTAACCTTGCCATCACCTCTGTCTCACACACCTTCCATCCAGGTATGCATCAGCAGGCCAGGCTGAGGAAGGCCAGGTGAGTGGCACAGCACCATATGCAATAGGTCTACCATTAATATTGGCAAAAGCTGAAGCTGCCTTTCCTTCTCCTCCTCCAACCAGCATCTGACAGTGGCGCAATATGTAAATATGCAAGACTTTTCATGTCCTGTACTATATAATCTACACTGAGTGACAGTTGTAACAGTTCACATAAAATCTACAGGCATTATATTTTACTCCTAGATTCACCAGTATCTAATACAGATTTCATGAATTGCATCTTGATGAAAAATGCTGCAACTGGTTATACTTTGATATATGATGGGCTCAGAATCATGTTCAGGGGAAACATTGTTGTGCAACAGATTTTGGCAGAGAATTAATTTATTTTGTACTAAGATCATGTTTTTATCCTCAGGATAATTTTATTTTCTGCTGCAACTTATTTCTGATGACTCATTCATGAATTCATTATTTTCTATCTCTATATAATTTTGGTTGGTTCTCTGTTCTATAAACTTATTTTCTAAGCACTTGACATAGATGATGCCTTCCTGGAACAGATGGCCAAGCATGCAAAAGGAAGGGAGATAGTAGTAATGGGGGACTTCAATTACCCGGATATTTGTTGGATGTCAAACTCAGCCAAGAGCATAAGGTCAAACAGATTCCTCACTGGCCTTGCAGACAACTTCATTGTCCAGAAAGTGGAAGAAGCAACAAGAGGAACAGCCATTTTAGATTTGGTCCTAACCAATGTTGATGACCTGGTTAGTGGGGTAGAAGTGGAAGGATCATTAGGCGCGAGTGATCATGCTCTTCTGAAGTTTACTATACAGCGGAAAGGAGCAGCCAAGCATACTAGGACTCAATTTCTTGACTTTAAGAAAGCTGACTTCATAAAACTTAGGGAAGTGCTGGGTGAGATCCCATGGACAGTAATACTAAAAGGAAAGGGAGTTCATGATGGCTGGGAGTTTGTTAAGAGGGAGATAGTAAAAGCACAACTTCAGGCAATACCAATGAGACGGAAACATGGAAGGTGCCTAAAGAAGCCAGGGTGGCTATCTAAAGAACTTTTAACTGAGTTAAGATTAAAAAAGGATGTGTACAAAAAATGGAAAAGGGGGGAAACCACCAAAGAGGAATTCAAACAAATAGCCAGCACGTGTAGACATAAAGTCAGAAAAGCTAAAGCACAGAATGAACTCAGGCTTGCTAGAGAGGTTAAAAGCAACAAAAAAGGCTTTTATGGGTATGTTCGTAGCAAAAGGAAGAACAAAGAAACAGTGGGGTCACTCAGAGGAGAAGATGGTGAAATGCAAACAGGGGACACAGAAAGGGCTGAACTCCTCAATGCCTTCTTTGCCTCAGTCTTCTCCGATAAAGAAAACAATGCCCGACCTGAAGAATTTGGAGCAAATGATTCAGCAGAGGAAACACAGCCCAGAATAACTAAGGCGATAGTACAAGAATACTTGGCTAGTTTAGATGTATTCAAGTCTCCAGGGCCAGATGAACTGCATCCAAGAGTATTAAAAGAACTGGCAGATGTGATCTCAGAACCACTGGAAGTCATCTTTGAGAATTCCTGGAGAACAGGAGAAGTCCCGGCAGACTGGAGGAGGGCAAATGTTGTCCCTATTTTCAAAAAGGGGAAAAGAGAGGACCCAAATAATTACT
This sequence comes from Podarcis pityusensis, assembly GCF_964106645.2. Taxonomy (NCBI): domain Eukaryota; kingdom Metazoa; phylum Chordata; class Lepidosauria; order Squamata; family Lacertidae; genus Podarcis; species Podarcis pityusensis. Next base: position 44,728,836 of record NC_138026.1, on the reverse strand, counting down.
ACCCAGTCAGTCTGACATCAATACTAGGGAAGATTCTGGAGCAGATCATTAAGCAAACAGTCTGTGAGCACCTAGAAAGGAATGCTGTGATCACCAATAGTCAGCATGGATTTCTGAAAAATAAGTCATGTCAGACTAACCTGATCTCGTTTTTTGACAGAATTACAAGCCTGGTAGATGAAGGGAACGCAGTGGATGTAGCCTACCTTGATTTCAGCAAGGCATTTGACAAGGTGCCCCATGATATTCTTGTAAAGAAGCTGGTAAAATGCGGTCTTGACTATGCTACCACTCAGTGGATTTGTAACTGGCTGACTGACCGAACCCAAAGGGTGCTCATCAATGGTTCCTCTTCATCCTGGAGAAGAGTGACTAGTGGGGTGCCACAGGGTTCTGTCTTGGGCCCGGTCTTATTCAACATCTTTATCAATGACTTGAATGATGGACTCAAGGGCATCCTGATCAAATTTGCAGATGACACCAAACTGGGAGGGGTGGCTAACACCCCAGAGGACAGGATCACACTTCAAAACGACCTTGACAGATTAGAGAACTGGGCCAAAACAAACAAGATGAATTTTAACAGGGAGAAATGTAAAGTATTGCACTTGGGCAAAAAAAATGAGAGGCACAAATACAAGATGGGTGACACCTGGCTTGAGAGCAGTACATGTGAAAAGGATCTAGGAGTCTTGGTTGACCACAAACTTGACATGAGCCAACAGTGTGACGCGGCAGCTAAAAAAGCCAATGCAATTCTGGGCTGCATCAATAGGAGTATAGCATCTAGATCAAGGGAAGTAATAGTGCCACTGTAATCTGCTCTGGTCAGACCTCACCTGGAGTACTGTGTCCAGTTCTGGGCACCACAGTTCAAGAAGGACACTGACAAACTGGAACGTGTCCAGAGGAGGGCAACCAAAATGGTCAAAGGCCTGGAAACGATGCCTTATGAGGAACGGCTAAGGGAGCTGGGCATGTTTAGCCTGGAGAAGAGGAGGTTAAGGGGTGATATGATAGCCATGTTGAAATATATAAAAGGATGTCACATAGAGGAGGGAGAAAGGTTGTTTTCTGCTGCTCCAGAGAAGCGGACACAGAGCAATGGATCCAAACTACAAGAAAGAAGATTCCACCTAAACATTAGGAAGAACTTCCTGACAGTAAGAGCTGTTCGACAGTGGAATTTACTGCCAAGGAGTGTGGTGGAGTCTCCTTCTTTGGAGGTCTTTAAGCAGAGGCTTGACAACCATTTGTCAGGAGTGCTCTGATGGTGTTTCCTGCTTGGCAGGGGGTTGGACTCGATGGCCCTTGGGATCTCTTCCAACTCTATGATTCTATGATTCTATTCTATGACATATATTGTGATCTTGCCAACACCATACCATGATTTGATTATCTTTTCTGGAACACAGGAACTTTTTAAAAAAAATTCCTGTAACCTGGTAACTTCCACTTTCAAGGAAACAATATCTGATATAACTCTTTCCCCTCTTTGGGGAGGAATGCTGATCAGTTGCAGATTGCTGAAAATTTGAGAGGGACAGGTCCATTTGAGACCTTGTTCCATGGTGGTGTTGGCAGAAAAAAATAATACTTTTCATTATTGCGTGAAATATTCCATCAACAGAGGGATGTCTGGAACATTATTCAGAGAAGTCTTATACAACCCCCTGAATCCCTTGGAACCATCTGTAGTCTTCTGTGACATGTTTGTGAAGTCTATTCCGTCTTTTGAAACACCAGTGATCTGAAGGTCCACACTTCTAGATCCACTGATTACTGAAAGTAGTAATTACAGTTAGACAACCCTGACCTACACAATCCAGACAGCAATGTGTCACAGAGTGGAATTGCCTAGAAAGCAAATACCCCCAGGGGACTTAAATTAATGAGCTGAGTCACTCACATGTGTTCCTAACAAATTTGGTGCGTGGGTGGTGGGTTCCTTCCAAAAACAGTGATCAGTCAGTGCCTGAATATCTAGTCACAAACCCTGCAACTGATGACTTTTCCCCTTCCTGGGATGATTACAAATAGAAGAATACAGCATCCTGCCCATCCTTTCACCTGAGTTGCAGTTGGAAGCCACATTGTCCAAGGGTCGAAATGAAAAGCACCTGGAAGACCACCAGAGGACCTGACGTGTGTGATTGCACTGCGAGACATTTTTGGTAGATCACGCACAGCCTCCTTTCCAGACAGTGTGGGCAGAAGGCAGCTTGCTGCTGTTGCTAGGAACAGAATCCAGGAGCACAAGGGAAGCAGGAAGATACCTGCCAGGCAAATGTTGGAATGCAGCCTGCAGGAGCTGAACGAAGTTATTACCCACGATGGAAATGTCATATCGCAAATGATAAATGGGTTTGTTAATATGACAAAGGGTACAACTTGATTGTATGAAGCTGAGTGACAGTGACTGATTATCACTTGTGCCAACAAACAAATGTCTTCTCCCACTGCTCTGTTGAAGGCCACTAGATGCCAACAGGACACCAAGCTGCCTTCTGCTACTCTCAATGTGGCTGTGTCAGCACAATGAATTTGTGCATTAATACTAAGACATTTCACACCTCTAACCAGGATTGCAAGTGCAGATGACTTGAATGAGGAGGTGTCTGATTGTGTTACAGATTTTAAAATTTTGATTTATTACCCACAAAACAGCATGTTTCATACTGACATAGTACTTCTAGGAAGCTGCCTTATATAATGGTCCATCTAGTGCAGTATCGTCTACACTGACTGGCAGCAGTCCTCTAGGGCATTGGACAGGGGAAATTCCCAGTCCTTTCTAGAATGCTGGGGACTGAACCCAGGACCTTCAATGTGTAAAGCAACTGCTCTACCTCTGAGCTATGGCCATTCCCCAAAGGACTCAGAAGCCCTAAAACCTAAGCCTTTAAATTGTGCCTCCTGGAAAGGATTATACATACCACTTCTGGGTAGCAAGCAAAGGGTGATGGGTCCATGTGCTTTTCTGTTTGTCATCATTTGTTGGCCGATGACTGATGATGGAAGGGAAGCTCTGATCACACAGCTGCTGCAATGGCAAACATCTGCAAAAGCCCACAGTTACCTGCACACGTACTTGTTCATGCATTCAACAGGATAGATTTCATCGGGCTACCATGATCATGGTAGTCATTATGGGTATTCCATGTGTTGCAAGCTCTTCCCAGTTTGTTTACTACCACTCAGTGGTGCATCTTGTAAGTGGCAGTGGGTAAGTCTACTGGTCGTGTTCTCAGCCACCTTTTGGAAAGAAGAAGCATAGAATATAGAAACACAGGTCCTATATTGAGTCAGACCCTTGGTCCATCAAGCTCAGTATTGTCTACGCTGCATAGCAGTGGCTCTTAAGGAATATATTTGGAGATGCAGGGATGGAACCTGGGACCTTCTGCATGCAAAGGCAATGTTCTACCACTGATCTACAGTCATTCATAAGACATTTTTATTACTTAGACAGAAAGTCCAAATGGTATTCTTCATGATGATAAAAGTATAACAATAAATAACATGACTTTTGCTGACCTTGAATGATGGCCAAAATCTGAAGCCAGACATGGGCCACCACATGCCACCTAGTGGTAATGTTGGCCATGATATATGGCCATGAATTATAGAAATCATGGCAGAAGCCTTTCCTTAGATTTGCAAAGGTTAGCCCTATCCTGTACTGATTTGGAACTCTCTTCTCTATTTTCAGTACATGGGCTAAAATTATTTTTCTCTATTAGGGAGGGGGTTGAAATATGATCCAAGTCCAGCCACTGCCTTCCCTCCCATCCAACAGCACATGGATTACTTAGCCAGTGATGCCAAATAACTGGCATTTCCGTAGCATTAGGTACATACTGTACACCATTGCAATATTGGATATTTTTGGATCATGGGGTTCTTTGTTTCAGTGGCAAGCAGGAGGAATGTTTAGCTATTCTCTCTGTCAATTCCTGTTTTGAAACAGATATTAGCCTTTGTGTATATTTAGAAAATAGATATTATGACCATTAACATAATTAAATTGACCTTTTTTAAAATAAAAAGAAGGTTTCATATAATGCATGCACCTTTTCTGAAAATGTCACTTGGGATTCACAGGATCACCATCTCATTCATATGGTTATCAGAGTCCTCCAGTTCAACCTCCTTTTGTTCTTATGCCCCAGATTCCCTAGAAGGCATTAATAAGGCACATAATGTGCTTGTTGCTGTAGAAGATGGATAGCTCACATACCCCTAACCAAAGGATCTTCTCCATGCATGCATTGTGATAAATGTGAAATTGCTTTCTATAATGATCAGCTGATCCAATATTACATTTCCCCCTGCAGTTTAAAGCAAAGCCACTGCTTCCTCTGGCACAGTATAAACTAATGGGATGGACAAGGGAAGTGGATTAATGGGCAGTTAGCTACAGCAAGGAATCCAATAGCCAGGCCACCTAAAATGTATGTGGACATCACTCTCATATTCCCCAAGGGTATGGATGGAAACATTTGCTAGCAGTTTGGTAGGAGCACTTGGAGGAGATATACAATTGCTATTTGTGCTGAGAGGTGGTTGTGTTAGGTGGGATGGGAAATTATGCTGTGTGGGATCCAGCACTGTGGTTGTTTTGCATTTCTATTGCTATGGATGGGTAAAACCATCAAGCTCGATTTCTCATTTTTCCCCATCTTAAATTTAGTTCTATACATTTCTGCAGCAATTTCCATTTACTTGTTTTTTTGTTTTGTTTTTTAAATTCTCATGGAAATTCATTGGGGTTTTAGTGAAAATTTCTCCTAATCTCCTGTATGCAGTTTTGACTATTATAAACATTTGTGTGTGCAGTTTTCTGTAATACAATGCATTTTGGTATGCTATTTCCACTAATTTATGTGTTTTATGCACATTTCCACCTAATACAGTGCATTTTTGTAGAAAATTGGTCGGAGAACTGCATTGCAACATTCAGAGAAGTGCTAATTTTGAAGGACTGCTGTGTTTGTATATTGGTTTGAGAAATCCAAATTAGGTAGGTTCCCAGGAAAATGCAAACAAAATCCAATTTTTCCTCCATGTGCTTGTTTAACAATTACATATTCACACACACAACACTTGGGGACTAAAAAATAGGCATCACCATAGTGTTACTTTTTTTGTTTATTTTGGTTTAGTGAACTGGATCTCTGCATAATGAAAGTGAGGTTGGTAGATCTCACATAGGCAAGCATCCTGCTCTAATTTATTCAGATGCCTCTCAGCTAAATTAATCACATTTTTTATTAGAGCTGATACAAATGGCCTACACTGCAGTACATAGTACAAAAGGCTTGATACAAAATTATCAGACTTCTATGCTGAGTGCAGCATGGACAAAAATGGATGCCAACGAACAATTTTTACCACCCAAAGCTTCATGTGTGAGGCACCTTGCTAGTTCTTAACTATGTCTACATCACTGAACCAAATCTTTTGGCTCAACAGCGCTGCTTATATCTTTGATGGCTAAAGAGAATGATTCTAAGTCTGTTTCCTATGCAGTTATCAATCCTTGGGTATTGCTACATGATGTGGAGATTAGAGTTTATAGCTGTGGGCACTAGACCTTTTGTTCCTACGGCCAGTTGCTTACCACAGAGATTCACAAAAAACTGTTAGTGACCTATGTATTTCTTTACATGAGTTCAATTATTCTGGATTCTGATATGTAACTTGGATTTTTCAAATAAGACTCATAGCCTGTAGATGCCTCCTTTTTGCCATCCTTCCCATTGCTTATACTTTTCCTGATCTTCAGGGATTGCTGAAGAAATGGCAGGAGGGGGTGACATAGGTGGTTCCAGGAATTTGACCCAGAACTTCCATATTCCTAAAGTGGTATCTGCAAATGGATTATTGATTCCAATAAGTGTTGAAGATTTGAAATGAGTGCTCTCAGTGCTGGCTTATGGGATATCAGTTTCATCATGACTCATGGAATATTGTGATCACTTTGGACTAAGTGGAAAGAGTGAAAATATGATTGCAACTACGGAAAGCTGAAACCTCCCTCTTTAGCATATCTGTTCAGTATATTCTTCCTCAACCTTGATTTCCCCCTACACACACACACACACACACACACACACACACACACTACCTACAAGTGCGTTCTTTAGTTGTTTTGTTCCAGACTCCTTTTACCAAGAATATTTTTAGATATTACTACCTCAAGGTAGTTAAAGCTGCTAGACCTGTATTAAATTGGAGAGATGCTCTTTTTTATTATTATTTTTACCCTCTGAGAAATGTTAGCACAAAATAATTCCGATTCTTCCAACTTAATTTCTGTACCTGATGCTACTCAAAAACCTGTCAGGAGAATGATAAAATTTTCAGTTACTTGTTTTTATCTCACAATCTATTTCCTAAATTCTTATACAAAAAATGGGTCACCTCCTGTCACTTCCCATGGTTCTTTCATAAGGTATAATGAGATGTCAAAAGGCTTGTGCTCAGTGAGGAAATGAAGAACATGGCCTGCAGGCCAATGAAAAAATGCTTGTGACTTGGTGGCCAGATAAAGAGACAGACACAGAGGCTGGATTGAACTAGGGCCACTTTATTTAACATTTAAACCCATAAAAACACCCTGCAGAGGGAAACACTATTGGTGTGGGAGAAAAACTTGAACCTGAACTAAACCACAGGAACTGGAGACGCAACTGTTCATCCTGCACCCCAGGCCACATTGTGAAGGTGAGTTGTAAGGCCTTTGCTGTTCCACCAACACCACCCTGAAGTCTCATAGCTCCAGGCTGATGAAGCACTTTGGCCTCAAGCCCCTAACCTACTCCAGAACCCTAAAAGTAAGCTTCAAGGCCAGCACATCACTCTGAAAGGAGCCTAAATATGTAAACAACATAGCAGACTATCTAGTGCCACCGCCCAGCTATTCAGTATGGAGCAGGGGGGAAACAACACTCTTCAAACAAGGTGGATCAGCAAACAATTCCTATTAGGCCTTGAATGGACAACTGGCAAAGCCCATATATCTCACAGGACTCAGGGCAGGATGCCACAGTGGAGAAAGTTAAGATTTAGGACAGTGGCAACCTTTTATAAGCAAGCCTCTGCCCAGAGCCCATTGGCCAATATAAGGGAGCAATTCCCATCCCACCCCACCCCCCAGAGAAAGCAACTCAAACCATCTGATTTGTCAGGAAAAGCACTGTTTAATGTTTGGATAAGATACAAGGATTTATTGGAAAATAAAACTCCAAGGTGGCTGTCACCAATGGAAGTGAAAGCCTTGAAAAAGCTCAATATGGAGGTCAAATGGCCGAAATATTGGGAAATTTTGGAACAAGATGGAGATAGACTGAAATTGCAGGGTTTTGAAAAATTAAAAAACAAAGTGCGAGACTGGCTTCATTATTTTCAGATAATGGAGGCATTCAATTCGGACAAGAAAATTGGCTTCCAGGTGGAAAAATCAAAATTAGAAACTGAACTGTTAGAACCCAAAACTAAGAATTTGTCAAGAATGTATAACTTGCTGCTGAAATGGAACACTCAGGATGAAACGGTGAAATCTGCTATGATTAAATGGGCACAAGACGTTGGACACAACATTATGTTCGCTGACTGGGAACAGTTATGGACCACAGGTATGAAGTTTACGGCATGTAATGCCTTAAGAGAGAATATTATGAAAATGATATACAGGTGGTACATAACCCCAGTTAAGCTTGCAAAAATCTACCATTTGCCTGATCATAAATGTTGGAAATGTAAAGAAACTGAAGGTACATTTTTTCACCTTTGGTGGACGTGCCCAAAGATTAAGGCTTTCTGGGAGATGATATATAATGAACTAAAAAAGGTATTTAAATATACCTTCTTGAAGAAACCAGAGGCCTTTCTCCTGGGCATAGTCGGCCAATCGGTGTTAAAAAAAGGATAGAACTTTCTTCATGTATGCTACAACAGCAGCAAGAATACTCATCGCAAAGTATTGGAAGACACAAGAGCTACCCACACTGGAGGAATGGTAGATGAAAATGATGGACTACATGGAATTGGCGGAAATGACTGGCAGAATCCGTGACCAGGGAGAAGAGTCGGTGGAAGAAGATTGGAAGAAATTTAAAGATTATTTACAGAAATATTGCAAAATTAATGAATGTTAGAGTGATTTTGGATTGAAATTAAGTGGCTTCTAGCTGTATAGGCTTTAAAGTTATAAATAGATTTAAGATTAAGGATTAGGATTAAAAAGGTTAAAAGAATGGAAAATTGGTTTTTAATGGTAAAAATTTAATGTTATATTATATTAAGATTAAGGACTGGGATTAAAAAGGAGGGAAAGGAATTGCTGGACTAACAAATGGAATTGGAATACAAAAGAGGGATGTATGAGGAGGTCCGGGAAACAAGTAAATGTAAAAGTAGTGATGAAAAGATGGAATAGTATTTTTGTATTTTGTGTATTTTTCTTTATATTCTTGAATTTTTCTTTTTTGTTGATGTGATTTTTTCTTTGTGAAACTTTAATAAATATCTTTTTTAAAAAAAGAAAGAAAGCAACTCAAACCATCATTCCTCATTGGGGTAGAGCAAATTCACCCTCAGCTGAAGGTTGGGAGCAATAGAATTCAATTTTGGAGGGAAATCTTCTTTGAAAGAAACACTGGATTACACATGGCATAAGCTCATGGTGGGAATTTCCTTTCCGTCTTCTGAACATAGCTTCCTAAATCCTCTTCTGAACATATCTTCCTAAATCCACTAAAAGGCCACTCTAGAGGATCAGGGACCTTCACGAAGGACTAGAGTTGTAGCATTGCCAGGGGGTTGAATTGGAACTTGGGAATCAACAAAAAATGGACAGAGCATTGTGTAAGATGCCTCTGTCCAGTTTTAGTAAATTCATGGAAATATTCCAACCTCATGTGTGCAGCTCTGGATCCAAGACACTACCCCAAATCAATGCATCCTCCATTATCTATTTTTCCCAAAAACGGATGGTGGAGGATGCATCAATTTGGGATAACACTCTGGATATTTTTTTACAAATTGGGAGAATGAGAGTCTTTATGTCATTCCTAGACTGGAAAATATCCAGTGTGAAATGTTTTTGTTTTTTTTTAATCCACTGGAATGTCAGGAAGCTTCTCTTTGTTGTCCTCATTGCTTTGTTTTAAGTAATTTTAATATATTTTTTCTATTGTAACCTGGGACTTTATGGTGAAGGGTGGGTAAAAAATCAAATAAATATATAAGCTATTATTCTTAAGTCTGGATTCTCAGAAGCTTTCCATTCTTATCTGCAAAAGAACTAGAACTATCCAAGTTTAAACTTCAATGACTATTCAAATTGAATACAGGTATATCATTCTCTTCTTCTTCCACCTCCTGACAGCAAGTAGCTATTTATATGTAGCTTGTAAGAGAGATGAAAGTAGTAGTATATCATTCCCTCTATTTCTAGTTCTTAGACTGCAAATGCTGGTGCTTATATAGCCAAAGGGCACCACCCACACAAGAGAGAGATATCAGCAGGATTGGAGGAATCGCAAGGTTTCAAAAATACACAATCAATCTTCAGGGGGGAAACCTCTAAAGGGTAAGAAAAACTGGAAAAACCCAGTGAGGATGGTGTGTGCTGAGTAGCCGCAGAATTGTAGAATTGGAGACGGTCATCTAGTCCAACTGCATGCAACGCAGGTATCTCAACTAAAGCATACGTGACAGGTGGCCATCCAACCTCTGCTTAAAAACCTCCAAGAAAGGAAAGTCCACAACCTCCGGAAGGAGACAGTTATACTATAGAACAACGCTTATTGTCAGAAAGTTCTTCCTGATACAGGTATTTAGTCAGAGTCTCCTTTCTTCTAATATGAAGCCATTAGTCAAGGTAATAGCCTCCAGAGCAGAAGAAACAAGCTTGCTCTATTTTCCACGTGACAGACCTTTGGATATTTGAAGACGACAATCTATATCTCAGTCTCCTCTTAACCATGCTAAACATACCCAACTCCCTCAACCACTCCTCATGAAGCTTCCCTTGCAGACCCTCGTGGTTGCTTTCCTCTATCTTGTCAACATCCTTCTTAAATTGTAGTGCCCAGAACTTGACACAGTACTCCAAGTGTGGTCTGACCAAGGAAGAACAGAGCAGTACTATCACTTCCCTTGATCAGGACACTATATTTCTGTTGATGCAGCCTAGGGGTGCTGGAATACCAGAAGAGAGGGGCAATAGAATGGAATAGCTGGAATCCTGAACAGCTGCATTCTGCATTGCAAGTGTGTGTGTGTGTGTGTGTGTGTGTGTGTGTGTGTACAATGAGCATCTAACAAATGTGTCCCATAAGCACAAGGATTTACACTTATGCAGTGGACCTTTCCCCTTTCTTCTCACCATGTGCACACCCCACACTCTTCCCAAATCTGCTCTAGAAGGTTGGGGAAATCCCATTAGCAGAGTTTGGGTGTACACAGCAGGGAGGAGGGAGGGGGAAGTCTGTTACACAAATGTAAATCCTTGCACTGATGGGGTGCATTGGTGGATTAAACAGTTTCTATATGTTTTTGCAGGATGTAATGTCTGCTTTACATGCTAACTTACATTACATACAATAACTTGCATTATTGTCTTTGCCCTGCTTGCTATAGCAGCTTCCATGCACCTTCTCATGAAAAATGATGGTTTGCCTGGAAGACATGTGAGCCACTACTGTATAAAAGCTATAATAAGAACTCCTTATTATTACAGTCATAACTCATATCAAATAAACAGGTCAGCATAGTGACATTTGAGAAAAATATTACTGAAAAATCACTACAAGAAAATGGATATTAAATATGCATAGAAGAAATATGATCAACCTCGTTAACATACTAGAGAAAATGAATAATAGCCATGGAAAAGGCCTGCGACCAAGATAACACTGTTGGTTGAAGTTTCAGATTATTTAATTTCAGCACAATTCGAAACCTCAATGGGCCATTACACTAGGGCATTGTGATAGAAGCCCTGTTCTCCTGGGCCATTGTCACAGGACAGCAAAGTTGACCAACACACATGTACACTTTTATCTGTTAATGCTCTTTCACACATAGCCATCCAGGTCATGGCATCAGCTATTGGGTGTATGGAGCCAATGGCTCACAATCCAAGATAGAGCCACAAGACCAGACACCAGCTAGGGCTGATGTGAGTTGTAGTCCAGAACATCTGGAAGTCACCAAGTTGGCAGTGGCTATCTCAGCCAGTAGATATATCTGGAGTCTGCTAGCCTGCTGCTTCTGAATCTTTTTTTGGACCATGCCATAGCTGAGTGATAGAATGCATGCATGTCTGCAAGAAGTCTCACGTTCAATACAAATAGTTGGGCTGGGAAAGACCTCTGCAAGATATATTGGAGAACCATTTCCAAACACAGTAAACTGGTCTAGAAAGAAGAATCATATAATGCAACTTCCTTGTTCATCAGTGTCTATTAAGCCAATATGTTTAGAGGCAGCATATTTCAAGTTCTAGAATCTTGAGATAAGCAGATGATAGCTAGCAATGTTATGCCCTTTTTCCCAAGCAGGATGCTGGACCGTATGACCCTTGGTCAGATCCAACACGGCAATTCTTCTCTTGCTGTGGAAACTTCAGAACTTCAATATTCCCCAAACAAAATGTCCTTTCAGCAAGGGAAAGTCTATTAAGCAACATCAATTCCCTCCGTAATACCAAATTTAGCTATTTAGGAGCAAGATGACACACAGGGATTGACGAAATGAAACATTTCAATGCTTAACAAAAAGAGGATTGTGTCTTGACTACAAAATAATCTTGAGCCTGTGATTTAAGCAGCCCAAATCTCTTGACCAAAGAATGGATTAGCCTCCAGGTTGTCCATTTACCAGTAATCAAGGGGGCTGAACTCCCCACTATCCAGAGAGTCAGCAAGAGGCCTTGTGCTCACGTTCTACTCTGTGCTCCTGATCTGCAAAACAATGAGGTCAGTAATGAAGTGAAAGGTTTAAAAGACTCTTTCCTGATTCACCCTCTGTCTGACTTGATTGTTTTTGGGGTAGTGTAATCTTCTTAAGAGTGCAGTTCCCACAGGGTGATGAGCAGCCAGCCACTGGGCTGTGGACAACAACCTAACGATGTCAAGGATCAAGGATCACCCAGTTAATAGCTCTACACTTGGGAACTGCTAACATTTTCTCAACCGAATAACACATTGCAAAACTTATTGGCATTTTTAAAATGAATTCATTGGCATTTTTTCTACATAAAGATTCAGAGAAAACTCTCTACCTGGCTGGTAATTAGGACTTGAAATTAAGGAACCATGGGAAAGATGGAAACATTCAAGCATTAGGCTGTCATTTTATGAAGAACAAAAGGTATGAAAGGGCAAATGAAATTTGAAAAATATTTTGCAGATGTAGAATTGGGGAATAGTAATTCAAATGCCTCTGAAGACTAAGAACAATTTAAGAATTAGTGATATCCAGGATCTAAAATCATAATTACTTTCCAGTCATAAAAGCTGTTGTGATTCCATAAGTACCTTTCTTTACTTGTGACTTCTTGAATATCTACCCTGTGCTCCCAGAATAATTTGTGTCTGTGTCCTGTTGCTTTTTTAAATGCTTAAACCTTTTCCCTATGCAACAAGCTGCTTTCAGACTGTCAGCTTCTGTTGCCTTGTGTGCATTTTTTTACTTCTAGAAGGAAAGTAAATTATCTAATTGCATTAAAAGTGAGAAGGAACACCATCTCTGCTTTTCTGTGCGTGTGTCAAATCTTAGTGCAGGAAAGACAGACTGCTTCTGGTATGTCACTGAGTCCTTCAATCTGACTCCCACCCACAAAGGATCCAGAAAATTTTGGTATGTCATGAAGGCTTTAATTTCATATAGAACTCCTGATTAAATTGATTAAAACTTGCAGCTTTATTATACAGGCAATGTTGCCCGCGTGCTCTTTGAATTTGCAAAAATAGTCTTGTGGCATCTTAACACAGAATGGCTTTTCGTAAGTTTTAACAGAACAGAGCTTACTTTATCTGGTGTGAAGTTGTATTGTTCATTGGTGTGTGGGTGTCTGTGGGTGTAAAAACACACATAAGAGCAGCTGGTCCACCCTGTTCTCACAGTGGCTAACCTGATGTCTGTGGGAAGACCAAAAGCAGGATCTGAGCGTAACAGCACTCTCCCCTTCAGCAGCTGGTATTCAGAAGCATCCTGCCTCTGACAGTGAATGTGGCACATAACCATCAGGGTTAGTAGCCATTGATAGCCATTTCCTCCATGAACTTGTCTAACCCTCTTTTAAAGCCGTATATTCATCCGCATCCACATGCATGCATGCATGCATAGATACATACCTAAAAGCTGTGAAGTGAGAACAAATGGCCATAAAATTGCAAGAGAGAACAAGCCCCCTTCATGTGTTATCCACATCAACCTGATTTCATGCACAGAAGGGTTGAAGTGGGCCTGTTTCCAACGTCACACCACTCCCTGGTCCCGACTCACATCCATTGTACATGGATGTCTTCAGAGGAAATGTTTGAGTCATGCAAATTTCCAACATAACTTATTTAAGTAAGTGTGAATATTTATTCAACTTAATAAAATTGTAGGCTTGGCTACCTAATGGAGCACTCAGCTGACTACCTACTGGAGCTTTCAATTTCTCTGCATGGCAATCATCCTGTATACCAAGCCGTTCATATATGACTTAATACATGGACCACTGGATGCATGCCTACAGTGCCATCCTATACTCTTCTGCTTGGAACAAGTCCCATTTACTTTTGTGTAGCCATGCATAGGATTGCTCTACAGTTTTGGGTAGTATAAAGAAAATGCATGGAACCTCATGGCAAGCAATCACATGTAGGTATGGGGAGAAATTCCATTCCATTCAAACTTACCTAATTTACACTTTTCAAAACAAGATGTGAACTGAAAAACAGACCTGTGAAATTTGCACTTCTCTTAATTTTTGCAGGATAAAGTGTGCATATTAATGCATATCAAGTTGAAAATAACATACAAAAGGACATAATATTTGAGGAATTTGTTTTGGGGGGAATGCTTCTCTACATTTTCATATCAATTTGAGATTTCTTATCTTTAAAAGAACTTCTCATGGTAATCATCAGCATTTTAGCGCAAAATTTTCCTAATAAGTATAATTTCGTATAAAATTTCACCTAACCTACATAAGTTAAGGCTGGAAAAATGAGAAACAGATAAAAACTGAAACTGACATAACAGTAGTTGCTGAGCCCTAATCTCCTGCAAATGACTTCTATGGTGTGACATCCACCTTTTGGAAAGCCATTTTACATACGCAGGCCTCACACAGAGCATGAGGGCTGCTAAAATAAGCAGCCCTGGAGAACAGAGTTGGTTTGGATAGATTTTCACCAGAGAAGCATGGCATGCATTTAAAATATTATTTATATAAATCTCTCTAATGGACAGCAATCTAATTGCCTACTTACAGGAAAGAGGCAAAATGGATTTGAAAATATTTTTGTGTGTGTGGAATACTTAGTCTTTCTCAAACATAGCATTCCAAAAGGGCCTAGGGTCAATACAAATGCAATAGATGAAGGCTAAAAGGTAATATGACAGCAAATTTGCTCAAAGAGCTCAGTAAGGTGGCATTTGAAACAGTAATGGGCCATTAGGCCATTTTTATAAGGAAATTAAAGCCTTGCATGCAATGTATAAGGCACAAAGCCTGGCTTTTCTACACTGCTTTGAACAGTTGTATTCCTGACTCAAGTAGTTATTTTTTTAAATTATTTCGGACTGGAGGACAGGCACTTTCTTCAACAAGTTTGAAATATTTAAGATACAGGAATGCACTCCCAGGCACTCAAGACCAGTTTGAATAGCAGAGGCATACAGCCAACCTACAAATTACACAGATTCCTAACTTATATGCCTCTAAATTTCACCCACTTTGGCAACAGGGGGAAATGTTATAGCTGATTTTACATTCCCCATTATGGGGAACACAAAATTTCATTTTATACAGACTGGCTTGGAAACCCAGAGACAGATTGGAACATGAGAGAGCACAGGGAGGCTTAGAAACAGTTCTTAATTTCTTCTTCTTCTTCTTCTTCTTCTTCTTCTTTTTAAAAAAGCACATACAAACAGAAGACTAATATTGGGATCTGTACGCATCCTACTGTATCAGTCGTGAAGTACACATGCATGGGAAAAGTAGTGTGGACCATGCCATATATTTGATGAATTGGTAACCATATCTGAGACTGCAAACTACTAGCAGCTATGCTCATTAAGCAGTCTACCTCTCTATCACATACAGTGGTACCTCGGGTTAAGAACTTAATTCGTTCTGGAGGTCCGTTCTTAACCTGAAACTGTTCTTAACCTGAGGTACCACTTTAGCTCATGGGGCCTCCCGCCACCACCGCCGCATGATTTCTGTTCTCATCCTGAAACATAGTTCTTAACCCAAGGTACTATTTCTGGGTTAGTGGAGTCTATAACCTGAAGCGTCTGTAACCTGAGGTTCCGCTGTAGTTCATAGTATTCTTTCTTCATGTATCCCACATACATGAGAACCTGCGTTTGGTTGAAATGACCCTAGAATTGCATAGTATGTTCCGATTCATGATATACCTTCCTTCAGGAACTTATTTTATTTAGCTAGCATTAAAACTTATGATTTGACTTGTGTGAAAAGGATACCTGAAGCAATAACAGAAATGGAACATTGCAACAATAATACAAATAATGAACAATAAAGATAACAGTCTTGGTTATATTCAATTCTGTATTTCAATGTGCCCCTTTTATAGTCATGATATGCATTTCACAATTCACAGCCATATGCTTCTCACATTTACACCCACAAATAAAGTTTCATTGTATAAAGTAGTGGTTTTGTCTAGATACATGGTGATTCATGGTCTGAACACACAGGTACTATAATATGAATCTCTGCAGGCAGAGAATACTTTGCAGCTGGTGATATCGATTTGAAAGGAAAGCAACAGAGAAATTATGCAGCAGAGGACTCTGGGTACTAAAACTCACAGCTGCTTTAAGAAACATATACAAAAGACTGTGAATGCACTGAACTGAGTGCTGAAACTAACAGATAAGAAAATCACAATATGCATCTCTGTTCTAGGAATCATGGCGAATAATGATAAATACAATACTCAGGGTTTTATGAAGAAATCCTAGAGTCAAAAGCTAAGCAGATTCCACACACACCCAACCTGGCCTATTCAGGTTTTGTCTGAAAAGGTCAATGAACAAGAGGTGGAACATGATGAATCAAAGGGAAGGGCCTCGAAAGTCAAGAACCAGGAGGGAGGGCCTTGTGAGCCAAAAAGCAGAGTCCAGAGGAGCAAGAGGCATACCCAGTAGAAAACAGCATGTGCATCTAAGGTGTTCAGTAAATGCATACATTTACAGATCCCTTGCCACCAAGCAATGCCATTCACATGTGATATCAGGCTTACAGAAATCACAGAATCTAGACTACAGTTATGTTGGCCAGAAGGCATAAGAACATAAGATGGACCTGCTGGATCAGGCCAGTGGCCCACCTACTCCAGTGTCCTGTTCTCACAGTGGCCAGATGCCTGTGGAAATCCTGCAAGATAGACATGAGCACAACAGCGCTCTGCCTACCTGTGATTGCCAGCAACTGGCATTGAAAATAATACCTCAATTCCTCGTTCATTGTTCATCCCAAATCAATTTCCTGCCCACACCCTGAGCCAAATTAATTCCTGCTCAATTAATCCCAGATTAATTCCCCAGCCAGATTTTCCACAATTAACTTTCTTTTTGTTTCTGTGACTAATAATAATAATAATAATAATAATAATCCTTACCCATCGCAATGATATATTTCATCCTAAGGTCCCAGGGTAGGTTACAACAATTAGAACATAATATTGCACAATATTAAAAACAGTTTTAAACAATTTGACATTACAGAAATAATGTGGGTCCTAACAAAATACAGTGGTGCCTCAGTTTTTGAGCATCTCGGAAGCTGAATGTTTTGGTTTTCAAACGCCGAAAAGCCATAAATAATTGCTTCCGTTTTCGAACACTTTTCGGAAGTCAAACAGCTTCCATTGCATTTTTTTTTTTTTTCAATTTTCCCCATTGACTTTGCTGACCGCCCTTTGCGCCTCAGTTGTCAAACATTTCAGAAGTCGAATGGATTACATTCGACAACCGAGGTACCACTGTATACATCTTACATGTTAAAAGCTGGGGCAAAGTGGTACATCTTCAGCATTTGCTGAAAGCTATAAGGAAGATACCAAATGCACCTCTGTAGGAAGGGATCTCCACAATTTAGGGGCTGCCACAGATGATGCCCTCTCCCAGACCACAATTCGCTCAGCTTCTGAAGGCAATGGGACATCCAAGAGGGCAGCGTCTGCCATTCTTAACACCCAAGATGGCCTGTAGGCAGAAGACTCTCTGACTGCCGTTGGTCTAGCTGCTCAGGTTATACTGAGGAGTAGAGTAGGCAGAAGAGCTCAAAGATGGAGGAGCCATGACAAAAAAGAGGAACCTAGGGGAAATGGAGGTGGTGCTGGGCAAGGTAGTAGTGAAATATAATAAAGAAGGCAAGGTGTGGTCCAGAAGAATGAGAAGAAATGGAAAGTTCAGAAGGGGAAATCTGAGAAGGTAAAGCTAACTGGGAGAGGGCAGGTAAGGAAAGCTGGAGCTCACCTGTTACTTTGAAACATTGGAAGCTGCCTTATGCTGATTCAGACCACTGGTCCATCTAGCTCAGTATTGTCTACACTGCACAGCATAGGCTCTCTGAGATTTGAAATGAGGGGTCCCTCCTAGCAGGTGCTAGTAGCCAATGCTAGCCTTATCCTTCATGAATTTGTACCATCCACTTTTAAAGCCATCCAGGTTGATGGCCATCAAGTGTCAGAGCTTGAATCTGGGACCTTTTGGGTGCAAAGCGGTTGCTCCACTACTGTGCTATGACATTGCCAGCAAAATCTTTGGTTGTAGTCCTTCGTTTTCATGGACTTTGCTTCCTGCGTTGTCAGTTTTCTTGTTATCAGTATCCTGTTGCACCATGCAAGGGATTTCAGGTTGTTGCTGCCTAATTTTAAAAATGCTTTTAACAGCGGTATCAAACAAAGCCACAGTGGAGAACAGAAAATGAAAAAGGAACTGGGATATCCTGCTACTACATAAAATTGATAATAGCAACTGAAGAAGTTGAAAGCCTGCAACAATAGCAGTGATTGAATAACTGTACAGCAGGTATGACATTAACGAACAGCGAACACTAGTAAAATATCCCGTGTTCAATGTCTATTAAGCTGCAAGTACCCATCTATACAGTAAAATTATTCCTTCTCAGTCCTTTGATGGGCTCTTTTTTGTTTCTGCTCATGTCTTTACATAGAAATATAAATCAATATAAAAATGTGCATTGTATGTCAAGGAGCTGTCACATCACACCTATGAAAATGCTTAATTTAATAACAGGCCTGCTTAACAAAACAAAACAAAAAGATGCTGTGACAAAGCTACCTCCTTTTTTTTTCCGCTTAAAGGATGTTTTTCCCTGGCATTCTGCCCCCACTCTCAAGATTGCTTGTGAATTGTGAATGATATTATGTTGACTGCGCAAACACCTCAGGAGACCACTATGGTCTAAAACTGAGGAAAAGTCCAAAGATCTTCACCAGGCTTCCTCAAACTCAGCCCTCCAGATGTTTTTGGCCTACAACTCCCATGATCCCTAGCTAGCAGGACCAGTGGGTCAGGGATGATGGGAATTGTAGTCTCAAAACGGCTGGAGGGCCGAGTTTGAGGAAGCCTGATCTTCACAGTGAGGCCATCTTTATTTACCCATCCACCACAAATCCCTGCAGCATCGTGGCCAGTAAATGTGCTGCTACTAGAAGAATGCCCAATGTGAATGTTGACATCAGAGTGTACAATCTCACTCCTCGCTCAGACATTTACTGAACACATGTCAAGTGGAGCCTCTGTCACTGATTGAATCACACCACTGCCTTCTGAGTTGTTTCTAAACTGGTGTTGGTGCAGTTGTCCCATATGCAGTCTGTTATCAATGTCTAAGATACTCCATGCTTTCAGCAGATGGTACATACATTGGACAGATGCATCACTCTTGCCTTAAAAAATGGGTTTGGTAGGAATATGTATATTTAAAAGGAGAAAAGTGTGAGTGTGGGTTTTCATCCCTGGTTATTCTTGTTGAAAGCTCTTGCAAAGAGTGCACTGCTGTGATCCAACCTTGAAGTCAGCCATGCCTGAAGTCCTGCAGTCAAGCTCTCCCAGTCAAGGAATGGCAGTAGCCTTTGCACAAGATGCAGCTGGTCAGAGTAAAGGGCGGAAGAAGGAGCTGCTTCTAAAAAGGAGCCAATATGTCTCCAGTTCTTGCACAGTGTCACGTGTTCTCATAAATTTACACTGCTGTCTTCAAGATAACCTGACTTATTCTTATAGGAGAAGCTAAATAGGTAAAACCAGCCATCCAATCCTCTGTCTGGCATAAATTATTTTGGCATTGTGTGAATTATGAAAGTGTGGACTCTTTGCATGCTTTGTTTGATATCATTTCCATCCACAGAGTCTGTGATTATGTAATTTCACAAATCCTACACCATCACTGCGACTGCTGCAGCAGCCAATTGTAATCATGTGACAAGCGCATAGCAAAGTCTCTTGATTAAATGAAGGTGCGTGTGAATCTGTCGTGGTCAAATGAAGCATTTCTTTATAATGAAATGAATGTAAACACCTACAAGTCAGCAGATAACTGCTTCCCCTGAACTATTAGAAGGGGTCCTTGCCATGAAAGGACAAACCTTCGCCGGCAGACTAATCACACAACATGAGGAAGCCCACATACCCCCACCACCGTCTTTGACTCAATTGGGAGATTGACAGCAAATGTTGAAATTTCATTTTTCCCTGATGCTAGCTGTGAATTGTTCTATCATGTTATTTTTGCTCTAAACTCCCCCCTCCCCCCTGCTATTCCTTGTTGTTTCTTAAATGTCAGTATCGTGAATATCTATTAAAATGCAGCACACCCAGCAATTCACTTGAGATAAAGGGGTGAGGGTGGAAAAGAGTGGGATGCTTTCAAATATTGACCGAAGCTATTGACACATATTCTCTACGTCTTAACTAACTAAATTGCAGGGCGAGGTATACAGTCTTAGGGCGGCTACACGGCATGAGCCTCTGCATAACATGACTGTGAAAAGTGGCCATGGGGTGTGTTATGCAGAGGTGTGCTTCTAAATATAGCCGTGGCATTCCCTTTCATGTATGCATCTCTCTGCATGGGAGAGAGAACCTTGCAAAAAAGAGGGAGAGGGAGGGAGGGAGGGAGGGAGGGAGGGAGGGGGAAAAGAGAAAGGAAGCCCAAAAATGCACATGCAATGCAACTTTACACAAATCCACAAGACAGCTGTAATTATCACACACTGTAGACAGAAAATATCTTCTCCAAAATATATCCGCTGTTTCATGTCAAGAAGGTGCCATTTGAAAGCACATGCCATGCGGACAACGAAGACATACTTTAAATTAATTGGAGTTGTTAGTTAATCCAACAATTCAAAATCAATCGTCTCTGAGGTTCTGACTTAACATCAGGAAAAGCTTTCTGATGGAAAGAGCTGTTTGACGGTAGAACAGACTCCCTCAGAAGGTGGTGGACTCTCCTTGCTTGGAGATTTTTAAACAGATGTTGGATGGCCATCTGTCATGGATGCTTTAGCTGATACTCCTGATCTACAGGGGGTTGGACTAGATCCTCAGGGTTCCTTCCAACTCTACAATTCTATTATACTACTCCTTAGCCCTCAGCTGTCTAACTCTCTGAAAAGAGCAAAAAAGCTGTGCCATTTCTCTCTGACCAGGTCCACTGACTCACTGGAACAGGTCATTACTAAGCCTTTTCCTTCATCTCTTTGAATAACTCAGCTTTCTGAAGTCCTTTTCCTTCCTCTCACTACTTCACTTCCTAGAAGGGAAACCTGGTCATCCAACTCTATGCTACAGTATAAAATGCATCAGCTAGAGCTCGTTTGCTCTGATAAATTCCAGAAATGGCTTTGTTGAGCCAGAATTAGGATTGTTATTTTTACTTAGTTCACACACACTCATTTCTATGTACATATTTTTCCAGTCAAGATAAGAGTGCCAGGTCTCCATTTTCTTCAAGAGAATCCTCCTCTGTCTCCTTTTCTCTTCTCCTTGTTTCTGCTTGGAGAAGGAGACTAGTTAACACCCAGAGGAAGGCAGGGGCTGGAAACCACAGTAGGCTGCATCTATCTTGTATTGTGTCAGGCCTTTGGCCTATCTGTCTCAGCATTTCCCACACTTACGTGCAATGGCTCTCCATGGTTTCAGATGAGAGACAGTCCCAGTCCTACCACAAGATTCCATGAATTGAATTGAGGAACCTCTGCATGCAAAGCAGATGTTATACCACTGAGTTTTGGCATTTCAAACTCTCTCTCCATCCCTTATACTAGTTACTAATTTATCAAAAATTTATAAATAGATTGTCAAGTCAAACTGATTTTTCTTCTTCAGCAAACATAGCATATATTATATACTATATAAGAATGATGTGTAGATACTGATTCTTTTCTATCTAGGATTTCCCAGTTATATAGGGTTTTTGTTTTGTTTCTATTCCCTTGGACTATATTGAAATCTGTGTCCTATGTCACACTCCTTATCAACATGCCACACTGCATCATGTCATTTTATGCAGCACAAATGTGACAGATGCAGCTCCAAAATGATGCATCATCATATCCCTGGCCTTGAGGAAATATGAAAATAAATACATTTCCGAATTTGTTTTCTATATGCCAAAGTCAAGAAAAGAAATATAAATTTGTGTGGACTGATTTGGAATACAGGGCAGGGAGCTTCTTGGTGATGCAGGCCAATAACAAAACAGTTCCTAGCTATTAGTATTTATCTATATATTTATGTATTGAAGAAATTAACTTGAAGAAAGAAAGATGCATCTTTCCATGTGCACTGGTTTTCAACAACCTTTAAATAGCTAAGACAAGTTTGCAAGACATTCATATTGCAATGCAAACACACCAAGAAAATCTGAGAAAGATGCACTGGAAAACTTCTGCTTTCTATTTAACATATAACAAACACCTATTTGGAAATGGGTCTTTTCTCCATTCTTAGCCTACTCCATAAGTAATTCAGGAAATTCTGATCATTTGGCCAAGCATCTGACAGAAACTCGGGAAATAATAAAGCATCAAAATTAGGTTCAGAGCCGTTCCTATTCCTACCACAGTACTTGCCACTAGCCCTTTCTATCATTCCTTTATTTAACTTATGGAGTTATGGTTTTGGGTGTGGGTGCAGAATATTAAGTAGGACTTGCATAGAGCTAGTGTCTCTTATGTCTTGGAAGCTACTGAGAGATGGTACCTGTAGGGAAGCTGGTTCCACGCATGGTATGTATGCATATGAGAATGAGTGAGTTAGTGAGTAAAGGGGGGGGGGGAGGTTGCGTCCAGATGTCCTGTTCATTGAGCAATCATCCTGATGGGTTTGCATGGAGATTATTGCATGGAAATTAAATGTTATTCCGCATGTTCCAGAAAGCCCATTTCCCCATCACTTTCCTTTTCACAAAAAGTCTTATATTTGGGTGAGAGCAGGGTTGGTGTAAAGGATTTAGTCCAAGCCTCTGCATTTGTGCAACGTAAGTTTTTCCAGGATGTGACCAAAAGTAGCGACCATCGGGATGTGCTCAGAAAGAGAGAGAGGAAGAGATTAAGGGGCCTCCAGTCTCTTATACAACATTTAGTTATGAAAACAATTCTTTCTCTATGGGAATAATAGAATGACTTAGAGGAAAAATACCTGAACTTCTTGAATCTCAAGAAGACCAGTTTGACTTTTTCTTTCCCAGGTGATGCTAATAGTCTGCATTTCTTTTACTTTAAGCCCTTCAGGAATGCATTTATAAGTAAATTCTTGTGCCATTCAGATTCTGGTGATCTCTCTTAGGACACCTGAGAAGGAGAAGAATTGGCTGTTTCTCAGTGGTGAATAAAGAAAAATATATAAGCTATTCTAGGGTAGGAGGGTGCATTATTTTGTCTGACTTTGCACAAAACTATTGAAGAGCTTTCCTGAAATTGGGAGGTAGCCACTCCATACTCTGCCAAGATTCATATTTTCAGGGAAGGGGGAAATATGTCTGCTTTGAATATGGCTTTGTCAAAATGTTGTTGGGCTTCAGAAATGAGTGAAGAAGAGGAAATGCGAAGCGGGAGCTGAGTTGGAAGAGGTCTTAATTAGGAACCCAGCACTATAAAGACTAATATTGCTTTCTGTTCCCATTCTGTTCATTCTGTTTGTAATAGGGAATAATGACATACCAATTGTATATCATTATGGAGAGCTATTTAGGGAACTGAATTTTGCCTCTACGCTTAATTATGCTTTCTATACTAGGTTAGAATTTGATTGCTACTGTGGTGCTTAAGCTATTTTTATTTCTCTCTCTCTCTCTTCTTTTTTCTTTTTTGTTAAGCCTCAAATTGATGGTTGCTTTATTCATCATGGCTTCTGTCCATGGCTTTCTTCTGATGCATTAATATCTCTGATATCTAGTGACCAAACATGACCCACCCAAGGTCTTTGGGAATGAATGAACCACCAGCCACTAGAGCTGTATGGCAGTGCCTTCCATGGGTCTTCTCCCAGAGACCTGTAAATAGGGCCTATGTGGCAGTGCTATTCGTTGAATTCCTGTCTGTTAACAAAACAGATTGGTTACAGACAATTTATTCCAAGCTAGTGGTGAAGAACCTTTTTCAGTCTGAGGGCCACTTTTCCTAATGTACAACCTTACAGAGGCCACATGCCAAGATGGGCAAGACTAGAAACAAATTGGTTGGTGACATTCTTTAGCAGACCAATTTCTAGCCACACAAATCCCAGAGATTTCTATGTGCATCTCACCATCTTCCACCCAGGTAGGTAAGAGGCACCATCACAGTTCAAGAAAAAGTTCCAGAAGAACTGCAACATTACAGGCTTTTCACACTGCTTTTGATTCACACAAAAAGAGCTGCCACCGCCACCACATGAAATTGCAGGCCAGCTCAAAACACACACACACACACACACACACACACACACACACACACACATAACATGCACTGGTCATCTAAAAATTGATATGTTAGAGAATTCCATCAGAAACAGAAATTGCTGCAGTTTGCGGGTACACCTCAGGTCAGGAATGGGAATTACACATGTGAATATGAACAGTGTTTACACTCTTTTTTTAGTAAACAGAAGTTGCACGAAGGCACACGACTCCAATAGCCGAGATTCCAGGGGTTTCAAGCACTTACCCGAGGTTCATGCTTCCTTTCGGATTGAGGCACAGCAGAGATTGTGGTAACTTTATGATATATGGTTTATATACACACAACTGAGCCTACGAAGGAGGGGTTCACACCATTAACACCACAAGAGGTTGTTGCTTCCCCTATAGTTGCAGCCTTGTATTCAAATAGAAATCAAACATTGCTTGATCTCTCGGTCTTCTCCGCTTGCTGCTTTTCTCCTAGTTCACACCACTTCACACTCTGCTCTCAACTCTGCCACTGTCCTAACTCTTTGCAAGTTGAGGGAGTGAGCCCCACCCACTGGCTGTCTTGCACAGAGCCTCTTCCCCTTGTTCCCCTTGATGGCTTCCCCTTGAAGCCAGCCTGGCTATTCCAAGAACTAGAAAGGGGCCCGTGCATTCAACCTACCCCCACCCCCCAAACTCATAGCAATACTTTGCACTCTTTAGTTGTTCCTTGGTCTTTACAATTTCTAGCACTTGGATCTTTAATGCAAGGAGACATATAGCCGGGGAATGAGATCATATGCATGAAACTGTGCGTTAATTCATTTGATATAGTTACTGGAATAGTTGCTTCTACTTAATCAAGACTTTTTATGGTAATGAAGTTCTCTCTGTGTGCTTCATTTATGTTGATTATTTCTGTTTGCTGCCATAGCAGTAACCCATAAGGCTGGTGATTACCTAGCTTTCTGCAAAGGCTTTCTTTGCATGGTTCTGAATTATCTTCAGACTAGGTATTTTCTTTTCCCATGTCCCCAACTATTTCCCTAAAAATAAAAAAATAAAAACTTATCCATGGCATTTATCAGAATAATAAACTTCGATAAAATGCACTGGGGAAACACAAAGATTATAGAGCCTTTAAGTTAGACGATATATATTATAGCCCTGTTTATTAGCCAGTGCTCTGCTTCTGGAGCAAACAGAATCAAATTTAAAGTCCTTCCATTGGTATTAGACCACATACAAATGCATTACCATTGGCCACACATCTTTTCATTAGGATGCATCAAGAACTGTGGTACAAGCGTGTCAGATGGTTCCATTTACATAGATTCTATGAAGGTCAGAACTGGTGTTGGATAAGGGTAGAGGCATAGGAATGGATAGCTGGGAGATACAAGGGTCCTGTTCAGCATAGGATGGCACTAAACAAAGCAAATACTAGTGATTCTCTTATGTGATTTGACGTGCACTGTGAATTGGTCCAACAGTTGCACAGTGGCAGCTAAAACAAAATTGGATCCATAGAATCAGGCTGTCCCAGGTCCATTTGCCGCCAACATACTTCAGTTCATAGTTGCTCATAAACTCACTGACTAGTGCCTTAAAATATTTGGACAAGTGTCTTAACGTCTGGTCATGTGGTTGTATGAGTGTCCCAACACCACAATTATATTATGATGGTGCAATTTTAGCATTATTGGAAGTCTGGGATTGGGATAAAAGCAAAAATTGCCACCTCAGGTGATGAATCTTAGAAAACATCCATTCACCACTAGCTCCAGTCCAGTCTTCTCTGACAAATGTATGTCGAGTCTCATCAGAATTAATTTTAATTCCCTCAGAATTCTTTGGATATTTCACTGGAGCCAATTCACTTCAAAATTTCTCTTTAGGAGAAATTCAGTAGCATTTCGGTCTCTGGTGTCTTCACTAGAATTTGTAATAGGTCAATAGTTCTGTGATGGATCTGAAGAGATTGTGGAAGCAATGACTCCCACAGTGTGATATGCTATAAGACGATAATTTCTGCCACACTTCTGAGATGGATGCAGTGGAAAATTTCCTCTAGAGAACCCGGTAGCTTACTACGAACAGCTTATTGCCAACTGGCCTCAAGGTGCCTTTCAGTAAAAAATGCAAATAATAACTTTTAAAAGTCCGCTGAAAAAAACCAGATAGATAGCAGATAAGGCAATAATGACATCCCATAACATCCAGAATAAAGCATTACTACCACAAGAAATACTGATGGCCACCAACTTGGATGGGTTTAAAGAGAGAGTTAGCCTTATCATTCCTGAATTTGCCTATCAATGGCAACTAGGCACAGTGCCTACATTTACAACCACTATCAGAGGATACACAGCTCTTAGTATCAGTTGCTGGGGGAAAGGAGTGAGAAAGTGCTATTGCATCTGTGTCCTGCTTGTTAGCTTCCCATAGGCATCTAACTGGCCAGTGTGAGGGAGGACACAATAGTTGTATTAATCGAGCAGGGCTCTTTTTATCATATTTTTTTTAAAAAATGGAAAGGCAATTAAAAGGGTCCTTTAAAAAACATTAAAAGGCATTTCAGGTGTGAACAGGACCGATTTCACCTGGTGCCTGAAGGAGGAGCAGGAAGATGGCCAGGGCAGATGTCTGGAGAGGTAGTTTCACATGAAAAGGCAAGGCACACAGAGAAGGATCTGCGAAGCTGATCTCAAGTGGCAGCTACATTCTTGTGAACAGAGCAGTCCCTTTTCATGACAGGATGCCATTCACCTGCTAGGTTTCTGAATGCCACACTGTTGTGGGAGACAGAAAAGCGGGCCTTGGGCCTGCTTCAGCAATATATCTAAATACAGTGGTACCTCGGGTTAAATACTTAATTCGTTCCGGAGGTCCATTCTTAACCTGAAACTGTTCTTAACCTGAAGCACCACTTTAGCTAACGGGGGCCCCTGCTGCTGCCACACCGCCAGAGCACGATTTCTGTTCTCATCCTGAAGCAAAGTTTTTAACCCAAGGTAATATTTCTGGGTTAGCAGAGTCTGTAACCTGAAGCGTATGTAACCTGAAGCGTATGTAACCCAAGGTACCACTGTATGTCATTTTTTCTTTGACTAAAAATAAAGCTTTCCAGAAACAATCTACGTTATTTTTCATAGATATTTTACAGCACATTAATATCTGCAAATGATTTTTATTTATAGGGCCCTTGAGGAAATGTATCTTCAGAATAAGTTAGGCCACTAAGTGTTTAATTATGGGCACCTTTGAAAATGATATTAGTCTACTATATATGTATAATGAATACCTGTCCTTAATGCACTGAGATAAGTATTATTATTATTATTATTATTATTATTATTATTATTTTAATCAGCACAACATTAATCTTGTTTCTGATGAGAGAAAGCTTTTTTTCTCATTTTTATATGCTCACAAGCCCTTTGACAGGCATGAACTATGCCTCTTACAAGTATTTTGATGTATAATCCAGTAAATAACTCTTGGTTTGGTATTCTGTCATCAAATCCTCATCAGTACAGAATGTATTGGAATCAATCATGTTTTAGATAGTCACACAACATGCACTGATATGTAAAGTCACGAAGCATCCTTGTAAACGGCACACTGCGTTAAGCCATTTTGCTTCTATTATAGAAAGTATCCCAGCTCTTTGTGATGAGATTCATCACGCTACGTGCAGTTTAGGACAGGCATAGGCAAACTTGGCCCCCCAGATGTTTTGGGACTACAATTCCCATCATCCCTGACCACTGGTCCTATTAGCTAGGGGTGATGGGAGTTGTAGTCCCAAAACATCTGGAGGACCGAGTTTGCCTATGCCTGGTTTAGGAAAACCAAGAGGGAGCTACAATCAAATGTTGCAGTGCAACCTCACCTCCTAACATAAATTCTCATTCCCAAGCAGTGCTTTCTCCAAGTTACTCCATTCTATCCTTCCTTTCTGTTCTTCTTTAATCACCATCAATCAATATTCTTCTGTTGAATATGCTCAGTCCTCATTAAGCTTCCTTCTTGGATGAAGGTACACCCTTAAGGTTTTTAAATGCATGTTGTGACATAAAAAATATTTATGTACAGTTTCCTGAGCATATTGATACCACCATCTTATTTCTCACTGGCCCTTTTTTTGGTTTCAGTACTGTTGTCATTCACCACCTGAGTTTGCTATTGGGAGGATGGCTGATTTTTATTACTAGAAAAAAGTATGTGATCAATCACAGTATTTTTCAAATTGAGTGGCACACAGAAATCTTAAGCCAAGGCCTTCATCTTCTACTTAGACCCCTACTCTTCTAAATTAAATCTGGTCACTGACACTTGAGCAAGTCATGCACACAATATGTTAGAATTCTTAAACAATGATATTCTGCCAACACATCACACTCAGATGTGATAGGCTAGGCCTCCAAAGTGAAATTGTTATGTCACCATCAGTCACAGTGAGGTGATGAGAGTCCATCTCATTCTAGATC
This sequence comes from Podarcis pityusensis, assembly GCF_964106645.2. Lineage (NCBI taxonomy): Eukaryota > Metazoa > Chordata > Lepidosauria > Squamata > Lacertidae > Podarcis > Podarcis pityusensis. The sequence goes on along the minus strand of NC_138026.1, from coordinate 44,700,180 downwards.
TTTTTGACCTGAGAACCTTCTGTGAGACAAGTAACACGAGCAAAACTCTAGCTAGGATATACCATTTCAGGCTTCAAGTGGGAGACAGGATAATAGAGGAACACTTTCCACATAACTCCTTGTTACGGGCAAAGAAAAGGTTTCTAAGAGTACTGTGATCCCTAGGACGCCACTTGCCTGTTTTTCTAAGGGAACCTCAAATATCCAACTCTGCACTTCCATGCTGAACTGATGCAGTTGAGAAATACCTGTACTGCATGGTTCTTCAGGTTGTATAGATTGACTTAGATGTCATATAGGCAGGGGAATGAGGACTGAAGCACGGGGGGGGGGGGGGCGTATTCCTGAAAGCAGGCACAATCAGGCAAGGGAAGAAGTTTTGCAGCTTCTTAGGGGTTGAGAAAGCACTTCTCTTCCTAACTGCCTGCAGCAGTTCCAGGAAAACACAGCCAGAGAGTTTGTCGGCATTTATTTCAATGGTCCTTAGTTGTTCTCTCCCTTTTCCTGCACCGTCGGGCCAGTGGCAGGAGGGTGCTCTGACTCCCTCAGAGCATTGTGCCTTCCCCCATAAGCTGGGCACAAGCTTCCTAGGCCTTGGGAAGGGGGTTCCCGGACTCTGACAGGATCCAGGAGTCCTGCTGCCTCCTTTCTAAAACCAGGCAGGCTTTGGGAAGGTGGGCAACTAACCCTAACTGTTCCCTATGAAAAATACCACTGCATGCTAAGTTTCTCCCCTCTTTTTTACAAGTCATGTAAATGCACCACTGTCCTCTCATTAACCCATTCGCAGCTGTTTCTCATCCCACCCAGGAAGAAGACTCAAGAGACAGAGTAATTGATAGAAAGGTTATAATTATTTACAATATAACTAGTTGATCTGCCAAAGAATAATGAGATGGTGCGAGTATGGACAGGTGGGTTGAATTAATTTGTCCTGTAGGGATGTTAACACAGCCAGATGATGTGGCTCCACAGCCAAGAAATGAAAGAAAATTATCCCTCCTTACTAAAAAAAAAAAAAAAAAACCTGTCCCACTGTCCAGTATTCACCAAGTCATGCACACCAGGCATAAGGGACACTCACAATGTCCCCTAAGCTAAAGGCTATGGAAAGTGACTCAATATCACCTTTTAACCCAATGCCACCTAAAGTGATAAAGATCTTAATTTCCTCACCTACCTGCACTGTATTGCAAACAGGACAAATCATCAGAACAATAACAAAATATCACAGTGTGACGTAGGTGAAAAAGAGGAGTCTCAAAGGCCAATCAGGGGATTCCCCCTAATTCCTATATAGCCACACACACCCCACCCAAAGGAAATGTGACTGGTCAAAATCTACTCTGTAGGGGCAGTGGGAAGGCATTATGAAGAGAGGAAGGGTGCTGAAGAAGACTTCACGGTATTAGAAAACCACCCAAATGGGGGGGCCACCAGGGGGCGCATTGGAAGATGGCCGACAATAACATCTCTCTGACCCACACGAGGTAATTAAGAGGCTGATATGGGAGTATGCAGCCTCCCCTGCCCCCCAAGGGAATGGGGGGTACTGCCTTGCCTGCTGTGTCCATAATTCACCCCCAGATTCGAAAGAAGGGGGTGACAAGGACACTAGGCACGAAGCCCTCAGGTGGAGTCGGCTCTTCCGGACGCTGTCTCCGAATCACGCACTGGTTTGCATCAGCTCGAAATATATAATTGGAAATAGAAGCAAATGCACATACTTCAAGTGAAGATCGGGAGTAAAGACTGCTGATTAATGGGATCTCTGTGAGCGGAGCGATGGGCTGGACAATAAATCAAGTGAAGACTCATCATTAAAAGATTGGTATGTCGGAGCGGAACAGAAAGGGGGGGGAGGAAAAACTTTTCTCTTTTTTTGTCTTATGTGAGTACCCAATAATCCTCCCTCCCAGAGAGAAAGAATCGTTGCAAATTACTAATCACAAGCAGGAGATTAAGAACTGTGTGGAAATGAATTACTGATCAAAGAGAGGACTGGTGGGAACATCGGATGGAAAGAAAGCTTTGTGACGCAGTTTCAAATGGAGATTCGTTAAGACAGGCCTGCCCACAGGAGGACGAGGGGGAGGAGGACCATGGTCATTGGAATGTGAATGTATGGTTATCAGAATGTGGATTTGACCTGGCAGGGCCCCCTGAGATATAGATTCGCAGGCCTGTGGAAATCAACGGACAGACTGTGGGAATGTTATTTGCGGAGGTATGGAAATGGCGTCTGTCCTTTATGTGATATGGCTCTTGGAGAGTGTAAAATCCACACAGGATATGTTTGTTTTCAACCCACTTGTGAAGATTATCAGAGATCACAAAGAAAGGAATATATGATAACAACAAGAAGATGAGGAAAATAACAAAGAGACTATATGGACAGAACTGGACAGAACTGTGTAATTAAAGCAGCAACAAGAGTGATGTTTGGATCCCTTTCAGAGCTCGAAGTATGGGTACCCCCAATAAAATTTTAAAAATTTGGCTGTATAATTTGGGATTAATGTGATTTGGAATTAATGTGATTTGATTGGCATGTTAATAAAAATTATTTTTTTAAAAAATAGAAAACCACCCAAATGCCTGCCTGTGACTAAGCACATCTGCCTACTTGAGACTAAGTCTCCATCCCTCCCGGGAGAGGCCAAGTTTTGTATTCTCCTCAAATGATCCTTGTGTGGCTAAAGAGCTGGTATGGTATTCCCCCAACATTCTCCAAGCTTTCCTTGTCACATGAGATATGGGAAATGACTGAAACCAGACTGCAACATCAGCTCTGCCTTCTGCCATTGGATATGATGCTATCTCATCATAGGGAAAACCTGCAGAAAATGTTTCATAACACCTGACGTTCACATGAAGGCACCTGCACAAAAGCATAATCTTTTAGTGGCACTGTTAAAGCAAATCAGTTTAAACTCCCTACCCCACTTTTCAATATAATTCTGTTCTATTTAATTTCAGATACAGAGTGAAGGTTTTGAAATTAATCGGCTACACACCAATGTAATTATTTCAATGATTTCTTCCCATTAGTATCTACTGCTGTTTACTGTGTTGTGTATTAGTATCTCTGTCCATTATTTTAATAATGCTTAAATAGCTAAAGTGAGTTTAAGCTACTTATGATGAACATCTAGGGAAATTCACTAGATGAGGCCGGAATTGCCATGATGATAAATTGCATAATAAATACAAAGGAAGTGGGCAGAATTGCAAGCTATAAACACATAAATCTGGCCAGAGAAGTGGTGCTAAGGAGACTGACATACACTGAGTTCAACTGTCTTACTCCCAAGTAAATGAGTATAGCATTGCAGTCTACTAACTATGTAAACCAAGAACCCACCCATATCTGGGAAGCTATGCCTACCCACTTCAGAGTGGACTAAATCTGCCAAGTTTCGGGCAAATAGATGCAGGGATGTTTGAGAGGGAGGGGAAAGTAAGAGGTTTGTACTTTTCTTCATGTTCTTGAGGGGAAGAGCAAGTGTGTGTGTGTGTGTGTTGCTCTTTCTTACATCAAAATAATTATATATATTTTTTTAAAAAATAATTTTTATTAACAGGCCAATCACATCACATTATCCAAATGACATTAGTTCCAAATTATACAGCGGAATTTTAAATTTTGTTGGGGGTACCCATACATCAAGCTCCGGACGAGTCCAAACATCACTTATATTGCTGCATTAATTAAACAGTTCTATCCAGTTCAATCCAGATAGTCCTTTATTACTTTCTTCATCTTCTCGTTGTTATCGTATATTCCTTTCTTTGAAATCTCTGATAATTTTCACAAGCAGATTGGAAACAAACATGCTCTATGTGGGTTTTGTACTCTCCAAAGATCATATCGCTCAGGGACAGCCGCTGTTCCTCGCTTCCATAAAAAAAAAAATAATCTTTGGTCCGTCCTTTACTTTTCTCAGACTTGCCCAGTATATCAGGAGGCTCTGTCAGGTCAAAATTACATTCCAGCAATCCTTCTCATTCCAATGGTCCTGATTCTCCTCCCCCTGTCCTTCTTTCTCCGGCAAGCCTGTCTTGGCGAGACGCCATTTTTTGACTGCGTCATAGAATTTTCCTCCGTTCTCATTGTTTACCAATCCTTTCTAGCTATAATCCATCCCACACAGTTCTTAACTTCCTGCTTGTGATTAGTAAAACGCAATGATCTTGTTTCTTTCTGGGGTGAAGGGTTATTAATATCACATAGTACAAAGAAAAAAGGTTTTTTCCTCCACCCCCCCTTCATTCCAAACATACAGTCTCTTAATGGTGATTCATCAGAAGATTTACTTATCCGTCCGTCACTCCCGGTCACAGAGATCCATTAATCAGCAGTCTTATCTCTCGAGCGTTACTTGATGTATGTGCTTCAGCTTCATTCCAATTATAATTCCGAGCTGAAGCTAACCAGCACGCGCTGATTGGAATCGGCGTCAGGAAGAGCTGACCGCATCGAGGGCTCGTGCCAAGTGACCGGCGCCCCCAGACCTCGAATCTGGGGGTGCATTGTGGACACCGCTGGCAAGGCAGCCCCCCCATCTCCTTGGGGGGGTAGGAAGACTGCATACTTCCCATAGCAACCTCTTAATTACCTCGTATGGGTCAGAGAGATGTTATTGTCGGCCATCTTCCAATGCTGGCCCCCCCACATCAAAATAATTAAGAAGTGGCTAAGTGGTGTATGTTCTTGCTTGTATGTTGTTTGAAACTTTGGCCTAGCACTCAGTTGTCAAGCTGCAATCTGTGGATGTCTAGAATGCTGTCCAAGGAGTTCTGAAGAGCTCTGAGCTGGTTGTTCTTGTTAGAAGAGAGCAAAATAGGATATATTTTTTAAAAAAATTAAAACTTAGATAAAGCATTAAAATCTTTTTTTAAAAAAACTTCCCCTGCTGTACCTTTGCTTCCTGGCCTTTTCTACTGTGGTTTTAACAACATCCTGCTAGGCAAACTTTTAGCAGGTGATGGTCGGGCCCCAGCCGTGCACCCCTGTCATCACGGACATAGGTTTCCTGGTATGGTGGTGAAAACTTCACCTGCTTCATTTTGGGGTTTCTGTCCATTCTTAAAGCCACATGAACAAGCCTCATTAAAAAAAAAAGTTGTTGCTCTAGCCGATAGCTGACCCAACAAGCAGAATTATGACGGGGGGGGGGGGAATATTATACCTTTCCCACTGGTACTTGCTTTCCTTATTTGAAATCATGACAGCAAGAATAACTGGTATGTCAGCCATGAAACCAAGTTAAAACTATAGTGACAAAATTAAACTTCTAGTTAGGGAGAGTAATACCTGACGATCAGCAATATCTGCCAGTATGCAGACTCCGAGAAGAAAGTGCAGACTATTTTTTGACAAAAATCTCACTCCAGCTGTGTAGCCTTAGCACTTTTATATATAAAAAAATGCTTTTGTAGGAAAAAGAAGATTTTCCCGCATGAATTTCCCCTACCAAGTATTTTCATCAGATAATTTTGGCAGCTCAAGGAGTTTTTCCTTTCAGTGCAACAAAATAAGCCAAACAGTCTAAGTAGCTTCTTTTGTATATAAAGAGTTCCTGTCCAAGCCACACAGCTGGCATTTCTCAATCAAGTTGTCACCTACATAGCTCTTCAGCATAACCCACCACCACCCCACAAACATGCGCTTTGAAGATAATGGTGCAGCTAAATGCACATCTGCTGAAACAGTATGCATCGCACTGGCACATCTTTGTATGTGCTCGTTTGGAATCAAGCACTTTGCTCGAAGTATTTTATGGCCTGTCCTTCATCGGGAGGCTCAGAAATAATTTATAAGCCTTGCTGCTACAGCTAATGGAGTTTCTACTTTCCTTCGTTTGATGAAGTCACTCCTTTTGGCTCCAAGGGGTCTTCAGTTCAGCAAGCGGAAGAGCCAGATTCCTCACATAACATGGCGTGTGCCTTAAAGTATTCATGAGCTCTTAAAAGTGACAACAAAAGAGATTGTTTCTAAGTGTCTGCTGTTAGACAATTCATGCCAATCACAAATCCTTGAGAAAATATCATTTACTGCCCAGGGATATTCACAGCTCTCACCTATTCAAGAGCGTGAAACTCAGAAGCAGTACTATACAGGAATTTGAGAATGGTGATCAAAGCAAACACAAATCCTCATTTTCAAGTTATGGCAAAGATAATTAAAGGTGGGAAGCACTGGCCATTTAACTGAGTCTACAATAAGCAGCCATTGTACATGTGGTACTTTCAGTGGAAACGATGACATCAAGTTCTACTAGTTTATTCCAGTTTTCCAGGTGCCCAATATAAAGTTGGGGCAATTTAAATTTACTCACAAAAATTATATATGTAAACAATTGCTAAACTGAGTAATGTCCACTCCAGGTTGAGTGAACATTGCTGGGAAATAATAGGATTTTTTTTTATCATTTAGAATGTTCTATTTAGGTCACTCCACATGTCAACTTAATTATCAAATGCCAACTGAAATGGCCTCCTTCTGGAATTATCTTTCCTCCACTTCCTTAATGTGGAGATCTGTATCTCATGCAGCACTTTTCATACCAACGTCATCTCTCCTCTGAAATGGGCAATGCTGGTGTAGAACAGAGGTCACTAGGGAGTAGAATGACTGTAGGACTCAGGTGGAACACTTGGGAGCTGCTGCTGCTGGATCACATACATTCCAGCACCTGTAAGGATGGCCTTGGTGTTACAGGATTTGGGGATCCATATGAAGTATTATTAAACTCCCCCCCAAAAAATGTTTTGAGACACTTCTAGAAAGTTCTCAACAAATATCAGTACCCATAATTCATAGTGTTAAGTCAAAGGAAAATATTCTTAAGTTCCATTGGTTTTCATTGGAAAGAAGTAAGTACAGTGGTACCTTGGTTCTCGAACTTAATCCATTCTGAGAGTCTGTTCGACTCCCAAACCTGTTTGAAAACCAAGGCACAGTTTCCAATTGGTTGCAGGAGCTTCCTGCTCTCACCTGGAAGCCGTGTAAACTGTGTCGGACGTTCGGCTTCTGACAAACCTTTGCAAACCAGAACACTTACTTCCGGGTTTGCGGCATTCGGGAGCCGATTTGTTTGGGAGCCAAGCTGTTCGAGTACCAAGGTACCACTGTATGTGTCTAAGGCTAAAATCCAGCACACATGTACTTAGCAGCAAGTTAAATTGAACTCAGTAGGGCATCCTTGTTGTGTACAGGATTGCCCTACAACTCTCCCACTAAAATCAATGGGACCAGAAAGTGCTTAATGTTGACTGGATTGTGCTCATTGCATTTTCTTACCAAGTCCCCACTCTGCGGTGGCAGGTGACTATTTATAACAAATACAGCTGAAAAGGCTTTAATGGATTAAACAATAAATTTAATTGATTAATCAAGCAGTGGTTAAATTTATTAATCAGTGGGAGTGAATTTTAATCAATGGTGACAATTTTAATTGGTGTGGCTTAAGACTGAAGGGTATACTTATTTTGAAGCCATTTAGCCTCTGATGCGTTAACCACAAGAGGTAATGAAATGGGACCTAATAAAAGGGGCAGAAAGACGCACCAAAAGGCAACTTATTTATTGTAGTAAATTATGCCCGACCATCACCAATAACTGCAAAATGTGCCTGTATTGAGCTTCTCATAATGTGCAAATATATTCAAATTTGATTGGCTAATTACTGAATTAATTGGCTAAAAAGGTAGGTGGTTCATCAACACCACCAACAAAATCTTTAGTACATTGGCAGACCTAATGAGAAAGCTCACAGTTCATTGATAGTGTAGAAATATGATTTAAACACTGCCTTATTTCAGTACCCGGGAAGTCAGTGCATTATTCTATATCACAATAAATACCATAAAGGAAAGGCAAGGTACGGCGGAACAGACAGAAGGAAAAGCATGTGGAAAATGAGATAATATAATGGGCAATAATAGGAGAGCATCAGATGTGCTCGTTAAAACCTTTCTCTGGCTTTGCTTATGGTTGGTCTTTCTCCTCCTCCCCCATCCTTTACAAGAGTCCCACGCTTCTTTCTGTCCTGGTTCCTCTTCTCTTTCATGCCAGCCCTGGGTTATCTTACTGGCTGCATGCCTTTCACACTCAAAGCCACACTAATGACTCACAAATCTTTTCACTTCCTGACCGTGCTCACTCAGTTGAATCCAGACACTTCCACGTTAAGGCGGCAATTTGTGGGTTAAGCTGCAATAAGCATACAAGCAGGTTCAGCTCAGGCAGAAGAGCAAGCTCAAAGGGAGAGGCACAAAGTTTCCCTGTGTAATTTGTGCCCCACAGCTAGACCGAGCCAAAGCCAGCATGTAAAAAAAAAAAAATCGGCAATTAAGCCCCAAAGCAAAAAATACCAATTAATTATGATGATTAGCTATGTCTTCATTAGCAGCCCATAAATAAATCATGTACTGCATCATGTAGCTACTATTACTGCCGCACCAAAAGAATGAAATAAAACTTTTAGCAGGATTTGGGGGAGGGGGGAGAAGTTGAATTAATTATACACAGTCTCCTAACCTGGTATGCACACTGTACTTTCAGCATGGGCTGTGTTCCATTCTGTATGTTGATTAGCATATGTTTGCCATTATATTTAAAATATGCTTCTCTGCCAAGCACCAAAAGAACATAAAGCCATAATGAAAACAAAAATAAATAATATATCAAAAGCTGGCTTTATAAATGATATAAATGTTTACATGGAACAAACTTTTTTTTTCACCCTTCTGTAGCCACCCCTAAAGTTCTTTAATTTTTTTAGCACAATAGTTCTGCATTTGACAGAATCATGTAGAATATGAGAGGGCTGTATCCAGTGGTGTCCCCTGTATACAACCAAAGTGGTTCCAGAGTCTTGGGGGACCATTCAATGTGAGAAGTGACAAGGGGGACCGCAGTGCAGAGGGAGCTGGCAAAAACTGGATTCCTTCCCCCACCAGCTAATGAAAACCTCTACTGGTTCAAAGTGCCTTCCATCAGCAGATTATCTGAAATGAGATACGGATGCTAAACACGGAAACATACAATGTTTTTCTTCTTAATTAATCACCTTCCGTGCAAGTCCCAAGCCAATGTACAAAAGATAAAAAAACCAGCTAAAAACAAGAGAGTTTCGAAACAGAAGACAGGTTTAAAATTGAATGTTGGTAGACTGTTCCCAAACACAGAACAGCTGTTTAGGTCAATATTGTAAAGGCAAGAATGTGTGAATCTGCTACCCTGATAAAGAAATGCTGTAACAATTGTTGAGATTCCACAATGTCATTATATGGAAGTCCTGTGTTTTTTCAGCAGAGGTTACTCCCAAGTAAGTGTACACTCTCTCATTTACACTGCATCCAGTGTGCTCCTCCTGTTAATTTGAGAAGCGTTAGAGCTGTGCACATTATGTTAGCCACAATCCATATCTGTCTGCATCTATTCTGTTGTTTCTTATGAAATAATGCATTTTGATACGTTTGTCCGTAATCCAGCTTTGATTCAAACTGAGGACAACAACCTAGCTGTGTTTTCATATTGTAATGTGTACACAGCCTAAGCATGCTCAAGTCTTCCTCCACATGCCCCAATGCTGCAGACAGTGCATGAATGGAATGAGCCTTCACTGTGCACTCCCTAGGCTGGATTCAGAGCCATCCATGACCAGTGGCAGAGCTTCATGCTCCAGCACCGGGGGGTGGAGAGCAGGCGGGGGCAGGGCTGGTGAGCATCTCGGGGGTGTGGCGCGCCTTCCGCAGGGGCGTGATGCGCATCCTGGGGGCGGTGCACGCTGCCAGCGCGGGCAGGGGGGCAGCCGCAATGGCACCCCACTGGGATCGCGCTGCCAGGGGCGGTGCACTCCCCCCGCACTCCTCTTCCTCCGCCAGTGTCCATGACAAAGGGTTCCACACACACATCCTCTAAGAGTAGTTCCCATTAGCCTCCCGAATGTTAGTGTGCTTTGCAAGAGATATTTGTAGAGGGCAGGTTACAAATAAACACAGGAAGAAATGGGGCAGCTAATACTAAATGCCCAGTGTTACACTGCGGTCCCAAAAGGTTCTTAAAGTCAGGGAACTTTTCAGTGGCAAGTGAGGCAGACCCTTCCTCACCTTTCTATTCTCCTACCTTAATCTTGGATTTTAAGCATTATAGGCTGTTTGCAGTGTTCTTATGTGCACTGATACATATTCTGAGGTTTATGCAATGACCTCTCCCCTGGGGTGTGTCATGTGCAAAGGTTATTGGCATTATGCCAACAAGTGAAGATTTCAGTGAGTCTCCTCTGGGTATGGCTAAGATTGTTTATCACCCACACAGAATAAGAAGTTCCCATCCAACTGCCTGTCTTTTACATATAGGTATTATCAGTACTTTTTTTTCTAAAAAAATATGCTTAGGGGTACTCTCATTTTTCTACTCATATTGAAATACTGCTTCTCAATGAGGCCAAACTTAGATTCCCAAAATGTTTAGGTGTATGCGTACCCCTGCCTCCCCCCCCCCGGAAAAAAAGCACTGGGTATTATATTGAATGTTGCATTATGTTATTCCCCTTCCATTTAATCTTAATTATGCCAGATTCTAAGCAAGATGTTACATTTCTTGAAATACATTTAAATAATGCAAAGGTTTAATATGATTCACTTGGTGAGATTGTTTGAGGTTTGAATAGCGATAGTGTTCAGAAATCATAAATCTGACAATGAGACTTTTCCATACGGATTTAACTGTTTGATTTTATAGCAAACATCCTGCATTCGCAGCTTGTAGTTTCAAACCAGCAATTGTGTGACTATGTAATTGTGTGGTAATGTAGAATGACACAAAGCCAGTCTGAGTGGGTGCAATCCCAGAACCCAGGCAACCTACTAAATTCTGGTGCCTCCAGCAATGAGCAATTAAAAAAGTAAAAGGAAAAATGTTCCCTACACATATTCAGTTTGCTGAGTGGGCCTACAGCATTCATTGACTCCCATGGGCTGTGCATTAGAAATTTTTGCCATATTTGTACCAAATATATACAGTGATATATTTGAAACTAAATTGATAGGTCCAGCCTGATAACCCTCTGGCCTGATCTTTAAGCTGCTTTGCTGTCAAACCAGCATATAGAGCTGGGCTATAATTCTGAGGCCAACCTGCTCACCCCTTTGCAAGAGCCTTGAGATCCAGCCTCCATCCCAAGACATTAGCACCTATCAGCCGAAGTTGTGTATGCCCTTGACTGCAAGGGAGGACAGCAGCGCCAAGCAATGACACAAGTTACTTTGCAAAGTGCCGTGTACACTGTTGCTGCATATAATAAATAATAACAATGGAAATGACAGCATAAATAACACGTCCCAAATGTAAGGCTGTACTTAACTTATAACTTTGATGGTTAAAAGAAGAAAAAATGCATTTGCATAATATTCGTTGTTCAAGCCATATATGCAATACATTAAAGCTGGATATACATCTGACATATAATCAATCCTCTAGAATGCTTTTCAGGTTAAAATGCTTTTTGAAAATTAAACAGTGAACTCTAAGGAAATGAAAGCAGGGATCTAATTCAAAAATTCACGAAGGCATGTTTGAAATAATTTAAGGGATGTACCATCTCAGGTATGCTCATGTGTTTCTGATTCCTGAAGATCACGGAGATTGGCAGGCCTTCCTGCAGATCTCAATCAACCTTTGTTTTAATCTAGGCTATTATTATTTTTAAACCAACCAACCAACCTGTGCCTCATAATGTTCTGTGAATTAGTTTATCTTTCAGTTTCCAGTCTTTAAGCTTTGTGGGTCTGGTAGTTTCTTTTATTAATAATAAAGGTAAAGGGATCCCTGACCATTAGGTCCAGTCGTGGCCAACTGGGGTTGCGGCACTCATCTTGCTTTATCTGCCGAGGAAGCTGGCATACAGCTTCCGGGTCATGTGGCCAGCATGATTAAGCCGCTTCGGGCGAACCAGAGCAGCACACGGAAACGCCATTTACCTTCCCGCCGGAGTGGTACCTACTTATCTACTTGAACTTTGACGTGCTTTCGAACTGCTAGGTTGGCAGGAGCAGGGACTGAGCAATGGGAGCTCACCCCGTCACAGGGATTCGAACCACCAACCTTCTGATCAGCAAGTCCTAGGCTCTGTGGTTTAAGTAAGCACTTAATTATATTCTGATCTAGACATTCATATTGGCTGCAGGAACTGCAAAGCAAAGCATGTGTGCAGAAGAAGAAGAGAAGAAGAGAAGAGTTTGGATTTGATATCCTGCCTTTCACTCCCTTTAAGGAGTCTCAAAGCGGCTAACATTCTCCTTTCCCTTCCTCCCCCACAACAAACACTCTGTGAGGTGAGTGGGGCTGAGAGACTTCAAAGAAGTGTGACTGGCCCAAGGTCACCCAGCAGCTGCATGTGGAGGAGCGGGGAATCAAACCCGGTTCCCCAGATTACAAGTCCACCACTCTTAACCACTACACCACACTGGCTCAATATATGGCTTCTTGCCATATATACTTGCAAAGAGAAACCAGCTCCTTCTGTTGAAATGAATGGGAAACCAACTTTTGAAAAGAGCACTGTCCTCATCATGTGAGGAAAGCAGCCGGAAGTTCTCAAATAGCGAGACTTCATGCTCATTTGGCAGAAGCTGTTAATGTGCAATGTAGTATATTTGAAATCTATTGTGTAAATCCAAGACATAATTATGCACATTTTACAAGCCAAGATCAGCATTTCTTAATCCGACAGGCTGACCCTGTTTAAGGCTACTGAATTACACCAAGGATGAAGTATACATTATTTCACAATCAAGCTGACCCTACTACCTATTATTCTGGCTTCTTAGTGGCCAGGAGCTTGGAGGTCATTTTCTGAGCTAGTGATGTTCTTTTGATATTCAAGCAGAGATCTATATCATAAACTGTGAAAGTTGAGACAAAGATTTTTATCTCGAGGTGTTAAGGAGCCAGACCTCCTTTCTCCCTTAAATTGGCAGTTTGTGACAAGCAGGGAAGGGGGAAATTCTGAAGCTAACGGGTCTCATTTCACAAATCCTTTCCAGTTAGCCTTCCGTCTTGCTCAACAAGCTAACAGAAGATGCAGTGTAACCTAAGGAGGCCTGTTGTCAAACCAATTGTTGACTTCTGCTGGTTTAGCCAGTGAGACCAGAAAGAGTTTAATTGGCTATCATATTGCAGAGCAGGAGAAAGCAGAATGAATCACCTATTGTTTGCAGATTCTATCTCACAATATGCTTTCCTATGTCTATGTATATGTGCAAGAGGGGAGAAAGCACAGGAAACAAATCTATTCACATAAGAAAGCAATGTATTTTCCTCCTTAGATTGACAGGGTTTCCAGATGGGTACTGTGGGTGGGTGCTCCTCATGCATACATTTGTGTGTGTGGGTGAGTGGGTGGTATTGACACAGTGTTGTTTCCATTATTAGAGCAGTCTGTATCCCCCCACCCCAAATTTATTATTTTATGGCCTTTAAAAAAAATGGGGGGGAAGGTATTGTATTGTTTTGTTTTGTTTTCATTTTAACTATTTATTTTGTGTTTCTATCCTGTATTTTTATCTTCTGAATCACCCTGAGATCTCTGGATGAAGAGCAGTTTATAATTTTAATAATAATGGTGGTGGTGGTAGTGGTGATGTTAAAAATATCTCCATACTCTTAAGTGTGCAGTCAAAAGCCTAGTTAAAATATGCTTCAGGTTTTTGTTTAATGATTAAAGTTTTATCTATGTGGGAGACTGGGGGTGAGGGAGAAAGAAATATTTGGAATGGAACCACTGTAGAAAGCAAGTCCACTATTCTCCCCTGGACAGCTACGTCAAGAGTGATGAGAGAGTGAAGCATTCTGGGACATGGTTTCTGTTTCTTATATAAAACACATTCACAGCCTTGTTTATATAAGGTTTTGTATTATTTACCAGGGCATTCCACACTGCGTGACAAATGAACATACAGAATGATACATATGCACACAAATGCAATGTGTACCATAGCTTGTATTTTCTCTAAAGCTGCTGTGAATAAAATATCAGTCTTCATGTTTTTTATTACATACTTCCTTGTCCTTTTCCCGTAAAGTAAAAATATATAGAAATCAGGGGGGTGGGGTATATCAAAGAAGAAGAAATAGTGGTAGCAGTTTTGTGGATAGATATTAACATACTCTGCAGATTCATTTTCTCCTTGAAGTGCTTCCAGCAAAATACTGAGCAGGACCGGTGCTGCTTTGCTTACAAAATCTGACATGATCACAGCCCTTGGCAATTTAGTATTTTTTTGTTGTCGTTACATTTGTTGAAGCTCTAAGAATCAAATTAACAAAAAGCAAAATCCAGCCTAAATCTTCAGTGTGATATGGAAGAACACGACTTCACCAAGCTGTCTGATTACACAATGATTTAAATAATAATAAAAAGTTTTAAAATTATCATGCACAGATTGATATTGCCAATAATTTCCAGATGTAGTTTGAATTGTTCCTTTTCTGATGGTACCTATTCCAGGTTGTTTCTCCATGAAGTGTAGTTAACTATTTTGTGTTGTGGTGTAAAGCTGGGGTAAGGAACTTCCAGCTCAGAGTTCCAATGCAGCCCTCCAAGCTTTTCTGTCTAGCCCTCAGCCACATGGTCTCTCCCCAGGCCACACCTCTGCCCAGCCCTGCTTTGCACCCTCCTTGAGTGTTTTTGTCTGGTTTGAATGTGTCACTACCTGGCGAGAGGATAGAGAACAGAGGGTGAGTGTGTGTAATAATAATAATAATAATAATAATAATAATAATAATCTATTATTGTAGAAAGTAGGCTGCTCTACATTCTTTGTTCCACCCACTTCTCCCTGGCAGTGCAATCCTATGTGTGCCTACCCAGAAGTGTATAGGAGAGCAGTTTTACTGTGCAATCCTATGCCTGTCAACTCAGAAGTAAGTCCCTTTGACTTCAGTGGAACTAATTCCCATCTAAGTGTGCAGAGACATTGGGAAGAGTGGGATAAATTCTAATACCCGCTGGGTAGATATGTGAGGCTGTTATGTTGGCTGAGGAAGCAGAGGATTTTAGTTTTCTTTTACTAAAAGTCAGTTTTGCCATTGATTTAAATAGTGGAGGAACTACAATAAGCAGCAGACCAGCAGCATTCCTCACTGGTAATAGAACAGTCCAATAAAGGTGTTTCTGCAACCTGCTTGGAACTGGGAAAGAAGACTTTTCAGGCATGACTTATTGGGTTACATTCAGCTTGGTACCTCATGTTAGGCCCTACTGAATTACACAACTTATGGACATACATTAGTATGGAAGAATGCATTAATTTCCATTCTACCCTGTATTCACTGCATGCAGTACTGTTTCCATTCTGCTGCAGTTTTGCTTCTGTAAAAAAATGATGTTATTCATTTCACTGTCTGCTGTAGTAAAATTTCAATATTATCATTACATTATTCCACACCATTCATTTCAATACAAAGGTCATTTATTTAAATTAAAAGAAAACCCAATTCAAAGTGGGGGTCAGCATCATCCATTACATATCATTTGCAGAATGAAAACAATATAGGTATGTGAAAGGATGCTAATTATTAATCCTAGAGACCCACATGTAGTGGTTAGCAAACAAAGAAATCAGCTTACCACCTGTATTCAAAACACAGGTCTGATTGCATTTAGCAGAGTTTTAATCTCAAAATCATGCAGCAGTATAGCATCAATAATATGGGCTAATAAACTTTATTTGATCCTAATTTAGCTGCATGAAGCAACTGACCCTCTTTACACCCCTTCTACAATAAACAGACCAAACACTTAAGTAAGTTTAAAACTTTTACTTACATAATCCAAGGTCTTATTCGTGCATCATTCAGTGCCACCAGAATAACTATTGCAGGCGAAATATTCTTGGGTAGCAATCACAGAAAGATGGATTCAGGCATGTGTCTGAAGCTGAAAGGTATCTTGAGGCACATCCACCTCCATGGCTTGCAGAGCAAAAAGAGAGGGAAAGTGAAAAGAACAGGAAAGAGGGGATGTGACCTCACTAAGCCTGCTCTGTGGTCCTTAACCCCTTCATATACTAACTAGCAAAATATGTGTGCTAAACAGTGGGTGCTGATTGTATTTTCTGGATTAATTTCCGTTTCAGACATGGAATGAATACTGTAAGTGAACACTGGCAATTTCCACTGTTGCCCCCATTTCCATAGGAATTCTCTGACATCCCCAGACTCACCTCTCAGAAATTTAATCTAGCAGATCAATAGAACAAATATTGCTATTCCACCTAAAGTTAAATAAACTTTCCACCTGTGATTTCATTACCAAAACTAATATGTGGATCCGTAAGACACACACAGTGCTTTTCCTTTTTTTAAAGGACAACCTATTATCCCACATCTTCATTCATCACTGAGGAATGATTAAAGTAACACCCCTATGGAATTAAAGACAGGGCTCAACTTTATTATCTTCTCATTTTACTGAGATAAATTAGAGAGACATCCATTTAATCAATCAATCAGATTTCCTTTCCCTACAAGTTTCATCCAAAGTAATCCCACACTTAGCTGAAAGGTAACTCTTACTTAGGAAGATATTAGGGAAAGCATCCCCTCAAATTTACTGAGATATCTTTCTGCCTGTTTTCTTGTTTTTCATTGAAGCGTTGAGAATTAGTTTAGAGCTGGCTGGTAATGCTTTCTGATTCCTGCTCTAACTTTCAGCACATTTCCTCAGCAAGTCATGGAACTTTCAGTGTGATCTGTCTTGTTCTTGAAGCCTTTGCTTCTCGTTCTAATGTCTGAGCAGGGAATGCAGGTCTTATTTGCAAACACCCAGCCTAGCCTTCTGTGACGAGTCACTCATTGTCAGTAGACCATTTACAAAATACAGAGTGAATATAAATCAGCGGTAATCTGGATGTATTCAGAGACATCTGCGAGCATTACAAAAACAGAACGGGAAGCAACGTGAGACTGCATAGTTCAGTCTTGGAGGCTAGTTCCCTGTTGATCTCAGGCTATTCCCTGTAGCATGAGAATCTAAAGATGTGGTTGAATGATTTTTATTTTATTTTTAAAATCTGACTAGATATATGAACTTCACATTCTATCTCCCAGTGGCTTAACTGAGAAGAAAGTACACTTACTCAACATCTTGTAAGTTTCTGAAGTTCTTACTGATTTCTTTCCTCTCCCTCCCTTTTATTTTTAGATTGTGTTTTATCGAACACCGTTTTTTTCCTGGTCTTGCTGAAACACTGTTAAAGGTTAATAACCCATAGTGTTTCCATGC
This sequence comes from Podarcis pityusensis, assembly GCF_964106645.2. Lineage (NCBI taxonomy): Eukaryota > Metazoa > Chordata > Lepidosauria > Squamata > Lacertidae > Podarcis > Podarcis pityusensis. The sequence goes on along the minus strand of NC_138026.1, from coordinate 44,682,883 downwards.
ACTTTCTCACCCTACTGTTTCCGAAATGGGAGTTTGCTGACCATGTCGTTATGTTTTTCCTCGTTTGCATTTTTATGTGCATGACTATATCTCAAACTCAGAGGCAGCACTGTTGCTGTGACAGTGAATCATAGTGACTGAGAGTGTGGGTTTGATCCACCAACACACACAAATCTGTACCTTGCCAAATAATTTGCTAGATAGTATTATTGGGACTGTGGCTTATATAGGACTGAGTGTTGTATGGATTAATAACAAAATTGATGTGATACACTTTGAATGGCCAAACCTATTGCAAATGCAAAGTATTATTCTGTAACCCAACTGGTGTTGGAGGCAACTGAAACAACAGGGGGCTGACAGATTCTGCCCAAAGAACTGCTGACAGTGTAACCTAAATGGTCTAATGATCTGACTTGGTATAAGGCAGCTTCTTGTTTGTTTTCAGGAGTGATTCAATTTAAGTTATAAAGCTGTGTATGATTTTAGGCCAGCATATTTTAAAGGTCACCTCCACTGAGGCGATTGAGACCACCATTTTCTTTCCAGAGTTTCAGCTATGAGGAAAGGGCACTTACCGTATTTTTCGCTCTATAAGGTGCACCAGACCATAGGACGCACCTAGTTTTTGGAGGAGGAAAACAAGAAAAAAAATATTCTGAATCCCAGAAGCCAGAACAGCAAGAGGGATCTGGCTTCTGGGATAGCCTCTTACTGTCCTGGCTTATGGGATAGCCACGCACAGTCTCTCCCAGGCAGCCAGATGAAGGCAGGAGCCAGGACAGCAAGCAGGATTGCTGCGCAGCGATCCCGCTTGCTGTCCTGTCTTATGGGATAGCTGCGTGCAGCTTCTCCTGGTCAGGGGGATGAAGGTTCCGCCTGCCTGGAAGAGGCTGCACACGGCTAAGGCCGAAGGCTCCCCCAAGAGCCGCCACTCCCTTTAAAGAGCGCACGAAGTGTGTGTGCGGCTCTTGGGAGCTTTACCCAAGGAGGGAGAAGGGCAGCCCTTCTCCCTCCTTGGGGAAAAGCCCCCAGGAGCCACACACACACGCTCTACACGGCTCTTTAAAGGGAGCACTGAGCAGAGCCTCGTGCCTGCATTCGCTCCATAAGACGCACATACATTTCCCCTTACTTTTTAGGAGGGGGAAAGTGCGTCTTATAGAGCAAAAAATACGGTGCCTTCAGAAGCCTGCTTTACCAAGGAAGCTGTTTGATAGGATTTCAGGAAATACTCTCCCCCCACAATGGTTAAGCCAATGCCAAGTTTTGAAATATATATTATGTTGCATATGTGTGTGTTTTACATGATTTGTATTAACTATATACATTCACACAGAGATATGTTTGGGTAGCTGGTAGACCAGATCTTTGTTTTTAAGAGCTGCACTCTGAAAGTGACATTTCAGAAGCTTTCAAATGTGCTGTGAACGTTATGTCTTGCATGCTCAAGCACTGAAATGGAAGATCTGCCAAAGATCCACAACATGCCCCCAGGCAATGCCTCCAAAAGGAAATGCAGAAGAAGAGGATACAACTTCGCTGTCTAGCACATAGCACCTATTTGCCAGCTGTGGATGTTTAGAGTGTAAAGAGGGGAAGTCAGATCTGTGTTGTCCCTGTGTTTAACCTCACTGACCAGCAGGAAAATAAAACCACCTGGAACTGACTTAAGTGACTTTTTCCTGCTGGTGGTTGCCTAGTTGTCTCAGCCTATTATTTCACACTGCTAATGTTGCTTTACAAGATGCTCAGTGTGTGACAGATGGCATGCCCCAAGGGCTTCCACATGCTACCTAAAACCTGATTGTCCTATATCATGCATTTACTAGGACTGTTCTTCTCTGTGCCTTCAAACTCACTCTCAGATGTATAAAAAGAGCCTTTCCCTTGCTGGGAACTAGAGCTACCTTTATTCATTTATTTACTTATAAAAATATTTATATACCACTATTCATTAAGAAAAAACCAGAGCAGTTTACAAGTGTAAAACATAAAACCATATCATAAAAAACATAACATTTAAAATCTAATAACCACTTATTTATTTGTAAAAATATGCATGTACCGCTATTCATAAAGAAATATCCGGGCAGTTTACAACAGTAAAATATCAAACCATACACTGTGTGTGTGTGTGTGTTGTGTGTGTACACACCCCTAGATCAGGACTTTATTGCGCATGTCTAATTTTGGATTGTAAATTTTGATATAAAGCAGTATTTTTTTATTTGTCTTTTTCCAGCAAAGTTTTTTCAAACTTGAACCGCTGTACCACCATGGACATTTGCTGCCTTGCTGTAAAAACCAGCAAGGAGGAACCTAATGAGCTAGTAATAATAAGTTGGTGGTGGGCCTTTTCCATGGATTTTCCTGGTTTCTGAATAAAACACTGCCTTCCAAATGAGCTATTCCTTCCTTTTCGTACAAGAATGGCAGGCCTTCCCAAGAGATATGATTCTAGAATATGCAGCTGGAAACGTTGCTGAATGTAAGGTCACCTATTGAAAAATATCAAGTGGGATACCATCGCTCCACCACCCTAAAGAGAAAGCTGGTACTGTCCCAGTTCATGTTGCTAAGCCATGACTCAATTGCTTTTGCTGATTTGATTGAAGATGCTGCTGCTTTCCTCCTAGGGACTGGTCTTGTTACTTTAGCCACAACTGCAGCTAACTATCTTTTATTAATCTTCAGCTGGCACTGTCCAAGTTCTTGCTGCCAATTCATAACGCAATTGCTCTTGCTGGTTGGAGATGCTCCTACTTTCTTCATGGTAACTAATTTTTGTCACTTTCCCTGTTCCTCTAGATGCAGAGTGTTTGGCTTCTGGCCATGTCTCTTTCCTTAACCTCTGTATTCATCTCAAACTGAACAAACCATGTATCAGGGTTACTGACCCTTTTAGGTTCAAGGACACATTTGGATTCTTGAGGTACAGGCACCACCCCTTGGGGTCACATCCTGCCCCCTCTCCTGGATCAGCCCCCATAGTGTGAGAGAAGGAACACACTTCCTTTTCCAAGGGATCTGTGTAAAGGTCAGATCCAGTAGCATTAACATGACCCTTGGAAAGCACATAGAGCTGAATGAAGTGGAAAAGATTGTCACTCTTCTAACTTCCTGCTTCAGCTCCAGTCACCTTTTTCTCTCATGAAAAGTGCAAACAGTCACCACCTCATGACCAAGGAGGCAGTGATGGGGAGATGCTGAGAGGCTTTGAGAGCGCCAGCAGAAGAGCTCAAGGGTGGCATGATGTCCAGGCGATCAACAATGGTGGCCTACTGATCAGGAATGCAACAACTTTAGATGACTTATTACAGGGGGGAGCCTGCAGCCAGCATCCTGAACCCTCTGGGTCTATGCATGCATTCTCTCTCAGTTATCATCTGAAATGAGTTACACTGTACAAGGGATGAAGCCATGGACCCACATGAAGTCACAACACCTTGCCATTTGTTTTCTTGGTGTCTGTCTGCTGATGCAGCAAGGCAGGTAAAGCCATTTTCACGGGAGCAATTTTTCAGATAGGTGTTTGTATTATTAATTGTCTTGCAAAATAAGCACATCAAAATGACCTTGGGAAGCCAAGGAGACAAATTAAAAGAGGATTTGAAAACATTTCTCACTCCTTGTTACAGATATTCTATTTGCCTTCATTAATGGCAAACTTGCGGAGAAGATTTATTTTGTGTTATTTTGCTACCTAATCTTTTTCTTCCCTTTCTTTCCTCCCACCTATCCCTTTTATACATGATGTTCAGTCCAAACAAATGATCCCTGGGCACAGAAGCTTAGCAAAAGATGTTTGTCAGGTGTGTTGTCCCTCGCTCTCCCAGCTCCCATTCCATCAAATGATTGCAGCCACAAACCGCTGACAGAAAGAAGAAATTATCCAAATCAACAGAGGCCTCGCAGAGAAAGACTAAACATAAGAATAAAGCTTACAGATGCTTGGAAAATAATCATTAGCAATCAGAGGCTAATAAAGTAGCACTTTAAACAGCAGCTGTTGCCAGGGGAATAGATGACAAATATTAAATTCCCTTCAGCCCACACCTAAGTCACTTAAGCAATTAAGCATATTTCCACTTTTGGAGTTTTCATAGGTACTTATTAGTATTGTGGAAGAGTGTGCTAAGCAACCCACAGGATCTATCAGAGGCCTTTTTGTGTCAATTACTTAGTATTACTGTAAACTGCAGAGCTTCCAGCGATTATTGGAGCATTTCTTTCCCGTCCTTTCTTAGAACTGGAAGTGCATTGATTTATCCTACTTCGTAAAGGGCACGGGTGCATTTCTACCCAAACGACTTATGCAAAAATTGGCTACTCCCCCTGCTCTATGTGTAGGCAGCAAAGCTTCTCAAAATGTCACAGAGGTCAAAATGGGGTGAGTGACTATCTAAAGAGGAAGGAAGTAAATGGAAATGGTACATGCAGCTGTTGTGTTTCCTTTCCTCGTTCCTCCTCCAGCCTCCTTGATCACCCATGCCATGAAAGAAAATTAGGCATAGCACAGAGGGACACAAGAAGGAAAAGAAAGAGGGAGGGTGACTCTGTCAATTTCGGTTTCACATTTCTCATTTTCCCCAGTATAAAGATCTGTTCTCGACATTTCCACATCCATTGGGGATTTGGGTGCAAATTTCTACTAATACACACATTAGTATGCAATTTTCTGCCTGATATACACATTGCTACAAAGCCATTTGTCTTAATATAATGCTTTTTTGTTTATTTTGACCAACTTGTGCATTTCTATGCATACTTACTCTTAGCATATGCACTTGTGTACCCATTATTTGGGACAGAGATCTGGATTGCAAAATTTGGGGAAATGCAAATTTCTAAAGTTTGCTGTGTTTCAGCCTATGTATTGTTTCAGAAAGTACAAAATTGACAGGCTCACTTTTAAATGGGGATTGAATGGAATTTATTCACCATTGCTATATAGGAATAAGAGCAGCAGTGGTTTCATTCTACTTCAGTCCCTCACAGCATTTGAAGGTACAGACAACACCGAAAGGGCTGAGAACTATGTTAAGTTTATATCAAAAAGAATTTTCCAAATCACCTTGCTGTGTTTTGTTGCATTCTGAGCAAATTTACTGTTCTTCAGAGGCAATAGCATTTTGTTATTCTGTTCTCAGGCAAATCATAGTGGAGCACCCACTCAGTCCTGGACCAAGCTATGGTTTCTCGAACAAGGAAGATTCCATATGGCCCCATGCTATATTTTGTCCTTCTTCTTGCCTTTGTTTCTTAAGCCACAGGTTTCTAATCCAGGCATCATGGGAAACAGGGATTTAAAAAAACCGAAAACAGCCAGATGCCAAAGGAAGGAAAAGAAAGTGTGAGAAGGGATTATATGGAGATAAGACCTATCCCATGGTTTATTGAACTAGCATTGTTTTGTCTGAACTGGGCCTGTGAGATACAGTGGTACCTCAGGTTAAGTACTTAATTCGTTCCAGAGGTCCATACTTAACCTGAAATTGTTCTTAACCTGAAGCACCACTTTAGCTAATGGGGCCTCCTGCTGTTGCCACGCCGCCGGAGCCTGATTTCTGTTCTCATCCTGAAGCAAAGTTCTTAACCTGAAACACTATTTCTGGGTTAGCGGACTCTGTAACCTGAAGCGTATGTAACCTGAAGCGTATGTAACCTGAGGTACCACTGTACCTTACGAATCCCACAGACTGTAACTCTATGCAGAAAGGGACCGATAACAAAACAAAAAAAACTGTTTTGAATGTTAAGACTCAGCATTGAAATTTGTCAGGCAGTAATGAAGAAGATGCCTCTTAACATGTCCAGAACATTATCTATAGCTTGGTATCAATAGGATCAGGTTCCTTGTTGGAGAATAGCTCAAACCACTCTAGATCTCAATTGAAAATTAACCATTGCCTCCACCTGAGCAATGTAAATGCTGCCTAGAGTCCAAGTTGATATCAGAGTCCAAGTTGATATCAGATCCTTCAGCCTACACTGCTGTCACCTTAAAAAAAATCACCAGCCTTTGTTCACCCGTCTAGAACCAGCCTATAGAGAAATAATAGATGAAATCTGCAGAAAGTCATACTTCGTCCTACTCTCCAACCCCCTGCCATTCCTTACATATAATACTTTTGTTGCTTGCTTTGTTTGTTTGTATGTTACTATTGTACTAAAATCATTGCTGGCTGGAGTTTTAAGAATTTCCTTTAATTATCCTAAATCCTTTTTTTGAAAAAATACTGACACTTTTTGTTCCTGACAGATGTTGACAGATCTGTACACAATACAAGATTAATACTAGTTATTATGCATGGTTGGGATTTTAGACTTTCTAAAATGAGCACTTTCTGACACTGTGAGCGTGGATGGGGGGAAGAAAGGTAAAAGCAAACAATAAAGGTTCTAAAAACAGTCTCCTTTCATGTCTCTCTTTCAACTTAAGAATATTTAGCACAATATGAGCACCGCCTGCTGTTTGGGGACTATCCAGCTTTATACATATGGAAATTAAAAAGCTAAACAAAGCAGGCTTAATATACCACAAATCAATTCAGGTAATAGAACCAAACTGGTCAACAGTGTATGAAAAGAAAGTACATCCCCATCAAATTGCCTGCGCTGGTTTTCCTCTGTGAATTGCCCTTTTGTGGATTTGTGCACTGACCAGGAAAGGGATACAACTGCAAATGATCTTTTCATGTCCTTTTAAAATGATAAAAATAAGATAGTCTCCAGGTGGTCTTTTTTCATAAATCTCTTTTAAGCTTCGGGGCTACCCTGTGTGGCATTCTGACAGGCCGACAATAAAGAAGTGCTTATGATGGTCTGGAGGGGGGTTGTTCTAAAGCTTCCCCCTACTGTTAAGCAGTAAATCGGGGACTGACAGGATTCCTCACCTGCCACCTCCTGCCAGGATGACATTAAATCTACACTATATACTCTAATCTCCTTCTAACCACTAGAATCAGGAATATGGGGGAAAGTTAGATTGAGATATCTGGATTCCAAGGTGTTTCGGTAATGGTAAAATCTGACCGTCCTATGGCAATGTTCCAATATAAATGTGCTGGGGAAGTAAATAAAAGTTAAAACTCTTCTGAAGGATTTTTTGTCTCTGCAGTCTTATCGCTCTCATTTATTTATATTATAATAATATATAAGAAAACAAGTCTCCTGAATGGGTCACTTGACCCAAGTTTACCTGAGGAAGCAGATGGACTTTACTTCTAATAGAATAAAAATGAAGGTATTTTTTATTTTAAAAAAAACCCCACAGCAATTATGCATGGCTGGTGATCCGAAGCAAGGTAACGCCAAACGCTTCATGTGTTTCATGTATATATCCTCTAACAATATTTCTCTAACAATTTTCCATATTCCCCCCCCCCTCCTCCCCTGGACTTCCCTCAAATTCCCATTTTGTTTTATTTCCATAATACTCACCCTGAATGTTGTTTCCCAAATTTTTCCCAGTACATATAATCTTACTTTTTGTTATATACAATTGTGTTTGTTTATTCAAACTCTGCCAGTGAGTCCAATTCTTTATCTCGTTTCTTCATATATGTGTCTCAAGCAAGTTTAATGGGTATCTGTGATTTTTACATGGATTTTTATGGATTTTGTGCACTGCCGTGAAATGGAAGTGCTTCATGGGGGGAACATAATAGTGAGAGGCACTGTCAAGCTGAGAGTCAGTCACCATTAACACTCTACCATTCTTTTTCATGATCCTTTAGTTTATGTGGAAGCAAGGTGTGCCATTGCGGTCAATGTGGCATCCTCCAGACTCCTACCATTTTGTGACCCAGAAACTACAACAAATCCAGAATGCGGCAGCTAGACTGGTTACTCGGAGTGGCCACTGAGACCATATAACACCAGTACTGAAAGACCTACATTGGCTCCCAGTATGTTTCCAAGCACAATTCAGGGCTGACCTTTAAAGCCCTAAATGGCCTCGGTCCAGTAAACGTGAAGGAGCTTCTCCACCCCCATCATTCAGCCTGGACACTGAGGTCCAGCACCAAGGGCCTTCTGGCAGTTCCCTCACTGCGAGAAGTGAAGTTAGAGGGAACCTGTCAGAGGGCCTTCTCGGTAGTGGCGCCCGCCCTGTGGAACGCCCTCCCATCAGATCTCAAGGAAATAACCAGGCATGTGAAACTTAATAGGGTTGGTGCCTGCCTGGTTTCTCGTAGGAGGCATTTCCATATAGTTGGGCCCACTACAATGAACGCACAGCATCTTATTGACATGAGTTACGCTTCTGGTCTATTGATGGGGGACTACAAATAGTGCTTGCCCAGATGATCTCAGAGAGTGGCTTGGGATATACCAGGCCATTTCCTCCTTTGCCCCTTTAAAGTTTTAATCAGTAGTGGATGATGTGATGTTATTTCCTATGAGTTCTCACCCCTGTAGTCCGTGGCAGTTAATACTGTTGCCGTGGGGCTGGCCTAGTGATGTCACATCCCGTGTTTCCTTCCTAAATGCTACAGGGAGAAAAGGGGGAAACAAATAACATTTTCTGCAGTGAACCACATCACATCTGATTTTACTCAGACTAGTATGCTTCAGTTTATTACTTGACCAAAGAAAATGGGAGATGCATTTCTGGTCTTTTCAGCAGGTGGGTAAACTGACTTCTGCAAGAAACATGCAAAAGCACATCATGTATTGAGGAGAAAGAAGAAAAAGGCAAAATAATAATGGTAGATGACTGTTTCCATTTTTATTTTTTTATTTTTGTTTTTGTCAAAGGCCAGCATTCAGAGAGCATGATTCAGTTTAGACGACTTTCAGCAAGATATCCCCACTGCTAGAATTAAAGTGAGAAATGGACGCTGACTCTTGGCTTTCCATGGGGTGTCTGGCAGGCTAAGGCATCAACGTTGCTTTAATAAACAGGAAGAACTTTAACGCTTCTCTTGAGTCCTACCAAAGCTGAGGATTTGCAACGATGAAGATGAAAGCACATTAGATCTGTTGTGTTTCTGTGTGATCCTGTCCAAAGCCCTTATAATCCTTTTGTTCCCCACTGAATGAAAAAGAAAGAAAGAAAGAAAGAAAGAAAGAAAGAAAGAAAGAAAGAAAGAATCGTTATCCAGAGCCATTTTAACCCAGTCCAAAGAACACCGTAAAGAGTTGCTGAATGGCTGCAGCCTTTAATTTGCTCTCGGGTGCAAATCCAATTTGTCAGTTGCGGCTCAATACCTTTCTCCCTAAAATCATCACATACAGTATTCATAGTAGTAAAATGAATCTAACAGGCATCTTTTCCAGTCTCTTTTTGTGAGGCAGGATCTTGCACATATGTATCTATGAAATTTCCTGCATTTTCCTGTAATTTGATAATCTCTCCCCACTCCCCACCCCGTGTCCCCTTCCTCTGTGTATTCTGTGTTGTCAAACATCTGCATTCCAGCTTCAGCTGCTATTGTAGATTGGTTAGTTAGCTAATGCCAGACTTCTTGGTCTAGCCTTCATAATCCCATTAAGTTCTGGAAATATCTTCTTTTTGAAAGCTGGGATGCCTTGCACTCATAGTTCAAGGGCGTAAATCACTTAGCTAGAATTTCTACAAGTGCTATTGTAATTTAGCATTGAAGTAAAGACAACAGTTTGTGTAGCCCACCACGTAGGGCTTGCAATCCCACCCACCAGTTCCTATGTTGGTGTAAATAAGGGACTGAACTAAAAGATGTGACAGAAATAGTGAGGGTCTGGTTGGGCAAGAAAATATGCTTTTCATTTATTTTGAGTTCCACCTGGGATTTCCTTTACCATTTCATGCGTATAATAAATAGTAGCTGTCAGCTTTGCAGAATTTATTACTTATTCACAAAGGACTTATTTATAACCCTTCTAATTTCATAGTCACTCGTTAGGAAGACTAGTCAACCAACTTTCATCCTAAACCCAGTGGAATTAAGAAGACCATTTGTTGCTTTGTTTGTTTTAACGTGTGTGTGTGTGTGTGTGTGTGAATCTAACATGCTTGCTGTTTTAAAATGCTCTTAGCTACTACAGGAGTTCTTGACTAAGAAATGAGATAGAAATAAGCAATCAAACAAATACTATGATCTAATCAAACTAACACCAGGTTGTACTTTAAAATAGATCATGCAAACTGCTTGGAAGTAAACAATGTTGAAATTTAATGCTAGTTCCTGGGTATATGTTTGACAGAAGAATCCTGTTCATGTTTATTGTTTATTTTATTAAAAAATGTTTATCCTGATTCCTTCATATTTCTCCAAAGAGACTGAAGATGGCAAACAAACAGTAATAGAAATGGAATAAAACAAAATAATCCCTGAAAAACTCCAGTATGCATTCCAACAGATAAATTGACCTCCTGTGTAGCAAATTCAAGCAGCACAAAAGTAGCCCAGAACTGAGCCGGCAGGCAATTTCACAATTAACCAAAAGCCTTTATTTAAAAAATAAAAAAAATACGTCAAGGCTTCATCTTTACCAGCTGCCTGAAGCAAAACAGTGATGGAGCTTGACAGACCTTGCTCGGTAAGATATTCCACAAAGTAGATGTCACAACAGAAAAGACCTCACTCCTGGTTGACACCAGGTTTTCCTCCCCAGTTTAATGGACTTGGAGCAGGGCCCTGGATGACAGCAGTAAGAGCCGTTGTGTTCTGTTGTGCGTACACCTTAGCAAGATTGCAATCTGAGACTGGGATACCCCTAGTCATGAATAATATTACCAAAATCAATGTAATCAGTTGCAGACGGCGTGATGAGGTGCCTCTACTTACTTGACCTCCAGTCAGCTGTGTTGCTGCTGCTTACCAAGAGCTAGAGAGGGGTGGACAAGGTGGTGTAAAGGTTGCAAGGATGTTTGCAAATGCACTGGCTGGAGTATCAGGTTGGCTCCACTGGTGCATTTACACCACACCAAACTCATTACTGGTGACCTCTCAGTAAACAGCAACAATGCAACCAGCCAGAGATGAGGTGAGCAGTTGCAGCTCACCATAGCATCTGCTATGGAATGGAATTGAATGTATTAATGAACTACCATTACTTTGACCCTGACCAAAAAAATGGGCAAACATTTAATCACAGAGACAATAGGAGGTTAAATATTTGAGCCCTGGCATGCTATAATTTTTATGGAAGCAAATTAGTCAATTGGTGGAGAAAAGATACATTGATTTACCATGCTCTTAGGTTGCATTCCTATTCTTGTATTCGCTGATTGCAAATTCCTTTCTCAGCTCTGCCAGAGAGATGTAAACTTAATGAACTGAAGTGACAGGTTTTTGCATCCTAGGTTAGGCAACCTGACAGCAAAGTTGTGTTTATGTATATGCCTGCAGATTATATATGTGTGTGTGTGCCAGGAAGGCAAATAAAAATTTTGCGGCGCTGCTGGAGGTGCAATCAATAAAATCACAGATATGCTTCTTAATTCAATGAAATCCATAGGGAATTCTTTTTGATGCATGGTGCAGTTTAAAAGGAGAAAACAAAATAGCTCCCTAAAAATCTTGCATATATCTCAATTACCATCAGCATTGTGTTCTATTTGAATATGTTTTCAACAAATTGGTTAATAAATAAGGCAATTGGAGTGTGACTAAGAAATATCTCTGCAACCTATCTTGCCTTAAAGCAAGAAAAGAGAGGGGGGGTTAACCCTAAAACTACTAAGCTAGGACAGAGAAAATGCTGAACTCACAGAACACACACACACACATTGTTGTGAGATACTAAAACACCAAAAATGCATTGTGACATATATGCTATATAAAAGTGTTGGGGGCTATATTTTTCATTTTCTGGAGCAAAGATGTTTGGCTTGCTTTTTTCAGGTACAATCTATATGAGGATATACTGTGATCCATAACACTAATAATTGTAATCTAGGCCTGACTCCTCCTTTTAGTAAGTACTGTCATGGGACAGGAGTCAGCTTTGCCTGCTGAACAACAGCCTGAAGTGGGAGAAGGTGGAGCGACTCGACCTGCAACCTACAAGGTTACAGAGGGGAAGGCACTGATGCGAACCAGCTGGCTTCAGCCTTCTTCAGCAGAGCTTCCAGCAGCAGTCAGGTGCTGGTAACAATGCTTATAGTTCCTGATATGACTCTGCTGCTTCCTGCTCATCTTGACCCCGAGATCTTTGGATTCCCTGGCCCCTGGACCATCTGACCATGTGGATTGCTGTTCATCTGACCCTAGGACCTGATTTTGGATGCTGATTCTGCCTCCAGGCAAGTACACCTCAGGGACTCTTCTGGCTGGCTGGCCTCTCAGTCCACTGAGCTCCGAATGTGGTTGCTCAGCAATGAGACTATGACATGTAGACATCTGGATTTCTTCAGCGCCACACAATTCTATTTTCCATACATTCAGTACATGCACATCTGGGCAGTGGTGGCATCACAGCAGCAGGCTTCAACTTCATTGTGCACATGTTCATTTGCATGTCTGCAATGTATCCACATGCATACACTTATATTACATAGTACTAATTCATACAATTGGGAGCCCTGATTTTTTAGGGATCCTGATCACATGCATATGTTAAATATGCTACATATATGAGAACACTTGTGCCTGGTGGAATGGAATCTGCCAATCTCCCACCCTAACGTGTGTTCACTGTATGTGTGAGACAGTCATTCAAATGCTTGGTGGTGGTGGTAGCTTGGGTGAAAGTTGCTACTTCATTGCTAAAGTTTTTGTTGATATCCCATCAGTCTGCCAACGTGGTCATAACTTCAAGCTCCTCTTCACTTTTAGAATGCATTTTGCTTGCTTCATCTTATTGTCTACTTCCCTAGAAGTGGTTCAGCAATTTCCAGCAGTAGAAACATTACTTACTCCCAAGGAAACCTCAGTAGGATTGTACTGTAAGTCCCATTGTGTCAAGTGCAGCATACTCAGTAGCAAAACGTTTAGGACTGGTTTTCCCCCTGGGTTGTGACTCATGCTATGTATTTGATCTTGGAATTCCCCAGCTGTCTCCCTCCTCCTTTTACACACAAGTAGCTGACACAAAGTGATCCTGTTTTTTTTTCTTCAATGGAACACGCATAAAAAAATAATAATCATCCGTCCACAATTCTGAAAGGAAGGGGCGTATGGGCGAGAAACGCATGAACAGCAGCTGCAGAACAAAATAACAAAATATGAGAGGGCCTGGATAATATAATTTCTTCAGATGTGTTTCTTGATTGGTATCTGCCCTAAATGTTTCAGCTTTCTTTTATGTCTTGTTTACCAGTTCTTTTCACTTCTTCCCTCAATTATACCGCATCCATTTTCTGACTGTTTGAAAGTTTTACCAGTCCCTCTATCAAAGAGCAAGATGAGAACTTGATCATTTAACTGCAAAATAGCAGAGAGAATGGGCTGGATCTGGAAAAGATGTACACAGAACAAAGCTGGCAGAAGCTGACTTCCCTGTCACCATGGACCACCACTGCCCTCCATCTCTCTTGACGGTTGGGGTCTCTGCTGAATGGAACAGGCTGTGGTAATTGGGTCTGAGAGAAAAAGGGAGAGCTCACTTGAAGAGGTTGCTTCCCTCCACCCAACTTTCAGGGATCCCTCCTTCTCTCACAGCCTTTGCACCACACTTCACTCAAGTCCCCCAATCCATTAGCTGCTTTACACCTGCATTTTCCTGGATCCAGCACCATCTAATGAAGTTTTTTGTGTGTGACAAAGAATACTCACCAATAATCCTGGGAGGTTGGTGGCTGCGGACAGGCACAGCTGCAGCTGTTTGAACCCTCATTCAATGAGGCCATTGGAGAACGTCATCCTCCTCCAGGAGCTGTGTGGGCCCCCAGGAGAATGCACATTTGAATTGGCCAATCGCAGGCAGGCTGGGGGATGAAGCCTGGCTGACAGACCTGGGTGTACTAGGCTTCACTCAGACCCATAGCTGTCAACTTTTCCCTTTTCTTGCGAGGAATCCTATTTGGAATAAGGGAATTTCCCTTAAAAAAAGGAAAAAATTGACAGCTATTCTCAGACCTACTGGCCACCCATATATAGTGGCTTTTTCTTCCAATTTTTAAGTATTGGAATAATTCAAGGGAGCACATGAAAAACTGTAGCGAGAGAGCTGCTTTGCAAAGAACTACTATATGCTTCCTTTCATGGAGAATAAAATAATTATATTAGGTTATATCTCAAAGAAATAAACAATGAGTGTAACGTTCAAAGTCCATGTCCAGCCAGATTTCATTGTGAGAGGCTCTGAGTGAAGCCGGAAGTTTGTTTCTGTTGGTTCAATTCTGTGTGTCATTCCTGACAGGATAATGACTTCACAGGCATGGCAAAGGCCAGACTCATTTTCTCTCCCTTGGCGGAGAGCTGTGAAGAGACGTTTGAAACAAAAAGTTGCCAAAGAATTCTAATTTGAGAAATCCCACAACAGGTTCAATCGGTTTCTTTTTGTTTTAGTCTAATCTCCAGATACAAGAACTCGGAGCAGGCTTTGTAATAGGGTTAAGATTATGTGCAATATGGTATGCAAATGTTGCTGCAGAGGGCATGGGATAATACCTAATCTGTGCTAATGATTATGTGACTAGAAAAGTACATTAAGCAAATGTTTTGCATGGAAATAATGTCATGGCTTTGCCAATTTACAGATATTAATGGATTATGCTTTGTACTTAGCTAGAAAATCAGACTAAGTACTTCTACATAAACTTTATTAGTGGCCTTTATTTAACAAAAGCCATGGGTCTAACCTATTTATGTATCACACTTTTTCATGCAGCTATTTGCTTCTTGATTACAATGGGGAAAATGTGTCAGCTCATGGCCAGGCAGTTATGTGCATCTACCACTGTACAGAAGATCGTTTTTTGTTTCCCCATGAAATGCAAATGCAGTATTTGTAGCGGTATTCTAGTTGAGGCAGGTTTACAGCTATCATGGTTTAGTTCTGCCCAGACCTAGAGTCTCCACAGCAAACAGAACTTTAGACTTCACCATTTCAATTATAGGATTATATGTCTCCAAATTAGCTGTCCAGATTCCCCCCCACCCTTCCAACCTACAGGGGCACAGGGGACAGTGAGTTGGGTGCTTAAGGGCTGCTAGTGA
This sequence comes from Podarcis pityusensis, assembly GCF_964106645.2. Lineage (NCBI taxonomy): Eukaryota > Metazoa > Chordata > Lepidosauria > Squamata > Lacertidae > Podarcis > Podarcis pityusensis. The sequence continues at coordinate 44,667,791 of NC_138026.1, read as the reverse complement.
AGTGCCCAGCTACTGGCATGAAACTACATCTTCATGTGATAGTACATGGGAAGAGGGAAGAAGCCCATACCTATGCATTCCTGAATCAGGGTTCAGCTGTGGACCTAGAAGTGGAAGAGCCTCTATGAATTGGGGCTCTCTGCCATGATCCAAATTTCAGTGCAGGCCCAGCCAGGTGTTAAGTTATACTCACTGGTATAATCAGAACAGAGGAAATGGACAATATCTATAAGGTTTCATAGAAACACAGAGTTAGGAAATATCTATTTCACAGGCTCATATGTGTATTAACTCTAATCCTCTCTCATTTACAACCTTTGCTTCCTTTCATAATCTGAGTACAAAAATATAATCTTAGGAAAATAGCTTTCCTCAACCAGTCAAAAGTTCACTTAGACTAGCTTTCTGTTTCCAACAAGAGTTAGCAGCCAGAAGTCTCTCAAATAGAAGACCAGGCCTGAAGGTGATTGCCATTCCCTGGTGTTTGTTCCCAGATCTGTTCATAATCACTGAAAAATCAAATCCATTAAAATGGTCATAAAATTTGAGAAGCCCATGCACTATTTTCTTGTGAGGGGGATAGAATGAACAAGGCTTTCTGACATCCATTTATGTCTATTGAAGTAGAATCAGAAGATGTTCCCTTTGATGTGATTTTTCTCTCACCTAAACATCATAGTTCTTTCTTCACAGGACTGACTTTCTAGATTCTTGGGTATCTTTGTTGCCAACAACCTGAACTGGATATAGTATCCTTTTCGATCCCTTTTGCCCGATTCTGGTGTATATGAAGTTGCAGTCTTACGGATTGATAGTATAAACTTTATAATGCGTAGCTTGTCAGTGGAAAACTAAATTCTGTTAATTTTAAGAATACCCAGGGGCTGCTTCTGCCACAGTGAAGGGTGGATTACATGTTAATATTCAAAGGAATTGAAAGGTTTAATTTCCCATTTTTAAGGAACTATTAGTGTTTCCAAGCAACAGGTAAAGTTATCACATCCTTGAAATAGACTATGCAAAGCTTTCTTCTGCTAAGTTACATTATTCTTACTTTATTCTTGTAAGGCCTATTCTCTCTGAAGGGCAGCAGATGGTCATTATCTGAGGCAATGGATTTTCCATGTAAGATGTGTACAGCAGCACATGGACAACTAGCCACAGTGCCGTAGCTACAGGATGGCTAGCTGCAGTTTTTTGCCCTGTGTGAAGCCTCCGGAGACTCCCAGCCTGTGTGTGTGTGTGTGTGTGTGTGTGTGCAAATGCCTGAGGGGTGTGTGTGCTAAACTGGGTCTTTGACCCAGGGTGAAATAAAGCCTCGTTTTGCCAAATCTTCCCCTAAAGCACTACATTTCTATTTGCAAGGGGTGTTTTGTTTGAAAGAGCTTTATGAAGTGGCACTACACAGACACTAACTTGCTCAGAACTAGGCTACAGATGCTGTTCTTTCTCTTTTTTTTGTTATTTTTTGTTTTGGAATCAAGCTGTGGTAAGCTCTACAATAAATATAAAAATAGCAAATTGGATGCCTTGTGTTGGAGGCGGCACTCCAGAAATAATACATTTTTTAACAATCAATTGGTGTATAAATTTTATGATTTTTTTAAAAATAAATATATAAATACCAATTCCACTGAGAGAGTGTGCAACAAATACAACTGGGGAAAGTAACTCTTTATCAAATAATAGTAGGTTGTTAGCCAGGAAACATGGTTCCCCCAGCAACTTTACTCAAAAGTCTCCATTTTGGCTGGAAGAATAAGAGCCAGCATTGGATTGGTCACAAAGAGGAAAAGGGTTCCATGCGTACCACTAACTGTTCTCTACTGAATGAGCTTTCCCCATCCTCTATTTAGCAGGTATAGAGCCTCTGAAACCCTACTCTTTCCTGAGTTCCAATATAATGAAATCCCATTGCTCCTCTGTGATATTGGCAAAGAGAGTTCTCAGACTCATAGAAGGCAAGATATCATGCAGAAGGCCCTGGGAAAACCCACTACTAGAACACTATCATGAATACATTAGTTTAGAAACCTGCACCAAAGAGGAATAAGGTCAAGGTTGCCTTGGAAATAATTTTCCCCTAGAACACCACACCACTTGACCTAAATTTCCCCAAGCATTTGTGTTCTGGAAGGGCTTATTCTCTGAACATGGAAAAGCAGTGTACATATATGTTTAAACGCACTTGTCCTGAGCAACTGTGGTATCGGGAGATATGTGTCATTCAGAAGAAAAGGCAGTAGTCTGATGAGGGTTAAGTAGTTCTGCACAACTGATGACTCACCAAGCTGAACACAGACCATTAATCATGTATCTCCCCCCCCCCCCCGACCTTGCTGTATCACCTTTTCCGCTGCCTGACACTGCAGGTACAACAGTGCTGTCAAGCACCTGGCAGTCGCATGGTCCTAAAGTTAAGAAACACCTTTCTACCTTGCAATCTGATTATTCTGTTCACCTGAAAGATGAGAGGTGGTTAACTTCCTTCCACCTTCTGCTGTTGCCTTTTAAGGCTGTCTTGTAACTCTACATCTTTGGCATTTTATCTTAACACATCACCTCCATGCAATCTATCAAAAAAATGCCAGCCACAAAGCTCCATCTGTCTCCTTCTCCCACTTGCATGCATGTCTCCCCTCCTTTTCGCAAAAGATACTCTATTCATTCCTGCCTTCCACAAGAAATTCCTACATAAAGATTAAAAGGTGACATCGCTGAGCAAATGGTAGATTCAGTTTCTTCTCTCTTTTTTTAATGTCTTGGTAGCTCTTTGTTCCATTTCTAAAGTCAGAGAAGAATCCTGGTCAAAGTCAGGTTTCTGTTTTCTATCTTGTATGAAGTGAGCCTGAGGTTTATCTTCCTTTCTCCCACGCCCCACGCCATATTCCCAGGCATAAAGTGAGGCAGGACCAAAGCAATACTAAGTTTATCTGTACCCATGATTTCCCTGAATCTGTTATTCATGCCTTCACTTATCTCTCATACTAGGTAGGAAAATGTTTGTTTGGCCTGGGCCAAGCTATAAGAAAGCCTCTCTCTGTCTTGCAAACACACAGTCTGATTCCATGCCCACACTCCAACATACATAGTCATCCATTGATATACAATGTGTCTGATATTTTCAAACAGTTTTTATTAGGAATATATTGTTATAGGTCTGTGGGTTCTAAATGCCTGGATATAATGTATGTTAGACTTTAATTAGAAATGGTATGTTAAAAAGGGATGTCAGACCATTGTGTCTTAAGATAGATCTGAGTGTGTATTAGGTTGTGTGTGACACCCACTTCAAAAACCCCTGGAATGAGCATGTGCGAAAGTTAATGAAGTCAGGCAGATGACCTAAGTTGTGTATTAGACCCCATCTGTATTGTTACCATCCATCAGTCTTGGGAGACAATGGAAGAGTGAGCCTTTGAGTGTGAAGGTTGCAGCGCCTGCTGTGGATGTAATGGGAAATGGGAGAGCTGGCACAGATGAAGGCATCTGCTTGTGCTGCTGTAGATGCAACTCTATATCCACATGGTTTAAGTGGGAAGTGAGCCATTAAGCCAGGCTTCCTCAACCTCAGCCCTCCAGATGTTTTGAGACTACAATTCCCATCATCCCTGACCACTGATCCTGCTAGCTAGGGATCATGGGAGTTGTACGCCAAAAACATCCGGAGGGCCGAGTTTGAGGAAGCGTGCATTAAGGCAACAGAAGATTAACAAATCAACACATCACGGGAGTGGAGGCCACTCCCTGTGTTACAAATGTCTAAGGCTTAGGCGGAGCAGGAATGCTGCTGCTTTTGGAAGGTGGTGCCACTTGCAGTGTGATGCTCAGAACCCCCTCCAAATTAGGCGCAGGTTGTATATATGTGTCAGTATGCCATACTTTGTAAAGACACCATAGACTCCACTGTGCCTCGTTGTCCTAAAGGGAACACAGACCCTGGCAAGCATGCCTGGTACCCCTGGAATCTCACACCACTCAGATTGGGATGGCATGTAACCATATGCTACATGTCAAATAAACAGAAGTGTGGACAAAACTACACACAGATACAGCCACAGCTGGATACAGAAGGCTGTTTTTACCACACATTTTACTTACAGTTAGTCCTGATGTGTGTAAGAATTCTTAGTACTTGGCAAGGCAATACAGACAGCTAAGTTACCAAGTGGCTGCATCCATTGCATGTTGACTTGGAATCTGGTAAATGGTTGTCTGAATCCACCCAGCAATTTCTATAATTGCGATGGCTGGAAAAGTTGCTGCTGTTGAAATCACTGAAATGTCTGCCAGCTGTATCTGTATACAATCCAGTTCACACTTATGTTTCTACATGATCAATAGAGAGTGGCTGAGATGTCTCTTATGGCTATTAGTCACTGCACACAGCTTGAGAAGAGCTAGATGGAAAAGTTGGTTGCAACCTGAGTCTCTTGCGTTCCTTTGTCAGCATTTCATGGTGAAATAAATAGGCTTTGCTGAATGACAAATTAATTGAGAATCAAATTAATGACCCAATCTTTCTCTTTAATTAACGGGAAGGCTTCCAGACCCTCTGGGGAGTTCAAACAAAGCAAAAAATATATAGGTACATCATCTCAGCATATCTCCAAATGTCTTCTGAGATTTTGACAGGTGCATACATGTGAAACCATTACCTCCTCCCTCCCCTGCTTTTCCCCCTAGCTCCGTGATTGCCTGAAGCCTATTTGAAGCTCTCTCCTCATGCCCCAAAGGTGGCAGAATATTTTCCGCAGAGTAATGATGCAAAGTATGTCAGATTTAAAAACCTCAAAGCTGAGAGGGGCTAACCCCCCCCCCACACACACAAAATGCTTGGTTTGGCTGTGCGTGGGAGAAAGGCTTGAGATGGGGGTTGCTGCAAAAGGAAGCAGAAAGTCAAATGAAGGTTAGTGATGGTCAATGAGAAGCTCTCATAGCTGATAGGCAGATAATTGGAGCACATGAGGACTTTAACTTATCAGAGCCCAACAGCCAGAGGAAGGCAAGGGTCCGTGCCAGCAATAGATCTAACACTTGACTGGGTGTGTTAGATACAGTACAATGATCACAGAATTGGGTGCAGTCAGCATTTAACACCCTGCAGCTGTGGAAACAGTAAAATGATCCCAACTTGTCATTGTGAGAAAAAGTAACGTTCCGACAGTCGTTCCTCGCGGCCTCCTTAGAAGAAACAAAACAATGGCCATCCAAGACAATGCCTCTTGCACTTTGAGAGTACAGTAGGGTGGATTTTTTTAAAAAAGAAAAATCTACCCATACTTTATAAGAATATTCCTCAAAGGCCAGTGCTCTACCAAAGCCTAGGCAATTGCATCACAAGAACAATAGGTTCTGGGAAGGCAGAACTTGTACTAAAAGGCTAAAAACAATTTTGAAAGGCAGAGTTCCATATTTGAGGCTGAGAAAGAAGTCCCCAAGTTCACGTGCAGTATTTTCCTGATGTCTCCTCATAGGTAAAACACTAACTTTGGCTACCTTGATTTCCTTTTACTACATATCTTACCCCTTGCTCACTTCCACTCACTTTCTACAATAAAACATTATATTATGTTGCTGCTGCTGCTGCTTTTTGCTTTTTTGAAGCACTCGGGGTTCCACAAGCACCATGATTAGCTATATCTTTCTTCTCCTAAATGCCACCTCACAAACCCTGTTTGGAGATTGAGACTGTAGTGCAAGCGGGCTTCCTCCAATCCATTTTCCCAATGTAAATTCTCATTCTCTCTCTCTCTCTCTCTCTCTCTCTCCTTCCTTCTATTATGCAAGGAAGGGGTAATATAACTGTGATTTTTTGGTCTCTGCAAATTCCTTGCAGAGTTGTTATAGAGATAGTCAAGTAAAGGTAAGAGCATAAGAAGGTGAGCACTGCTGGATCAGACTACTGGTTCATCTTGTCCCCCATCCAGTTTCCCACATTGGCCATATGGATGCCACTGAAAGATTCAGGACAAAAGAAACTAGTTATTTACATGGTGCATAACTGAACTATGGGATTTACTCCCTCAAGAAGCAGTGACAGCCATCGACTCAAATGGCTGTAAAATGCATGGATAAAGTTGGTGGCTATGTTCTAGAACCACTGTTAGAAGCAGTAAGCCTCTGCATTCCAGTTACTGGGATTCACAACCGAGGAGAGTGCTTTTGAGCTCAGGTCTTGCTTTGGAGCTTCCTTTAGGTATCTGGTTGGCCACTGTGAGAACAGGAAGGTCGTCTAGATGAGCCATTGTTCTTATACCTCTGGAAGCCCACAAACAGGTCTTGAAGGCAATAGCCCTCTCCTGTTGCTGCTCCCCACCAACTGGTGTTTAGGGTGCCTCATAAATAGTAGCAACACACTTTCTTCAGGAGCTCATCTAATAAAGGGTTGTGCCCGGACCCTGTTTACAACGGCTGATTCCCTAAATTCTATACACTTTTAAACCTGCCCTCTCTTTGCACAATGGCACCAATCCAAACTCTCCAACCATAGAATTCCCATGAAACCTGCAGTTTCACTCTTACAATAGCCCTTGTTAGATCTGACCGATTTAATAACACTGTATTACAGGCAGGGATCTGAGGTTTGCCTATGGCCATCCAGTGAGCTCATAGCTGAGGTGAGACTTTATTTGGAGATTTTTCAATTACAAGAAAGTAATAGGGTGACCAACATTTCATTAAACAACATTTCATGAACCAGTCGTTTCAAATATGAAAACCAATTTTCACTTACGTATTCTCTTTTCAGAGTTATCGAATATCAAATTAACAGAAAACATAACATACAATATCTTACAAATTTGTAATGCCGTCCCCAACATTTTTTCAATCCAGTTTATTATTTTTTGTGTTTATCAGTGTCAGTATCACAATATAAATGCATGACTGTGCCCAGCATAAAAATCTAAATAGAGGAATTGAATCTTTTTCACATTCTCCCTTTTGTGAAGTTTGACCCAGGCTCTTCCTATTGTACAGCTTGTGCACACACTTCTCTGTTATGACTCATCATCTCTCATAGGCACTAAGGGGCACAGTGAGCATGATGGGAGTGATTCATATTCAATTACAAAAGCATAGTACCAGAACTAACATTTAATCATTCATTTCAAATATAAGAATCAATTTTCATTTACAGGACTCCGAATCAAATGGTCAGGAAGGATCCTTAGTCAGGATCTCCCAAAAGTATGTTTTATTTGTTTTTTTGTAGCAGCTGCCAGAGTGAATATGGGTGGGAGTAAATCTGAATTATGTGACCCCCTGAGCCAAGAAGATAAGCAATTATACAGCCTTTAGAAGACATCTGAAGGTGGCCCTGTATAGGGAAGTTGTGTGTGTGTACAAGTTTTATTTTTTTTTTATGTTATGTTTCTTTATATCATGGAAGCCACCGAGAGTGGCTGCTGGGGCAACCCATTAAAATGGACAGGTATAAACAAGAAAATGGTGATGATAGAATAGGATGACCCTATTTTCATCAGAAAAATGTTAGAGGGTGTGCTATTAATGTTTTACTCATGTGTAAAATGATGCTGTGGTTACCTCGGAGGTGGGCTGCACTTTCCCCCCTGCCCCCAGTGCTGGGGAAGACATCAAAATATTCCCAAATTAACATGGCAGGAAAAGGCTAGGATAGAGTCTTATTTCTAACATTATGGTTTTGCAGAGGTATATTTCCCCCTCCCTAACATGGGGATTTATAATGTCAAGCATATGTTAAGTGTGGCATTCGCCATCCATTACACAGCAGGACTGCACAACTTGTGACTCGCTTTGACAACCACATCCCACCTACTATGAGATGGGTGGCCTATTAGGGCTTCTGTTTTTGTTGCCTGCCTGGAATTGCATAAAAATGAAGGTTGTCAAGCTCCTCGCAGACCACAAGGTAGGTGGGCTGCATTTGGCTTGGCAGGTCACATACAAGTTATGCAGGCCTACTCAACGGGTTATATTTGGAGCACATTTCCCCCCTGCCAATCTGCTCAGACTTAATACATTTTGTGCAAGGATCAGCAACACACCCTTTCCTGTACTGTTAGGATTAGCTTATGATAGGAATGCATTCTGTTTGTTTGCTTTTTATTTTAGAAGTCATAGAACAGAACTAAGTATGATGAGCAATCAGCTGAAGAGATTTCTGAGAATTTTATAAAAGCAAAGAAAAGGCTGGCATTAAGTGGTCTAAGTAATTGGGTAGACTGCTGTTTACTTCCATGGGTTTGGAATTATACACCCTGAGTGAGCAAAAGAAATGATGATTGTAGCACTTCTACAAACAGAGGAGAGCAACTCTAATGTTGCTCTTGATCTAGATTTTGTTGCCCAAGAGACAATGATTGCAGTTCATACACATTTTATATTTTAAAAAGAGCCTTTTCTCCCCTCTTAAATTAGTATTAATGATGCCCTACTTCACCATTAATATTTTGTCTCTCTGCAATAGATATTGAAGTGATGTTTTTCTGTAACTTGAAGAAATATGTTGGAAAATAAGACTGCTTTATGACTTATTATCAGGCTTCAACTCCTATTTTATTTCTTCAGTTTCTAAACTTCCCTTCACCTGATATTCCAGGGCACTTTACAAACACAATCTTTACATGAAAACAATAAAAATTAATACAGAATACTTAAAATTATAACGAAAATATCCTACAAAATACAGTCCAGTGAGTGAATCATCATCAACAGTGCCAAACCTTAGTGCATCCATTTTCACCCAAGGCCTGGATGAAAGAGTGTGTGTGTGTGTAGTCAGTGCAGAACTAAAAAATGTAAGTGTTTGGAAAGACTGTAAATTACAGTAAAAATAAGCTGCACTATAGCCAAATTTGGATCAATCCTTGAATATAGAAGTATAGAGTTTGTGAACAAGCATAGCTACTGCAGTTTCTAGTTTAAGACCCTTACCCACTGGTTCCCAACAAGCTTGCTAGCATGGCCTTTGATTATCAAAGACTTCTCACACTGTATGGAAGTTTTTCACTCTGTAGGCCCCTGTTGGAGCTGTGGTTTCATATATGATTTGTCTGGACCATGAGGCACCAGCTCTTATTCTTTTTTTCCATTCAGAGTGGATTTAACATTCCTTCTAATCAGGAACTCTGGTACTAAGATCTCACTGGCTTGGAACCAAAATGGGACTAAAGACAAATGAGAATCCTTGAGGGACACTGAGGTCTGTAAAGCTAAAAGCACACACACACCATTAAGAAAAGCCTAAAGGTGGCCAAAGCAGCCATAACTCCAAAGGAAAGTCCAATGATTAATTAATTAATATACTGCTTATATGTCGAAATGGCTTGTAAGTGGTTTACAACTATACATACATAATTGAAGTGCACAATAACAATTCTGCCAAAGTATTAAAGCTTCCCTAATTAAAATGCACAATAAAAGAAGCCAGTTAAAAAGCATGGCAATTAAAACAGTTAAAAGACAGCTAAATCATTCAGATCAGAAGGTCAGTTCAGGGCAATACTTGCCTTCAGGAGCTGGCAGATTGCCAATACTGATGAGGGTCTTTCATGTTTCAGCAGAGAAGGTATCCCATGACCCTAGTCTGCCTTTTGTTACCACAAGCCAATGATCATGCCATGGCAAAACTAACCAGGTGCTAATAGTGGAGTGCAATGCCCTTGGAGGGGAAGACAGCTTTTTGGTAACTTTTTTCAAAGTTATTCGGGGCTTTTTATGTGAGTTGCAGAAACAACAGCTAGTGCAGTTCCCTCAGCACTGGCATGATATATGCCCAAAATGGAGCACCACTCATGATTTGGGCTTCAGAGTTCTGCACCTGCTTTAGCCTCCAGATCAGCTGCAAGGGAAGCCCAACAGAGAGCACGTTCCAACAGTCCAGTGCTAAGGCTACCCACACATGTGTCACAGTGGCCAAATTTTTCCTGTTCAGGAAATAGGCGCTCTTCACCACAGAAGCCACTTGAACCTTCATGGACAAAAATTGTTGAAAGAGCATCCCTAAGCTGTGTACTTGTTATTTCAGAGGGAAGGCAACACCATCAAGAACAACGCATCCTAATTTTTTGGACCCGGCAACCACTTACTCAGTGTCTTTGTCTTAGCAGGATTCAACTTCAGTCTGTTTACCCTTGTCCAGGCACTGATTCAGTTTACACAAGGCCTCTAGTTACCCAGATTTAATAGACAAATAGAGCTGAATGTCATCAGCATTCTGATAAAATGCATATGTATCATGCACACCCATACACATATATACTAATACCGTTTGATGTGTTGTTTCTTGGGCCAATTTCACTCCAGTAGGAGTCATTAAGCTGTTCTTCATTCAAATTTATCCAAGGTGTGAACATATTTGCAAAAGCCTTTCCTCCAGCTGGGGGTGGTCCTACACAGAGCTGTCTTAAGTATATTTGGCACTGGGGTGCAAAGATCCGCCCGGCGCCACCCCCCCCCCCCCAGGTTGCCCAGTCCCAGGCGCACAGGAGGGCAGAGCTGGCTGGCCACCTCAGTGTGTCACTGGCTCAGTCGCCCCTGAACTTGTGGCGCAGAGCTGCCCGCAGCAGAAGAGCCCGCTGCAGCGGCCCGACTGATGGGAGGACTCTTCCCCGGACTTAACTCTCAGGCCCTGGACTCTCAGCCTGGTGCCCCTGAGAACCCAGTGCCTGGGTGCCCTGCACCCCTATCGCATATGGGTAAGACAGCCCTGGTTCTACATCGGTGATGCCAATGTGGGCATGTACAGAATTGGAGTCTCCTACTTCTGTTCCTCTTCCTTATGGGGACTGCTTGCTCAAGCCCTGATCTGAGCCAGCAGCTCAATTAACTCTGCCTCCATAGTTGGATTATTGGTGATTGGTGCTTAAGTACTCAGATTAATTACTTTCCAACAGTGACTGTCTGCTATTAATCAAGTTTCCTCAGGAATGCATGTCATTTGATTCATTCTCAACCTGACACCATTTGAGTAGGAAAAGAGGCCTCTATGTGCAGCACCATTTGAGTTCCCCATAATCTTCTGAAACGTCACATACCTTTACTACAATTGATTGACTTGGCCCCTGCTTGATTACCTGCATTTTGAGTCATAAATATCTCCTTAATCCTGCCTCATTTTCAGGGCTAGCCCACCCATGAGGCAGGCTGAAGCAGCTAAACTCTGCGGGACAGGCACCCTGCCCACCCCTGCTGCCACTGACAGGGTTCCTTTTATAAAACATAGTTGAATATTGAGAAGTTAGATATGGGTGGCCTTGTGGAGGACTAGTGCCCTGCAAGTCTGAGACAATGGCAGTCAATAAGCAGTGTATAATATAAAAATGTAGATGAACAGCTAAAATATGCAAAATGATTACAAAACAGATATATATTATAATTATCATTTAAACTCATAAAGGCTTCATGTCCAAGAAATAAAAAGGTATCCATTATCAGAGTAACAAGCCCATCTGCATACCTCAAGAAGCTGTGTGTACCATGATGTCAGCAAATGTACAAGTGCCAGGTAGGCAAAGTGTGTCACCTATTTATGCAAGCAGCAAATGACAACATTGTCACAGCTGTAGTACTTCATTGCACAAGATGACCAGCAACTCCTGTTGAAACATCCTTCGCATCCTCGTACAAACGGTCAGTGTTCCGACCCCGGTAGGTGTTTACACTATAAGCATTCACGGACTGCTCCGCTGCTAAAGGCTGCTTTCTGTTTTCCATGCCGTCATTTGGCTTGTAACTCTGATGTTAGACCAGGAGAACGGTTTGGTAACAGATCGTTAATTGAGCGTGGATTTAAGAAATGGAAAGAGTGCAACATACATTAAACCAGCCATAGCTGGGGGTGGCAACAACGAGGCACAGACATCCTCCGGCAAATTACTTTGCCTCCATGCTGGGGAGAGGAGATGTGTTCCAAATGTTCTCCCAGTTTCTTAGGCACAAATGTTTAGATGAGAGAGAGTGTGAAATTTTATATTTATGAATATCTAAGTGGTTAAATATTTGGTGCACGTAACAATGGCACAGCTGTGGTGCAGACGACATTCAGCATATCTAAATCACACTGCTCTTAACAAGCAATTTAACATATGCATAAAAGAGGTTAACTTTGGCTAGCTTCTATGGTGGTTCTTGTTGTTTTTAACATGACACTTTCGAAAGCTCTGGGTGATACAATCCTGCAGGTTCCTTTTAATGGGCTTGTGGAGATGATTATAGAAGAGGTTGTTTTTCCACATAGCAACATATTCTGAAGTCTGTGGGTAAACTCATTATCACTATAAGAAAAGTAAAATCATACTGTATTGTGTTGCAAGTTGAGTCCCTATTACAAGCATCACACACACCCCAACATATTTTTAAGACAGTTGCCACAACCTACACCACTACAATGCTAAAAGAAATACATTGTAAATGGAGAGGAGTAGCTGATTCTCTCAGCGCATGAAGAAGAAATAATATTATTGGTAAACATCGTGTTGCAGGTTGCAGATTGGCATATAAAAATCAGGGTGCTGCCTTGCAGTGAGTCATGTGCAAAACTGCAGTATTGTTCCAAAATTAGAACAAGGAAAACATCTTCTTACTGCCTCTGACTGTTTTTCCACCTCTTCATTTATTATATGTATTGTCAATAAAGATCTAATATTAGACTACTAAGTCTTTAGTAAGTCTTCCTTGGACCTGGGCTGTACTACTTTGATCTGCATACGGAAGCCCACATTATATGCACAAAGATTTTCTGTACCTAGAAACCTTGGTGTCATGAGAAAGGTTCTAGCCTAGCCTTCTCCCTGACGTGCTCATTTTCTTATGTGCAGAATCGGTTGGATAGTGGAGGGAAACATTTCAGCATCTGAAGCAGCACAGGAGCAGGTTTTGCCATCCCACTGAGATCCCAAGGCCAAAGGCTGTGGCAAGGTGGCAACAAGCCTTGCTCATTAAAGGTAGCTTCTACAATGAAAATGGCGAGTGACATCTAGATTTTAAGAGGATATATTGTTAGGTATATATTAGGTACATCCTCTAGGTTTTAAGAGGATATATTGTTAGGTATATATTGGATATATTGTTATAGAGGATATATTGTTATAGGGACGCGGGTGGCGCTGTGGGTAAAGTGCCTAGGATTTGCCGATCATATGGTCGGAGGTTCGAATCCCCGCGGCGGGGTGAGCTCCCATCTTTCGGTCCCAGCTCCTGCCCACCTAGCAGTTCGAAATCACCCCTAAGGGCAAGTAGATAAATAGGTACCGCTTTATAGTGGGAAGGTAAACGGCGTTTCCGTGTGCTGCGCTGGTGCTGGCTCGCCAGAGCAGCTTCATCACGCTGGCCACGTGACCCGGAAGTGTCTCCGGACAGCGCTGGCCCCGGCCTCTTAAGTGAGATGGGCGCACAACCCTAGAGTCGGACACGACTGGCCCGTATGGGCAGGGGTACCTTTACCTTTACCTTTATTGTTAGGTAGGTCACAAAATAAATTTTAAGTTTTGTGCTGCAATGTGTCCATTGTTGTATTATTTTCATGAGATTGGTTTATTATGTATTTTAATTATGTGTTTCTAATTATTCTGTATTTTAACAAAGTTGTACAGTTGATTTCTGTGTTTTGTAAGCCCATCAGAAGTCATTTGAGCATTAAATGGTATAAAAATTCAGAATATATATATTTAAAGTGCCTCTGGATTTTACAATACAATCTTAGTATCCTTAGAAAACTGGAAAATGAAGAAAAGGCAACAAGACAAGCATATGAATGAAATCAGAGCAAGATGTATGAGTTTTCTAGGAAAGAGAAATATAGGAGTATATCACTCAGTATTTTGTTGTTTTTTTACATGGTGAGAGAGAGCAAGGCAGGGAAGTGTTTTAGAGCAGTTCAAAATCCATAACCCTATATCCTTTTAAATAAGTGTCTGGTGAAAGGAACTTCTCTTCTGAAACTGTATTTAATATTTCACTGTGGTTTTCACAAGATCAGTGGCTATTGGCTTTGTCCAAAATCTCCTGGAAGCTGGGGGAATAAGAAGTAGAGTAAACATTAAGAACAGGATTTTTTTTTATTAGCCTGCTACTTTACTTTGATGTGAAAACACAAATCTAGCCTTTTTGTGAATCATGTTGGCTTGAGTTGTGAATCCTGTTGGTTTGAATCTGTCTCAGTGCCCTCATGTAGCTTGATCCAAATCTGGCCCTCCTCGTCTGCCTTTTTCCCAATAAATGTGGCTGAGCTTCTCATAAACCTGCCGTCTCAAAGGAAGGTGCCTTATACAAAATGAGACCATTTTGTTTGTTACATTTATATCTCTCCTTTCTTCCAAGGCACAGTTCTTCTATGCCTTGTTTAATCCACACAGCAACCCTGTGATCACCCAGTGAGCTTCATGACTGGGTGGGGACTGGAATTCTGGTCTCCAGGGGACCTCGTCCAACACTCTAACCACTACATCACACTGGTCCATCTAGCTCAGCATTCTTCATACCTATTGGCAGTGGCTCTCCAGGATTTCAGATAGAATTTTAGCTCTACCTGGAGATTGAAACTGGGGCCTCCTGCATGAAAAACAGATGCTCTACCACAGAGATACATCTCCCTCAGTCCATTCCTTCTTGACTCATATTTATTCCCCTTTTATCAGGGACGTACACAGACTGCAATCTCATCATCACATACAATGAAATTTGCAGTCACACACTGGTGTGTGTCAATAAGTACACATGGTATAGAACGTGTGGGTGGCCCTGTCCACCCAAGGCACCAGCCATGGCAAATGGTATGCGGGTCCATGAGTGAATATGTGTGTGTGTGTGTGTCAGGGATTGGACTCAAGGGGATGAAACAGGAGGAGGAGTGGTGGGATTCACCCTACCCCCACCCCGTTCTCCTGGTGCTGCATTGATTTACAGCAGAGGTTTGGGGAGGATCACAGCTCAGAGATAGATGAACAGAAAAGTTGTGAAGTGTTAGAAGGAGGAGGGGGGAGAGACACAGGCAGAGCAGTCAGCTGACTCGTTGTCACTGGAGAATATTTCTAGCCCCCCTTCTCCCAGAACTCAGCATTCATTAAGAGTGCAGGAACAAAGGACTCAGAGACAATTGGCCACAAGTGGCCATCATAAGGGGGAATGCTATTGCTGGGGGGGGGGGTGGAGAGCCCAGTTGGAGCAACGCCATTGTTAGGGTTTGCTGCCTTCTTTTGTTTCTCACTATTATGAATGAATAAACAAGGACTCTACCTTGTTCTCTCTGCTTCTTGCTGTCACTGGGGGAGGAACAGACTTCCCAAAGCCTTGACAGTGTGTAGGATTGAGAGAGAGAAAGAGTGTGAGAGAGAGAAAGAGTGTGTGTGAGAGAGAATGAGTGAGTAAATCACCCTACCTACCAATGGCACCCGTCACAACCATCTTTAAACAAAGTGTGTCATGGGATACTTTCCATGGCTGAGATAGCCATTCTACAATTACATAGATATCATTTCATATCTCAAGGTGATAATGAGTGCAGAACCATAAGCATAGGAAAGAACAGCTGCTTTTTCCTCTGGGCCCATAATTCCGTAATAGAGCACATGCTTGGACTGCAAAAGATCCCAGGTTCAACCCCTGCTATTTCCAACCCTTAAAAGCGTCATGTAGTAGCTGATGTAAAGACTATCTTGTGAGTCATGGCAGACAATGCTGTCTATAGAGATGACCTGATAATAGGCACATTCCTGTAATTCTTTCTCCTCCCAGGACTGGGAGTTTCTGACGTTTCAAAGCAGTACTTATCTGGCAAGAAGCCCTTGTATTATGTTGCTGGCAACCCTTCCTTTTACGTTCTTGTGATCTGGATTACATTTTTGCATATTGGACCAAGTGGGAGGACCCTCCATTTACCAGGTAATTACACCTTCGATGTTTCCCCACCAGCATTCCAGTCTATAGTTAGGTGTACATTTGCTGAGAATAGAAATAAAGCACTTCCTTTAAAAAAGAGAACAGGTTAAAATGAAGAGCAGCTGAAGTAGTATGTATTATCCATAGTTATTTTGTTATTATCAGACTGCGAAATCTAGGACAGAAGGTTTTATCTCTGTGCCTCAGTTCTACCAACTGTATATTGCGGGTGGTGACATGTTCTCCTTGGAGATATATCAGGGGTGGTGACATGTGCTCCTTTGATACACACAGCTGAAAAGCCCGAAATTATGATGCACTTATTAGAGCCTTAGAGCTCTCGCCATTGCAGTAAAAGAGACCTCTGTTGTGTATTGATTGCATGAAAAGTCAGTTTGTTCTTGATGAAACTTCCAAGCTTTGTGAACAAGCAGATTGATTTTTTATTTTTTATTTTGCCCTTAGATTTCTTTGCAGAGGGATTCCCCTACCCATATACCATTCATTTCAAGTGCAACACATAGAGGTTGTTTTTCACTTCATTAGCGTTAATCTCTTTAGGCTTCAACTTTAAAACTGTGTGGGAGGTGCAGCATAAAAAACACTGGTTTCGGTTAGTTATCATTCTCAAAACCTTCTTGTTTTCTCTCCTGTGGTTTCAGCATTTCTGTAGCTGCTGTGAATCCAACCCTAGCTGGTAGCAGGAGCAAGCTATGCTCTGACATGAGTACACAGTCACATTTCAGAGAAGTGTGGCATACAAGTCCAGTGTTCATCAGCCTTGTGTCCTTAGATGCTATTGGATTGCAAGTACCATCATTCCTAGACTGCTTAGTCAATAGCCAGGGATGATGGGAGTTGTACTCCAACAGAATCTGGGGGCCCAAGGTCTATAGCCTCATTATAGAGTTTGATTTTACAAAGAGTTTTATGTTCTTGGAAACTATGCAGGGAAAAGAAAGACCTGAATTGGACTCGGGGGCAGAAGTTGAAATCTTAGCTTGATTTATGTTACTAACAAAAGACCAGGAGCAAACTACCAAAGCTATTGTATGTCACAACTGAACCACACATTATGTCCAAACAGGGTTTAATTTGTAAAGCAAAACTGCTGCATCACTCAGTAACCTGGCCAAATCTTCTCCCTTCAACTATCTGTTTCCTCTGCCGCTGTCTCCCAGCATCTAATGGTGGAGCTATCCCTGCACAGCACTAGCATTAAAATATAACTACAGTGGTGCCGCGCAAGACGAAATTAATTCGTTCCACGAGTTTTGTCGTCTTGCGATTTTTTTTTGTCTTGTGAAGCACGGTGTCGGGAAAGTTTTGGAAAAGCTTCAAAAATCACCAAAGTCTTTAAAAACCTCAAAAAAGGCTACCACACCACGTTCTATGAGTTGCTCCTCGAAGTCAAGTCGCAACTGTATTAACGGTGTTAAGAAAAAGGAAACAAACTTGCAAGACGTTTCCATCTTGCGAAGCAAGCCCATAGGGAAAATCGTCTTGCAAAGCAGCTCAAAAAACAAAAAAACCCTTTCGTCTAGCGAGTTTTTTGTCTTGCGAGGCATTCGTCTTGCGAGGTACCACTGTATCATAACTAAATCTCTTCACTGCACGGATTTGCTTAAATTCAACCTTGAATGTATCAGCAAGCAGACCTTTAAATATTGCTTGGAATCTTGCCCCAAACCACTGAAATCTGAAATGGCATTCTGGAGGGAAAACATATAGGAGATAGAGAGCCAATGGATGCCTTGAGCCTTACCGCTTCACTTTCCACAGAGCAGCCAGTCCAAATGCTCTGGGGAGGTTTGAGCCAGAAAACAAAATCTATTTTAAACCTCCATAGCCTGCTTTCAATAAATAATTTTAGTCCACGGTAGAATTTGCGCCATCTGCCATCTGAGAAGCATGAGTTCAAGTGATATTTGATTGTAGATTCATTGGGCAGTGTGCTTCCCTTTTGTGAAAGGAAGGCACTTGCAAACCAGCAGCACCAAGCAGCATCAGAGAGCTGTTAACTAGGGGGATTCAATCCTGCATGGTGCTGGTGTGTCCCCTCCGGCCTTTTTTTAAACCCTATTTTAACTTTATTTTATTGCGTTGATATCCCACCTTTTTCTCTAATGAGCTCAAGGTGGCATGCAATTCCCTTCCAACTCTGCAATTCTATAAATCTATCTGTTTATAATCTATTTAATCCTCACGACAATCTGTGAGGTAGGTTAGGCTGACAGACAGAGACTGGCCAAAGGTCACCCAGTGAGCTTCATGGCTGAGTGGAGATTTGAACCCTTATATCCCAGGTCCTAGTCAAATACTGTATGTTAGTGTTTAAAACTCCCTTTAAAAACACTTAAACCAACCCCCAAATTGTTTCTGGGGTGGATTTGGAGTAGCACAGGGAAGATCTGCTGAATCCATGGGCCACAGGGCAGATGGGAGGCATACACATTCCTAGCTTTGATGCTGTGAGCCGATGAACAGTGACAAAAATAACTATTTGATACCAACAAAGGCTAAAGCGAAGGGGGATACTTACAAGTGCCTGGTGACAAATTCTGTACTGTGTGTTCTGCCAACCTAGTGTAGCTGCAGGCATTGGGCTTTTCATAATTGGGACACCACACTAATGCATTAATGTCTGGAATTATATGGCAGTTATCACATTTTCAATTACATAGCGCATTTGGCAATTAACATTTTGTTAATCATCCAGTTCCCAATTTCATGTTACTTTTGAAAAGAAGTATCTTACCCTCCACCTATGTACAATTACTGTTTATCATCAAGGAATACATAATTAGAGTTGAAGTTTTGCACTTAGAGCAGCTTCTAGTATTTATTCCTCCAGTAGAATTCAATATACTTACTCCCATTCCTTCCTTGTTTTTTTCTTTTGAGTTTAGCTCAATTTACAACCTTCAATTTCCTGCTCATGCATTGGGCAACATTGTGGCTATAGTCAACATGTGGTAAGAATGCAGAATTGCTCCTGTCTACCCAGCTGCTGGCCTGACTTCCATATTATAAACGTAATGTGTATGCATAGCCTAGGCCTGATTATACTCTTCGCTTTTCTGGATGGGCATTGCATATGGGCCCACTTGAAGATCAGTGTTACATGTTACAGGGACTTTCAGGAAAAATGAGAATCATAGAATCATAGAAACATAGAATCATAGAGTTGGAAGAGACCACAAGAGGGCCATCGAGTCCAACCCCCTGCCACCTTGAGTTCCTCAAAAATTAGGAGGGGAGCAAGTTTTTAAAATAAATGGCATGCAGGTCCTATCTTGAGTTATGGTAGTCAGATCAAGATAATTGGCCTTCATTGGTAGCCTTGGGAAAGTTTTTCCATCCTGATCATAGTTACCACATGTAAAATGGGTCTCTGAGTAACATACATCTCATGATTGTGAAGAACAGAATAATAAAACGTGAGTCATTTCATGTACTAAAAATATAGTGCCACTTTCTGACTGAAAATATAATTAAGAGAAATAATTCTGGTTTATGTCCTTTTCTAAAGCAGGCAGCAAAAGGCTTAGATGGAACATTCTATAACAATAGAAGCATCTAGGTCTTACTCTGAGCATCAACCAAACGTATTTTTGAAGGAAACGTGGAACATGGCTTATCCATGAGATCTTAGACGATGAGAGGGTTCATACTAGGAGAGGCCTACCCTCAGATATGCTGTGTCTAGGCTATATAAGGCTTCAGAAGTCATAAGCATTTATGCTGCTAATGTATTCCAACACCTAGCTTGACATCTACTTGTGGTAAATGGTACTGGACTTGCCATCAATGAAGTCTCCATTACTGTAGGAGAATGAAAAAGTCAGATGGAATGAAATCATCTGAGAACTTTTTATTCTGATTCAGAGAGCAGTTGACATGCAGCTGCCTTTCCTGCAGGCAAACTTCAACATTCATTCTTTTCCAGCAGAACTGTCATCTGGTAGTTTCTGCTAATATAGAACCACATCACACAGTACAGTTACTCATGTCAAACCAGAAGAGTATTTAATCATTAGTTAGGTCATTTAATTAACTGTGGCATACTTATGCCTAAGTTTTCAATGGATATTAAAGAAATATGATTATATGATATGTGTGTCTAAACTCTCCTGGATTGTAATACTATACATTTCAAAAACAGAACAAGATCTGCATGCCCACCTGTCTCTTCGTCTGAAATTGCAGTTATTTGAAAGCGTGGCAATGTGTTTGGTGGTCCTGAGCAAATTACGTGGCCACTTCACAGGAGGAAGGGACCAAGAAGGGAGAGCAATAGGATACTGCATGATGGCAGAAGAAGCTGGAAGACAGCAAGTGTTGCACAATGCAGTCTATGCACATTCAGAATGACTAGCAGCTGACACACAGGCTGATGATATCATTGGGCACTGAGGGCCACACACTAGCACACTCAGTACCAATTAAGACCTGGTGTAGATATGCACATTCATCACTTAACCACTGCAGCATTCAGCGGTGACATGCATATGAGAATGAACCATCACACACACAACGGGACAAACAGAACATTCGTATCCTATGATACTGTTGTCCAAAACAGTCAGTTGCACATACTGGCTTCCAGTCGTCAAGGGTTTAGTTCATACATACATGTCCATCACTTTAGTATCCAGTGGTAACTGCAATGTGTGAATGTATAATTACAGATATAACATCCCAAAGATGAGACTTTCATATCAGTTCAACGAAGAGGGTTTACCTGTTTAGCTAATAGCAATTAACAATCCTTAACCATGTCTACTCAAAATTCAATGCTGCTTTCTTCCAGGTAATTGGTGTTAGGACTGCAGCCTTAATTAATCAAATGTGGTAAAATCTAATGATGAACATGATTCTATGTACATTTGAACCAGCCATCCCTTTGAAAACAATGGACTGGGATCTAACCAGAGGCCTTGTTAAAACCACAACTTATTTTATACAGTGGTACCTCGGGTTACAGGCGCTTCAGGTTACAGACTCCACTAACCCAGAAATAGTACCTCGGGTTAAGAACTTTACTTCAGGATGAGAACAGAAATCGCTTGGCAGCACGGCGGCAGCGGGAGGCCCCATTAGCTAAAGTGGTACCTCAAGTTAAGAACAGTTTCAGGTTAAGAACAGACCTCCAGAACAAATTAAGTTCTTAACCCGAGATATCACTGTACATGTATTTATTTCTTAGGTTTCTTACCTGCCCATGTGAGTCACTATAAGAAAAACACTGGGGCCTAATTTGATCAGTTGGATGTCTGGCATCTGGTGGGCGGGGCTTTTGTGTTATGCTCCGGAATCAGCCGCTCCCTTCAGGTGTTCAGTTCAGTTAAGTTAAGTTAGAGAGACCAACTGTCATTCTTGCCTCATGTTGTTTTAGTTTCTCTCAGACATTACTGTATGTTATTGTGTTACATTACAGTTTTCTTTATTTTTAAAGCTTTGTTTGACATATACGTGAGCCACTTACTTTGCTGAAAGAAAAGAAACTCTGCTGAAGAATGGTGGAATAGTCTAAACTGGGTGAGTAAGGAAATATTCCCAGTGTGACAAGAGGATTGGTTTTTTAAAATCACCCCACCCTCCACAATAGTTACAACAATAACATGTACAGCTGAAGAAGAAAAGACCACCACACAAACAGTCAATAAAACCCCCCAAAATGTAAAAACAATCAAAAGCCATTTTATATGTAAAACAATTCTATCTTTTTAAAACCTTGTTTTGGGGGATTTTGCCCAGCACTACCTCTTTAATAAAATATATTTACTTGACACACAACCCTTCAAGATTGATGCCAAACTTCTACCTACATACCTTTATCCCCAAATCCCCAAATGAAAGTAGACCCCCAAATGGAAGTAGATCTACAGATCAACCCTGCCTGCTTGCCTGCCAGGTGTCTGAAAAATCCCAAAGCAAGCTGCAGTGTATTCGGTCTATTCTGTTAAAATTGCTTGATACAGAAGAATCTGTAAAGAAAAGCTATCTCGTTGAAGCAAGTGAACATGTGTGGAAGTGATTCTGCCTGCTAAGGTATCTTGCCATTTCAAGATTAATTTTGCAGTCCACGCTTGGTTGTCTAGTTAGTGAAGAAAGCTGTAGATATCCTGTACAATCCATCAGGATAGTAGAAATAAACTGTCACTACCAATCTAGGATGTGAATATGTTTATGTATGAGCTGTTCTGCTGAAACCAAAAGGAGCAGAGACCTAGAGAGTGATGGAAAAAACAGGGTATTTGATATGTTATATGTTAAACAGAAGCTAATAGAAAACATGGGAGGGAGACATTTTGAATCACTTTTCAATTACAAAGAGGTTAAGCTTATTATCAAGAAGTTTGGGTAGTATATTTTACCTACGGTGAAAAAATGATACAATTGGCTATGGGTGGCATCTGAATTTGAAATGCGTACGTAGTGCATCTCATTGTTTTAAATTAAGCAACCAATCACAAGCAAAAGTATCACCTAATATGTGACACAATGCTCGTTCTGCTTTTGCAGAGATAGCCAGATATACCGACATGCATATGATTTCATGTACTGGGGGGGAAACCAAGATTTTCCAAGCAGTACTCTAACGGGGAAGAGTAAATCATGTTTTAAAAACACCTGAACATCTCCTATAGCATGCTAATCTGAAGTGAGGCTGGGGGGGGGGGTATCTAACACTGTCTACTCAGCATCACTATCATGTCTGATTACTAAACAGGTAAGTCAATATGGCTACTTCAAATTTCAAGCCAATCCACAGTTTAGGATTCATTTATATTTGACTGTGTTTCTTTCATTTAAGTGAGCATTCTCAGATGGGGTAACTCTCCACCTCACAGGAAGTGATACAACCAGCTATGAATCAGGTACTTTGTGCTATGACTAATGAGAGTGAATTCAGGGCTAGTTCTGAAAGGCTTACCCTTTGAGCGGGAAGTGGGAAGACTATTTGCAGAAGCAGAGAGCCTGCATTGCTGCAACACATGGGAATGTGGATAGGTGAAGCCAGCAAAATGCAGATGCACAAATGGGAACACTGGATTGGCTCTACAGGTGTGTTTGCACCACACTGACCTCACCACCACCTCATCCTCTCCTCACTTTTCTGGACATGAGAGTTTCAAGAGGCTCAGTAGACCCAAAGTCATGCAGGCAGGATAACCCACCTGTGAAGGCTAGTGAGCTGTAGCCCCTGGATTTCCCTTTGAGTTGGTGGAGTAGCCAAACTTCATGAACTGGTTGGGAAAACAAGAAGCTAGGGAATCAGGGACATTGTTTCAGAAGAGTAAGAGAAACCCAGCATGGTGTAGTGGTTAGAGTGCTGCCCTAGGACATGGAAGACCAGGGTTCAAATCCCCACTCAACTATGGAGCTCACTGGGATGATCTTGGCCCAGTTACTGTCTCCCAGCCTAACCTAGCTCACAGGGCTGTTGTGAGGGTCAAGTAACGAAGGGGAGAACCAACTTGAACTTCTTGAAGAAAAGGTGGACTATGAAATAAATCTTCTATTCTTCTGTGCTTCAGATCATAAGTAATTATTCAACAGGAGCATTGAAATTTGACTACCTTTTTGTAGCCTTTCTGAGAACTATATCCATTCCACTTATATGGTGCCATCATTCAACAGAACTGCATATCCTACATGAACTCAGAAGTAGTTAATGCATTCTGTGTACTTAGTCCCAAGTAAGTGTACATAGTTGTTTTAATAGAGTAGACTTTGGAGAGGAACACATTTCCTTTTCTGTTGGAGCTTCAGACCCATCCATTACCATCCCCCATCTCTATAGGGCTGCGAAGCCGGAAGAGTCCCCCTCTGCCCAAGGCATAAATGGAATACATTAAAAACAGTATGCAACCCCAACAGAAAGAAACAGAAGATTATCAGCAGGATGAAGCCTTGTTTCCATAGAATAGAATGAGCACTGGTGCAGTACCGCATCTGAGTTGCGTTCAGAAGGGTCCTGAGGGAGGTGGGGAGTAGATAAGGATTGTGATTCACAAGGTGCTTCCAGAAAACTCATTTATTGAGTATTCATTCCAATTTGTTTCTGGGGAGATTAGATGATGTTAGCTGTTTAAAGCTGTTTAAACATTCTGAGTTGTTTGTGGGTTAATTGATGTTGCATCATAGCAAGTGTCATTCCATACTTTCCAGCGTATTTCTCCATTCTTATCACAAAAAGTTGTGATTTTTGGGGGGGATGGGGAAGTGGGTTTGTTGCACAAGAACTCCCAATCACCTATAATTCTGGGACCTAAATTTGCCGGCATGTGATTTACTCCTCCATGAAAATAGCAACAGTCTGGAAGCACCAGTAGACTAATGCACACTATAGATCCAGAATCATTTCAAAGGAGGTGGTATAAGTTGCAAGGATGCTATCTCCAGAAAGACTGCCAAAGGGTAATTTAGTGCTTTGCCTAAAAGCAATATAGAGCTCCACAAAAAAAAAGTTTGAAATACAGATGGTGACACTTGATAAAGCAACCATGCCAGAGAATTCTCTTGTCAGCTGGGTATTGAAAAAGGGACCAACTCTCACCACTCCTTCCTGATGATGTTAAGCAACTCTTGAATCAATATGATGCAGCCATTATTTATTGATTTCCTTTTTTTGTCCTTCTTCCTTGTCTGTCAGAATAGTGACAGTCCAAAAACAGATCCTATGCACTAAGACAGAGTAAAGCAAGTGCTGCATTAGCTCATTTATACACTATCGAAGGACAGAGATGATGGCCATCTGTGAATGTTGTATTTACATCTTGTGAAGATGGTATCGCTTTCTGGGAGAGAGGGAAAAGAGGGAAGGGCAAATCTGACACTTTTGGATTCTCTTGGTTTCTCATTTTTCCAATCATAAGTTCAGTTCTCCATATCGGTTTGCAATTAAACAAGAAAGTTCTCAGGAAAATTCATTAGCATTTTAGTAGGGATTCTACCTAATGTATACATTGTTATATGCAATTTTGCCAAGCACCTTTTTTTTTTTTTTGCAAAGCAATTTTGCTTAACAAAACAATTTATTTTCGATAATATTTGCATTTCTATGTGCACTTTATCCCAGGATATATATCTTTCTGTACACATTGCTTGGCTGGAGAGCAGCACTGCAAAATTCAGAGAATTGGGTAAGCCGGCCTTTAAATGGAAACTCAAACAATTTTCTCCCCCATCTCTAGGGCTAGGAAGCATCAGGATCCTTGCTAAAGTGGTGGGATGAGATCAAAATATTAATCTATCACCATGAATGAGTTATCTTTATTTCCAGCTGTCTCAAAACCTAAGTACTTCTTTAATCTTTTTCTATTTTACTCATGCAGCAAATCCAAAAGTCTCACTGAGTTCAATGAGACTTTCATCCTGCTGTGAGTGCTTGGAACCTTAAAACACTGGTAAAAACAGAGATCATGGGAGTGGCACTATTGCTCTAGACCAGTCGCCTGTAAGGTGGAACAATTTTCTCAGTCATTTGATGTTTCTCTGTTCCAGAAGGGCAGACTAAGACAGCCTATGAGAATACAGAACTTGTTCACTTATTCTTTACTACTATAACACGGTAATAGAGTGTCTCCTTTGCATAATAACCCAGAGTACAGTTTGTTGATTCTACTATTAATCAAAATGCATTGTGTGCTCTGATGCATAATACTCATATCAGTATAACCCTTCAAAAACAGAGCATCACCTTATCCCAGACTGTCATAGCAGATATCACAGTATAGCCAGCTTTAGTTCTCCTGGAATTGCCAACAATGGCTACTGATAATAATAGTAATTCATCTCCATAGGAACACAATGCATTCTGTTTTAATGGAAACAAGTCATAACCAATGGAAATGGTTTGTGACAAATTTATAAGAATTTGCAGAGCTACATAAATAAAAGCAATCATTATGTTAAGAAAGGACACAGACTCAAAGCAAGAGCATAATTAATTTTAGTAACTAATATTAGCATCATTCACAAGGCAGAATGTTTCATTTTTATTAAATAGAAAGAACATTAAATCATAAAACTAATGTTTGAGGTTAAAGGTTTATCTGAAGTTTGGGGAAAGTTCAATCTTTCATTCAAGGACATAACTGTAGTTAAAGGTTTTGTTTATCAATTAATGGTCAATAAATTTTAGGTTAAGGAATGTGTAATCATGATAAGCTGAATGCATGGATGTCATGATAAGGATAGTTGTAAAACTTGATGTATTGATGTTAAAGTTCTGAGAATGTTTATAAATGATAAAATAGCTTAGAGTGGATTGTGAGCCTAATTTATGAGACAGTGAGTTATTATTTTCTCATGATAAGATTCTGAGAAACTTTATAAATATGCTCTAAAGTTTGAACTACCAATTTCCTATGATATGAAGCTCACTTGCCTAAGCCTATGCTTGCAGCATCTTACAAGAGATAGCAAGGCCAAGAAACTTGGAATGCTCTCCTACTTTGAACAATGGAATTCTTAAGATCTAGACTTTGGAACAAGAAATGTTTAAGTAGTACTATTGCTTACCTTAAGCTATATATAGATTCAAGTCAATCAATCAATATTTATTGTATGTAGTCAAAGGGCTTTACAATGGACGACAGAGAATAAAAGGAAACTTCCATCAAAAATCATACACGTAGCCTGTAGCAGTTTACAATATAAAAGTAATTTACAACATTAAGACTTAAAATTGGAGTGCATTCACATAGCTGGAATGGAGCTTCTTGGCTGCCAGTGCAAATTTGGCTACCTGGTGTGTCATATATAGATATTTATCTGCTAGGAATTCAACTGTCACTTCCTGTGCGGATCGACCTGGAAGCCAATTAAGAATTCCCCTCTAAATATGCTGAGGGCATCTGTTGAAATCTTAGCTCTACAAAGTCCCTACATAGTTATGAAAAAGTCAGAGTCTCAAGGTAATGGGGCCTTGAGTGATTGGTCTTAATTTGGGGGTACCAAGTAGAGTATCAGGCAGCAATAACGGATACTCTGTCTTGGTTGGCATCCTGATCAAAAATCCAATTTCTGAGGTCACATGGGCTAAGGGCTAAGTAGTTCTCCATTTGGAGATTATAAACCCTAAACTTATCTTGGCACTTTTGTGCCCAGCTCCATGTCCTTAGTTGCTCTAACCAGCAGAACTTAGTAAGAGTATGATCTTCCAAGGCATTTAGCCTGTGCCAGTATCTCAGGTAGACTAGATCAATTCTGGCTGCTAGCGAGGGAAGGCCCAACTAGGCTGTGAGGTGGGCTGCTGGTGTCCCACAGGGAAGCCCCCAAATCTGCCTCATAAATTTATTTTGTAGGACTTCCATTTCAGATTTGACACCAATTTCCCATATCTCAGCCCCATAAAGCATTTGAGCGATGATTTTAGAGACAAAGATCTTGATAGCTGGGTTGGTTAACTGTCTACCCTTTGAATGGAAGAACCTATATAGCTGCCCAGTAGAATGGCCAGATATTAGCTTAATTGCTTCCAGACGGGATTTCCATGATGACTTCCCATTGATAAGTAATCCTAGATATTTAAATCTGGGTGTGACCGTCTATAGGGTGTGACCATCTAGAGTCTACCTGGACTTAGTAGTCTTCTTGCCAAATACAGTGACCTTGGTTTTATTGTAGTTAATTTCTGGATGCTCTTTTTTACACAGCTGTCCAAATTTAACCAGCATCCTTCTAAGTCCACTTTTATTCTGGGATAACAAAGCTAAGTCATTGGTGTAGAGCAAAATTGGCATTTTACAATTCCCAAGGGTGGGGACAAAGAAGGATGGGGATGCCATATCAGGAATGAGATTATTTATATAGTAATTAAATGGGAAGAATACCAGTATACAGCCTTGCTTGACATCTCTGTTAATTGGAATTGCTTGTGAGAGGGTGCCCTGAAGGCCCAGTCCCACTTGCATGAAGTTCCCTCAATGTAGTTGTTGGAAGAGTCAGAGAAGTCTTTTATTGATATTTGAATGGGCCAGTTTGTTCCACAGCTGTTCCTTGTCTATTAAATCAAATATTGAGGAGAAGTCAATGAAGGCAACTTAAGAGAGTCTTATGTGGGCTTTTGGTGAATTTACAGATTAGGTGGTACAAAACAAAAACTTGGCCTATGGTGCGCCTGCCCTTTTTAAATCCTGCTTGTTCTTCGTGGATGATGGCTTGTCCCATTCCAGAATTTTATTTAGTAGATACCGTGAGTATAATTTGGAAGCCACATCTAGGAGACTAATGGGTCTATAATTATGGGGATCTGATCTGTCTCCTTTTGGGGGGCGGGGTTGGCATGACTATGCTGCTGCGCCACCCCAAGGGGATGTCTCCAGTCATGTTTATGTGAGTAAATAGTTCGACCATAATTGGGGCCCATCAATTTACGTCTGAGGAGAATATCTCAGGAGGGATCATATTTTCACCCAGTGCTTTCCCAGGATGCAGCGACATAATCAGTTCTCCAATCTCTGTAGTGGAAACAGGTGACCAGCCAGGGTGGTTTGAAGAGTTTTCTGACCTAAAAAGGATTAAGTTCATTTCACTGCCATAGATGCCACTAAAGTGGGTTACCCATGTTTCAGGTGTTATGAAGGGTACAATGCAGAAAGGTTTATCTGATAGGCCTTCTTGAACTAGGCTCTAAAACTTAGCTTTGTTCCCCTTGATGAGAGCAAGGCCGAGACATTTCCAGCTATTTTCACAGTATGCCCTTTCCCCCTCCCTTATCAGAGTTTTGTACTCTCGTTATCTCATTGTAAGAGAGTAATGGCCTCATCTGATCGAACAAACTGGACTTGTCGGGTCAATTTAGTCAGTTCTTTTTTCTGGGACCTACAGTCCCTGTTAAACCAGCTCCAAGCGCTAGCAGGAGTTTTACGTTGGGAGGTGGAAATCAGGAGTGGTCTGAATTCCTTAATTATCTCCTGATACAGCTCACAAATGTCCCTGGTCCCTTCTAGGGCTTGGAAGCGTAGCCTTTGGAGTTTTTCCATGGCCATTCTCCGCTTGATGCTACAAGCAATTTGGTGGCACCATTACAGTAAGCCTCCTCTCTCCATGTAAGTGACCCACCATTTTAGTTTCTATTAAGGCTTTTGATCAAATGTCCTTCATTTGGAGCTATATATAGATGCTATATATGTATTATTAGAGGCATTTATTTTTATTAATACAAATAAAAAGTGAACTTCAAGATTATCTAACACTGCAAAATACTGTTTTATGAAATCTAAACTGAACCCTCAACAATTCTACATCTACACTTTCTTGAAGTGGATTAATCAGTTCTAGGCAGTAACTGCAACCTAGGGCTGGTAATATAAATTGCTAACACTGATACTTTGATTCTGGAAAACAAAGTCATCACATCCAGAGTTATATGCATGTATCTGAATTAAATGGTTCTATCTGCATATGGTGCTACCTTGCTGTTTTCATTTACTAATCGGCAATGTTTCAAACACTAGTCATATCCATCAAACTCTTAACACCTGAAAATATAAATATATTGTAAGTTGAGCACCAGTGGACTTCACCTTCATCCTCCTCCTGACTGTAGGTCAAATCTATTTGTCCCTGTAAATTCTTGTGAGAATAACAGCTATGAGGAGCTAAGTGTTATTAATGTGCTAATGTGCCTTATCTGAGCTAAGGTTTTACTATAACATATGCAGCATTTGCCTAAGCTGCTGGCCAACAATGTCATTCAAAGGTTCATTTTTATATGCTGCAAACAGTGGAATTAATTCCTTCATTATTAAAATATTATGTGCCTGATATTTCTCATGTTATATGACATGACAAATACAAAGAGGGCTTTAGAAGAATGTAACAGAGTAGGTCCTTGGCTTTCTGCCATTCAAAGCTAAAGGACTGTGGAAATCCAAAGAATGCAGTGACAGCAAGAGCTGAGATTTCCTGTGCAACAAAAGCGAAATATATTTTAGAACAGCAGCAGTCTTGGGCTGTTTGATCACTTAATTGCACTGATGCATTTGGAATGATGCCCCCATCACACCCAGAATCTATTGGAAGTAATAGAAGTATCATTTCTATTTACAGAAAAAGACTGGAGAGCTGCACTAGAAATAAAGCCCGGTGAATCTAATAGGAATAAATCCTTGGTTAGTATATTTAAGATTGCACTCAATGCTGAATTTTAGAATATCCCCTATGTAGGATGGTCTATTGGGACACGGGTGGCGCTGTGGGTTAAACCACAGAGCCTAGGACTTGCCGATCAGAAGGTCAGCGGTTTGAATCCCCGTGATGGGGTGAGCTCCCGTTGCTAGGTCCCTGCTCCTGCCAACCTAGCAATTCAAAAGCATGTCAAAGTGCAAGTAAATAAATAGGTACCGCTCCGGCGGGAAGGTAAACAGTGTTTCCGTGCACTGCTCTGGTTCGCCAGAAGCTGCTTAGTCATGCTGGCCACTTGACCCGGAAGCTGTACGCCGGCTCCCTCGGCCAATAAAGCGAGATGAGCACTGCAACCCCAGAGTCGGTCACGATTGGACCTAATGGTCAGGGGTCCCTTTACCTAGGATGGTCTATTGCTATCTTCATCACTGGCAAATGAATATTGAAAGAAAACAAAATCATACATATATTATTTATACATAATCTCTTTACTCCAATCAGTAGGTTTACATGTGGCTAATGGTTCCAGTTACAGATGGGTAGCCGTGTTGGTCTGCCATAGTCGAAATAAAAAAATTCCTTCCTGTAGCACCTTAAAGACCAACTAAGTTAGTTCTTGGTATAAGCTTTCGTGTGCATGCACACTTCTTCAGATACACAGATATGTGGCTAATGGGTTCAATTTTTCATCCCAATATAAATGTTTCACTTTCCTGTGTTTTTCCCCTTAACATTATCAAATGTTATATGAGAGGGTCCCACCCATCACAATACAAAATCCAAAGATATTGAGTTGGATCCAGGTTAAATTAACTGCATTTCCTATCCCACATACCTGGGAATAAGTCCATGTGAATTCAGTAGGACTTAAGTCCAAGTAAACATGGTTAGTATCATGTTGCCATTGAAGTAAATGAGACTTAAGTTGGAGCCTGGAACCTAAGTTAACGTACTTAGACTAGAGGCAACCCATGCTTTTGTAAAACTTTGACTTTATAGAATGTACAATTTTACAGAGCAATTCAGAATATTTTCCCCAAGCACTGTTTTAACATTGGGCTCCTTTGGGAGGAAAGGCAGGATGTAAATTGAATAACTAAATAAAAATGTAATTATGAAATTATAGTAAATAATGAACATTACAGAGAGATATATTATTTCCTTTTCTTCCCAATACTAAATGTATGGGATTTGGCTGCCTAAGAACTGTAGGGTTGATATTCACAACTTGGGGTGGCTTATAGAATTGCTGCGCATTGCGCACTGTTCTAGCAAATTTGGAATCCTAATGTTCAAACATATCCCCTGGACCTACACAAACAGATGGCGCTCACCAAATCACCTTGGCCGTTCCTCTCTGATGGATTAGTATGCTGAATCTGTCAAAAGCAACGGCCTTCAAGATATTATGTGCACAAGGGGCATAATGCAGTAAAGGAGAGGGGTTTTATGTGGTGTCAGTTTGAAAGACAGGTCCCCATTTGCCATTTTTCACACATTACATTTGATCCAGGATATTTGCATGCATCTGTTTTATATGCCACTTTGGCTTTTTGCATAAATGCATATACCAGCTTCATTATGAGTATTCCAGGCAATCATGACACATGCTCATTTCTGTGGCAGTCAGCCTGGAAGGACACATCAAACCAAGATATTCATTAATGTTATGCTGTGCCTTTGTGAACTGGACAATCCTGACTGTCTATGACTCTTGAGACATATATTCCATTTCATATGTATGGAAGGACATGTGCCCAATGGAGTTTGTTATTACACACACACACACACACACACACACACATTGCAGCAGAGTGCAGAAACAAATAGTCTCATAAGACTGTTGGTTGAAAGAATAAAGAAACTTAAGGTTTATTATTCCTGGCAAAACAAAGCCATTCTGAGTACTAGCTCAGTTGTGGTCATTACAGTGTCATGAGGCTAAACAAAATGGCTTTAACACCAGGATGTACAGAGAAAGACTGACTGGAGGAGGAGAAAGAGGAAGGAAGTAAATCCTGAGATACAAACAATCTACAAGAAAGAATTTGCTAGGGAAGAACAGGTTGCCTTTCTGTCTGTTCCCGGCCCCCTGCCCCCAAACTGGTTCAGGTAACTTATTGCAAGTGTCGCTGCTTTACTTCCAACAGTTTGAATCAAGGTGTATCTGTGATGTTAGGATGCATAAAGTAACTTTTGTCTACATTACTATCTTGAGAAACACATGAGGTTTGTTATGTGAATAAGAGTGTCTGATGTTGGACTTCCGGGGTGGCGCCATCGGCAATGGCGGACTCCCTCTGAACCGGAGGGACTAGCTCCGCGGGAAACGGGTCTTCTCCGCTACGGCGAAGCGGGGACCCTTTTAAAAATCACAGGCGGATGAAGCCTGTGACCATGGGACTCGGCGGGCACCTTTAGTGCCCCCCCAACTCGCTAAGGAACCCACTAACGGGGTCCGAAGTGAAGAGGGGGAAGTGGCGCGGTGCTGTGAGTCAACTGCTATTTCCGTGGAGCGAAGCCGCATAGCCGTTGCCGGAGAGCACTGCCTTTTTCCTGGGACAATTTGGACTCTAAAATAAGCACCCGTGAGTACTTAGACTTTGAACAACTGGACATTAAATAAGGACTTGCAAGCAGAGAGGAATTGGATCTTAAAAATCTATTTCAATTTGGTACGGAACGGGAAGGTCTAAACAGGAAGTCAGCCTTCCGTTCTTTTGTAGACAGAATAAAGCAAAGACAACATAAACTAGAGCTCAGAAAATCGCCATTAAAGGATTGGATTTCATCATTTAAAATTGTGGAACCCCCCTTCGACAGCAGGAGAAGAAGCGGGATCTTTTTCGGACTGTTTAAAGTGAGTTTAAAGTAAAGCAACTTTCCTCCGTCCTGATCCTGGAGCGGGGTGTCAGGACTGACATTTGAAGTTCATTGACCAGAGACAAACGTTTTTGACAGATAGCTAAAAGAAGAGAAACATAGTGATTCCACTGTTTCCCTTCGCATTTTAAAGGAACAAATATTGACAAAGTATCTCAAAAATGGAAACTTTGTTGCAAGAACAAATAGAAGTTTTCCCCCTAGAGGGAGACTGTGAAACTGTAACCAACTCCAGGGAGCCGGCAGCTGTTACAGATTACAATTGTGGGAATAGGCATTTGACCTTGCAGGACAATGTATTCAGAAGCTTTGTTGTGTGCTTTCTATAAAACAAATGCCCTACTGGAACAGTTATATGAGAAGGTGAATTTGATGGCGACTTCGACTAGAAATTTTGAACAGGCAGTGAGAAATTTTGAACAGACAGTGGGAAAATATGTGGAGCCCACCCAGGAATTAAATCAGGAGTGTGTCCTGACAGAACAGGCCCAACAGGAATATGAGTTTTCGGATTTGACAAATGAACTTGGAAAAAGCCAGATTTGGAAAGAAAAAGTTTGGTTTGGCTTGGAAATGGGGGGCTGGATTGACCCCCCTATGCTGGGATGTTTGGACTTTTCAAATCTGGCAATGGGCCATGAGATGTTTGGGATTGTGGGGGCTCTTAATTTTGGAGGGTCTTTGAAACATGCTTTTAAATACCATATGGAATTCAGTGCTGAATATGGAAAAGGGGCTGATCTGTCGAGAAGGGTTAAAAATATTGCCAAGCTGGAGTTACCACGAGCAGGAGACAAGGGAAAATACAGTTACAAATATGAAGAAGAGCTGCGGAAGGGACATGGAAGAGACTTGAGGGCCTCGGATATAAGGTTGCCAGGTTAATGGGCTAGATCGATGGGATAATAAGGACTGACAAAACCCGGAACCAGGAGGAAGGGACGTTAGATGAAGATTGGATCTGTTTGTATTTCTTTTTTCTACCATTAGAATTGTTTTATAAAATTGATGAACGTCAGAAAAATGTTGGAATGAAATTACTCAGCTTTAGTAAAGATGTTTAAAGAATTATGAAAGAATATTATGGTTATGAGAAGTTGGTAAGGATAAGATTTAAGTTTTAAGCTTTAAGGTTTATTTTCTTATAGAAAGATAAGATTAAAACAGTTTAGGGTAATGTAATGACAGAATATTATGAAATATGGAAAGGATTTGCTGGGATAATTAATAACTAGGATACAAAGAAAGGGAGGAGGAGGAGGTCAAAGAAAGAAGGTAATGAGAGTTGAGGATTCGAGAATAATGAATTTGTTTTTAAATGTTCTTAATTGTTTGTGGTGTATTTTTGTATTTTTTTTTCTGTCTCTTTTTCTTATTTTTGAATTTGTATTCGTATGGTTGGAAGGGGTTTGTTTTTTTCTTTTTCTACTTTGTTAACTATTTTTATTTTGTATTTTCTTCTGCTTTTATTTTATTTTGTAACACTTTGAAAATTTCAATAAATATCTTATAAAAAAAAAGAGTGTCTGATGTTGCACTCTTCCTCACATATCAAACTTCACAAGACATTGCAAAATGGCACCCCACCACTATTGACGATGTGTAGTACCTTCTTCCCCCATGTGGAGTGGTCACAATACAAGCTCCATCAAGGCAGCAGGCACCACCTCCTCATG
Source organism: Podarcis pityusensis (assembly GCF_964106645.2). Classification (NCBI taxonomy): domain Eukaryota; kingdom Metazoa; phylum Chordata; class Lepidosauria; order Squamata; family Lacertidae; genus Podarcis; species Podarcis pityusensis. The sequence continues at coordinate 44,633,229 of NC_138026.1, read as the reverse complement.
CAAAAAATACATTCGCCACACCCTGGACTCAATCAACTATGACCTCCTAGAGGGTACCACCAACCCCAGGCAAGGTACAGAATTTGAATTCCTCATAAAATGCAATTTCCTATGATGGCAGTGAAATGGTTGTGAGAGAGTTAGAGTGGGTGGAGTTGAGAGAAAGAGAGAAAGATTTGCTTCATAAAATTTATATACAGCTTGACTGTAGAAAACCTTAAAGCAGTTTACAGAAGAGGCCAACAAAAGAGATGTTTGTTACCTCCTTGGCAATCACTGTTTCCCATATCCACCACCATTGTTGATCCTCCACCTCCCACTGTGTTACACTGCCAGTCACCACATCTCTTGCTGCTCCTCCCCCCCCCCCCACATTTGTGCCTAATTATCCCTTTCCCATACCATCCCTACTGGGGCAATTAGTCCAGGCCACATATTGTACCCATTTAAGGAAGCAGCACACACAGAAGCATTATTTATTGAAAGCTGTGGGTTAAACCACAGAGCCTAGGGCTTGCCAATCAGAAGGTTGGTGGTTTGAATCCCTGCTATGGGGTGAGCTCCGGTTGCTTGGTCCCTGTTCCTGCCAACCTAGCAGTTCGAAAGCACGTCAAAGTACAAGTAGATAAATAGGTACCGCTCCAGCGGGAAGGTAAACGGCGTTTCCTTGTGCTGCTCTGGTTCACCAGACGTGGCTTAGTCATGCTGGCCACATGACCCGGAAGCTGTCTGCAGACAAACGCCAGCTCCCTCAGCCTATAGAGCGAGATGAGCGCCGCAACCCCAGAGTCGGTCACGACCGAAGCTAATGGTCAGGGGTCCCTTTACCTTTACCTTTATATCTGTAGCTGTGCAGGTGTGCATTGAGAAGTAGCATTAGAAGAAGAAAAAGACACCAATGACCATCATTAATAAGAAGTAGCATTTGAAATATTACTATTTGGTTGATGGGATGTAACAGAAGATAAAGCCCACAGATTCCCACAGATTCAGTGTAAGGTTAAACTTCACATTTTTCTTAGAGATTTCCCATTTAGTTTGAGTTTAGTTCAGATGAAGATATGGGAACAATCCTTGAATCCCATCTATGAGCTCAATCCCATGTGAGTCTAAATACCGTCTGGGTGGCCATGAGGAATAGCATCCTTTGTTGATTTAAATGAGAGCTATGGGTTCTTTACATCCTATCGTAAATAGGGGATCTTCGTTAGTCTTACGGAATCAGCAAAACTATTGTTCTTCATGGCACTCTTCTCATGGTTTTTGGTCTACATGCTCTCTCACATTTCAGAACTGCTTCACCAGGAACATTCTCTTAGGTCTTTAATTTCAATTTGGTCTGAGACCACAAAACGCACTCTGTGCTATTTCTCACCTCAAACTAGACAGCAACTTGGCTGAAGAAAATACCCAGCCGGTGTTTTTTCACTCACCGTTCAATGCAGGCACCTATTAAAACCATTCACAGTGCAGTTTTATGAAACAAAAGGTGCATTATTGGCTGAGAGCCATCCAACATAAATATTCCTTGGTCAAGATCTCATAAAGTAGAACATCCTGACTAACATTAAAAGAACCATGTAACAAGATTTGTATGTCAGATTACATAAAAGTGAAAGTTTAAAGCAGATTAATTGAAAATTATTGTAGCATATGAAGAGAATTTTGCTGATATATATAAAAGCAAACCACAGACATGCATGCAGGGAGATGCGTTATCAATTCCACATGTGCCTACAATTTCCTCGAGTGGAAAAAGCCTCTGTAGATTTCATATGTTGACTTTTTCATAGGGGGAAAAAGGTGGTTTTCTGCACAAACATGATTTGTAAACATCAAGTAGCTAGTTTCATTTCTGCAGTCACCACCATTTTTGTCTGTGACACTGTGGGTACAAAATGTCAGCACACATGAGAAATTCTAGTTAGCTTGAGGTTCATACTTAAAGCAGAGCTTGCCTTGAGAGAAGCTGACGGGCCTGGAAGCAGGGAGATCTGTATTTTAAGCAAATTGGGAAATCACAAGACAAAGAAGAATGGAATATATCGGGCACTTCATCCATCAGCTGTCATCTGCCAGCAAATAGGAACTTCAAAGAAAAACAGGAGGTACTCTAGAGAAGAAATATTACAGGCCTTCTGTTATTGGTTTTGTGAGCTCACTCTGCGCTGACCCTCCTCTCTGGCCTAGTGGTGATTAGCATGGGGACTGGCAGAGTTGTGTAGTGTATATACCTGGCTTCCATTATTCATGCAGCAGTGACCTGCAGGAGAGGTACCTGCTCATCTATGATGCTCCCTGGGTGACCTTGCTGGAGATGAGGGTGGCGTGACCTGATGGTAGTGATTATTTTGAATGGCTAAGCAGAGGAGATAGGCAGAAGCATCTAGGTAGCCTCTCAGTCAATGTAAATGTATTAATAATGTACAGTGGTATCTCGGGGTAAGAACTTAATTTGTTCTGGAGGTCCGTTCTTAACCTGAAACTGTTCTTAACCTGAAGCACCACTTTAGCTAATGGGGCCTCCTGCTGCCACCATGCCGCCATTGTGCGATTTCTGTTCTCATCCTGAAGCAAAGTTCTTAAGCCGAGGTACTATTTCTGGGTTAGCAGAGTCTGTGACCTGAAGCGTCTGTAACCTGAGGTACCACTGTATTTGGGTGAAAAGAGAAAGACTGGGCTATGACTGTGGAGGTTTGGGGCGGGTTCAGAATCTTGGGGGGACTGTGCCCCACTTTGCCCCACAGAGGAGCCTCCACTGGCTGTATTAGGTGGTGGATATATTCTGCTACATGTCATTGTTGCCATAATATAGTGGTTACAAACTTAATTCATTCCGGAGGTCCGTTCTTACCCTGAAACCATGCTTGACCTGAGGTACCACTTTAGCTAATGGGGCCTCCCACTGCCGCCGCCATGCAATTTCTGTGTTCATCCTGAGGTAAAGTTTTTAATCCGAGGTACTACTTCTGGGTTAGCAGAGTTTGTAACCCGAAGTGTTTGTAACCCGAGGTGTTTGTAACCTGAGGTACCACTGTGGTGTATTAGTGGCGGAGTTATACTAGAACTTTCACACATCATGACAGGCCGGTGGCCCTGAGTTGGCATTGGGCTTGAATTCCCATAATTCCTGACCATTAGCCATGTTGCCTGGGACTGATGTGAGTTCAACAACATCTGTAGGGCCAGGGGTTCTCCATTCTTGAGCTAAATCATCATTTTTAAGGGGGGACCATCATTTTAGATACTTAGAGAAGAAAGCTTTAAACATACCAAGTGGAGTTCAACTTCAAGCTGTTCACTGAACTGTCCCAATGGAACAGTGACACAAGACAGTTCTTAACGTGACAGCTCAGAGCTGTCATGTAAGAGCAGTGAAACCAATTGCCAAATAATTTGTGACAAGCCTAAAGATATAAAAGAAGACCTGCCACTAAGGAACAAATCTTTCTTCTATGCCTAAATCCAATAACTTTCAGCCGAAGCTAGCTACCCAGGTGCTGAACAATACAGGCTTTAAGAAGTCAGCTATTAGTTTTTTAATGAATAATATTAACGCTGTACATAGCAAGTGCATGGCAGGCGGTTTCTGTGGGAAAAGATGCATCTCGTTTATTATGCAGCAATGAAGGCAAAAGGGGGGTGGGGACACTATAAGGTAGCCTATTTACCATATTCAATATGATTGCCATTGTGGAAGTAATCTGAGGTAACCTTTATAAGTAAAAGTAAAGGCAAAAAGGCATATGTTCCTCAATAGATAATGTTGGGGATATTGCTAAATGGATGGAAAGGGAAAGAACTTTCTGGGAATCAGTGAACTATATAATTAGAAGAAAGTAAGAATAATGGTTACAGTCCAGCCAAACTGAAGCACATTTAAGCCCCATTTGAGAAAGCTAAGTACACCCTGTTGCGATCTGGGTTTAACTTTGTTTTAGACCAAGAAACACTGTGTGGCACTGTGTGAGTTACTCAGCCAAATGTGCCTCCACAGGTTTCTTGTAAAGATATAATGGGGAGAGGACTCCCTCTGTCTGTCACGATATACTGTATTATATGGTCTATACTAGGAATGGTGGAATACAGCCACAGTAACAATAATAGCTAAAGCATGTTGCTTTATTGAAATATTTATGGCATCCAAAACATCCCTCAAAAAATCTAAGCAGTGTATGAAAAGATAAAAAAGCATACAATACCAACAACCAAAACATAACAGGACAAAGCACAGTTCAAACTTCACAGAGAACATCAAGATATAATAAAATGCATGGCCAACAGCTTCATGGTAGAAGTAGTGAGATCAGGAGGTGATGAAACCCATGAAGAGCTACCTGTAGATCAAGACTGTACACCAGGAATGGGGAGTCCCCAGCCTGCATCCTAAATTAGTCCTGGAAGGGGTGCTACATTAGCCCATGTGGGCATTTCCGCTCAGTCACACCCACTTGCCCCACACCTGAAATCATATGGCATCAGGCAAAGATGCAACTGCAAAGGGAAACCTTCAGATGTACTCTCAATTGTTCACTGGCTGGCAGCGTTTGCATTTAGCAACATTAAATATGGCACCCAATGCAAGCTCTTCTGGGGTTGGTTCCACTTGGGAGGTACTGATTAGTTGCTTCTGAATGCAGGCGATCCCTGCTGAAACTGGGGACTGCAGGAGGCACTGAATTTAAATCTGGCACTGACCGCAAGCCCTGCTTTAGGAGGAATCTTTCCTTGCAGCCTGAAATGTTCCTTTGCAGATGCCGATAACAGTAACTTAGTAACTATAGTAACTTAGTAACAGTAACAGTAACTATAACTTAATAGCCATTATAGACTACTGTGCTGTAAGTATTTAAAGCTTGTACAAGATGATACAGTTGCTAAACCCTATACTGATTTAATGGATCATTTTCTGAACTTTTTGAGGTAAATGAATTTGATGCAATATCCCCATATCATTCATGGGTTGACAACTGATCTCATTTACCCATTTCAGGAATTTGTCAGTCAATGGTTTATAAAAGAATTACTTGATCCAGCTATGTATGTTTGTTTATAACACTTCTATACTGCCTTTCATGAAAACTTCCAAGGCAATTTTAGAGCCATAGAAGACAAAATGAAAATCAATACATTGAAACAATAGATACATGAGCATCCACAACAAGCTATAATACCATATTGGCCCGAATATAAGCCGTACCCACAAATAAGCCGTACCTTTAAAATTCAAGGGGAAGAAAAGAAAAAGACAATACCCAAATATAAGCTGCTCCCTTAAAATTGTGTCTTATGCTGGTGCTGGTGGTCCTGGGAGCTACACACTGCCATGGCTCCTGCCATCTTGCCTCACCGGAAGTCCCATAAAAGCCCATATTTGTAAGGTCACGAATTTAAGCCACACTTTAAACTTTTCACGGTTGGGATTTGGAAAAAAAAAATGTGGCTTATATTCAGGCCAATACGATAATTACAACAAGCTAGGTATCAATGACCAGCAAACACTTGTGGTGAAAGGTAAGCTTTTAGTGACTGACAGAAACACTTCAAGGTTGGCACATGCCTTAGGCAATTCTGCAAGCTGGGTGCCACAATGGAAAAGGCCTTCTCCTGGGTTGCCTACAAGATGGACTTTGACAGACTGGCACACCCAGGAAGGGTAAATCCAGGAAGATCACAATGAATGGGTATGTCTATGCAGGAGAAGCTTAAGCCCCAAGTTAAGCTCATGTAACTACTGTACATTTCAAGGGGTATGTTAAATGCACACTTTAGTCTACTAAAATCAACAGGGATTTTTGAAGTGTTTTAGTTTGGTGGATCATGCCCTAATTCACTATCCTGAATATCATAACAAGATAACAAGCTGATAGAATGTTATTCATATAATTGTTAAAGAGATATAGCCCACTCTTTGGTATTACTGCTTCTTAATGTTCTGTATGTACAGTAGCATACATGTGAGCTCATTCATGCACACTGAAGGGGTAAGAACATTATATGTGATACACAACAACCATGTGTGGAGGAATTGTTGGTTATCTGTGGTGGATTCCCTCCCCTCAAAATTTATCTCCCTACAATACTTGAGCAGGCCCACTGACTATGCATAAAATAGCCTGTTCCTTTCTCAGGTCAGCTGCATATGATAGCATTTACAGTTAGCCACAACAGAAGGTTTAACTTAAGCCTGGTGTATTATTAGAACAATTAATGCAATCAACGTCCAAGCATTTAGGTAAAATGAAATGATCAAATAGCTAATTTGGGTTCATGGGTGGGATCCTTCACCCACTGAAGTCAATAGCAAAAACTGGGGGGATTTCAGCGGAGCAGGATTGCCACCGTAAGCCTCCAAGTTCCTACAAGTGGTCCCAATGACTTCAATAGGATTAATCATATGGCTCTAATGCAGTACATCTTGACATTTGGAAGACATTTGATATGGTTCTACATGACATTTTCACAGTGGTTTAGGAAGCTAATGCAAAATGCAAACAACATTATGCCTAGAAGCTGATGTAAAAATATGAAGAAGGTGGGGGAGGGGGAGGACTTGAATATTTATCACTCGGAATGATTCTATGAGCCCAGTCAACTTTCCACATATATTTCTATCAACAATTTTTGTAACAGGGATATCCGCAAAATCAAGGAACTAATAATAGCAACAACAGAAACTCATGTTATTTATTTATTTAGCATCTGTAGACCTGGTTTTTCAGCCAAAAAAAAAGCTCCCAGAGCAGCTTACAGATCAATAAAACACAAGACAGTTCCTGAGCTGGCCTAAAACTACCTAGCAATTTCATTCTGAGTAGACAGACCCCAGCGGCATAAGGCATGTACTGGTATATCGGGGGGTAAGGTGATGTCTCAGACACGCTGGTTCCAAATTGTTAAGGGCATTGTATACCAGTCCTAAAACCTTTCACTTGGCCTGGTTACATATTGGTAGCCAGTGAAAGGCACAAGAGTTATATGCTGGCAATATGTTGATCCAGTTAACCAACTGCCTTTCCACCTGCTACAGCTTGTGATCCAAGCCTAAGGCAAGCCTCACATAGAGTGCATTGTAGTAATCAAGCCTTGGGCACAATGGAACTTACTCCCAAGTCAATGTACCTAGGATTGCAGCCTAAGTTTCTTACCTATTACACTCCCGGAACTATTTTTACAGAATAATCTTACATATGTCTGCTCAGAACTATGGGTTGTATCCAGTGCTTTTTCCCGCCCTTAAAAAGTGTTTAGGGGTACTGTCATTTTGACTCAAGAAAATCACCACTTTATATTTCAAATTGGGGAAAATAAATACAGTAAATGAACAAAAGTACAAAGATTCACAAAATGTTTAGGGGTGTGCGTACCCCTAGGTCCCCCCAGAAAAAGCACTGGTTGTATCCATTGCTATTGTTCCACATGCAACAGACTTCTGCTGGTGCAATGGAACTTCTTTTTCCTCTCCCCCACATGACAGACCTTCAAAATCTACAAAAGAGAATTGAGGGATCCTCTGGGGTAGATTTTGGAAGTGTGCAAGGGAAGGATAGGAAGAGGAAGTCGCATTGCATAAGCAGAACTCGGCTTGCACTTGGCTACAACCATTGCTATTTTTCCAGAAAAAAGAGATGAACACCTCCCTCGTTCTCTTAGAATGGCAATGGCGCCCACCTGAGAGATGCTGGAACTGAGTTCCGGTGCGTTCCAGCTGAAAAACAGCCCTGGATTCAATCATTGAATATAATGGTGCTTGTTCACAAGTGAGTGAATATAGAATTGATACCTTATAAGCATATTTCACATGCACTCTTGCTTAACAATATTGTTTAACAAATAACAAACAATAACATGTCCTTTGGTTAAAAGACCACCGTTAAGGTTATTTTGCTTGAAAAAGAAATCTGTATACGGAATTTTTCCAGTGATTGTAAACCAGTAGATGCCCAAGTGATTATTCAGTGGATAACTCTAGATGACAATTTTATTTTTCTCACAAACAATTTGCAATGATAAAAAGGTAAAAGTCATCCTATAAATTACTCAGTGCAAATTCTTCTCCCTCTCTAACTGCTAATGGCTGGTTGTCAAGTTGGCAGGAATTATTAAATGAGGTGTCTAAGAGAGGGCTACACCAGTGTTCAGATGATTCAATATTTTCAGTAATGGCTGGATGGCTGGAGTGAAGAATATGCTAATGACATGTGTTGATTAAACAAACGATGAAAAGAAACCAAAAAGCACTATTTTGGAGACGAGTGTAAGAAATATACATGGCTATTAAACCATGTAGTTTTAAGCTAGTTTGTGTGCATACTTTTTCTTTCTTTCTTTTTTCTTAAACAAGTATAACGCTGGGAAGGGCAATAGTGAGGGTCAGTAATGGCTATTGATGTTGCAGTGCAGTCAAACATAACTAGGCTGCTGATCCCATGCCAAGATCTTGGATCCCTCCACATGGATTCTGCCTTATGCATTAATACATGGGGGTGGTACGTGAATTGCTGGATGTACCAGGGCTGAGCATATAAGAGGCTCAAGTTAGTAGAGTTTGTGATGGCCTGGCTCCAAAGGGCAGCCTAAAAATCACTGAAATAAGCAAAACAGTTTCAAGTGAAATCTGGCACAATTGTACATAAACATACAGTGGTACCTCGGGTTACATATGCTTCAGGTTACATACGCTTCAGGTTACAGACTCCGCTAACCCAGAAATAGTACCTAAGGTTAAGAACTTTGCTTCAGGATGAGAACAGAAATCGCACAGTGGCGGCACGGTGGCAGCGGGAGGCCCCATTAGCTAAAGTGGTGCTTCAGGTTAAGAACAGTTTCAGGTTAAGAATGGACCTCCAGAACGAATTAAGTACTTAACCCGAGGTACCACTGTATTTTACGTTTAGTAGTTTTCAAATCCACATGCTTTCGCTAAACACATGGATTGGTCCATGTTCAGACAAAGATGGTTGCAACATACCTAGCCATGTTTCCTTGGACATACATCCTACTAAAAATCAATAAGACTTGACTTTGGGGGTGGGGGTGGGAAGTATGATTAAGGTCAGGCTGTTTGCCCCACTGGAATTAAAGGGGGGGGATTCAGCATAACTATAATACGATCATTTCATCATCACAAGCATTTCTGCAATCCCTCCTATCCTCATCCCCCATTCACATTATTCTGGGAGTTCTCCCAACCCCCCAGAATAGATTTGGGGGAGGGGTGGGGACCACAGGCAGAGGGAAGGGGAGGAAAGCTCTAGTGCACCAGTAGGAGCCCTTGCATTCACTTCTATTAGCGCACAGGTTTAGCTGAATTCAAGCTAAGGGACAAATTAGTTGTGTCTAACCTAACGCTCCATTGCAATCAATAGGACTGGAAGCATGTGTTGTATGGGCTTACTCCCAGTAAAGGATGAGTGTTCTGCCTATGTACAACTTCCTCACAAAGCTATTTCTGCTGAATCAGCTTTGCACTTAAGCTGCATTCAGGCATTGACCTAGACACTCAGTGGAGAAGAAGGGCAGAGTCATATACACATGTGCCACACCAAATAACTCCATGAATGCTAGCCCTGACCTTCCTTGCTAAGCAAGAAAAGCATGCAAGGAGTTTAGAACCCCTGAACAAGCCTATTCTTTAGTTCTTACAAATAATTTCATAACTGAATCCTTCTATGTATTACAAAGTGGTGGGTAAGCAATTGAAAAATGTCTGTGGTGTTTAGAGCCCCTCTTTCTGTACAGCTCAGATTCATTTTCATTTTGAGAGGGGAAAATAGCCTGAAAGCACCATTCTATTCTAACCTAAGTTCCTGCGGGGCTTACTCCCAAGTAAGTTTTGTTCACAGATTGCCCTGTGAATACAACCAGGCCTTCTGTTCACCTACAACCTATAAATATGTTATGGGACTGTAGCCCAGTTTCTAATTTGACCCTTAACTGCTAAGCCCAAGCCAATTTTTTTGCTTACATTAATTGTCATCATCCATCCTAATTTAACCACATTTGACTTTTTGCTTCAGCCTTAAATAGCATGTTGTCTGTACACAGCCTGTGTTCTCAGTTTTGTAAATTACCCTGTAATAATTAGCACATAATCTATATATGTGTGTGTGTTCCCAAAGGGGCTGAAAGCTATATGTGTGGTCGGATCCCAGTTCTCATGTGAAGTTGTGCTTACCTGGCCATTGTGGGTTATCCAAATATTAGCACTTTATAACAGTGTTTTAAAACTTAGTTCTTTAATGGAACGTGGGGGTCTATAACTCAAAACAAAAATCCATAACAGATGGTGAGAAGGGACTTGTTCCTAGTCCAGATGAGTGCCTTCTTTTTCTAAAACTAATTGGGAGCACATTCCAAAAAAGCAAAAGATTTTTTTTTTAAAAAAATCCTTATAGGTGTACAGATTGTTTCTCATGTGGAAAGACAAGCTCTGAACAACAAGCACATTTAACCATTGTTTCACTCACCACTTTGAAATTATCCAATATAATAATAATAATGATGATGATGATGATGATGATGTCCTGGGTTATTAGGATCCACCCTTGCTTACTCAGAGGTAAGCTCCTTTACATGCAGTTGTGCCCACACCCAGCTCAGTATGCATAGGACTGCAGCCCAGCAGCCCAATCCTATGCACATTTGCTTAGAAGTAAGGACTTGCTATATGGTAAATGTGCATTCTGAAACCATGCCAGTCCAATCTATAAATTTGTTAAAGTAGAATGCAGTCATTTCATTTGAGCCAATTTAGCCCCATCGGTTGTGGATCATTCCGAGGCTCTTTTAATCAGACTGTTCAACTTAGTCTTCTGAATTTTACAACAACAAAACAAATTTTTTGATATACAGAATTAATTCAAAAATGCTTTATTTTATCAACTCCCCATAGCAAGACAAGCTACTAATCACATTACTGAGTATAGATAGCCAGACTCTCTCTCTCTCTCTCTCTCTCTCTCTCTCTCTCTCTCTCTGTGTGTGTGTGTGTGTGTGCCTCTGCTCCTGATCCTTTCCTTGGCTTTGTAACACCCAGTTAAACAAACAATATTTTCCCTTTTATGGTGGAAAACCTGGGCCAATGACACAGCTGAAGCTAAAACTGTTTGAAAGCTTTTGTTGGAGATCTGGCTGGAAGTCACTGCTTAGTGGAAGGCCGAGCGTGCTCCAGCTTTCACTACAAATACTTTACAAGGCAAGGAACTTTAAAGACGGATGACAGCAAAAACTATTAGAAGATTAATGAGGATCCCTGCAGCCTGGTCTTTTATGGATCGCCAGCTTCTCTTTCATCAGCTATATTTACTGGGCAAGTAAATCTAATGCTAAGAAATATTAAAAGATCTCCCACAAGCCTGGTTAAAGGTAGAAGACCCTAAACAAAAGGCTGAACACCATTCTACCAATAATACAAAGGCTTCTAGTTTAAAGGAAGTACAAAAAGGAGCAACAACACATAAGCAGGAAAAGCTTCCTTGTTTGTCAATAAGTCACATTTTGCCACCCCTTGTCATGTGGCTGTTGAGCTGTCTTTCCTCATTAGCCGAAATCATATAACATAAGGTAGCTAATCATGTTATAGCATTGATCCTTTATTATACAGTATGTTAAACCTACACGATCATTAATAAAACTATAATGTTTTTTATGATGTACAGTCTTTAAATGGAGACTTTACAACTCCACAGCATCTAACCACAGTCACACAGGAGGTGAGCTGAATCTGTTTCTTTAAAAAAAGAACTTTACACATATTAGAGGGTAATAAAAGCATGCTATGCACTTATAATAATGGGGCCTAAATAGCAATAAACTTTTCTGATAATGAAGTACAATACAAGGTGCAGCCTAAACGTGGTTAATAGGCTTCTTTTAAACTCTGTTTGAAACCTCCATTGAATTCTCCATCTCTACTTAGAGGAGGTAAGCTCCCTCTGGAACATTTTAGATTGGAACCAAAAATTAAAACAGTGGCGAATGCTTAGAGAAAAAGTTCTTTGCAGCAAAATAATTTTAACTTTGCCACTCATTGCTGCTGCCTCTCTCACCTAGTACAGTTACATAAGCGGAGATGTCTAGCTCTCCTCTTTTTCCTCCTCCTCTCTGTCTGCATTCTCCCAATCCTGGCACCTGGAGTGCTGGAAGTTTCAGTTTTCCCAAGGCACCCTAGGCAACATCTGGTGCCCTGGAAACATTACTACATTCCCTAACATACCAGGTGTGGCTGTTAGTAAGGAAGGATGGAAACAAGAAAAGCCAGTCAGCTAGACAGACAGACAGACAGACAGACAGGTCTGACCACCCTTCTCGTGCTGGATCCTTCCCATCACCAAAGCCAAAGCAGAGGCTGTAAAACGCTAGCTGGAGAAAAACTCAGGGCTTCAAGTATTCACTTCAGCCAAGGAGTCATGCAATCCACCAACATCTGTAGTTTCATTCTATGACCAAGTATTTATTAGAAATCTACAGCTGGAAACATAAAGAATATGTCAAGGGTGGGTGTTACACAAAAGTATTATGCACGTCCTTTTTATATGATGGCTCACAGAATTATAGCATTGGAAGGGACCCCAAGAATCATCTAGTCCAATCCCCTTCAATGCAGGACTATGTAGCTGTCCTGTAGGGGGATCAAAACCTGCAACCTTGGTGTTATCAGCACCATGCTCTAACCAGAAGATATACAGATTGCCTTTATGCTTAATATAGATACTGTATTTTGGTGTCGCTGCACATAAAAAAGTAAGATGGAGACTACTATACTAATATTTAGGATCAAACTGTTGGATTTTATTCTTAATATTTCCCGCCCCCCAGGTTTGGAGTTGGCTCATGGTGATAGAATTATTATAGGCACTGGCATTGTCAAATCCAGTTGTTTGTGAATCCCTGTGCCATCCATGCTAGAAACATATAGTATCTTCTACAGAACATGGCATCCACTTGATGTGCGACAATGCAAAATAATTGGCTTGTGCATTTTCGTGCAAGATATACTGAAACAACCAGGAAAGCAAAATTATAAATTCAGTACACACACGGAAAGTGTTACTTCTTTATTCCCACCATTACATACAACATCCATAACCCTGGATTATCATGTCATCAGTGCTGAGTTATAGCATGGATATCCTGCAAGTGTTCAAGTATACAAGTCTGGGAGTGAGAGATCAGATACGTTACTATTCCCATCCAGTAGCTTTCCCAAATATATAACTTTTGGCTGAAGAGTAATAATGCCATCAATAATAACAGCTTTTGAAAACATATTATTTTAAACTTCCTAGCAGCAGAAGTTGGTATATATGTGTGTGACTTTTCTTGTTTGGTCGTCATTGGATTCCATACTGCTCAAACCCTAATAAATAGTCAGCTTGTAGTCTTATCATGAAAGGTGTGGCTTTATTTGTTTTTTAAAAAATAATAGCCATACACAAATATAGATAAACCATAAGGGATGGAGTTCCCGTTTTTCCCATGGAAAAACAAAACAAAACTCTGTTTGTATAGTAATAATAATAATAATAATAATAATAATAATAATATGGTAGAAAACCTGTGTATCAGAGAGGTTGGGGGAGCCCCTTGATTTAAAGCCTCTTTTTCTGACATAGCTTTATGTGGACTTGAACGTAGTATGCATTCAAACACAGTAGCAATCTAAACAGGTTCACTCCCATTAATTATGTACTATATTGCTTACCTCAATTTATAGATCAGCTGTAAGTTTTGTCTTTTACTATTTTCAGAACAAAAAGCCCTCTCAACGCAGCTCACCAGCAAAAAAGATTTTAAACTAAAACACTAGTGTAAAATGCACCCCAACACCTATCAAAGTGCATGCAACAACACAAATCTTTATTTATCTCAGATACCTGTGCAATCAGAGTAAGACTGCAGTTCTAGACCTACTTAGCTGGGAGAAAGCTCCATTGAACACAAGGGGATTTGCTTCTGACATGTATAGGATTTCACCGCCAACGTAACAGAATCAACACAGAGCATAGATCATGTGTTATTAAATCCAAATTTGGGCAAAGAACTACGGTACTCAAAAACATTTGTGCTCTTGCTAGTACTTTTTACTTCATTTCACTCTTCGTGTGTGTAAATCCATATCTCCATCTGATTGATTCAAACAGGGATACTTACACATTTGTTATCTTCACTCTGCATAGGTCTCTGCCCAATCCACTTCTGCCCCAGCAACCACTATTATAAATGACTCACAGTTCCTCTTGATGGGCCATATTCCTTTCACCTGCAATAGCCTGCCCTGCACTGGCTTTTAAAGCAGGGCACATAACCAGGCTGGCCATAACAGGTTCAGTTTTTTGGAAAACTTAAGAATTTTAACAGAATATTAAATTTCACAATGGATCTGGTTTTATTTATTGCAGAACAGCTGCAACCCAAGTAGTCAGCAACATTTACTAAGTATCTGGATAAGCCGTTAACAAGCAGCAGGGTGTGAAAGAGAAGCTAGTGCACTCTAGTACGTATTTGTACACATGTTCACCATTTTGAAAGGTAAACTAGAGATGGTTATTTGCAGAAAAGGGGGGGACTGCTCTCGGTAAATAGGAATAGGTGGAACATAGGCAAATCAACTCTAAGTATCTCTTATTCTAAGTGGTGGGAGCCATTCAATTGCCCTTCTGGTCTCCCTAGGCTTTAGAGGACCAGCTGAGTCAAATAGGAGGCATACCAGCTAAAATTCTGGAAGGTACTAGGAAAGATGCATTGTGTGTACTAATCTCAGTTGTGGACTTTCTGCCTAAACTGGAATAGTCTGACTATATGAAATCTTATGAAAGGCCAGCAGGGGTGGCTGCATAGAAGTTTTCTGTTTGCTAAATGTAAAATTGCAAGATACTTGAAATCTCAATTTCATTCAGACATTTATTGTGGCTTGGGAAAGACGGGGTTTTTTTTAGCAGGTAGAGGGGCAGGAATCTTCTCAATATAAAAATCTGTGGTTTTAAAATGTAGTGATTTCCACATGTTCTTCTCCATTTTGAATTTCCTCCCAGTGTTTCCATCAACTTCTGTTGTAATGGAAAGCTGTGGTGGGAGCAGCTGGCTATAGAAGTTTGTTTATAACTGTTGTAGGCAAGTAAATTAGTATTCTCACCTGTGGTAAGGCCTAGCAACAGAAGACTCCAACCGCTATTAATCACACAATCACTACCAAGGCCAACAAATTAACAGTAACACTCTGTAATGTGCAAAGCACATAAAACCAATTAACACACAGCAGTACAAGTAAATCATACAGGAGAACAAAAAAAATCCTCATTTACAACAAGATGGAGAACCTATGGTTGTCTAGAGACTGTTAGACTACCCAGAAAACCCAGATAGTATGGCTAGTTGTTATCTATTAAAGGAGATATAAGGAAGATGTACCCCTATCTTGATTTACAAAATTCTCCAGGACAAGGAGGAAGAAAGATTTCCAGAATACTAATGATGAATTTGGATGACTATCAATACTATACATGTCGACTCAGAAGTCTTACTGCAATCAATTGGGCTTAGTTCAAAATATAGGATTGCAGCCTTATGTACTGATATTCCTACTATGTACTGATATTCCTCCTACTATAATACTGCAAAGAATGCTGCTGCATGAAGGGGAAGATTTTTATCAGAAATATGGTAGATGAGAAAAGAACTTGCACCCCTTGACACTCTGCTTTGAATTGCCCCCTTCCAAAACAGCTTTTCAAAAGAATAAAAGGACCATCAGGCTCCTGGTATACAGTTTTGTATACAATGTGTAATTTCTCCCTAACTCCTTGCATTGAGTCAGACACTGCAATATTGTTTCATTGTTTGAAAAGAATAATTAATTCAATTTTTAATATGCATTAATGAGCCACACTGATCTTTTAGGACAGGTTGTTCTTGAAAACGTTGATGTGAAAGCTTTCTTAAAAGCCTTATTGTTCATTTTAAATCCCTATAACTTCATACTGTAAAAGTAAGTAGCTTGATTCTATCAAGAGTTTGAAGCATTCTTGTTTTCCATTAGCAGCTGTTCCAATTTCCGACACTTAACAATTTGCGACATGTTGCTCCCATCAAACTGAATTTCCCGGAAAAAATAATAATGAAATGCTGGGGTGGCTTAATGTGTCACCCTGTCGCTAATCCATAAAACAGACCCAGACTCAACATGGCTGGAAAGTTAATTGCATAATTAATATAAGTATGCAAAATATACTTGTTTGAAGAACTAAACATGTTATTCATGCTGAGGAAATGCTGCTTTGCTGGTAGAATCAACAGTGCAATCCTATCTATGTGTGTTAGCTCAGAGGTTAGTATCGCTGTACTCATTAGGACTTACTGCCCGGTAAGTGTCTATAGGACTGAAGCTTGAAAGCACAATCCGGTCAATATTTAGTCAAAAGAAATTCTAATTGAGTTCAATGAGGCTTATTTGCAGGCAAGTAGACCTAGGATTGTCGGCTCAGTCTGTCCTCATGTAAACAAACCTGCTTACTCGTGTTTCTCAAAGAAAATGTCATCAGGCTGAAATGAATATTGGTTAAGTCCCGTATTCATTCCCAGGGAAATGTTTTAGTTATTTATTTCCATTACTCTTCTCCTATTCATCTGCCAAATCATTCTTTGCAGAAGAAAAAGAGAGGTTTTTATACAACTATACAACCAATGACAATTCTGAGCATATTTTGCTTGAAGGTAAGTCCAATTGAATTAATGCAATGTACTTCCAAGTAGATCTGTTAAGGATGGGGTTGCATTTTTTATTTTATTTTTTAAATGAGCTTGCACTTTATTTTTTAGCTTGTTTCCTTTTATTAGAGATGTGGGCTGCTTATTAATCAGTGTTTAACAATGTAATTACAGCTGTTTTTAGTCACACAAGATAACACAGATGAATAAATGATCCGCAAGTAGCAGTGTGTGTAAAAAGGGTAATGAATTCTTTTCAGAAGCCCATTAATTTACTAGTAATAAATAAATAGTATGATGAATTAGGAAAACTTGTATACTTCCTGAATATTGCAACAAAAGTTTCCAAGCATTTAATCATCCTGTTTGCCTTCATTTACTTCTCTTCCTGTGTCATCATGGGCTGAGACATGCCTTTCTGATCTGAATTAAGCAGTCCTTCTAATGCTGTACTGCTCATGCAGGTTTGCACTGGGATTGCCATACATGAGCTTTACCTACCACTGGTTATGGCATCACTTTGAGGCAATCTAATGATGTGCCTTCTGTTGAGAAGCCCAGCTTGAACGCAGCTCTTTCAAGCCTGGCAGAATTAGCCCTGTCTTTCTCAACTGCCCTTAACTACATTGGATTCAGTCTGGAAATGACATCATTTGTAAGCAGGAGGAGGCAGTTCAATTAATGTGACCCACCTTCGTTTGTTAAGTGGCATTATCCCATGCATCCCAATTCTTTGATGATGTAACAGTCTGATCCACAAGGAAATCTTGCTTTCAAAGTGATTACAGTGGTACCTTGGTCCTCAAACTTAATCCATTCCAGAAGTCCGTTCGACTCCCGAAACTGTTCAAAAACCAAAATGCGGCTTCTGATTGGCTGCAGGAGCTTCCTGCACTCAAGTGGAAGCAGTGTCGGATGTTCAGCTTCTGAAAAACATCCAAAAACTGGAACACTTACCATACTTCCGGGTTTTTGGCATTTGGGAGTTGATTCAACAACTAAGCCGTTCGAGTACCAAGGTACCACTGTATTTATTTATTTATTTTTATTTATTAAATTTGTATACTGCTATATACCAATAGATCTCAGGGTGGCTCACAACATAAAATTATAATACAAAAAAACCACAAAAATGCATAATAACATTAAAAACAAAGACAACACAATAATCCACCCTTCCGCAACACCTTTGAAAGGGCAATAGATGTCGATCAGCCAAAGGGCTGGTTAAAGATGTTGTGGTATCCTTTCTATGAACCCAGATGACATCCATTATGGTAAATATTCCAAATATATGTGGACTCATAAGCTTTTAAAACCTGTATGGGGAGACCATTTAGCCTGTCACAAATGGGCAAAATTTGGAGGAATGGTCAACTTTGACTTGGTGGTTTCTTTGCTTTTAAAGAAAGACTCAGCCTGCAACTTATGGTATAGTGGGTGGAGTATTGGACTAGGACCTGGGAGACCAGGGTTAAAATCCCCACTCAGTCATGAAACTTACTGGGTGACCTTGAACCAGTCACTGCCTCTTAGCTTCACAGGGGTGTTGTGAAGAGGAGAACAATGCAGGCCACTCTTAGCACCTTAGAGGAAAAGTGAGATTTAAGGGCAACAAACAAAAAAACAAGAAAACAAATATTAACCACCTTGATCAAAGATCCCAAACGCAGCTCACAAAATATGGCCAACAACCATTCAATATAAAAATGGAGAGAAGAGACAAAACCAGCGAGAAAACCAACATGGGTGGTGGTGGTTTGGAATTATGAAGCTTCTAAAAGGCCTCCAAGAATAAAGTGGTTTTCACTTGGTGGGAAAAGGGAGCAATTGTATAGGCAACACAACTAAGAGTGGCCTCTCTTCATTTGCCACCTCCATCTCTGACTTCTGAGACATTTGGACAAATACATTGATAGATTATCTTCTCTTTTTTCTCCTAATTCCAGGTGGATAGAAAGCATTCAAAACAATTTAGTGTACAACCAGGCAGTGTACAACATCCTTCACATCTCCAGGCAGGGCTAGCAAAGACTCCAGTTTGAAACCCTGGAGAGCCATTTCCAGTCAGTGGTTTGACTCCTATATACATGCGTGAATGTACACACACACTAAAGTACATCACTTTGGGGTTTGGCATTTCCCTACAGTGCTTGCTTATACTGTCTTAAACAATCTGGAGTGCTGTTGCTGTTTCAAACAACAGGCAGCCATCTTGGGCGGTTGAAAACTTTAGCTTATTCATACAAATGCAAAGGGAATATCTCACAAGGCTGGTCTGTTCATGAAGTGAAGACCAAAAGCCCTGATCTTTGACTCCAGAATCTTGTGCCGGTAGCAGAGCAAATGGTTCCAAATAAATGGTAGGTAGGGGAACTGTGGCAATTTTCCTGGAACTGTTACTCAAATGGGATTTTAAAGGTAGTTCCATGTTGTGAATGAGACCATACTTGTATGGGCAGAAGACAGGTGTTGGCTCTATTTTTTTTTTTTTTAAGCCTCTCACAAAGATAATTTGTATACATAGAATTAGGAAGGGAGCCTAAGGACCATCTAGTCCAACCCATTGCAATGCAGGAATCTTAATATGTGGTCCCCCACCCAATTTGAAACCATACTGGACCCTGCTTAGCTTTGCAAATGTGCTAGCTGCTTTATTGCTGCATCATCTTCAATCATAGATCAAACTTCCTTTCCACTTGTGACTATGTATCAATCTATTTATAAAAACAGATCTATAGATTGCTTTTGTTGGGGGAAAAAATCCTCAGAGCAATTGCACAATACACAAACTAAAATCATTTTTAAAACCCCATTTCAAAAGAGCACAAAACCTACAATAAACTGGCATACCTTGACCACAATGAAACCACACAGCACAAATTGTATGTAAGAATAGCTGCTGAAAGTCTTTAAGACCCATTTAAAGGGACAGTGACTGTATAACTTTACACAGAATTGAATTCTATAGAAAAACAGTTCTTAAGCACTATTTTACAAACATACAAAGATATCCAGAAAGATCGTTTCCTAAATGAAAGTGCCAGAACTACTCCCAAAGTTTGATTAGGTGCCAACGAGATAGTGGTAAAGGGAAGTAGCTCAGTCGTAGAGCACTTGCCATCAAAGCATAAGGTCCCATGTTCAATCCCTCATATCTCCAGGTAGGGCTGGAGATATTCCCTGCCTGAAACCCTGGAAAACAACTGCCAGTCAGTGTAGACAATATTGAGCTAGATGGACAGACCAAGACAGCTTCCTATGTTCCTAACATAAGCTCTTGCCCAAAATGGCTCCTGCCCACCCTACCTGTGCAGAATTTGCCCGCCTTTCCCTTCTCCAGGCCTTATGAGGTGGTCACTGCTGGGCTACATCCTGCTTCCCACTCACTATGTGTGGGTAGTCATAAACACCGTAAAATATTGTCAAATACCTTTCACATACATCTGTCTGCCGGTTGTCACACATTATCATTCCAATACGAAGTAGCACAGTGGTACCTCGGGTTAAGAACTTAATTCGTTCTGGAGGTCCATTCTTAACCAGAAACTGTTCTTAACCTGAGGTACCACTTTAGCTAATGGGGCCTCCTGCTGCTGCCATGCCGCTGCCGTGCGATTTCTGTTCTCATCCTGAAGCAAAGTTCTTAACCTGAGGTACTATTTCTGGGTTAGCAAAGTCTATAACCTGAAGCGTCTGTAACCCGAGGTACCACTGTAGTCTGTATGTGTCGCACAATCATGGCATCTTTAGGACATATTGGAATACCTGTACAAATGTGAAATATCACGTGAAAAGGGTGGGAGATATTAGAAAGCAAGGGAAGGCAGCATTTCAAAGTAACAGACAATGCACAAAAATACTACTATGCTGGAGAAGCAAACACATGAGTGTGACATCGCATTTCTGTTACTGTCCCCTCCCATCATGATCACAACAAATTGCCACGATGTTGCTACCACTTCCCTTCACCTTGATGCATGACTTGCTTTATGAACGACCCCCCTGCCCCCACCCCACCCCTGTGTAGCTTGCTTATATATTCACAATTTGTAGCAATACTGTAAACCGTAGCCATACTAGGCTTGCTTGGGAAGCGAATCTGACAACTTTGTAAAGGTGTACTGAATGCTTAAAACCTAAGAAAAGTTAGGATCCGAGAGACAAAAATGTGCTTATATCTGATTCTGAATTGCTACCAAAAAAAATAAAATAAATGCTGCATCTGGTTATGAAAAGGAACTATATCTGATTGCTTCTACAAATAAAATAAAATAAAATAGGGAGAAAATTGCCAGTCCCCAAACGAAGCTTGCTATCTTTTATTAGGCTTGCTAAATGCTCTACAATGACCACCTTGTTTGCTTAATATATGACAAGTTTATGTTTTTCTCTGACAAATGTTGGATGGTATGTAGGTGGAAGTGTGAAAGGGATATCATAATTCAAATGTATATGCACACACACACACAATTAACTGCTTGAGGATATATGGAGGTAATCTTATACATGTAATTGTAATCTACGTATCTAAGCAAAAGTGATTACACATATTTAGAGGAAGGAACATGAATTGGTTTTGTGGAGGAGGACAGAGCTCACTGTGTGTGGCTTCTGTGGGAGTGATTTGAAGAAAGGGAGTGAAGGAGTTGTGTAATGGGATGATTTGCTTGGGGGAGCTCATTCACAAATCATTGCTAAGAAAAGAAGAAGTGAAAAAGGATTTGCTTTAGCATGTAGCAGGAAAGGAATTACATGAGCAGGGATTGTACAATGTAAATGATGAGAAGCAAATGGAGGGGAATGAGTCATCTATAAGGAAACAAAAGTACCCAGCATATGAAAATATTATGCACACCTTTTGTCATTTGGTCCATACATTTTAGTAGACTACGTTGGTGCAAAAAGCAAAAGGTGAAATAATCACCCCAAAGGAATATAGAGATTTTATAAACGTACACATACATTTGAATTAAATAGAATAAGGCAATATACCACAGTGTACGAGGAATTTTGACTTTCTGTTGTTAAAACAAGCAACCTTTTTTTGACAAAAGAATTTCTAGCCTGTTTGCCTACATCTGCATTCTGAGGTGGAAGTTTTCAGACCTGCTTTTGCTGCTCCTTCCGTCAGTAACATTTGTTTGATTTTTACATATTGCCATGTAATTGAGAGCTGGGTGACTTAGGGGTTTCTTCCAACATGGTGATTCTATGACTGTTACACTGGAGTCTGCTAAAGTGACTGGACCAACAAGGCTGCTGGGAATTACCTTAATGGTCTTTGCAACTGTCTATTTTGTTATGGAATTTAAAGGTTGAAAGCTCTCAATAGCCTTAGGGATAGTCCATGAAATATCTGGAAGGGTGATGACTCTCGCTCTCTCTGCCGCCCCAAGTTGGTGTTAATGTAAACAAGAAGACATTTGTGGAAAGCAGATGGACAGTTTTGATGCTAAGAAAAAAATATACAGAGAGTGAAGTTTGGACTGTATAAGAATCTTTAAGGCAATGTCTGTCTTCCTGAAGACCTGATGTGGGAGCAGTGGACTGTTCCTGTCTGTCAGTGTGTTTCAGCTGGTCCTCCCCCTAGGCTAAACTTGTGTATTTGTAAATAAACTCAAGTACGCCTCCAATGACCTCACTGTAAAGGAAACCAAATTGCTGTCCGTGCTCAGGGGACAGGAGTACATAAAGCAATATTTCGTTTTATTAGTGAGTACGCATATAAATTTACATAAAACCAGAAGCAAGCATGGAGCTCTCTTCCTATTGTGTAAGTCTGACCTCTCACCAAATTTGCTCTTCCAATGACACAACAGACAAGATTCTTGCCAGTTTGGACTCCTCTATTTTTCTGTCTTTAAGTATTGTTTCTTCAATTACACATTTAATCAATATTATGGCATCCATTTGTTTAGATTTTCTTTTTTTATTCCAAACATTTGGCTGAAAATCTCAGAGTTATGTCAGAGTTCCCATTTTGTCCATAATATGCATAAGACTAGTAGAATTTGTTTCCCCACAACTCAGCCCTTGGTTGAAATAAATGTACATATGACAATACTGTGATCAGTGTGTGTCAAACCACTATTAGTAGTTTGATATGTCTAGAGACTTTCCTTTGGTGGTTTAAGACATTCAAACAATATAACCAGGATGGTAATTCTTGTAAATTCCATGTACTTTGGAACTGGAACCATAAAGAAACTGAGGAATTATAATCGCTTCTGGGAGACTTCAGGGAACCATTTTTGCTAGTCACAAATGATAGCAGTCAATGGCATTGATTCACTCATCTGTGACAAGCATGTTCGACTAACAGGTTAGGATAAATATCCAAATACTCACTAGAGTAATTTAGGAAGCAATCAATCTCCTGAAAGCCAGATTTTCTGAGACTTGCTCAGTCAGAAGAGCGGACCTGAACTTCATATCTATGTGTGTGTGTTTACTCAGAAGTTAGCCCCTTTGTGTTCATTAGAAAGCTTATCCCATGTACGTTTTGGGATTTCAAAATACAGCAATGAAATACGTTAGCACTCAAGGCTCAGTCTAAGCCTTATTTGTGTAGGTGGAAATGCCTGGTATTCAAGATATTCTTCCCAATCCATGGTCAAATCTTATTCTTCAGCACACTTTGAGAAACCGTCCTGATCTAAGTAAGACCCAATTCATCCATCATTATGTGTGATCCTTGTGACCCCACACAATTCTGTCTTTCAAATGTCCAGACAGCCACAGGGAAGTGGCAGCCATGCTGTTCTATTAAAACATGAATTGGGCCGCAGTCTGGAGGGATTGCATTTGGCAGGCTCTCTAGGAAAGGATTCTATCAGGGAAGGTGCCATCAGCGAGAGTGCTCTTGTTCAGTAGTTGTGAATCTAGCTTCTGTAAATGATGCCACTGCCAGATTCTACATGTGACTTGCTTCCACACTAGCATAAGCCTTTCTAGATTCGGAGTTCAGTTCTGAAGCAAACAGATAGATAAACAAGCAATTTGCATGCTCAAACACAATGTTTCATGAATTTCCCCATAGGAATTCAAGCATGAGAATCAGGAAAGATTCCACGAGTGGAAAATGTAACACATGAATCAGTCACTGTTAACAAGGTGGACCTGGATTCAGGCCATTTTGAACTGTGCAGAAACTTGCCTAGGGAGTGCAAATGTTCACTTACTAAAAATACCAGTTTCAGAAAGCAGCCTGATTTTATTGTTGCGGTTAAACTTTTAATTTGATGGTTTTTGAGCTGTAACCTACTGAGTTGTATGGAGCCTCCAGTGGCTTTTTGGCGTGGAATTTTATGGGGAAATTGATGGTTATAGTTTATTCCCCATAGGTGTTTGAGTTTACTTGTAACATTTTCTTTCTTTTTTTCTATCTGTTCTTCTTCACAGAAGGTAAATAGCACCTACCCAGCAGGATGAGTCAGGGTAGATTCTATAATGTACCACTGGAGAACAAACAAAAAGTGTTAAGAAATATTACCACAAGGTACTGGAAAAGAAAACAGCACGGTCAGTCAAAATCAAAGAAGATTTCAACTTAGGTGTGTATCCCAGTAGGGAATGTAGATATACCAAAACCAGAATTAATTAGATGCTATTTTATACGTTTGATTCATTTTATAAGTTTGAAAACAAAAAGAGAAATAGGAAAAAATATCTTTAAGATTTCAGGGCTCTTCGGTTTTATAGAAGCTGAATGTAAATTGTTTATTAAATGTACCTCATTCTTTCCACCAAAAAATCCCAGGGTAGCAACCACATCAGTCTTAAAGCAATGCAATGAAAAATCACAATGCATCTAAAAATAATGACAAAACACATTGATCTTTTGGCTACACATTGTATGGATCATCACCCCAGTATTACCGATTTTCACTGGTGTTTACCTTCATATCAAAACATATTTTATATGATGCTACTCAGAAAGGGTGCACACCAATCCTTTGCATAGGGACACGGGTGGCGCTGTGGGTAAAACCTCAGCGCCTAGGACTTGCCGATCGCATGGTCGGTGGTTCAAATCCCTGCAGCGGGGTGAGCTCCCGTAGTTCGGTCCCAGCTCCTGCCCACCTAGCAGTTCGAAAGCACCCTTAAGTGCAAGTAGATAAATAGGGACCGCTTTATAGCGGGAAGGTAAACGGCGTTCCGTGTGCTGCTCTGGTGCCGGTTCGCCGGAGCAGCTTCGTCACGCTGGCCACGTGACCCGGAAGTGTCTGTGGACAGCACTGGCTCCCGGCCTCTAGAGTGAGATGAGCGCACAACCCCAGAGTCTGTCAAGACTGGCCCGTACGGGCAGGGGTACCTTTACCTTTACCTAATCCTTTGCATGTTTACTGTGAAGTAGGCCCGACTATCTTTAGCGTAATTAACTCCAACATAATATAAAATATACAGGGTGTTACAGCCTCAGGTACGTTAATGTTACTTGTGCAACATTTTGTTGTATCTATAACAACACCTAGAACGCTTATCCCTACCAGAGGAGCAGTGAACATAGTGGAAGTCTTTAATGCTGAAGAGCTGCTGAACTGAAGCCAATGCAGACTTGGTCAGTAACCTAAGTAGCAGATAACTAGGAGCAAGGTATACGTATTAAATAAATCTTTGGGAAAAGTGCTTAACTCTGTCAGGCTCTTAAAATTAAAGCAATTTCCATGATATGTACAGAAATTCTATACAGCACTGGGATCACTGTGGTACATCGTTGGTGCAGCTCCAGTAACAGCAAGTTTTTATTCTGTCCCCTTCTTTCATTTTATATATTTTGGGTGAGTGACATTGCTAAGGACATCAACCCACTACTAATCATGAGTGAAGTGCACTGCTAATTAAAATCAATGGGGCTGTGGCTTGCTGTATGGTCGGCAAATTGACGATTTGGAATGGAGCTTTATTAAAACAATGCATAGCACCATAGGGAATGAATCTAGTGAAGTTTCATTGCTGTTATAGGAAGTTATAGGAAGTTATAGGAAGTTATACTTGAGTTAAACAGTGTTTCTCAAACAGTGTTTCTCAAACTGTCCTGAACTCAGGGTCCTTCTAAGTTTATCTGATGCGCCAAGCAGCACCAGTCTCTGCTGCTTAGTAGAAAGTGTATCTAGCTCTACCTGCTGTAAGATCCTTTCTAGGGGATATATTGATATATTGTCCAGAACCAGTTTGAAGTTCATATCGTGATATCGGTTTAATAATTTTTGACCTGGCAATATATCGTGAATCATGATGTGTGTGTATGCTATGCAACAATGACAACATGAGGAAAACTGTGAAGCCAGCCAAGGCCTCTACATAACTTCATCCTTATTTCAGACACTGTGATATATTGGTATATCATGATGTTTAACTGGCGATACATCACAATGTTGAAAACCAGATATTGCCCAGTCCTACTGTTCGCCTCTACATTGTTCAATTCTTATTGCAGACATCTTTATATAGTGTATCAATATATCACGATGTTTAGCTGGCAATACATCACAATGTTGAAAACCACATATTGCCCAGCCCTAAGATTCCTTCCCCTCTTTAGGACAAGGTGCTTCTCCCGCCAATGTTAGAGTCACTGCTACAATAATACCAAATATACTATGAAAAGGATGTAGAATAACAAAATCGTGCCTTAAATTGTGCAAAATTACTTGCCCCAGGACTCCTTTCAATCCAAGGGCCCCGTTGTCTTGTGATAATACATCTGGGGCCACATGCTGGTGGTGGGTGGGGCCAGAGGTAAAGTGGGTGGCTCTTTACCTTTGTACCATAGGCTACATTCCAATCATGCAAAAGTCAGATGATTCTAAACACATAAGCCCTCTGTACCTGGGCAAGCCAAATGCATTGCCACAGTTCAGGAACACAACTTTATCCAGTCAAAACCACTCAAGGAAGGCATAGAGCAGGCCAGTAAGTGATGTGGCCTGGAGGAAGGGGCCATTGCCTAGGAAGAGGCCCAAAGGCCAGACAGAGAAGTCTGGAGAGTTGTATTGAACCTGAGGTTCCCCACCCAATTTACACTTAAACCCAAATCCTAATCATGCTCACTCAGAAGTAAGAATTATTGATTACAATGGGAATTACTTCCTGATAAGAATGCTTAGTTAGGGCAGGGATTAGGACAGTTCAGTGTTGTTTTTTCTCCTCCACAAATACATATGGACACACACAGGAGATAAAGAGCAATATAAAGCAGTAATTCTACTTGTGCCTGTGATTCTGCTTGTGCTATCCTATTTCAACGTATGTAGTCTCCAGTTTAATGGGAGAAAGTATTTATAGTATTCTTAATGTGTCTTAAGTTATCCAGCAGCTATAAGGCAGGTATAACACTTTGAACTTTCTATTTGTATTAATTTAAACATAACTGCAGTAATTGAAAAGTTTGTAAATGGAGATTTTGTTTCAAATCTGTAAACAGTTATATAAGTAAGCACATTTAAGTCCCATTGAATTCAGTGGGAGAGTTAAGCATGTGGACTTAAAAGTGACCGGATTGTATTTTATATTGTTATACCCTATACACACTAAAAGGCATATTTCTAGTATGCCTATGTATAATAGTAAGAATGCAGCCTATGGTTGTATCCCACTAAATTAGACTGTTACTGATGCCCATTAATTTCAATGGGTCTACTCTGAGTATGGCTAACATTGTCTATATACCAATAATTGTTTACTTCTCCAGCCTCAATGTGAAGGTATATTACAGTTAGAGAAAACTAGTTTATACAAGTTGACTACATTTGTTTCAAAGATATAAACATGTATGCCATTTAGTATCTTTTAAAAGGGCACAGACTGAAGGTTGGGTTTCATAGCAAAATGCAACAATAAATCCTTTTAAATGTAGAAACATATTTCTTCTAAAAATCATTACTAGTAATTCATTACTAAGTTTCACATTTCAGTTACATATAATCGTCTCTGGTTTCAAACTTTTTTCCAAAGTAGAAAACAACTATTCTTTAACTTTTTGCAATTCTTGACAAAAATAATAATTAATTTTGTTATGTATTCCATTCCTACAAAGGGCACTGCTAAGATCCCCAATACAATCAGATTTTGCAGAGTAAGCATGCTTTTCATCACTGGGGTGAACTTTTAAAAACTGACAACTTTATTTTCCTTTGTAAACAACAAAATTACTTTTATCCGATTAGTTCTTGTTTCTGGTTGTGTGTTAGGGGGTGGGGAGCCAAAGAGCAAGTAGATTTATGTTGTCTGACTGGTTTCTTCATAACTGCTGTGGAAAGGCGTAAAGGGGCAATGTAGTAAAACTGAAAAGGTTGCCAATGTTAATAATTTTACTTTTTAAGGAATTGCAAAGTATACAAAGGTTTTGAATTACATACAATCAAAAGAGGTTGTTTTATATTTGCAATGGCTGCTTCAGAAACAAAACCAAATGTTTTATTGCAGATGTTTTTAGCCAGCAGATCAAACGGATGTGGTATCATGTTACATAGTTTTTTCTTATCACTTTTTTAAAAAAGAAAAAACAAACACACCAGAATATTTCATTTGTATGTTCTTGTTCTTTTATTCTGTATGCCAAAAGGACACTGCAATCTGCAAAGGCTAAAATTAGAAAAACTGGTGATTCTTTTTTTAAGCTATATGCACATAGTACTGTACACATATACTTCCACTAGTTTCAAAGCTGTGAGTTTGACCCAGATCCACATAAAAGTCTTAAATTGAGCCAAATCCACATATCAAACAATATAAATAATCTTTTTTCCCCTTTTCTTTTTTTGAGAAGCTGAAATTGAAGGGAGTGGAGAGTTCTTCTTGGGAAAGTTCAGGGAAGTGGGGAGATAGGGAGAGTTAGGGTATGCTACAAGAGTTTGCTTATGTAATCTCACTCTATCAGCTTAAAAAATTGAACACGAGATTGTGTCTATTATTTGCTGGGGAAAGTCCTTCCATGTTTGCTGCTGCAGCAGCAAACAACACACATTGCACTATAGTGTGCATGCTTTTTAGAAAGCATGCTTAACATTGCCACTTTTACTTTGAAGGAAAAGCAGCCCATCAGCAGGTGTTGCTGGCAAGGAGTGAAGATTAAGCAGCAACAGCAACCTGGCCTCCCTCCTCCTGCCCTGCAACAGAAGCTGGAATGGAGGAAGAGAGATTCCCTGCTGTCAGGAACACCCACTCCTACCGACAAGGCATCTCCTCCTCTGAAGTCTGCTGGGGAAGCATTCAAGGTAGAGAAACTGGAGGCTGCTCTTACCTCTGCTCTCTTTGGAGAACCTGTCAGCACAAACTTGGCCCATGGTGCTGCCTAGAGAGAAAATGTAAGCAGCCACCTCTGCCAGTTCACACACCCTCTCCAAATCCTCCTCTGGGCAGCACAGTGGTGGAGAGTGAACCTTATCTTTCCTTCTGTGCTTCAGTGAGACAGGAGGTCGTGGCTATTTCTGGCAGAAGCAGCTCCTTGTCTCCACAACTGCTCGTTTTCTGTTTCTCAGTAGCAAGGATTGGACAAATGCTGGCTGCTGCTGCTGCCCGTGATAATTCAGCCGCCCTCTTGCTCTGAACCTGCCCATTCACCCTTGCAAGTTTGGACTGGCGGCTGCTGCTGCTGCAGCAGCAGGAAGGATTGGGACCGACAGAGCCACTCAGAGAGGAACAAGGGAGCACAAGGGCACAGTGGCTGTTCACTGGAGGACCAGCCACCATCTCTGCCTGCTCCCTCAACTTTTGTGTGGCCATTAAGGCCACGCAGAGGGAGGCAGCCAAGAAAATAAGATGGCCCTTAATAGCAGTAGGCAATTCATCCTCCCATTCGCAGGGAAGGTTGGGCCTTTTGGGACCCAATCACTGCCCCACCAAGAGCGCAGGTGAGCCAGCCAGAGGTTCAGATGGCTGCTCTTTCCACGCCCAACCCTGCCTGGGGCACCTCCTGGAGGGGAAGGGAGCGGGGCTGGCAGAGGTGACTGGTTGCATTTTGTTTCTAGGCACCTCCATGGGCCGAGTTCTCCCTGCCACAGTGCCCAGAGGGGATGAGGAAGAACGAGGAGCTCGGGATGTCACTGCACCCCAGCCAAAGCGGCGGAGTTCAGAGGAGGAGGCGCTCCGCTTTCTGCCTGGTCTCCTTTCCAACTCTGCTGCAAGCGCAAAGCAAGGGGAAGGGAAGATGGGGAGGCTGCTCCTTGCAGTTTGATCTCCTTCCTTGTAACAGCTGCTCATCAGCTGCTATTCCTTTTTTTAAAAAAAAGTGCCAGCGCCAGCCTCGCACTTTTAAAGTCCGCTTAACTTAAATGTGCAGCTTGACCCTCAGACAGACCCACGCCCGCCTCCCGCCAGCGAGCGCTAAGAATACGAGCACCAGAAGGGGAATCCGGGACTAGCTGCAACCTGACACCTTCCGCCGCTGACTGGCTGAGAAGCCTTGCTCCGCCTCCGCCGACCGAGCGACTCATTGCCCGGCCGTGCCTCCAGAACCCGGAATCCGGCTTTCTCGTAGGCTGGGCTCTCCTGCCAGTCATTCTGAAGGACGGGCTCTTCTCCCCGGCTTTGGCCCGGCCCCCTTTCCTCCTCCTCCTCCCACCCCCCGTGCCTATTGATATTATTGGAGTGTGGTGCGAGCGGCCGGTCTGCAGTCGGAGACTCGCAGGCAGCAAATACGGAGAGAAAAAGCGAGTAGGGCAAGGGGAAGAAGGCAGCCGGGGAGAGAGAGAGAGCTCTGGGCAAGAGCGCTGCGAAATAAAACACGTTACAGAACAAGCTCTTTAATCCCCACCGAGTGGCAGCAGCGGGAGCAACAGCAACCAGCGCACGGTCTCTCTCTCTCGAATATATATGTAATTAGATATATTTTAAACACCTCGTGCACCATGGTTTTTCAAAGTAGGCTCCCTTCATGGATTATTTTGTGTTGCGTCTGGCTGCTTCGCTTTGCACACACGGGGGAGGCACAGGCTGCGAAAGAAGGTAAGGCGATGCCGAAAACAAAAGTTTATCTCGTTGCAAGGGCTTCCTGGAGTGTTTATTCTTGCTCCCCGAGATTGCAACTGCATGCAGCCCCTTCTCCCCTTTCCCTCTCGAGCCCAGCAGAGATGAAAAGGGCAGCGCTGGGCACCCGCAGCCCCGTGCCGAGTCCTAGGCAAGGGAGCGAGCACCTCATTCATAGATGATAATGGATCCCCGTTGCACCCCGATTGTGTCTGCGTTGTCTGTAAAGAACGGCGCGTTTCCTATCAGGATTTAGGTCTGTAAGGTGTGCACGTGATGCAAAGCCCTGGGATGGTTTCAGGTCTGTGCAGGGCTGGCGAGGGGGTGGGGGCGCATATCGGTAGGACCGCTGGGGAGTTTCTTCTATCGCGATTAGGTGGCAACTTAAAACGTGGCTGATAGCGTAAGCAGTGCAATTCTACCCCGCTTCGATGCCCCACCACCGACATAAAATATGAAAAGATTCCGCCCACCCCCACCTCCCCGCTGGAGTTTGTGGAGGAATGAAGCTACTCCATGACTGCAGGGGAGTTTGGGGACGGAGGATGCGATCCCTTGGGGTGGGGAGCGAGGGCGCTTCTTTGGAGTCGCCCGTGTCACCTAGAGCAGCTCATCGGAAAGTCTGACTTGCCCGCTTCGTATTGATAGCAGGATCTGCAGCTCTCGGAGCGGCGGCGTTCAGTCCGAGAGGAAGGAGAGGGAGCAGGCGGAGCAGCCGCAGCCTCATGTAGAACTATTTGCAGCACATATGCAGTCTCCGTGCGTGTGTGTATTAGCTGTATGCACATTTTCACGAGATGTGCTTTGCCTCCCCCCCCCCCGCGCCCTCTGTTGTGCATAATCCATAGGCTGCTTCTGTGTATGGCAGGGAGCTAATCTATTTCCTCGGCGTCTTCCCTCTTGAATGGCAACCGGGGGCTTCGAAAACCACCTCCGTCGTTTACAAAACGTAGTTTCGCAGACCTGCGAAAGGAAACGGTTTCCCACGAGATGTAAAATACACCTCTTGCCTTGCCTTGAGGGAAATGTGAGGTGCTGTGAACATATATGTTCGAGGGGGTATAATGTCTTTGTGGGGCGGGGGAGAGGACCCCCCCCCCACTCCATACATTCTCGCTTTTTGAGTTTATAGGTAAAATGCATGGCTTAGCCTATAGTCGGAGCTAGGAAGGACGGGTCCTCCTCTCCTCGGTGGAAACGTGCCCTGGACCTAGGCAGGCGGAGAGAGGGCGAAATCAGGCGCTCTCGCTCGGCAGGCTGTGGAAAGTTTATCCGGAAGGCGGAAAACGCCGAGGGAAACCTGGCGAAAGGATGAGGAGGGGAGGGGAGGCGGCGGGCAGCGGGCAGCGGTGCCCCGGCTGGCTCCCGGGAGGGCGGCATCTGGGGTGGGAAAGAAGTCCGCATCTCCTCATGCGGTGCCCTATTGGAGGGGCGGAGGGAGGGACACCGGACAGACCGAAGCCGGTGTCACTTCAGCCCCCCCCCCCCGTTGTGTCTATGACTTGTGAATTGACTGGAGGGGGAGGGGGGGAGAGAAAAAACCCAACTCGTGTGTGTGTGGTGTGATCTCTGGAGTTCACCTAGGGCAGCCTCGCAAAACTCCTCTCCAACTTTGGAGACCCTGCTCAGTCCCCCTTCTGGTCCGGAGAGACCGGGGGGGGGGGAAATCGCCGGCCACTAAAAAAAAAAAAAAGATTCCATCGCTCACGGTGGTGTGTATGAAGGCCACCTTTAAAAGAAGGGGGGGGCTCGTGGGGTTTGGGGGGGGGAGAGGAAAACAAGCCTGTGGGGAAGAGGGGGAAAGGCACCCAGCCCCACGACTTCCTGACGTTCGTTTGCAAGGGGGACTCGGGTTCAGTGGCTATTGAGATTAGGGAGGGAGAGCCAGGGTCGCAAGCCTCCACATCTCGGCCAGCGGACGGGGATTTCTTCTCCGCTCCCTGGAAACAAATCCCGCCGGCTCAGCTCGGGTGCCGGTCGGGGAACTCCGCGTAAAAGGCTAAAGGGGGCGCTTGCGGAGGCGAAGGAGAAGGAGAAGCGCGGGAACGGGCTGCCCCCGCCGCGTCACTTCATTAGCTGAACGGGGACGGCTGCGCGAAGGGCGAAGGCGCAAGTCTTGCTCGCCTCCTGAGCCCGGGAGGGAGGGAGGGAGCATCCTCCTGGGTGCTCGGAGCAGTGCTGCCTCTTCTTTTTCAGTCGCCTGAGGGAAGGCTGGAGCCCCGAGGAGATGCTCCGCTTCCCTTTTCCTTCCTCCGGGCCAGACGAGTTCCCCGGACTAAGTTCCAAAACAGAACTCGCTTGTGCTCGGGGCTTGTTTTGCTCTGAGGCTTCGGCTGCGCTTGTTACTCGAGGCTAAGCTGCACTGAACTAGATGGGGCTTACTTCTGAGTAAAGGCTTCTGCTGTTTTCCAGGCCTGGTGCGGGAAAAGTAGTAAACAAGTGCCTCTGGGCATGTGCAAAGTGAGGCACATTCCCCGCTGGCAATGCCAAAGGGGCTCTTGGTTAGATTGTTAAAGGAGATTGCAGAAAGGAGTCTTCTGGCACATTCAGGGTTAGGGTAGGATGCACTGGTCACTGGTGAGAACAAAAAAGTATTGGGACACCTTAAAAATGTTTAATAGATATGCACTATTGAAGGTGTCCCAAGACTTCTTTCCTTTCCCCCTGACATACCTGATCACAGTGATCCCCCTGATCACAGTGTGTGACATCCATAGGGCCAAGGATCGATCCAAACCAGACGGTATGGCTCCCAGTCAGGCTTGTGTCCTAAACTGAACAGCAGTGGGGGGGGGGGGAGATATATTTTTATTTTATTTTGTAAGCTGGGGGGATGAGTTGATCAACCATTCAGAGAATAGCTATCAGGTGTGAAAATGTGTTGAGTAATTTCTTTGGCACTCACTTCAGTGTACTGTATCTGTTTGCCAGAGAGGGGAGAAGAACTTCAGAAAATGGCATAATAAAATAACATGCAAAAACTATATACCTTTATGGCAGAGCTTTCCATGCTGTGTGTTGCGACATATAATTGTGTTGGGTGCAGTGTGTCGGTGTGTCATGCAAACGCTCCCCATGCTCTTATGAGGGGTTTGTTTAACCTCTGGTTTTTGCTAGTAAAACTGAATTACTGTGTCACGAAATGCTGCATGTCTAAAAAGTGTGTCACCAACACAAAAAGTTTGGAAAGCTCTGCTTTATGAGTACCAAAGGTTACAATTGACCCCCCCCCCCAAAAAGTGGCTCCATAAGGTACAGCTAGTTTTATATAGTAGCACCACTGTTCATGAAATAGTTTTCTATCTGGCAAGTTACACTGGCTGTCCTTTATTTTTGAGCTGTTGATCAGTGGGGGATCTGACTACTGCCGCAAAGCTGGAATTGGCCGATGTGTGGGCTACAGATTTCATTAGAGGCCTTTCTCTAACAGCATCTAAAATGTATTTCATTTTCTGTTGTTATTGACCTGGTTTGAGTTGGTTGGTTTGTTGGAGGGACTGGTTTCTTTGGAAAAGAAAAACCTCTGTTTTGAGCACTTGGCAAAACTTAAGGGAAGTTTGCTTGTGAAACTTGAATAAAGGGTCCCTCAGCACCTGTGAAAGTATTTCTTTTTTCTCTCCCCAAAAAGAAGTTGTTTCTTTAAAAGTCAGTATCATAAAATAGGATTATTCTCATAACTTTGAAAAATCAAGTTAAAGCACACTAAGCACTTTAAAACTTGTATTCTGTGTACTCAAGACACAGAAGAGAGATACCCCTTTCACTATAATTTTGTGTACAATACATGTTTAGGTTGTTTGAGTACCGCTGGGAATGTTTAGTGCAATTAAAGAATTACAACCTGTTTTCAATAGATGTACTGATGGAGACATGGAGGGTTAAACCTGCACTATGACTTTTTTTAGCTAAGCTTATCAGCATGGTCTTTAATTAGCAACAGCAATACACAGAACTCTATTAACTCCTAGTTAGAGACCATGAATAGCTGAAGTCCCTTAGATACCTGGCTTAATTAAATAAATAATTAAATGAAAAGTGAAGCTATTTAAAGTTTGAGTAGGGCCTGAACTTCATTGAGAAGGCACGATGTAAGGATACAAAAAGATTCTTTAAAACAATATGCTTTCCACAATATACTTAAGTGTAGGGCTGCAACCCTTGGTGCATATTTATTTGAGAGTAAGCACCTAAGTGGGACTCTCACATTTGTGAGCATAGATGATCAGGTTAGAAGGCTCCATTCCTCTTTGGTTGGAAGTAATTTGAATTAAAATCAATAGTGATTACTCCCATTACACATGGTTAACACTGGATTACAAAATCAGACAATGCCTGAATATATTCCAAAAAGTTCTATTTTTAATGATGGGAAGTATATTTTTGCTTATTTCTCAAAATATGTCAACGTGCATGGATAGATTTCAAAAGGTACTCATGGCAAGAAGTACTTTTAAATCTAAGACTGCAGCCAGCTACACACTTGGGCGGGGATTTCAATATAATTTACTGCTAATTAACTGTGTAGAGAACTGCAGGCTGTATATTGATTTATATTAATTGGTTATTTTAAACTGAAAGGTGCTTTTGTTAACAGTCGATTAGTAAAATGTACTCTTGACTAAAACATGTCAATGTAAAAAAGAAAAAAAAGAAACACCAAGTTTGTATCTGCAGTTAGCAGAATGCTGCTATTTGAAATAATATTTCATTATTTGCAGTTTAAATACTGACCAACAGTTTTAAGAGGTGGTGTGGAACTAAATGCACTAATGTGTCAGTAAAGCTTTATGATAATACTCAATAGTACTCATATTCAGTAAATTATAAATAAATTTATATCACTACCCATGTATAAGCCCTTTTCTATTTTTATTTTGTTTATTGGACTGAGTCAGAAACTACTGTAAAATAACAATACTTCTAAGTAGCAGGTAAGTTTACAGTACTTGTAATTTATAACAAATTTTATAGGTAAAAAACAGAAGTGTAGTTTCTGTTTTGCTGAAGTGGTAAACCCCCCCACTCCAATTGCATTCAACATCTGTCAGTTTCATCTTCGTCTTTTTGAAATATATTTCCTGGATCTCAATATGCATATGCGCATTTTAATAATTTATTGTATAATGAAGAATTGTAAAGCTGAGATATATGTATATTTTTGATGATGAAAAGTTCCAAATTAACTGGCTTTATTGTTTTTGACATCCTGGTATAATATATTGTTTTATATACACACATAAACATTATTGTCACTCACATTCTCTAATACATCTTTGACTAGTACAGATCACAATAGGTTATTTCATAGTTAAAAAATTAAAAAGTAACTTAATGTTAATGTATATAAATGCATGTTGCATAAGAAATGTACTTTAATGAAAATTAAAATATTTTTTTTGTATTTTCTGTCATTTCCTGATAGAATTTTGTTTTATATTATCTAATAAATTATACCTGAAAAATTAGTCATCTGCATTTGAGGAAGTTCATCCAACTGCTCTGTGTTAATACTTTTTGAATTGATTTTTTAGGGAAAGATAATTTAATAAATGAAACTTGATTCTTAAAATAATTTTAACACAATTTTTTTTCCTCTTTCAGTAATATTGTTGGATTCTAAAGCACAACAGACAGAGTTGGAATGGATTTCTTCTCCTCCTAATGGGGTAAGTATACCACAAGAACAAGAACAAGAGAAAATAAATTGCACCAAAAAATCGCGCACACACAGTTTAAATTAAACATTTCCCCAAAATGTTTGTCAGTGTAACATTTTTCCTGGGAAAGGAGGTATAGTCCAAACCTGTGTTCTATAATTTAATAATACGAGTGTTTTCAAAACATGAGAAACATTTCAAGCATTTAATTTTTTTTTATAGAACTTAAAGATCAAGATACAAAAATTGCTGCCATTAAAGCAGAAATTTTATGTACTTATTTTCAGAACTTTACTTAACAAACATATCCTGATGTAGTTTGACATTACTTATATAATTAAGTCATTCCTATTTAGACTTTCTTTTTTTCGTTCATTTGGTCATATGAGAAACGCCCATCTCAGATCTGTTTAGAAACAATATGATGGAATGAAGGAATCTAGATTCTTCTAAAAATGAAACACCCTAGAAACTATATCATATGGGCAGTTTAAATAAGTAAGTGTCCGTAATAATTTTCCTCTGATGAAATTTTGATTTAATTAAAAGGGATTCTGCTGCCTCAGCACTTTGAGGATTGGGTTGCCCACCATTTAAAGTAGTTCTTAAATCACACAGTCTCTTTGAGTGCCTGTGAATAAAGGTTTGCGCAATCAATCCTTTAATCCAAAGCTTATAAAGAAATGTGGAACTGAAAGAGCATGAACTGTGAGTGGGGATACAAAAGTGTAACAAATCCTGTATATAAGAAGAATGAAAACCTGTAAGTGTCTTAGTTGAAAAGCAAGATCGTAAACTCAATCCAACATAGGGTAAAGGTAAGTTTGAAGGCTTTCGAAATGTAATGTGAGCTGAAAGTTTAAGACGAATAATAACTTCATATGCGTGTTGGGAAGAACAATTTTAGGTAGACTGCAGTAGTCCAACCTTCAGATAATAAAGTCATGGTCACATGTTTGGGGGCTGGGGATATAAAATGTTGATGAAAAGTGATGGGAATACACTTCAGTGGTAGTCCATGCTGTAAGTGTCATAGTTAAGATACTGATTAAAAGAAAAGCATTGTACCCCTGACAAAGAAAAAAATACTGGTGTCATCTAGCAAATAAAAAGGCACAATGTCTGCATTTATTATGCTTTTTTGCTGTATGCAGTAGAGTCCAAGCATTGTCAAGTGAACTTAACACGTTTTCAAGGAGAGGTTGACGGCTCTTGAGGAAAAAATAGTTTCAGTGTTCTTAGTGCATGTTCTGAAACCAAAGAAAATCAAACCAAAGTCTTCATTATTAATGGCAAAAAAGGCAATAATGTGTTTTCTTACATGTAATTCTAGAAAGTACCAGTAGCATACTTCTGATAATCAGCACATTTCTGCAATTGTTTATATACACATTAAAGCTGGAAGCTTAATATAATATATTGAAACATTTTATTTCAGGGTGATTGTCTCTTATGTCCCTACTTTAAGCTAAATACAGGCATCAGTTCTGGCTTAGATTGAGTTTTCAAATTAAGAAAAGGTAATTGCAGTTACCTACTGGTACTCAAACCAACGAAAGAAAGTAAATATGTACACTTAACTTGCAATATACATAATTTGTTTGAATTTTCAGTATGAAAATGTCTTCAGATGGTTTCCTTTCTCACAGTTATGACAGATAACATATTTCCCTCATAATACCAAACCTGGTGTTATGTACTGTTCTAAGCAGTGAAATGAGAAGAGACCATTGCTCAGTATACAAAGCATGTGCTGTACCACTGAAGATTGCAGACTTCATCCCCATTGAAAAAGAACTTTGGTTATAAGTGTGGGACAGTCATTTGCCTGCCAGTCAGTTGGCAATACTGTGCTATGTAGACCATTGGTCTGACTTAATATAATGTAGCTTCACATGATTCCTTTCTTAAAAGGAATATTAAGTTTCAGTGGGCAATTAGTTCAGCTCACTAAAGCAACAGTGTGCATTTCATTAAGCTAACATGTCGTATCATGCATATTGTAACATAAATACTGCAGTGCTTTGAAAATACAGTTTTATATTTACAACTTCTGTGCGTTTCAACATTTACAACCATAATATATTTTGCGGTAATAAGTTCCAGCATCAGTTCATCAATGTCTGCTTTTCTTAGAGCAGTGGACTAACACTAAAATGATCTCATTTGCTGTCAAATAGGCTTGTGAACTATTGTGTGATACATGGCTTTGAGCATGGTAGGCCAGTCTTCCTTAGTGCTTGCCTTCCATGAGTCATTAATAGTGATGACTGGGGTAGATATAATGCTGAGCAGCCCCTTAACCATGGTTAAAATGGCAGGGGTTTCACTTTTCTCTCAAGGGGAGATTGCAAGATCCCCCACTCAGCCCCTTCTGTCACCTGGTACAAATTCCACCTGTTCATTACCTATTGGCATTAACAACAATTAAGCACCCCATGAGCACAAAACAAAAGGAGTGGCTGATGCTGACCAGGGTTTGAAAGCGGTTAGCAAAACCTGAATAAGAGTTACTGTTAACTTCAGTTAATGTGAATACTGATCTAGCACTTAACTGCAAATAATAAGAGAAAGGAGAAAAACAGTTTCTTTTTAGGAGGGTGCATGCGTATGAGCTGTTCTTAATCATTAAGTGCTACAGATAACTGGTCCTGAGTAATGAATTGTTCCCACAAGAAGATGAGTGATTGTGACCCAACCTGAGTCACACTCCAAGGCCTGTTCAATGTTAAGGAAATAATACTGCCCCCAAAATAATAAAAGTCATTGGGTTGAATCCAGACTTGCTTTTCCATTTTTGAAAACGCTCTTTCTGTTCTTAGAATAAAATTGCATCTGACAGGGGTTACTGCTCCACAAACGTGATGTTTTCTTGGGTGGAAGTGAGGAGACGACTCTCACTTGTTCTTCCTCTACCCTGCAGCCCACAATGCCATCTCCTACACGCTTCTGAAGGGTCTCCCAAACTTCTTGAGTAGATTTGTAGAGGCATGGGGACTACAAGGGGTGGGGGGGGGAGGGATATGCAAAAATAGCCTTGACCTTTTGCCTGAAGGAGCATACTGTATGCCACTACTAACTTTTATATATTCCTTCGTTTTCAAAAACAAAATCTGAAAAGTTATACCTAGATAGTTTGCAATATAGATGTAAGCTTTATCTAATATCAGTTTCAATAGATAAGACAAATTTAAATGTCATTATTTTACCCCAAAGGGTTAATTCAGATTGCATTTTGGATATAATTGCAGTCATAACTTGATTATACGAAGCAATATAATCATGTAGTAATTCATCAAAGATAATTGTCTTGTATCACCTCATCCAATTGCAGGATCAAAGCTGTAAGGTGATAAGCCTGTCAGTGATAGGCTGTATGCCTTATGATGTTTCCCACATGGAATGTGGTAATTTTTCTTCATTTGTTAGATTTGGAAATATATTTTTCAACTAGCACTTTGGCCTTCCCATTGAACTATGTTCAATTACCTATTTTTTCATCGACCGACGAACCACCTCAATCTTCGCTCAAAACAGCTTTATTCATTACCTACAGGAGAAAATAGTATTATTTTCCTTCCTTCAGAAGAAAACACATTGAAATAAAGATAATCTCGACTAGACTAGCATAGCTGAATGATTTTTACAAGTTAAGAATTTAGGGACCTGAATTGTTACTGTGAACCAAGTAGGACATTGGGTTAAATTAAAAAATGATTTTCTTGAGTTTTTGCAGTTCATGTAAAATGACTATGAAGGAAAAATAGTAGTTTCTGTTTCAAACAATTAGAATTGATAACAGTTGATTTCTAATGTAAACTTTCTGTTCTGATTTCTAATATTCAAGGAAGTAGAAATCTAAGGATGCAGTCCCTAATTATTAGAATGCCTCCATGCTTCACTGGATACCATGTGCATACCTTTGTAACACAGAGACTTTTTACCTACTCGAAATTCCACATAGCATACTTTTTTACTCTTGGACAGCTGCAGAGAGGCTGCATAGCAGATTGTAGCCCCAATATTGCAGCCTTTGTTTGTAAATTTACATCTTTCTAAAGGCATTTTGTTTATTTTCATACCCCTGAAGTTTTGATTGATTTTGTAGAATGGAAAGCCCATAACTCAGCAGTAGCCCCATGGACCTGCCTGCCATTTCTCTGTATCAAATGTGTTGTGAATCTGTGCCTATTGAATAATACGATTCAGAGACTATGGCTGGGATCCAGTGTGGTTGTGTAGGAAGCTTTAGTGAAGCCAGCAGCGCTTCTAATTGCAACCTCCCTGAGCTTGTCTGAGAAAGTGATCTGGAAAAATCTGCCATGTCAGACACAAACTCTTTAGATCTTGGCACACAAAATTTGTGTGTGTTGTTTATTTATTTATGAAAGTATTTATATACCACCCTTTCCTAAAATACCAGTCCTGTGTAGAGCAATATAAAAACATAGCCTTTCTCTTTCATTAAAAGTAGTACAGAACATCATTAAAATGACCAGCTACTCCAGAAAATGGTAAACAACTGTATATGCCTAGTGCCATAAAATCTTCAAGAGATGCATAGAGGTCAAAAGTGAGGATGTCTGCCAAATCACAGTTGGAAGAGTGTTCTCTATAGTCTTAGTTTTCTCCTTTAATTATTAAGATTGCAGACCATAGTCCATGGAGTCAGTGACAAATTTCTCCCGGTTTTTTCCGTCAGATCTAGAGTACCCATTTAATGCAAGATGAAGTAAATGGATACAGTCTGGTTATAAAAACATTCATATAGCAATTTAGTGTGTCCAAACTGTTTCACTTAAAATACTGTATCTTGTAATCCTTGCAACAAACTTGTAAAGTAGTTTGGTATTACTCACAATCTGTATCTTAGATAGGACAGAGGGTAAAACACAACTTGCATAGTTCAGGTAAAATTGAGAACCAGGGCTGCTCACTCCTTTGGCTACTACAGTATACTAGCTCTCCATGTAAATGCTTTTCATATTGCTAGGGTTTGGAACAGATTCATCACCACAGTTCAATTCCCTCTCCCCCCCAATATTTTTGAGAAATATGCTTTATTGTTAAGCATGCTAAAATGTCCTATTTTAATATGAATAATTATTTCTTTTATGTTTTAGTGGGAAGAAATTAGTGGGCTGGATGAAAACTACACGCCTATACGAACGTACCAGGTATGCCAAGTCATGGAACCTAACCAAAATAACTGGCTTCGGACTAACTGGATCGCAAAAGGCAATGCACAAAGGATTTTTGTAGAACTAAAATTTACTCTGAGGGATTGTAATAGCCTTCCTGGAGTCCTGGGAACATGTAAAGAAACTTTCAACTTGCATTATTACGAAACAGACTATGACACTGGCAGGAGTATCAGAGAAAACCTGTATGTAAAAATAGATACTATTGCAGCTGATGAAAGCTTTACCCAAGGTGACCTTGGGGAGAGAAAGATGA
The DNA here is from genome assembly GCF_964106645.2 of Podarcis pityusensis. NCBI lineage: Eukaryota > Metazoa > Chordata > Lepidosauria > Squamata > Lacertidae > Podarcis > Podarcis pityusensis. Next base: position 44,591,437 of record NC_138026.1, on the reverse strand, counting down.
AACTTAACACAGAGGTGAGAGAGATTGGACCTCTGTCCAAAAAAGGATTCTACCTTGCATTTCAGGATGTAGGTGCCTGCATTGCTTTGGTTTCTGTCAAAGTATACTACAAGAAGTGCTGGTCCATTATTGAGAACTTAGCTATTTTTCCAGATACAGTGACTGGGTCAGAGTTTTCCTCCTTAGTTGAGGTACGAGGAACCTGTGTCAGCAGCGCAGAAGAAGAGGCTGAGAACTCTCCTAGAATGCATTGTAGTGCAGAGGGAGAATGGTTAGTACCTATTGGAAAGTGTATCTGCAAAGCTGGTTTCCAGCAAAAAGGGGACACGTGTGAACGTAAGTAGCAAAAAAAATACTTTTATGTATTCCCCTACTGAAAATTTTACTGTCTCTTTTTTTTAAAAAAATGACTTTTGAATGAAAGTGTTGCGTTATTTAGTTCAGATATCATGAGCCTTGGAATTGTTATGCTTCACACTAGCTGGCGTAGATCAATTGCATTCAAGGGTGGAAGTCAACAATTGAACGTTGCATTTTGAAAAGGCTGTTAAACTGACTATGCAGAGCACGGTTCATCTTTACTAATGATGTGACACGCACACTGTAAATGCAGTTACATAATGCTATTTTACAAGAAATAGGCCAAGGAGGACATTCTTCAGAATACCCTTGAAGAAATCACAACTTGCAGAAAAGATACCATGAACAATCTTGTGTGTGATGAATGCTTGTTGCTTATTCTGAGTGGCTTATTTGCAGGAAACTATACAGAAACTAAAACTAAGAGTATAATGCACTTGTGATTAATTAGCCACTGAAAAGCTTTTTGGGGATGCATTAGCGTTAAGGTCCTAGGGATGGCTGTAGGAAAGCTGCTATTCAGAAAGGGAAACAAGTCACAGCATGCATGGTTTCCTCTGCACCCATATCAGATCTGGTTCCTAAAGGTTTGATTCTACGTGGTTTGATTCATTACACAGGATTCTAAAATGCAAACACGTTTTATTTCTGCAAGTTTGCCACAGGTGGATTTTATACAGTGTGATATTGACTTTAGATCTTTGCAGGACTGAAAAAATCTTCCAGTATTGAAGATGCAGAGACTAAGAACCTGTGCATTAAACTTGGGAGATAGTGTTAAGAATTGTAATATGAAACTACCCATGCAAATCTGTTAGAAGTATCATAAATACTGCTAACTTTGACTTTAAAAATAATAATAATAATAGGTGACTTGGGATGAACAAAGGTTTATCATAATAGTAATGGTAAACACTTCTTTAGTATTTGCTTGGTTTTTACCAACTTTTAATTATCACTGTTGTTTCTGAAGATAAACATATCTTCCATAAAAGTGAGAATATTGTTTAAAACGAAATGTTGAGACCAGTGTCTAGACATTAGAATTCTACTAAATTAAACAGTCTTCTTGATTTTAGACCTCAATGGTATTTTTAGTTGAGGCATTAAATGATAACTTGTTTTTAAATTTCTCTGTGTTCATTTTGCAAGAATACTTCTCATATCTGGCCGGCTGCCAATGAAACTGCTAAGACAATATGCTACCCTGGAGGTGATCCAGGTTTCATTTTGTGGGGGTTTTTTTGGTCTTCCTCTCCATCTCTTTGTTCAAAAATAATCCTGATAAGTTTCAAAATAAGCCCATGTATGTTAGATAGCTACTAACCCTATTTATTTATTTATTTATTTAAGTCTATATACCGCTTGATTGTAAAAACAAAACAAATCTCAAAGCTGTATACAAAAGATAAAAGCTGTAAGCTCTTTTATGTTGGAAGGACATGAGGTGTCTTAAATGCCTTTAGTCAGCTGGCTCATTCTGATACTAGTTAGAATTTTCTGCTTTGAGAGCATTAATGATAAACTTTGTAGTAACTTATAATGTAGCTGGAAGAATGGTACATTCACTTTGAAGGAAATTGAACGCAACATTAATGCAATTTGTTCTTCTTACTGTCAAGTTTTATAGTGTATGAAGCAGAATCAGGCTTTAACTGATCTTTAAGGTCTGCATCCTGCAATCACTTTGGATGTGTTAGCAATTAATAATTAACCTCATTGGGTCAAGTGAGTAAAATAGTGAATGTTTACATTGCAGTCCACACTTGGTCACCCTAGCTTTGGCCCCCATCTACAGATGTGCAGCAAGGTCTTCGTGTGCAAAGCTTAAAAAAATAATCACCTGTTTTTTGGGGAAACGGTAGGGTCTGAATTTATCTCCGCTCCCTATAACACCATCTCTTTGGTTCTACGAATGGGTCTGATCTATCAAAGGAAAAGTCCTAGCTTCTGAGTGAGAGGATCTAGGAAAGGGCACTGCCCATGTTTCCTTTGTATACAGAAAATGATTTTCATAAGAAAAACCTTCTTTTGTGTGCACCTTCCCTTTACTAAATTAAAGTGATTATGTGCATAGAAATCTGATTTTAATGGAATTTACATAGGCCTCTGTGTTTTGGGGGTTATTATGTACATAGTTTACATTTTGTTTAGATATATCCATTCTACTTCTAAAATATTTTGAGAGAATTATTAATATTCCATAACTACAATCACAAACACATTTTCTGGGAGTATGATTCATTGAACACAGTGAGACTTACTTTTGAGTAAATATGCACAGCATTGTGATATTAAGGCAGACATTGCAATTCTTGCTAACAGACATCCACCAAAGAAAAAAAAAAGCTGTGTTGCTGTGTTCTTCCTACAGTCATAGCACAACCTTTGCGGAAAATTTATATAAATTCCAGCATATATGTTGTGGTCTTTTATTCTGCGTCCAATTAACCAATAGGATTTAGCCATTTGTGTGGCCAGATCTGTACCGTTTCCTAATATGTTTTGTTGTTATGGTGTTTTAATTAGTATTTTGAAATTGAATATATTTGCATATTGCCAATATAGATATCTTTGTGTATTTTCATACATATACATATATTATGCAATAAAGAAGCTAATTCAAACTTAAAGGAATACCTAAGAAAAGACTTTCTCACTGACTATATTTTCAGTGTGGTGCATAATATGTTTTTTCTTTAGACGGAAACTATATTCAGGTTGAAATGAGGCTTTTTTTCTGGGTGGGAAACTTTGAGAAGTGCTGATATAATCCATATTCCATATGTTCTGTGTTATTTAAAAAGGAAAATAATACTCATTTGCTCACACATGGCTATATAATATTTCATATGCTAGGAAGCACTTCTCAGTGTGCATGAAATATATATGAAAATTAATTTGGCATTGTGTCTGAAAAGTCAGACTTCCAATAAAAGCAAAACTGATCTACTCTTCAGTTCAGCTGCTTCATAACATGAAGAAATAGTTGTCTAAAACATGTGAAAGAGGTATGGTCTTTTTTGTGTCACGCGGCTTACGTGCTGAAACAGCATTCAGTGCAATGTGACACTGCTGTTCTGAATAGTTTTAAAAATAAATTTAAAAACCTGATTTACCCATAAAATGCTTTAAATATGGCCAGGTCTTGTGCTGTCCATTTGTTTCTAGGTAATGTAGATATTATGAAATTGAGAACTGCTTGATATTACAGGTGTAAGGATATCACTGTCATTTGGTTCCCACACTTACATATATGTACAGTGTTATAATTTGTGTGATGGAGAAGACGGTGCACTGCACCTTCTTCCTTCCACCACACGCAGAATATATAGTATGAGAAAGGTGGTCCTGGTGGAGGCTAGTAATGCATGGAGCCATGATCTGTGTGGTTTTTCCCCTAACAAAAAGGATAACTCTACAATGAAATGAAAGAAAGTGAAATGTATATGAAGGAATACGTTGGACAAATTTGAACGGCATATGAGATGCCTTTCTGGTGTACTTTGACTATAACAACATTTCCCCCAAACAACAGCTGCTAATATCACCTGGGAATCTCACTCCTTGCCCAGATGGCATACATAAATTTTTGCCCCATCCCCTTCTTCCCACTTGTTTTTCCTTCATCTGGTTGCCTTCCCTTCCCTCTTATCTTGATTGAAGACACAAGACTGGGTTTTCAATTATTCTGCAGAATCCAAAGACTGTAAGACAGGGACATAATTTAATTATCAAAAGCTCCCCATCCCCCACCCCGCCGATAATTATGTACCGCACAAAGAGTTGGTTTGTATCTGTGCTTTACACTTTTACATTTTGCTCTGATTTTAGTTATAATTATTGCCCTTTATTTCAGTTATTTATTGTTAATGAAAAATCCCAGCAAATAAGTAAACAAAGCTACACTACTCCTCTGAGGGATGAACAGCGCTTTATCTTTGTGATAGTATGTTGACAAACCTGAGTTTGCTGTGATAGCATTTGTGTGTGGGAGAAGGTGATTATAGAGATGGACTGAGAGGCTGGAGGATTGTTTTACCATGCCTGCATCTGTCAGTTCTCGATAATACTGGCCTACCTTCCAGTTGTTATAAGGATTACTAAGATAACACATGTAAAGTGCTTTGCAGTGTTCAACGTGAATGCTAAGCGAGTAAGCGGGAAGTGAGCTATACTAGTGCATAATCTCATATCATGACCATTGAACTGGATAGTGGTTTCAGTGCTGAAATTTGGTTTTAAGAAAGCTGTCATATAGAAGTGAGCAGAGGTGCTGGAGATTCAGAGACTTCATATACCTTCCAGTGTGCATTTGGTATGCAAAAATCTCTATCTTTTGTATGTTGCATTTCCCACTGCGCAGAGCAGTGGATGTCCAATATATATGTTTCCAATGAGAGCAGGGCCCTTTTTGAGCTGTAGCAAGAGAAACAACCAGAAACCTGTACTTTGAAGTTGCATCCATATGTGTAGTGAGGAACATTAATGTCCCGGAACAGGAGAAACAGGTAGCTTGCTGTGAAAGGTCAGACACCAGAGAAGCAATTCTTTTTATTCTCAAGTGATGAAGAAGTTTAATTGTTATATATCAATATTACAATGCTTTCAAAGTTCATTCATTATTTCGTTTTGTTTGTATGCCGCTTTTCCACACAAAAAAATATGCTCAAGGCAGCTTGCAACAAAGAAAACAGGAAGGCATTTCAAAGAAACACTACAAAAGCAATTTCATAATAATATAGCAAAACAATAGCAGATTTAACAACATGCCAAAAACAAACAAACACATTTTGATACTAAGGCTATAGCTTCACCTCATTCCTAGAGACCCCCCTCCCATTATGTTGCTCACCGACCCTTTCCTTCAGCAGCTTTTTATAAGTTCTGGTACGATTGTTTGAATTCTTAGGTGCAGTGTACATACTGTTCTGTATCTGCGCGTTTCCATTGCTATAAACACTGGAAAAGACATGACTGGAATAAGAAATGCCAGAACTCAAGCATTCAGAAGCTGAAATTAAGGTGGAAGGAGGAACTGGAAAGGGGTGGGGGGATTAAGAAAACCCAGTCAGGGCACTGTAAGCATTCCATGCATGAAACAAGTGGAAGAAAAAAGATTTATGTGATGAATATTTGCATGATTGGGCAAAACATTCCAAACCTGATGCGCTACTGAAAGATGGAATCATGCACTCACTTTCACCCAGCTGTCAGTCCATTTGTATTGATTAGCTCAGGAATTCTAATACAAGTCTCCTTTTACCTGAGAAACCATGGAAATTGTGCTCTCTTTGATCTTTATCTGGGCCTGAAGCTACTCTTATATTTATTGCCACTTAAGACTGTAGTGTAAAAATCAATTATTGCTCCCTCACTTTTAGCATTAATAATACATGTGCTTAATGTTTTCCCTCCATTGTGCAGGCCCCACATTCAAATGGTAGTCTAGTTTATTAAAACCAATAATATGTTCATAGAATGTGGACATGTAGTCATTAAGTCTGAAAGGTTATGAATTAAACTGTTTCAATTTAATGTGCTGTAGCAGACCAAAAAGAATTTCTGTAAGTGGCTTACTTATTGCGTGGTTGTAGAAATTGAGACTATTTTTTATTTTTTATGAACTTTTATTCCTTCAACAGGGAAACTTGTGATTTTAAAATATTTTTGCTTGGTCTTTTTAAAATTAATCAAGCTACACTGAAACTGGGATTGGAGCAAAAATACATGCAAAATATCATATTTCAAGTAACTGGTGTGTTTTTTTAAAGCCAGTTGTTTGAAGAAACTCTGTTGTAAGCTGTATAAACTCATGTAATTTCATTTCATTCAAGAAACCAAATGGTCAAAATAGATGCTGTTCACAGCATTTACTAGTAATGCAGTAGTTACATCTGTGCATATTTTATAGGAAGAAATTAACTGGTATTGATCTTTCCATGTTTGAGCTAGTGCAATTCTGATAGCTTCGTAGGGCCCAGTATTGCCAAACTTCTGCATATGAGGTTCTGATGTAGTGTGAAATCACATATCTCTGAAAGCACTACATGGCTATATGTGGCGAATGAGAGATGGGCCTTGTCATTACAGATTAATTTGATTGTGGCAGCGAATAGCCTGGTTCACACAGTGCAAACCCTGTGCCTGTGGGTTTACTTAACATATGTGAGTAGGGGCCCTGGAATATGGAGTATTTGTGCTAAGCGCGCTTCATAGGACAGGTAGTGCTGGTCCTTTGGCCAAGCAAAACAGCAATGCCAGTTGCCAGTCATGAGGCCAAGTAATACTTCCAGCCCCCTGAAAGTTACTACTCTGGCGTCTCCACCTTCTGTCTTTTAGATTGCAAGTTCCTAGGGCCAGATACTTGTTTTTCTTCCCTGTAAGTTCCATATATCTTGCTTTGAAATAGTAGTAATTCTTAAGCAGCTTACCAGAAAGTAAGTTTGATTCCAAAGGCCCAGGTTTCAAAAATATATGCTGAGGAATGTAGGCTTCCACAGCCTTTTAGTTTCAGCCATACTACTGGCCTTTGTTAAAAAAATTGCTACATTGTGAATCAAAACTTTGAAGTCAGAATACGCAAATGCAATCTGATAAAATATCTGGAGTGCAAGAGTAGCCAGAACTGTGGATTTAATTCGCTGTGGCTGGCAGATGGCTGGCTACAAGTTTAAGGCTGCAACCATAAGTACATTAATAGTGACGAAACTTGTATAGGATGTCACTGCATATAAGTCTTGCAGTGATAAGACTGGATGGGCAAGTTATCTAGGTTCCCTAAATCACACATTGTCTCTTAGGTATTATTGGTGTATAGGATATTTGAACCATTAGTGAGGGTTGGAAGCCATAAACCTTGCCCTAGTAGATAGCAGGTACAATGTATACACAAGCAGTTGTGGCATGGTACCGTTTTCTTGTTTTCAGCTGCAGTGCTCGCATACGTTTAAGAAAGCATAATAGCAGTAATTAAAATTCAGTAGATACCAGTCTTACTGCTTGTTACCAGTCCAAAAAATGGAGTCTAGGAAAACAGTGAGGTTGATTGATGGTGATATTCTGAGAAAATGTACACAAACAAGCTGCTTAGGTAACTTGAGCACATGAAACCAATGTAGCATAAGCTCAAAGATCCTCTCAGCAAGATCTGATTCTTAATCTAATAAAGTTGCAGCCCATTAAACCTCATTTATGGTCTCTACATCTTCTTTCTGACTCCTGGGGCAAAATGCAGAAGCCATTTGATAATTTTTATTCAGCGACCATCCAGAGCAAATGAAGTAGCTACTGCAAAGGCCAAGTAATTTAATATGTCAGAATATCCTTAAAAAACATTACCACCATGTTTAGAAATCACAGGGCTCTTGTGCACGTTGAAGAGTACACCTCCTTAAAAAAGAAATAACTTAACATAAAGCAAATTCAGCATTCCATACTGCCAGCTAATAATTAACTGGCTGATGGGATTTATAGCCATAGTCCACCTGCTGGCTTGATGTCTGGAGGCTTGATATGTCCAAAAGCCTTAAGTGAGATATCAAATATCAACCCAGTCTCTTCTGTTATGGATCAAGTATTCCATTGTCAAACACTTAATCCTTGCACTCAAGTCTGTATATTTGCTTTTATTCATTTTGGATTTTTGTGTGTGCAGAAAAGCGGCTTGTCTCTTCTTTTTCACTTATCACCCCTACTTGGAACAGCTACACTCCAGAGAACCCAGTCTTGAATCTCCAGCACAGCCAGTTCCGGCAGAGCTTGGATGTCATTGCTGATTCGCACTGTCTTCAAGCTCCACGTTCCCCAAGAAATTAAGCATTGTCCCCATGTTACCCCAAGAGATGTCTAGGCATATTACCTATTTGGCAGCACATGATCAGCCAGTTTTATAAGAGATTAAAATAAATGCTTACATTGGATTACGGCCTAAATAACAGATTTAGGGGACAAACACATTCAAAGCTATCAAATACAATTTGTACAGTGTGACTCTGTACAGACACACTGTCACAAAATGAAAGTTATTTTCCCTTACGTGGTTTCTGGATGGTCCAAATAAAAAGTCCCTTTAGGCATAAACAGCTTGCTTTGCCTTAAGATCAAAATCAACCCAACACAAATTTCATGCTCACCATTTGTTGTTTTGTTTCCTTCTGGACTAAGCCATGTATAAAGGAGCCCCCCAAATGGACTTCAGATGGGAAGCCCAGGGCAGGCAGAAATGATGCACTTCTCTACCACTTCAAAATTTCCTGTTTGTGGGAGTGGAGAGGGGGAAAGCTCACATCCTTTTTGAAACACAGAACTCCAGTTCCATTAAAAGGCATATAGGGCCAAGGGGATGGAGAAGGGTTTTTCCGTGCGCACTTTAGAGACATCAAGGTATATAGGGTGGGAAGAAAGTGCACTGCAATTTCATATTCTGAACCCCACCCCATCTTTGTACGGGATTGCTTTGTACCTCCTCGTTCAGTCATTCTAGCTTTCATTGCTGATGATTTGAAGAGGCAGCTGCTGGCTAGATGGAGGAAAGAGTCTGAGGAGTGTTACTGAATGCAGTGAGTAACTATTGGGTAGAAGTTAGAAGGAATCTGATGCTTAGCCAGTCTCAGCTTTGCACAGCAACAGGCAGCTTGAAATGTATGGTGAGCGCAAAAGGTAAGATTGCTGCGGTAACAAAGGCACAACCAGGGACATGTCTCTCTGAGTGAGGAGAAAAGGAAGGCAAGGGCAGAGGAGGGGGAGGGAGAAAACTTGAAGTGAAACTTAGCTAGCATAGAATAACTTGTTGCCTACAGAGATGTAAACAAGTTTTAGAAACCAAAACCAAAATCGTCAGGCATATGAAAGAACAGGAAAGAACCAGGCAGCCTGAGTTACCCTAATAGAGACAGCTGCTTCTGTCTTTGGAGCACCCCTACCTGGCCTGCTTAGACCTATGTAATTGGAAAGAAAGCTATGTAGTGTGTTTGGAAATGCTCAGAAGAGGAAGAAGTATGGAATTCTGATTACCAGACTTAAATGTATGGTTGTCATGGTAACTGGATGGCACATTTGAGTTTATCTTCACAAGTTGTCTGGTGCATAAAAAGAATCATTTGTAATTAGATTGCTAATGAATTTTCTTGTCCTTTTCTACCAGGAAATTACTTGTGTCTAGGGCAACTTCTGCACATGGTTTATGTTGCTGGATCAGGAACTGCATATACACAGCTAGCAGCAGACACTGATCTGCACTGTAAAACACATTTGGATGTTAGGAGTTTAGCATAGCCCACATTCACAGTACAGGCATGTCTCCGAACACAGTCTTGTTTCATTTTTGTGGACATAATCTGATGCAGTGTTTTATGTTACACCTCCCCTTCTAAGTGTTTCCAAAGCCCTTCATAGATGTTATCTTGCCTTTCCTTACAACAACCCTAGAAGTTCAGTACAGTGGTACCTCGGGTTACAGATGCTTCGGGTTACAGACTCCACTAACCCAGAAATAGTACCTCAGGTTAAGAACTTTGCTTCAGGATGAGAACAGAAATCGTGCTCTGGCAGCACGGTGGCAGCAGGAGGCCCCATTAGCTAAAGTGGTACTTCAGGTTAAGAACAGTTTCAGGTTAAGAACAGACCTCCGGAACGAATTAAGTACTTAAGCCGAGGTACCACTGTACTATTATCATAATGTTAAGAAGGGAAGTGAATTGATGAGATTTCTAAGGCTAGTGAGTTCATGAATATAGTGAAATTTGAGATGGGGACTATGAGCTCAGAGCTTATTGTCATGACCACTTTACTACACCCACGCTCAAATTTGGAAACATAAGAACAAATTTAGCGGACAGAGCTAAGCACATGCTACATAAATCAGTGTGTCTTAAAAGCAATTAACTTCATTATATTAATTAATTAATAGTATATTAATTCAATAGATTTTATTATTCAAATAACACTATCGGTGTACATAATTTTTATAGAGGAGCTGTGCAAGGAGTTATGATACAGCGGACATCCACACCTTTCAGAGGCATGGTGGAGGCAGAGTTGGGCCACCCAAGAGAAGTCTAGCATCTCTACTGAGCCAGCCTAAAAAATGTAGATTTTATTGCTCCTCCCACCTTTTGTTCTTGCTGGCATGAATGGCAGGGCTCATCTGATCTGTTTTCCCCCACTAAGAGCCCAGAGTTAGTATTACTCTGTAACAAAGAGAAGGAAAGGAGAGTACAGAATCAATGAAGGTGACCAGTTTACATTATCCCACTTCTGGTTCTTATCTCCAGCCAGAATGGTGCCTGAATGTGTATAACTGCATTTTTATGCATAACATGCAGTCATACAGGTTTAGGCACCATTTTGATTCGAGTTAAGAATTAAAAGGGGTGCAAGCTGGCCACCTTGATTTTGCAGAAAAAGAAGCTGCAGGGTATCACTCCAGAATATGTTCATAATAAAGATTTACCCTGCCATTACCAAAAACCACATCCCCACTTCCTTTCTCCTTCACAGGTGCTATTTACAGAAAACTACAGCTTCAGTGGCAAGTAGCAGCTAGGGTGGGCAATTTTCATCAGGAAACCAGCCTGGGCCTCCAAGCTACATCAGGAGAGCCCATAACTGCTTTTTCTAAAAATAAATGTGACCAGTTTAATAATATTTATTGATAAAAACACATGAATTGCCTAAATTGAAGGATTTATGTTACTTAACTTTATGCAGCTTTGTATCCATTGTTGTTAGTTTCAAGTCCAATGATTTTCTGTCACATGTATTTAATAGTATGGGTGCGTGGTGTGTTAGAACTATAAGCAATTGCACACTAATGAAGTTTGGTTTGAGTTGGTCTGGTGTGTTGTTAAGGAATAAATATTGAGTTTCAACAGACATTCAAATATTCAGCAGAGAACTTTTTGAAAAAGAAAACTTCTAATGCACAGTATACATGAAAAATGCACAGTCTGCTTTCACATCAGATCTTCACAATTCTGTAGTTTAAGATATTTATTTGTATTTAATTTTAGGAAAGAACTATCATTCATTTTTCATTAACGTTGAGGAGATAACGTACTGTTAGCTGCCAGTCAAAAATGGAGTATAGGAGAATATACTGACATTGATTGATGGACATGTTCTGACACTACACACATACAGTCTATTTAGGTCATTTGAGCATGAGGCCAGTGCAGCATAGCTCCAAAGATTAGAAAATAATCCTTTGCTTGAGTTATTCCAGGATATGTGAAAATTCACTTGACACCAGAGTTTTCTAAACCATTTCCTCCCATTAAGAACTGTGTCTACTTTGATATGGCAAATACCATCAAGGTGGTTCTTCCACAAACTAAGACAAACACCAGCTTTTCTGTATAAATTCTATTAGTGGCATATCCCTTTACAATGGGCATTTTCAATTTCTATCATGTTCCTTTTTAGCAGAAAATACATTGAAAATCAGATAGTAAGGGTGAAAATAAGATGCTAAGGCTGTGCACAGCATATATTCAAGTGTGAGCTTCAATGTAATTAATTAATTTATTTTAAACAGAGTTTCCACAGCTGCCTTTGAAAAGGAAGAAGTTTATAGGCACCCTGCTGTCATCATGGAACTTTCCTTTCCTTGTATCACTGTGGGTGGCTTTGGGCATGTTAACCTGTCAATTAAGGATCCCTCAGGAGCAATTTATGGTGCCTTGAAAGAAGTTGCACCTCTTGAGACTGCTGCACTCTGGGGCTGATCATTATATGAACATAGGCAGAAATCATCCAGTGACAGCCTGCAGCTGGTCATTCAATTGCATGCTCATCGAGGAGCAACTGCTTCCATATATCAGAGGCATGGTCAACAGAACCCCTCCTGGGCTGCTCTGGGATTGAAATTCCTCATTGCCATAGGTTTAGGGATTTAGGGACGCTGCTTTGCCATAGTAGACCGAGAACTGTTTTATGAACATTCTAGATATTTAGAGGCTATAATTTACTCCACATTTTCCTGTGTGGATATTTAATCTTCAGTGAATCTACGCGGCTCAGATTACTTTCTCCTTCCCTAGTCAGGTCAGTTCTTCATGCATTCTTCATTGAAATCAGAACAGTGTTCTGGGGTGGTAATTTCAAATGCTTTATTTGGTTTTATTAATTATACTTCCGGGCAGATTGTCAGTGGTCTTTGTGCTTTGGAATGTGCCAGAATTCTCCCATCCTTCTGCCTTCAGCTATTAGTGCAACATAGTACTGAGCAACCTAAGCCAGTAACTTCTTCTTTTCCCCTCCCACCGGAATTTCCTTGGAATCTACTGGTAGGCTTTGATCTGCCATTTGGAAACTATTTTGCTAACGTCTCAGGAGGGTGTGTGATAGTAACCCCATGATGTCACCTTTTCCCTGTTTGATCCTAGGAATTAAAAGCCAGCCTTAACTTCCAGGAGTTAGGCTTTGGTTTACTCATATTATTTTATTTTTTGTATACAGTGGTACCTTGGGTTACATACACTTCAGGTTACATATGCTTCAGGTTACAGACTCCGCTAACCCAGAAATAGTACCCTGGGTTAAGAACTTTGCTTCAGGATGAGAACAGAAATCATGCTCCTGTGGCACGGCAGCAGCAGGAGGCCCCATTAGCTAAAGTGGACCTCCAGAACGAATTCAGTTCTTATTCTTAACCCGAGGTAAAAGGTAAAGGGATCCCTGACCATTATGTCCAGTCGTGACCGACTCTCAGGTTGCGGCGCTCATCTCGCTTTATTGGCCGAGGGAGCCGGCGTACAGCTTTCGGGTCATGTGGCCAGCATGACTAAGCTGCTTCTGGCGAAACCAGAGCAGCGCATGGAAACGCCATTTACCTTCCCGCCAGAGCGGTACCTATTTATCTGCTTGCACTTTGATGTGCTTTCGAACTGCTAGGTGGGCAGGAGCAGGGACCGAGCAACGGGAGCTCACCCCGTCATGGGGATTCGAACTGCTGACCTTCTGATCAGCAAGTCCTAGGCTCTGTGGTTTAACCCACAGCGCCATCCATGACCTGATACAAAATGTTTTGATTTTGAATGCTTTCCTCAGTTTTGAAAATAGTTTGGCATGCAACATGGGGAGTTGTTAAGAGAACAACTTCTAAAGCCTCATTGGAATCATGGAACTAGTTTCATTTTTCTTTGGATCCTGGTTTTGGGCATCATCCCTGCATTGGCATTCATGTGAGCAGTTTGTGCGAGCTGAAAGCTCATGAGTGTCATCACCATAACATAGAGTGTTATAGAAAATGTAGGTCTTGTAAGATATTTATTAAGGAAAGATATGAGAAGCTGCTTTATCCTAGGTTCAGCTCATCTCTGTAGTTTTTAACTGCCCACCCTGATCTCCTTAGGGTCTGAGGGATAAAGTGCTTCCTAGCTCTGCTTCAATAGATCTTTTGTGCAGCAATGTCTGGATTGAATTGGGGGTTGTTTCGCATGCAAGGCATGTATTCAAACACTGAGTTACCACCTTTCCTTTTCATTACCTTTGAGAAAGTAATGCTTATGAATTGCCTACCTCACCAGGTCTGTTTGAATTATTCATGCAAATGATAATCCCCTGGTTTAGTAAGGAGTTGGCACCTTTATGCTGATTATATGTCAGTTGATAAAAGTGTGAGGACCTGATCTTGCAACTTTTTATCAAACAAAAATGTCAAGAAGCTGGGGGAGTGCTGCATTAGACATTTTAAAAAAGTGACCTTTATGGTTTTAAAATGTAACTATAGGTTTGTATTTTGCGTTTTGTTCTCTGAAATTGTTTTATAAAGCAAGAGTACCAGGGATCATTGATTGCACTCTTAGGCACTTTGTGCAGTTCAAATAACAAAGTATGTGGGGTGTTGTTGTTTTTTTTGGGGGGGGGGTCTTTCCTCCCTCCATGAATCAAAGCACTATGTAAGTAGCAACACTTCCAAATCAAATCAGGCCCCCTCACAAAGCCTTGTGTCACTCTGCTGCTTCTGTACAGAATAGCTATGTTTTCCTATATAGTTCTGTTTCTCCAGGTCCAGGGTATTTGCAAGAAGCTGTCCAAAATATTGCCTGTAGAGCACTGAAGGGCTTTTAAATTTTGTTTTAAGGCACAGCAGCAGATGATTTAAGAAAAGAAAAGAAAAGTTTGAAACTTAGGCGGGTTTAAAACAAAAAACCCTAAGTTCTGCTTTGACATAAACCGCTCACAGGTCTTCAGAACTCTGCAGGCAGCATTCTAAGTACCCTCACATTGTAAGTCGCTTTGGTTTGCCTTGGGCAGGATAAAGTGACTAACAAATCTAATAAATAACAATTAATACCAGTAATAAAGTGTTTTAGAGGCCTGTAAGGCTTAGTCACGAAGAGGGTCACGAAGAGTCGGACACGACTAAACGACTAAACAACAACAAAGGCTTAGTACTCAAAAGGCTGGTGTGGAGTTTCACATTTTATTTTTTATTTTAAAAAAAATAAAATGAAGTAAAATGTACAAGCAAGAATGCACACCACTCAGTCACATGCAAATTATTTTAAGGTTAAAAAGGGTAAACAAAATCCCCCACTATTTCCCTTGAAAATATGACACTACTACAGATTATGGAAATGTGTTAACCCCTGTTACTTCAACCACAAAAAGTCCCTTATCATACTTTTCTGCAAATTTGCAAGCCTAATCTGTTTTGCAGTTGGGGGCCCCATGTCTGCAAATTTTATCCACTTTGACCAAAAGGAGGAGAGGTTATATGTACTCTTAAGTATTCAACTCAGATCCTGAAACACAAAGCAGAGAGAGCGCAGAGCTACTCGGAAACAAATTGAACTTCAAAAATTCAAAGATACAAAGTGAACTTTGGGACCCATGAACACCTCTGATAAATACTGAAATTGAGATGCCTTGCTGTGTCTAAACTGCATATAGTTTATTCATCTAAATCAAAGCTAAGAATTTGATTTTGTGAAAGCTTTTCAGAATAAATAACTCAGTGGTGAGGATTGCATATATACTATTAACCATTAGCACAGTATTGATTAATAATTAACGAAAACTTGCAAAAGATTGTGCAGTTCAGGAGGGAAGGAGCAAGAAAAATTACCCATCCACTAGGTCTGGCGTGACCAACTGCAGTAACTTCTATCTCTTTGATTATAAGAATATAGAGTAATCATGGGGTTCAATCCTTTACATAAGTTAGCATTAACTACCTGGCCCAGAATCACTGTTCTAAGGGTCTTTGGAGCGCAATAAATATATTTTTTTTAACTAGATGGCCCAGAATCACTGTAGCATATCTTAGAATAAAAAAAATCTTTGTGTTACATTGAATTTAACACTGTCTCTATACTATATATAGCAACAAAGATCAAAATATATCCAGTTAGCCTAATAATTTATCTGTGTTACCTGTGACTAGGGGCCACATGTGATTTGTGTTCCATCAGTTCCAAATCATTTCATTTTGTTTTGCTATGCCTCCTCCTTTTCTGAATGCTCATTACAATTGTTTCTATGTCAACAGAATCCTCATATAGAATTGAGGGTAATATTGGTGGGTTAAGAATTTCAACTTATCCCTGTTACATAGTGGAACCTTTCACTGAATCATTGGGCCTGTGAAGCAGTCATCAACAAAAGAAAACAGTTGTTTTTTTTAAGGGTTTCTTATGGAGGTTGTGCAATCCCTAACCTAGCTTTATTTTATGGCCAATTTTGGGAAAGCTCTGGCAATTTCATGCGGTAGCCTCAAATGCTCAAGCAGAGAAAATGTCCCAGATTCTGCACTGAAAATGTTTTTGTGTGGTTTTTTTGTGCTGGATTGGGGAGGGTAATTTTTTTTTAAATAAATAAATAAATAAATAAATAAATAAATACATTTAGGAATATAGCAAACATTGTTTCTAACCTAGGCTTGTACATATAGAAAAACTATATGAATAGTTTTGGGCTCACTCATTCAGCGATATACCTGAAGGCTTTAATTTCATTTTACCATGTTTATCATAATTAGGTATTCTCAGCACACAGATGTTTGAATCCAGCTTTAGATTTCTAATTTATCATGGATATGATTGAGTTCCTCTGCTGAATTAAGATCTGTGTCAAAGCCGTGTTTTAGTATTTCACGTGAGTGTTTCTTTGCTTGAACACTAGGGAAATAACATTGTTCTTCAATATACAGTGGTACCTGGAGGTCCGTTCTTAACCTGAAACTGTTCTTAACCTGAAGCACCACTTTAGCTAATGGGCCTCCCGCTGCCTCTGCACCGCTGCTGCACAATTTTTGTTCTCATCCTGAAGCAAAGTTCTTAACCCGAGGTACTATTTCTGGGTTAGGGGAGTCTGTAACCTGAAGCGTCTGTAACATGAAGCATCTGTAACCCGAGGTACCACTGTACAGTATAAGACTACAACCCTGATTTATCTCTTTGCAGTCTCCAGGCTCTCCAAGCATGGTTTCAGGGTGCATAGTAGTATTAATATTAAAAATTATTTGTCACTGCTTCTGTTTTTTTTTTTTAAATGTCTTAGCAAAAAAATGTCTATTTAGGCACACACACACTTCATCTGATGAGTTATAAAATGGTTAAACTCTGCAGTCAAGCCACATATCAGTTTCCTCAAAATGCCATTAGGAAACTGAGATAAATGGTGCAGCATTTTCTGTGTTGACATGATGTTTGCCTGTCCGATTGCATCCTTCCCAACAGACAGCAGTGAAGCAATTACAAAATAAAAAGACATCTGTGCCAAGGTTTGGCTAGCCAAAGAGAGCAAACTCTTGTGTTTAAGAGGTATAGAATCCAATCGATGAAAATGTCTGGACCTGTTAGTACCAATAAAGCTGAAGGCCACTGGGAAGCTCAGAGAGGGTCTTTTGTTGTGGAGATAGAAAAGAGGCCCAAACGGTGACACTTAGGGAGGAATGAGGTCAGCCAGTACGATCATCCATCTTCCTCAGTGGCAGCTTTCTGTCAGCTTCTAACCCTGCTCAGCAGAGGATCTAAACCTCTATTGTTGACACCAGCCAATTCTCAGCCAAGTGTAAATGAAGTTAATATTCACTGACCTTATGCATAGCCAATGAAGGCCCTCAGTGTCATCTTGGAAATAATGTTATCTGACACTTCAAAAGCAAATGCTGGCAGGTTGTTTGTGTATTTTTTCCTTGGGTAGGTTTTCTGTGTGTGTGCTGCACAAGTAAGCAGAGCTCCATTGTTCAGCTATCACACTATTCCCCCTCCCTTTCTTTATATTATCTGCCCAGAGGATATTTTTACTTTAAATCATCCTAAGTATGTCTTGGTTTTTCATATAACAAAGCCTTAATGATAAGTGTGCATTGACTGTCGTTTAGAGATACAGCCCTCAGTAAAGTACATTTCAGCAGTTATAAACATTAAACATGTTAAATGAATACAATAAGTAGGTATACAAGACTTATATACGGCTCAATCAGAAACACATACCTCTAAGTAGTTTATGTAAAATGATATAAAATATTCATAAGAAAATACCAATAAAGTAACAGACATTTAAAACAAGTAGACATGATAGAAATATCAAAATTTATCAACAGTTTAAAAATGAAAATACATTTGAAAAAAATCTATAAACACATAAAAACAAAACAAACACAGCTTGGGTAACAAGAGCAAGGCAAGATATACCAATGAAATAGTTTTCCCTTCCAACAAAACCCCATTGAAAGGTAATGGCAAGGGTGATTTTACATTTAGTAATACATTTCTTTTGCTGTTACCTTAAAAACAGGTATCCAATGAAAACTGATAAGAAATTCTCAAGTGGAAATAGCAAGAATTACCAAAAGTCCAGACATCTGTGGAAAGCCTTGGAATAAATAAAAACTAGATGTAAGAAGTGATATTATTTGTAGACTCAGTGTTCTGGTTTGTATGTTGCAGAAAGCCAATTTTGCAGCTTCCCAGATTAGAGATTTTGTGTGGTTTGTTCCTCTTCGGTTGTTCTGCTGCTGCTTCCCACTGAGTGAGATTATAATTTGGCCTTGTGTATCATTTGAACCCAGGTTTAAGATTTTACTCCGTGTGAACCATGAGGTGTAAGTAAGGTTGAGCTATGGTTTACAGTGGTTGGTTTGTCCCACAAAAAGCATGTAGGAAGTGATCCAAGTGATTGATAATTTTGGCATGGAGTGAAAAGTAATTGTTTGATCTGGGAGCGCCAAAACTAGTGAGAAGGCTGATAAGTGATTATTTGACATGCTTGATAATATGCTGAGAATAACCAGAACAGATCTGCATCTAATTCACATCATTCATATTAGATGTGGCTGTAAACAGTCCATAGAATTTTTGGAAAGTCTGTATTGATTTTTCTTCACTTCATCAAACTTGTTTATTTATACTTATTAAAGACATGAACATGTTTTCTGGAACTGCAAATTTATTCAGACAGTAAATGATCACCTGCTTTTCCCATTAAATTAATTTAAGTCAGATGTGACAGACTGGGTCTGATCATGTTCCTGTGTCAAAGGATATGAAATAAACAAGAATTTAAAAGGAAAGAAAAAAGATTCATAGCTGTGTTTTATTAGTCTTAGTTTGCCATCTGTGGATGATCAAAAAAGTCCATTCAATAATTGCTGAATTCAGTTGATAACTAGATGGGATTATAATTGTACAACACTAATATTATTATATAGCACTAATCCTTTACATAGTATTAAAAGCACCATGAATATTTTACAAACTGTAAAATAGCAAATACAGGGGCCTGTTTGAATCATGGTGCTTGAGAAAGGGATCTTAAACTTACCTTTTTACACCACAATATTCCAGTGAAATATTTCTGCGTATTATCTTCAGAAATGAAGTAATTAAGACATTGGTACATGCGTGTTGTGTGTAGCCATGCCTCGGTCGGGTGTTAAATTACCCCCGGGAAAATGCAGGAATAATTTCCATGAAAACATAAACAAGCTGCAAAAGTATTTCTGGAGAAACTTATTCTCCCCCACCCCCAGCCAGTTGAGTAGAAATCCTTCAAAAACATAGCATCTTCCATACTCTGTTATTAACAGAGTCTTAGATCACCTCAACGACTAACAAACTTACTGTTATAGCATAAACTATCACAGACTATACAAAGCCTAATGTGTTATATAACAATTGTGGTTCAGTCCTCACAGAGTAGTCAAATTAGTATACACTATAATCCCACCTACAGGAAATGTATTTGGGATTTGGATACCAGTATGAAATCCGACAGGGCAGGGCCCATGTTCTTTCTGTGTGTGTCGTTCTGCATATTGTTGATGCTAAATGCCTCTGCTACCATAAACCTGCCCATACCCTAAGAGCAACATCCAAGGCCCTTTTCTGGATGTCACCTCTGAGAGCGGTTTGGTTCTGTTCTCCCCTTATGGAATGCTTTTCCCAGCAAGGTCCAGCTAGAGTGAATGATACTATCCCTTAGGTGCCAGGATAACAGTTTCTTCAGCGCTCAGGCATTTGCTGGCACACAGCAGGCTGCTTATTATTAATTGATTTCTGTCAGTCTTTGGTTATTGACTGTATATTGTAGGGCACTGCAGTGGAATACAAAAGCCCAGAGTATTATTTTTTAATCTGAAGAGTGATTTCGTTTTCTGTGTGAAAAGGAGAGAAAGTTCTTGAATTCATTCACAGCACATTCCTTTCGTTTCCTGCTTTCAATATTGAATAGGTATTTTGCCTTTTAGGTTCCGTAGGCCAGGAACTAAACAAGTGATCCTCAAATAATCTAAATGAGAAGTGTTTGGTTAAAAGTACACTTCTGTTTGTTTTCCCTGTAAAGAAAAGAAGTAAAGAAAAGTCAGAAGACAGGTTCTTTGTACTAAATGTCAGCAGAAGATTCATTACGCCAGTAGTGACATCTCTGGCTGTGAATTGTGGGTTTCTGAGAAGGTGGTTGCTTTTTCTTTGTAGCTGTCCGAGGGAAAAATAATCCTTGCATTACCAACAGCTGTTTTTATGTTGTCACTCTGTCCAGCTTTAACACAGTAATTCTGTCCCGCTCTTCCTGCCAAGAATGTCAGAGTAAATAAATAAATAAATAAATAATCATGTAGGAAGATAAAATCTCAGGAGGCGTTAGTATGATTTTTCTCCTGATTAATGTCATTTTTAGTGGTGCAAGATTGTAAGGAGCAAACTTTTGACCCGCTTCTGTTATTCAGAATAATAGGTAACTTTCACCTTCTCTTTGTCTGGGTCTCTGTAGAGAAGGTATGTATGGATTGGAGTTCACTGTGTATTGCATTGTCAGCATAGCTGTGATTTTTCCTGACAGTTACATCAGTAGGGATAAGGAAGGAGGGGTGAAATGGAATTAAAGCATGAAAAATTACTTTTTTCTCTTGGGTTCTAGAAAACAGGTTTTGATGCCCTTCTATGCAATCTTCAGCACATCTGCTGGTAATTAAATTTATAAAGAATAAACATCAAAATTGTGTTTGAAAAATTTAATATTGCAAGGGGGGAAAGGCAAAACAAAATCAATTGAAAGTGTAAATAGAATATTTTATGGTCAACATTCTGCATTGTTCAATAAATAAAGAGTAAAATTACATGACTGATAGAAAACCATATTGAAAGCCAGCAATTAAACTGTGTATATGTACCAGTTTGCTATAAGCATGAGAAGTAAAGAGATTGTTGTTGGCATACCTCTTTCTTGAGAGATAATGGAGTATGCCACGGGGTGTGTGTGAAGTCAAACCACCTGGGACGCGGGTGGCACTGTAGTCTAAACCACTGAGCCTTTTGAGCTTGCCGATCAGAAGGGCGGTGGTACGAATCCCTACAATGGGGTGGGCTCCCGTTGCTCTGTCCCAGCTCCTGCCAGCCTAGCAGTTCAAAAGCACACCATGCAAGTAGATAAATAGGTACCACTGCTGTGGGAAGGTAAACGGCATTTCCATGCACTCTGGTTTCCATCACAGTGTCCCGTTGCACCAGAAGTGGTTTAGTCATGCTGGCCACATGACCCGGAAAGCTGTCTGTGGACAAACAGTGGCTCCCTTGGCCTGAAAGCGAGATGAGTGCCACAACCCCGTACTCGCCTTTGACTGGACTTAACCACCAGGTGTCCAGTCAGACCTTTACCTACTGAAGTCAAACCGCTGCATTAGTAGCACCAAAGTGACCTCCCTGGGGCAGAAGCTTGGGCAGTGTGCATGGAGATCCTGAGCTGCCCAGACCCCACACATCAAGACTCGGCTCATGGTCTCACTGATGTGGTCCAAAGGAAAGCAGAGCAATATGTTTGGTACCAGCATGGCTGCAGGAGTTGCAGGAAGGAGGCATGCAAGGCACTATCCAACCATCTTAGGGATTCCAATCCAGATTTGTGTAGTGTTTACCTTTTAGCATTTTCTTCTCCCGAAGTTATCCCACAAGGCAGCAGAGGTTTAGGATAAGAGTTTTCCTTCTCTAAGATGGGCTACCTTCTCAGGTTCACGAGCCTCATCTGCCCCTCACTTCTCCCCTACAGCATGTGCAGAAACTGCCTTCTTGACCGATACATAACACATAACACCGTGATCAAAATGCCAGCCTGTATGTAGTTTTGCTTTTTAATTTTTATTTTATTAAAATTAGACTTCGATCATAGAACAAAATTGTCACAGAAAGCAGGCGTGACATATCAAAGAAGAGACAAAAACCAGGAATGAGACATCAGCAATACATTCCAGACTTTTGATATAATAGAAATTGTAACAATTCTATAAGAATAAATAAATAAATTTAAAAAATTGTATAGTAGCACTGAGAGACCAACTAAGTTTGTTCTGGGTATAAGCATTCGTGTGCATGCACACTTCTTTAGATAAACTGAAGCAGAAGTCACCAGACCCTTATATATAGTGGAAGGGTGGGGTGGGGTTTTTCTCGGGAGGGTAGTAGGAGATGGGTGATTGACTCAAAGGGTATGGTAAACCTGTTGATGACTGTTAATGACTGCAATTAGTTCTACAGGAAAAATCAAGGGATAGTATGCAGATAACCAAAAATAGCTTTAGTATATGTAATGAGACAAGAATCCAATATCTCTATTCAGACCAGGTCTCTCCATAGTTTTCAGTTTAGTAATAAATTGTATTTTTATTTATTTATTTTGACTGTGTCAGACCAACATGGCTACCTACCTGAATCTAAAACATCCTTCGTGTGGATAATATAGTATGTTTAAAGTTGTACCCATCTCTAATCCCCCCCTACACACTTCTACCAAATAGGATTTGTGTGCCCGGATGTTTTTATCTGCTTATTCTTTTCTTTTCTTTTTTGTACCGTTAACTTCCAAAAAGCCAGCTCATCTCAAAAAGAGGCAGAAGAAGAGTCAATTAAATCCAGTTTATTGTTCGCAGAAATGTTTACACAGTACCAATACCTGAGCAAATTCATTAAAAATTGGGTGCTGAATATAGTAGGATTGCTATTTTTGAGCAACAGAATATATATACATGGCCTGCAGAAGCTCCTTCATAAGTGATAATATACAAAATGGAAAGAAATCAGCTGGGCTCTTAGATTTCACAACTTAGACTGAGGTTGCAAGCGTATATAAATATATTTGCTAACAGACTACAAGAGCTTGCAGAAAATTGCACTTTGTAAAACGGTGAACCTATTTTGGGGGGCTCCAAATTAAGAAAACACCCCTCAGCACTACCTGTGTATAGGACGAATCCCAATTCTAAACATAATTTTTTGGTAAAAAAACCACTAGTCTTATAAATGTAAAAATACGGTCCTGCTAAAGTATGATTTTGTGTTACACAGTCAGGTGTAACTTTTGCGTTCCTCCTGTTATAGCTGTGGGAAAGAGATCTGAAGCTTTTGCTTCTGTTTTCAATTAACAAAAGTTTAGTGGTGCCTTCCCCAACTTATTGCCTCCCCAATATTTTGGACTATTAACTTCCATCAACCCCAGGCCAGTTGCTAGGAGTAACATTTCTTTATTTTGTTTATCAAATTTGTTTACTGCCTTTCATCCGAAGATCACAGGGTGGTTCACAACATAAAAATACAAAATGAAAACACGAAATACACAATAAAACAAAAGCAAAAGCAAACCAAACCAAACCAATAACCCACTGCTCACAGACACATTGAAAAGACCACAGAATGTTAAATCAGCCAAACACCAGCATTGTTTTTATTTCTTAAATTTGATGGTAAGAGCTTTTTGATGGTATGCGCTTCTTGACTGTGGAACAGACTCCCTTGGAAGGTGGCAGACTCTCATTCATTGGAGGTTTCTTTTTTTTATTTTAAATGATATTTATTAAAGTTTCAAAAAATAGAAGAATTACACAAAAACAAAAAGTAAAAATACAAGGAAATACAAAATACAGAAAAAAGAATAAAGTTTTTAAGATATAACAAAAAAATGAAAAATAAAAAGAAACATACAAAATAAAACAGTTAAAAACACGTTAATTTTCCATAGCCTATCTTCCTTACACTTATTTCCCCGGACCTCCTCATACCTCCCTTTTTTGTATTCCAGTTCAGTTTGTTAGTTCAGCAAATCCTTACCATTAAGCTTTTACCCATTTGTAAACCTTTTTTCGTATCTCTTAAAGCATTACAGCTGGAAACCACTTAGTTTCTATCCAACATCCTTCTAAGATTCCTTAATTTTACAATATTTCTGTAAATAGTCTTTAAATTTCTTCCAGTCTTCTTTCACCGACTCTTCTCCCTGGTCTCGGATTCTGCCAGTCATTTCTGCCAATTCCATGTAGTCAATCACCTTCATCTGCCATTCTTCCAGAGTGGGTAGATCTTGTGTCTTCCAATACTTTGCAATGAGTATTCTTGCTGCTGTTGTAGCATACATAAAAAAAGTTCTGTCCTTCTTTGGCACCAATTGGCCGACAATGCCCAGAAGAAAGGCCTCTGGTTTCTTCAGAAAGGTATATTTAAATACCTTTTTTATTTCATTATAAATCATCTCCCAGAAAGCCTTAATCCTTGGGCACGTCCACCAAAGGTGAAAGAATGTACCTTCAGTTTCTTTACATTTCCAACATTTATTATCGGGCAAATGATAGATTTTTGCAAGCTTGACTGGGGTCATGTACCACCTGTATATCATTTTCATAATATTCTCTCTTAAGGCATTACATGCCGTAAACTTCATACCTGTGGTCCATAACTGTTCCCAGTCAGCAAACATAATCTTATGTCCAACATCTTGTGCCCATTTAATCATAGCAGATTTCACCGTTTCATCCTGAGTATTCCATTTGAACAGCAAGTTATACATCTTTGACAAAATCTTAGTTTTGGGTTCTAACAGTTCTGTTTCTAATTTTGATTTTTCCACCTGGAAGCCAATTTTCTTATCCAAATTATATGCCTCCATTATCTGATAATAATGAAGCCAATCTCTCACTTTGTTTTTTAGTTTCTCAAAACTCTGCAATTTCAATTTGTCTCCTTCTTGTTCCAAAATTTCCCAGTATTTCGGCCACTCATTCATTGGAGGTTTCTAAGCACAGGTTAGATGACTGTCTGTCATGGATGCTTTAGTTGAGATTCCTGAATTGCAGGGGTTGGACTAAATGACCCTCAGGTTCCCTTCCAACTCGACAGTTGTGATGTGTAGCCAAACAGCAGAGGTCACTAGGCTGAGGAAGGCCAGTTTGTAAATATCTGAAATAAATGGTAATGTCACATTATGCTTGTGCTTTGAATTTTGATTTATCTTAGTAATGGTGTTGTTTTTTTGGAAAGAAACCAATTTCATAAACAATAGTTGGACATTGTCTTGTTTCAGTAAATCATAGTTAACACGTGTACAGTTTGTCTTCATTCTGGCATAACATTAAGATGCTCCTACTCATTGAAGAAGGAAAGGGGAGCAAGGAACTGATGATGCTTAAAGGGATGTGGGTGGCGCTGTGGGTTAAACCACAGAGCCTAGGACTTGCCGATCAGAAGGTCGGCAGTTCGAATCCCCGCAACGGGGTGAGCTCCCGTTGCTCGGTCCCTGCTCCTGCCAACCTAGCAGTTCGAAAGCACCTCAAAGTGCAAGTAGATAAATAGGTGGGAAGGTAAACGGTGTTTCCATGCGCTGCTCTGGTTCGCCAGAAGCGGCTTAGTCATGCTGGCCACATGACCCAGAAGCTGTACACCGGCTCCCTCGGCCAATAAAGCGAGATGAGCACCACAACCCCAGAGTCGGTCACGACTGAACCTAATGGTCAGGAGTCCCTTTACCTTTACTCACTGAAGAAGGAAAGGGGAGCAAGGAACTGATGATGCTTAAAGTACCATTTAAAGTTATGTCTGAATGATACCTACCGTATATATATTGTAGTGCTTTGTCTCCTATTTGGAAAAGCAGCAATATTTTACACGAATGTGATATAGTTGGGGATTTGTCAGTAAATACTATCAACATTGGTGTGCGAGGGTCAAATTGAATAATTGCAAACTGTGATGTGAGTGCTCCCCCCCCCGAAAAATTTCTTTTTCGTTAGTTCATTAGGAATTATGAATTTGTGCCAATTGCAAATACAATATTTGGCATGCTCGACAGTTTCAGAGTTACTAGCATTGTTTACTAAGTACAAGTAAAATAATCATGCACTCATTAGGGCATCAGAAAGTTTTACAGTGCCAATTACCCTATGCAAATTATCCTATTTTTCAAAAGATTCCCCACCACTGATTATGCACAGATGTCCTCATAATCCACTTCAAGAAAATGTGGTTCTAAGTGGAAGACTAGTGGGAGGATACTGGGTATCGAATAGTTTGCCTAGTTTTTCCCTCTTAAAATGACACTGAGATTTCTTCTATCTCAAGCCCAGGTTACTAGAAACATCAACCTGGGACGTGAGCAGCTTAAGGGAATTTTTAAGCAGGTATTTTTGTGTCTTTCCAGGTCCTTAAGTTTGATAACATTTGGGGATTAGAATGTGAGGCATGGGAGGGGGGTGTTGTTTCCAATAGTTGCATTTATTTTTTTTGCTTGTGACAGGCTGGAGATAGGAAAGATGTAGAAACAATCTTTATAAATTTAAGTATTAAAAATAGAACAACTTTTTTTAATGTACCGCCTGTTTGAAAATGAAGAACATTCCTGATGCTGCAGAAAGGTAACCCATTTTAAACTCATTAAAAACACATTGAATGTTTATTCTCACTACGATGTGCTAATAGCACTTTGAGCTATTAGTGAGTGTCTGTTGTGCATTTGCAATAAGTTGCATTGCTGGGTCAGCATGTGTGTTGCCATTTTGTGATAAATGAGTGGTATTAACATAGCTGGGCATAAGTAGATTAAAAATAGCTTAGGATATCAGCTTTTATTGTATATTTCAGCTATTTCCTCCTGCTGCTAAAATTATGAGCCAAGTGTTAAATAATTTATGACTTCACGTTTACAAATAGGGTTACATCGTATTGATTTTGTGCTACAATCTGGAGTTTTAATATGGACGGATAAAATTCACTTCCACTTTAGTCTTCTTGTTGGTGTGATGTACCTGAGGTTCTTAGGACCCTTCTTTTATTGCATAGAGATACACATGGGGGTAGAAAGAAAAAAAGGAGAGAAAAATGTCTTTCTCCTTTATCAAGCTTGGATAGAATAATTGTAAATGTTGGGTGAGCTGGTGAAAAACATGAACAAAGCCCTACACACACACACACACACACACACATCTATATCTATATTATATCTATATATATATGAATGATGGAGGGGAAAATATTTGTAAAACACTATTTTAAAAGCAATATTTTTATGCAGCCACTTCATGCTACTACAAATCTTTTAGATCTAAGATTATATTAATGATGCTTTGTGATTACGTATAGTCTTGTTGTCGTATGTGGCTGGAATACTAATGGATTGAGTGGAAGAGGGAAATTCCCCCACTCCACATTGCATAGACACACCTACTGGGAATGGGACCTCTACTCACAGAATTTGCCAACGCCAGAATTTTAGGCAAAACCCCCTGGGCCACAGCTGACCCCATTTAGCAGCACTGCCTTTAAACCATGGGTTGAGGGACTCAGATTAGGGCCATACTCTGGAGGAGGAGAATTTTTCTCATTTCATTCTGTGCTGGTTTCCCAGTGTTGCTGCTGACTTCCCAGTATTTATAATCCCTGATCCACACTAGTGGAGCCTGAATAAAACCACTATATCAGGAGTCCCCAACATGATGTCCACAAACCAAGACTTTCTGTCTCTTCTTTGATGTTATTTTATTTTTTGGCTATTGAGGGTTTCCTTTGTTTGAGGGTTGTGAGGCAGGGGTTATTACCTGCTTTTTGCGTCCATGTTCTGTTTGATTTTGGTCGGTGTGTAGGTGTTTTATCAGTTTTGAGTGCTGTCCTGAACGTCACCAGTTTTTATTTTGTGAAATAGGTATTTTGCGGTGCCCACAACAGTTCCTTAGATTTCCAGATGTGCCTCCGGGCCCAAAAGAGTTGGGGGCCCTCGCACTATGTAGACAAAGCAACTCACGTACTGTAACTAACATGCATACTAAAAATAATGTAGGAATGAATGTGGCCATACAGCATTGCCAAAGAGTTTCTGTTAAAGCAGAACACACACAGACTTCTACAGTCTTTCTGCCTGTGTGTTATAATTTTACATATATTGCCTGAGATTCAGAGCAGGTCAGTGCTTAAGTTCCATGAACTTGAGAGGGGCTTGTCTAACCTTTTTTGATTGGATAATTGTGCTTCATCACATATCTTCTATCTTGATGATGGGCATTCTCTTGCTCCCACCTAAGTCAAGCAAGAATTCAGGTTGATTCAGCTTGCAGAGCCGTTGTTGTTTTAAAAAACCCCACAGGATAGTTTTCTTGTAACTTTCAGCTTTCCCAGCAACAAACTTTGATGCCAGAAGGGGATTGTAGCTTGAGGTGAGGAACAGCAGCAGTAACCAATCACCCAAGCATTGCTGATTCCATTTATGCAAATTCATTTATAGCATCTTTGAAAATGGGGACATGTGGGGAGGGGGGAATTTATGCAATATATCCATCTCTAAATTTTCAAGGGGGTAAATAAATAAATAAGCTACTTTTAACTGTTGCAAGATGTTTAGTGATGTGAAGGGGAAAAAGCATTATACACACAGCCTAATATGCCATGTTCGATTTTGTAGACATGAACAATGCATCGAGCACTTGCTAATGCATGCATGAGCCAGTCTTTATTTCCAAAGAGTTTTCCATAGAAACAGGAGAAGCGAACTTAACAAGAGCCATAGCTTTGCTTTGCTGCTGTGGAAGAAGTTTATCTATTGTGAAGGGTGGGCTTCTGAATGAAACATTTGTCTCCAGCTTCCTTGTAATTGGCAGTATGGCCAACCTTGTCAGCTGGATTGGAATAATATGCTGATTTTGTGAGGCTAAAAAGAAATTCATCCTCTGTTCCACTTTTTAAAATTGATATAAGTTTCTTTAGATGTTATGATACCTAGCTGGTTGCAGTCGTTCTGATTTTAGCCTATCACTTTTCTTGTACAAGCCAATAATGCTATGCTCTCTGAGGGAAATGTAGTCCAGGGATGAGAGAAGTTTAAGTAGCAGCGTAGCATGCATTCTTTTTGCCACTTTCTAAGTTTTATCTTTCAAATATTTGTCAGCTGCTCTCCCTTCTCGTGCAAATTAAAGGTGCTTGTTATGGCCTACAAAGCCACAAACTACTTGAAGGTCTGTCTCATTTTAAGTGAATTTTGTGGCCCTCTTGCATATGCCCTTGCCTTCTTAACATGTGAGAAAACTTCCTCTGTGGTGGTGCTCTGTATGTGAAGCTCCCTGCTCCAAGAGGTTAGGTGATCGTCTTCATTTATTTCTGCCTGTCTCGCAGTAAAAACATTAAATTTTGAACTAGTGTTTGATTCTGTGAGTGCAGCTCTGTGTGCGTGTGGGTGGGTGTGGTGCTGTTTTGGTTTGGTAATTTGTCTTCTAATGGTTGGATTATTGCTTTTAACTTTTTTTGTTTTTCTTTTCTGTTTATAAGCTACTTTGAGCCGTTACTTTGGAGGGGAAAAGCAGGACACAATTCTTTCAGTTCATAATAAAATCCAGGGATGCTCAGGAAATAGGTTTTGCATTGAAACAAGGTTTTTCAAGGAAACATAGTAATTGTGCATCATCCTTGGCAAATTTTGAACATTAAAACAAATCATAGTAGTGTGTAACAATGTTTTAGAACAGGGCAGTTGCGACACATGGCCCAAGGGCTGCATGCGGCCCTCAAGGCCTTTTTTGGTGGCCCTCGGCAACATTTGATGCCTCCCAGCTCAACAGCCCTAGCACTACCTTCCCATACCCAGCTAAATGAGTCACTGGACTTTGGGAAGGAGGCACGACATCTCTGACAGGGTCCTAGAATCTTCCCACCTCCTTCCCAAAGCCTAGTGGGTTCCCTGTCAAGGTACCCCTTGCTATGAAAGGCTGGACTGTCCTGTTTTAGAAGGGCTGATATGTGAAGCACAAAGCTTCACTGAAAACAAACTTGGTTTTCAGGTAAATAGGAAATGCTGATAAATAAACAATAGCAACACTAAGGCCAGCCAATACAATAAACAAAGAAGCAAGCAAATATCCTTTTAGGCTATTGAATAAACCGTGGGCTGTTAGAAGCTTTTGCAGAAAAATGTTAGATGTGTATTTGTGTTATTCCCCTTCCCCTCCCATTTAATTTCACATATCAAGATTTATAGGTATAATAAGCATTCAGGGCACAGCAATTCTTGGGATAATTAGGGAGCTTGCTGAGATTCTGTTTTTTATGCTTTCCGTCAACATTGGGACTGTGAAATCTCCAGCTTTAAATTAGAGTGGTATGTGGGTAGAACCTAGTAAAGAATTTGTGCCAAGTGATTCTGCCTTCTCCTACGTATAGATTAAATCTGGATCTCCAGTAGCAGTGGAATTAGATGGTAATGAGAAGGCAGAATTCTCATGTGATAGAATTGACTCCCATCACTTCAAATTGCTGGTGGAGGAAATATTTCTCTGAAAGTTTCTCTTGTGGAAAACTCCCCTGGAAGTAGGAAAGTCAGAGTGGTAGGCTGATGTTTTCCTCCATCATACTTTTCTACACAGAGAGGTTTTTTTTTTTTTTATACTGGGGGACATTAAAAAATGGTATCTATTTTATGGTATCTGCCTAATTATGTGCAGTGTGTAGATACAATCAACTTGTCAGTTTCTACTTGATTGTCCTCCATTGCTGTGTCCTTTTTATATTCTTTCGAGTGCAGTGTCTTGAACAACTTGCTCTGACTTAGCATTCATGGTTCTACACTTAAAATAACCTTTCTAGCATCACATCGGTTCAGTTAGTCAAGTACAGATTTCAGTTTCTCAGGAAGACAGAGCTGCCTTGAGTACAGGGCTGCCTGTTCAGTGCTCCTGCCTACATATTTTATTATGGCCTGGGGACCTTCGCAATATGTGGCATGTGGTTCTATGTGGCAGTGTTTCTGCTGGTGTGTGGTGGTCATGTATGTGTCTGTCTGTAGCTGCTATTAGAGGATGTTGCATGACAATATCACCTTGCAGCGGATGGAGTTGACCTGCTCTGTGCACATGCTAATGTGGATACCACCCAATATGGGGTGTTGGAGTTGTTTTTGCATAGTGATTGTTTCAGTGCTAATTAATATATGAATGCACCAGTTAAAGGTAAAGGGACCCCTGACCATTAGGTCCAGTTGTGACTAAGTCTGGGGTTGCGGTGCTCATCTTGCTTTATTGGCCGAGGGAGCCAGCGTTTGGCCGCAGACAGTTTCCGGGTCATGTGGCCAGCATGACAAGCCGCTTCTGGCAAACCAGAGCAGTGCACGGAAACGCCATTTACCTTCCCGCAGGAGCAGTACTTATTTATCTACTTGCACTTTGATGTGCTTTCAAACTGCTAGGTTGGCAGGAGCAGGGACCGAACGACAGGAGCTCACCCCGTCGTGGGGATTCGAACCACTGACCTTCTGATCGGCAAGTCCTAGGCTCTGTGGTTTAACCCACAGCGCCACCCGCGTCCCAGCTAATTAATATATGAATGCATCAAAGTACAATAAATGGCCATGCTGTATGGTTACAAGCTAGTTGGAGGGCTCTGAGAAACAAAGTATTTAGATAATCTGGAAGAAATGGGGCAGATCCCTGTAAAACCTTTAACTTGGATTGAATGTCCAGCCCCAGACTTCTCTGAAATTTGACCTTCCCAATGTAGTAAAACCAAGGTAGAAATCTGAGCTAGACTTAATTGGGCACATTTGCACAAATACTACATTTCTGAGGTGCATTTCCACCAGAGCCTACACAGATAATCTTGCAAGTGTCTGATTAGCCTTGGGCTAGTTTTCTGTGTAGTTGTTCCTCAGGTCTTGCTTCTGTAAAATATCTCTGTAATTCCTGTTCAATAAGAGCTCGTCTCTTCTGTGTAAAAGTTGCTTTTAGAGGGACTCAGTGTCTGTGAATTATCTGCCGGCCTACAATTGAGTTGGGATGAGTGTGATTCAGTCTCAGTGAAGTTGTTATGGGATGTAACAATGTTTGAGATACAGAAGAATTCAGATATAGAAGGTAACAGCACCAGAGTATCTTTGATACACATTGTTAAGCAAAGTGGTACGGAACCTTTAATCATGCAAGGTATGGTGCAAACTAACCATGAAATTCAGCTCCACTTGTTAGCTAGTGGAATCTTCAGAAACTTTTAAAATGGTAACAAGTTCTCTGGGGAATTTGAGACTGCTTTGCCAGCCCTTAAGAAACCTGCTCAGGATACACCAGCATCCCATCTCTGCTCTACCTTAGTTTTAGTGGCTGCAGGTGAGCCCTGGTAAAGTATAGATGTCTGCAGCTGTGCAGGAAGGTTCAATTTCAACATATATTAGTGCAGCTGTTACTAATCCCAATGCTTGAAGCATGTACTTCAGTCTTTTCACTCATTGTGTTTTGTCAGCACATCCCTTTTAAATCAGTGTTGTTTATATGTGTTATGCTAGATTTCAGGCTATTACTAATAGTGTTTCATGTTGAACACACCACTGGTTTGTACCACCGGTTTGTACCAACCATCCTTTGGTACAGATAACAGGCTTTTATGGACTACAGTCCACATCAAGAGCATGGAGTACAGGGTTTTTTTCCAGCCGGAACACAGTTCCGGCACCTCGAAGGTGGGCACCATTGCCATTATAAGAGAACAAAGGAGGCATTGATGGTGAGTTCCAGCACATCTTTTTCTAGAAAAATAGCACTGATGAAGTCCTGTCCCGAATTACAGGTATTTATATTGGTTTGTGGATATTTACATAATTATCACTGTCTCTAAGCTTCAGTATTTCATTTCCCTCTTACTTCACTGTTTACAACCCTACTCCTCCAAATATGTGTATAACTTGGGGAAACACTTTATGCCTTTGAAGTAATTAATAAAGTAGTTAAGAGTCAAGACAGTTGATAATTGATGAATTGTAATTCAGTGGTTTCATGTTGCAGTCTCCTTTTTGAAGTTCTTTTGTTCAGTCATGGTCACTTTAAGGTAATCTACCAAGCGTCCTGAGAGGCTGAAGTGTTCTGCTACTGGTTTTTGAATATGCCATTTTGGATGTCTATTTATTTGTGTCCATTTGTTCTTTTGCATAGAGGCGTGCCTGTTGTCCTATGGACATTGATGGCAGATGATGACATATATCACATTAGAAGATGAACAGGTGAATAACCCCCTGGTGTTGTGGATGACATTATTAGGTCCTGTAATAGTGTTGCTGGAGTTGTCATCTGGGTCTGCTACAGGGTGTGGTGCTTGTGTTTGTATATGGCATGTTGTAGCTGGCGCGTAGCTGTTTTAGGTTTTGGAGGCTGTTGTGCATGCTGTTGGAGTCCATAAATACTGTAAATTCCTTTCATGGAGAAATCCTTGGCAATCCAGATTTAGTTGTACTACAGCTTCAATCAGATGTAGTTTGCAGAGCCAATGATCGTTAGTTAGAAGAACCAGTGTTACATACTGTGTTACATTCTGTGTTACATACTGTGTTACATTCTTTGCAATGTACTCTTCCCCTGCTCCCAAGCATTCCACTAACAAGTTCAAAATTCATTCAAGTCTTTAAATGAAATCTCCAAATAGGAAAGCCAGTATTGTGACTAGTCTATTGGAATTGAATCCAGGAAATGCAGGTTCAAATCCCTCCAAATTATGAAGCACACAAGTCAACATCTTCCAGCCTAGCTTATTTCATGGGAATAACTAGCAGTATAAAATGGAACATCCAGTGTATCCTGAACTCTGTAAGTTATATTTATGATAACATGAAATGTGATGATAAACATGGTTGTAATTATTTTTAAAAAATGTTTTTATTGAAAGATTTTCTATAAATAACAAAAGTACATTCAGTGTCTCGATGTTTTTAAGTGGGAGAATCCTTCATACAAGTCAATTACAATCATTTTTTGTTCTAGGCAATGTGGGGTTGAAGGGGGAAAGAGAAGTGGGGGGGAGAGGGGGGAGATAACATAGGATCAGTATCAAACTTTATTTCGGTCACAGATAAAACATAAGGATAAACTGAACACATAAGGTAAGGGATAAAAACTATTGATTAAAAGGTGATTTTACCATACATAGTTTAGAAGGATATAAACAAGGACAAATGGTTAAAAGTGACAATAAGGGAAGGAATATAAAGGAGCACAGGTCTTGCATAACATAGAAAAAGAAAAATAGGAGCAGGGGGAAAGAGGGGGAGGTGAATGAGACATTAAACTTTAATTATTTGCATAGTATATGTGGAGCTTTTTTGTCAGCATCACATGGATAGGTATCTTATTTTTGCTGGTTGAGCGAGAGATCAGAGGGCTCAAGATATGGTTGGTTGCAATTCTAAGCATATTATGTACTAGGGAGTAAATGTCATTGTGCACAGCGACACATGCCTCTGACTAAATCTGCATAAGATAGTTCTGTACAATAAGAGGGCATGTAAAAAGACAGCTATAAGTGGAAGGCCTTATTATCCAGAAACCATTTAGAACTTGGAAAAACAAAAGCAGATATGCAGCTAACTGTACTATAATTTATTTTTCTTTTACTGTGACTTTAATAAAGGCAATTGCTTCTATCATGTTGTCAGGATTCCCTCCCCCATTCCAGTTGTTCAGCTCCATGACTTTGCATTTGCATTTGCTTTAGTCTTTAAACAATTCCAAAGGCTATGGATTTGTATTTATTTATATACGTTCCCTATCCCTGCACATTATTTCTTTCCTATTTGTGGCTAAACCCCACTTGAGTATAATACATTTTGCTTGTTCAGACACATTTACAAATACATTTTCTTATCAGATCCTTGTTGAACATTTACACACCAGGGCATGGTTTTAAGAATGAAAATAAACGAAATTTGAAAATCTTACTTGACCTCTTCCACCTGGTCTCCATCTGTGATTATTCTGTCTCCACAATCTGTCATCTGTTTTTCCTCTGTGTGTTCTTTATCATTTCAGATGGGTGCGTTACTCTGCCCCCTTTCCGTATTACACTTAGTGGAAAGTGACATTGCCAAATCCTCAAGTTCAGCCAGGCAGATTTGATACACTATCAGCTGAGATACAGTTCTGATGATCAGGGTGTGCAATTAGCAGAGACAGCTTCATTTCACAGTGCAATGGCTCCTGCTATACTACTACGAACTGCAGAGTTATGAGTTTCTGGGAATAACCCCTCCTAGGAAAAACTTCCAGAAAATAAACCTGTCACACAGCTATCAAAATTTCTCTTACTACAACTATACAGAATCTCCTCCTCTTCTTGGTTTATTTAGCCATGTTCCAGCCATTTCCATGCTAAGTTATTTCATTTCCAAATTTCTTTTAAACAAAGACTAATATATATATAAACCACACAGCGCCGCCACCCCCCAACCCATGCACAATTGTATTTCTTGTTAAATTGCATTATGAGTTCGCCTTATTTTTTTTATTGTTTCTCTGTTTTCAGTTTAAAAAATTAGTAGGAAGATGTAGCCGTTCTGCTGATTTGATTTATTATATTTCTATGCCTCTTTTCATTAAAATGAATCCCAAAGTGGCTTACAAACACCAAATAACAATAACATGATTGAACATAAGGAAACGTCACAAATGCAGTAGAAATCATATAGAATAATTAACAGAACATCAGCAAAGCAACTGCAATCTATAAAACACTGTTAACAAAGCTACAAAAAGAAAAGCCTAAACATCACAATTACATCAAAAGATACACATCTTTTTTGTGGCATGTAAATCAGCTTGGAATACAAGAATTATACACATAAGAAATGGATGAAAAACCCTCTTTTTCTGGAGTTATCAGGCAGGGTTCCAGCAAATTAGCCCCACTAGTGGAAGCCTGAGTAAGGACTTCTGCTAGTACAATAGGGCTCTCCCATGGGCGTAGCCAGGATTTTTTTTAGGGGGGGTCATGACTTTGTTGGGGGTCAAGACTTTGGTTAGGGGGGCAGAACCAATGTGATTGGTCCATTAGTTAAGTACCGTATTTTTCGCTCTATAAGACGCACCAGACCACAAGATGCACCTAGTTTTTGGAGGAGTAAAACAAGAAAAAAAATATTCTGAATCTCAGAAGCCAGAACAGCAAGAGGGATCGCTGTGCAGTGAAAGCAGCAATCCCTCTTGCTGTTCTGGCTTCTGGGATAGCTGCGCAGCCTGCATTCACTCCATAAGACACACACACACATTTCCCCTAACTTTTTAGGAGGGAAAAGTGAGCCTTATAGAGCAAAAAATACGGTATTTCTATTGTTTTACTTGATTGGGGGGGGAGAGCTGCCTCCCTGCCCCCCATTGGCTATGCTCATGGCTTCTCCCACTCTCCTCGTCCCCCAGCTTTGTGTCAGAGAGCGGGAGAATCCCCAGACCAGTGTTTGGGGGGGATAAGAGGGGAGAATGTTCTGTTGGGCAAGTTGAAAAGGACTATGAGCATTGATTAGAAAATCCTGATGTAAGGGGAAGTTGTTTTAAATTTCATTTTAATGAAGTGTTTTTTTTAAAAAAATAAGTGCCTGTGAATCAAATTGTTTTGTGTAAATTCTGTATCTCTAGGTCTTGAAACTTACACAAACATATATGTACCTACTTAACTTTCAGCACAGGAAGACTTCAGCTGAAGCTTGTGATGAACATATAGGCATCCTGGATAGCTACAGAAACCCTTAAATTTTGGATGGCTGTATAACAGTCTTTCTCTTATCTGATTGTCCTTTGAGTACTGTTTTATTGATGGCTCTATAGTCAAACTCAGGTTTATGTCCCCCGCCTCCCCTCCCCTTTTGAATAAAAGCTTGCTGGAACACTTAGAGCAAGTCACTACCCAAAGAAAACACGAATCTGATATTAAATTATTTTAATTACATTTCAATTGGAAAGCCTATAGACATGTCTGCTTCTGTTTATTATTATGCATAAGCCCTCCAGATTTATTTCTTGCTGGCTTGCCATTAAGGCTTACTAGAGAAAAATTAAATTAAAAAACTAATTCAAATGCACTGTGACAAAGCCTCTTGAAACACCACCTTACCTTATTGCTTTCTTTATTCAGCGGTTTATATCTGAGCAGGCCATTTTTGGGACTGATTCATTCAGTTGCAAATGTTGCATCATAATTAAAATGTTATCATGCGATAACATAGTAACATGCAATAGTTGTCTTTTATATACTTAGTTTGGATGTAACACCTATATCTCAGTTTAGCCCCTGGGACTGAGCTTTGGTCTCACTGTTTAGTGAATTTCCAGTTCTACTTTGGAGGTAAACTGTGGTTTGTGAAAGCCATAGTTTGAGTTGGATATTATAGCCTGGTTTGCATGTCAAAGTAAGCCAAACTATGGCTTAGCAAGAACGTTTCACAGTCATTCTTTCCTACTGTCATAGACCAAGGCTTGGTTTAGCAGGTCATCCAAACCTAGGCTTCTAGTTAAGCCAAAATTTATTATTGATTACAGCTTGTGGATAGTGAAGACAGAACATAACTACAAGCCAAGGACAAAATCAGAGTGTGCAGACAGAGGAGTGGTGGTATGCAAACAGTGGTTTGACTGTTTCAGTTACATGTGAGCTGAACCTTATTTTAGTGCAGAGATTTTGAGCCATTGTTATGTGAACCAAGTATAATCATTTTTTTTGCAGGGGGAGACTGGTATATGCTGAATTTGTCACTGCTTGGTGCTTTGATTTATGTATTAGTATATGCCCTATTTGATGTATGACTGGACAAAAAAGCAATATTCAGTAAAATAGAATATTTTGTTGAAAAATGGACGTACTCTGCAATATTAAACCAATATATTTACCAGGTTCAGCTTTTAAAAAATGAAAATGAAAATGCCTTCTCAAGTTTGGGCACTTCTCTTTTGTGAGAACAATAGACAGTGAGCAAATCTTGAAAGATGTTAGAAATATGTATGAC
Organism: Podarcis pityusensis; assembly: GCF_964106645.2. NCBI lineage: Eukaryota > Metazoa > Chordata > Lepidosauria > Squamata > Lacertidae > Podarcis > Podarcis pityusensis. Next base: position 44,553,595 of record NC_138026.1, on the reverse strand, counting down.
AGCCAGGGTATTATTGGGTGGAGGGGAATAACGAGTCTGAGAGATTCTTGACAAGCAACAGCAAACATTGAGCTGGTGATGGTATGCAGCTAGAGGACAGTCTTATTTGGAGATGTCATTCACACTATTGCTGAGGAGCCATTAAAAGTCTCATGTTTACTTTGGCTAACCATACAATGTAATTCTTTGATGGAAGCACACATAGACTTTAGACACTATTGCTGTTTAAAAGAAACATTTGCAAGATAAAGTAAACATATTTTAAAGCTAGGCATTTATCACTGCATAGTGTGAGACACATAAAATACAACAGCATATATATATATATATATATATATATATATATATATGTATATATATATATATATCCCACAAGCATGTATTAGGTGCCATGAAAAACATAACAGATGACATCTTTGACTATTAAAAAAAATACTGTTTAACATGGTCATGATGACAGAGAACTATAATGGAAAAAGAGGTCTATGATAATAAAATCTCCCTTTCCTGTTGCCTTTTCCCTTCTATTAAATGCTGATTTGTTATATTAGATGCTTTGATTTCAGTTACTACCTTCATTGCAGACATATTTTGAATATGTACTGGTTCTTAAAATGTCTTTGCTAGTGTAAAATGATACTTCTTTATTTACTGCCTTTATCAAAAAGAAAGCTTAAGGCAACAGAATATAATTAAAATGTGTAAAAGCAGATATTGATGGGTTTTTTCCAGTAAGTTTTTAAATAAGAACAGAAAAAATAGCATCACTAAAATCAAAATATACCCAATGTAATAGTTAAAGCTGGGAACTTCCACAATATGCTTTTGAAAAGAAGCATATATCCTGGAACCGTGTGTTCAATGTCTAATCAAAAATTTGCATTCCTGGATTCTCCTGTGTCATGGGTTGCAAAATAATTGCACTGGATTACTGCATTAGAATACTCACAAATCTTTATTCATTGCACCAGGTTGTTTCCATCCACCTTGTATGCTGCTCATTTTCAGTATTAGAAAATGGTTATATATCAATGACAGGAGGTCTGGATTTGAGGCTATTGTAATTATTCCCACTGAGACACTGTCAATAGGATTAAAATGAAGATTCTGGATCTGTCCTTCCAAGATGAGGTCACAACATTAGCAGTAAGATTCCTGTTTTGGCAAACTGCATTTTCAATTTTGAATTACAGAACATTAATATGACATAAATATATAAAAGTTGCAGTGATGAGAATAAAAGAACTCAGACCCTCCCAAATCTACATTAAAAAAAACCAAGGACATAGCAGCAATGTATCCTGACCTAGGTTTATGTAGCTCTTTTAGAAAGCCAGAGGCTCATAGGTTTCTTGTTACAGAACTGTCTTATTTTCATTTTATTACTAATCTTCTAGCAGCTGTATAACTTCAGTAATGAAACTTCTGAATAAACCCAACCACTTAAAAAAAAATTGAAAATGGAAGATATATAGGGACAGGCAGACAAACAAGGAAGAAAAATCCAAGTAAAATTCACTTAACAATATACAGTTTGCTGTATATTCGCTTTTTATTCGCTGTTTAACAGAGGGAAAAAAATAAACCAAAGTCCTAACTTTAATAGCAAGTATATTTCCTCTTTGCTCAGTTTAATAATCTGATTGTGAGCAACTGGTATCAGAATATGGTATCAGAATTTACCCTGCTCTGAGCAGCACTTCCTACCTTCCTCCCCCCCCCAAATACTTTATATTAATTTCAATATTACTCTTTTCTAGATGCCTTGAAAAGTGACTGATAAATAACTAGAATAAATAAAAAGAAAGGTAAGTTCAAACTGAAATACTAAGAATATTGGAAGAGCCTGCTGGATTGGACCAATGGCCCATCTGGTCCCACAGGCTTGTGGGAAACCCTCAAGCATGGCCTGAGTGCAACGACACGTTCCCTTCCTGCAGCTTCCAGCAATTGGTATTCAGAAGCAACAAGGCACTGATTCGGCAAGCTAGAAGTCCCAAAGGAGCCAGACTGCTTCACAGAATTGCTGTGGGTGGTGTTACTGGGTCCCATAGATTTTCTGGTCAGGGAGAACCTTGTCCTACTGGTTTTCTCCATTCCACAAGGTTTCTCTTATACCCACTATATCAGCACTTTCTTCTAAGTCCAAGCACTCCCAATTTGCCCATATTGGCTCAGAAGCCTTTAGTATTAGCATGTAAACACTTCCATGCAGTTTCTGTCTTCGCCACTTGCATTTGGCCTGTGATTATTTGGTATCTCTGAATTGCTGTCCTGTGCGCCGGTATGCACAATGCCTACTTCTATGCCTCCACCATTTCCATTTCCATTAGTTTTTCCATCTTCACCTCAGGAGGTTGATCTGACCCAAACTGGACCCTCACCAGCTCCTGTCGGCTTTCACCTCAAAATCAGTTCACAAAAGCTGCTCTGCCACCCTGCTCTGTTCCCAGCTCACATGGGTCCCTTCCCTTCTGTACAAGCCTGGCTTGTCCCAGAATGTTCCCCGTGCCAAACAAATCCCAACCTTCATTCCAACATCGCCATCATCTTATCCATGCATTGAGACTACAAAACTGCCTAGTTGGCCATATTAATATCTACATTTCCTCAAATCTGTCTAGAAATATATCTCACTCTACATGCCTTCTGCTGTAGCTCTTCTTTTGTCTCCGCTGCTCTGCCAGCACTGGAAACAGCTCACTTGCTTTCCAATTTTTTATTTTTGTGGTGAAGTGTAATTGAGTTCCTCATACCCTGCATACGTGGGGAGAGAACTGTTGCATAGGTCCTGCTTGTGAGGTTCTCATAGGTATGTGTTTGGTCATTGTGAGATTAGGCTACTGGACTAGATGGGTGTTTGGCCTGATCCATCAGAACTTTTCTTATATTCTTAGAATTGCATTTGTGTATAGGAGGGGGGAGTTGTGTGATGGCACTCAACTAAGTTTCATTCACAGTAGACCTACTAAACTTAATGAACCTGACCAGTGCTATTTTTCTACAAAAAGAGGTCACCATGAATGCCTCCTTCTTTCTCTTAGAATGACAGTGGCACCTACCTGAAAGGTGTTGGAACTGAGTTCCAATGAGTTACCCATGAAAAAAAGCCCTGAACCTGACTAAGCTAGGTCCATTAATATCAATATGAGTGCTCTGAGTAGAACTTAGTTGAATGCCATCCTTTGCTTTTTGTATGTTACTCAGTTATCTTCTTATTTCAAACATGGGCAATAAGCGTCACTTTGCTGCTGTAAAGTGTCTTTTCTGTGTGTGAGAAAGATTGGATTTAGAAGGGTGCACATTTTCTAAGCAGTATTCCTTTTACTTGGGATATATTCCGTGGTAAAGGGACAGCCCCCATTCCTTGCCAAAATAATATTTATGCTCTGGAAGAGGATTACAACACAGAAATAAGCTTAAACCTTCTGTGTCTGCCTCTTTTCAAAGCAAGTGATAGCTACTTGAGTCCACAGTGATTTCATTTGTGAATATGACTTGTGTTACAAGCCTTCCATGAAATTTTGTTGTGCTACTCAGTTCTGATTTTACATGAGATTCTTCTTTGCAAAGCAAACAGTTCAATAATCACAGCCTCACTGGTCCTAAGGGACACATTCTCCGAGGCATTAGAAATATCACCAGAGACACTGAATATACAATAGGTGTCTAAATGACATTTTTACCTTTGCTAATCTAACCCCAGAGTGCTTTCACATGCTGCATTCCAAAGCAGATTAAAATGACCAAACTTGTCACTTGAAAGGGCCAAGGGAGCTATTTACATAGGGTTCCCTTGAGATGGCTGCCCAGGGCATTTCAGAGATTGCTGATCCAGTCTGGGATCCTGGATGCAAAATGTGCAATGTGCTAATAACAGTGCAATGTTCTTTTTAAACCATGGGCACTCTAGGTTATTGCCACTCAAATCAAAGTTGAATTTCTGCCCACACAAAAAAAGAGAGAAGGGGAAAGATCATTTACTCTATCTTAGTCTTGTATGATGTGACAAAAGACTCTCCTTTTCAGATTCAAGAAATGGCTTCTGTTTAGGTGACACAAATATATAACTCCATCTCTGTATCTTTGGCTCCATCTTTGTCACACAGCAAATGGCAAAGATTTGTTCTCTACTTCCCCAGAGGTCAGGGAAAGTTCTAATGGATTTCAGCTACAGAAGGGTAGATTTCAGTGAAGGTGCTTATTAATTTTAAGAGCAGTTCGACAATGGAACCAATTACATTTGGCTGTTGCTTTCTGGAAGTCTTCAAGCAAAGTCAGCTGTTTGTTGGTGGTGTTATAGGAGGTGAGATGAGGTCCCCTACAAAGCACTCTATGACTCTCCAAGGCACGCAGAGGCAAACTCGGCCCTCCAGATGTTTTGGGACTACAACTCCCATCACCCCTAGCTAACAGGACCAGTGCTCAGGGATGATGGGAATTGTAGTCCCAAAACATCTGGAGGGCCGAGTTTGTCTATGCCTGTGCTTTCTCTATGGCAACTGTATGTTGGCACCGGAACTAGTTCTAACTGGGGGCAGGGCACACACTCCAAAGGTTAAGTTAAATTAACTTCCACAGCTTCTGTATTTTCTAATTCTAATTCTAATCTACAGCAACAACCAATACTTTTTCATATTTTTTTTGCAACAACAATAAACAAACACCAAAATGAATAGATCTTTTCATGTTTGAACCATTTTAGCTTCCCATCTCTTCTCTTTTTCTGCTTTTTTGGTGGTAGTAGCCATTTTGTGTTAGGATGCACCTCTAGCGCTCACCATTTTCTGACTGGTCCTCTCAGCTTCTTCTCAAAATTCCAAATGTGCCCCTCGGCCCAAAAAGATTGGCAACTACTGCGTTAAATTTATATATTGTTGCTTAATTTTAGGGCAAATTGCTGCAGTAGAAGAAACCTTCTGTTAAACAAGTAGTAAAAAGTGATATACCACCACAAATGTTTAGGATACAAGCGTCTCTTCCCTTTGGCTGTGATTTCTGAACACACATATGTGTACGCATTTGACCGAGGTAGGACTTTGGGGCAGGTGGAACAGAGGGAGAGGGAGTAGTAATCATACCCAGGAAATACCCACAGTGGTATCCATTGATTTACAGGATATTATTGTGAAACGGGTTCCTAGAAAACGCCTGTGATGGTTACAACTGATCTAGTGTATGCACCACAGCCACTATTCTATGATTTCCATTTTGGAGCCATGTTTGTCTGTGACTGACAACTTTCAGTATCCGTGACACTGAATAAATACAAAATGTTAGTTTGATTGCATTACTATTTGTGTTCAGCAATACAAATTTGAATTCATGCCGGTTCAGATCTCCTATCTCATTACTTTAGACATGCTTTTTCTGTGATTCACTTGCAGTTTGCTGGGCTTACATAAATTATTTGCTCCCAGATGCACTTTTATATGCTTTTATAGCATTGCCTGAGTTTGTTTTACAATTGATTTAACAACTTAAATGATCATAAAATTTGCAGGCTTCAGTGAGAAGTGGATTTTCTGTTAAAGGTGAAGAGGGTAAGTTCCCAATTGGTTTTCTGCTCCTTCTCAAAAGTATCAAGGAGAAAGTATGGGCAGGTAGAGAGTATGGGCAGCACATCCTTTACAATTTGTGGTATAAGCTTACCATATTTGTTGTCCTCTGTACCAGTCAGTTCCATGGGGTGGGGTGGGGGGATGACGATGGACGGACATAAATTACTATAAACACTGATATTCACTACACTGTGGACAGCCAGTGCTGAAAAAAGGACTCTGTATGAGATGAAAGCATGTGTGTCTATAAAGCTGCTTGCATACATATTTATTGGTTTTGACCTATAAAGTTATAAACAACTTACCTGCTCACTTACAACCCTGCTCCATGGCTGTGATTGCCTGTTGAAGCCCTCTTGGTTGTGCTGCAACCTATGGATGTTTTTTAACAGCAGCTAGGGAGAGGACTTTTTCTATGGTGGTGCCTTCTCTAAGGAATCACCTGCCCTCCGAGCTTAGGCAAGTTCTAGCATTAGTGGCATTTCAGCACTTATTTAAAAATGTATTTATGTTTCCATGCTTTTGCGGTGCTTACTTCCAGTGAGTTGTTGTGATACAATCCTGCCCTAGATTATTAGCAGCATTTTATTTCTTTGTAAGTTTGATGTTTAAATTGAAAATCTGTTGTATTAACTTTCAACTATGTGTGAAAGGCTGTTATAAATATGTTTCAATAAATAAAATTTTGCACACACACACGATTGGAAATTTGCATATTTATATATGCAAAAGAATGGCTAACATTGTTGATGTTTTGCTTTTATTTTTTACTAGATTTACGTCTCTAAAAATAATTGTTTCATTGCTTTTATGTAGTACGTGCTGTTGAAGAATATTTTATAAGTGTCACTGCATAGCCTTCTATATAGACCTACCTGAGACACTAATTGAGAGACCACACAAGGGGCTTTGGGCTGGAACAGTCAGTGCAGTTCTCATGCACTTTCCTCATAGCCTGATAAGCTCAGCTACGGCAGAAAACAATTGTTTTGTCATTTGGCTGTTTTGATAGATTTGGCTAAAAGTGAATCAAATATATATATATATAGGTTTAGTGCTATTTTTGAAACAGCATGGTTGACCTTTACTTCAGTTAACAGCAAAGATAACTATGGTTCAGTTAGCTGTGGTTTAGATAGCGCCTCTACCCCAGGAAAAAACTCACAACACAAAAACAATGATCATATGTAACATGAGCGTAATATGATGGGAACAATTATAACTATCTGATTGGGGGAAGTGAAGGGTGATTCCTTCCATACTGACACAAGATGTTCCCTATTACAGCAGCAGTGTACTCTAAAAAGTGTACTCTAAAAGTCCAGTCCTGTCCCCCACGGATGTACTGAGGGAAGGGTATGGTACTGTTGGATCATTAGGCAAAAGATTCCTGTATTCCAAGGGGTTTGACTGGATGACTCTTGGTATCCCTTGCAATGCTATTATTTTATGATTATACATAATAGTTTGATACATATTTTTTCCTAAATACTGAAAGGCCTTATTTTGGTAGTCCTTAGGGGAACTGGAATTATTATGTAGCTGAGAGGGGATAGGTTTTCTAATGAAAGCTGTAGTGTGTAAGTTCAGCTGATGTTAGAAACCAGAAACAAATTTATGCTCTTAACCACTACCTTTTGCTGGGAGTGAAGTGTGGGACCTTTTCACAATATGAAAGAGGAGTAAAAGTGCATTTTGAGAACATTTTAACATGGTACGTTTTCACATGCCTGAAGCCATATATCCCTTTAAAATGCATGTGTTTTTTAAAAAAATGGTATCTGTTTGTTTCATTATCTTTTAGCCTGTGGCCGTGGATTCTACAAGTCATCTTCGCAAGATCTGCAGTGCTCCCGCTGTCCTATGCACAGTTTCTCAGACAGGGAAGGATCTTCGCGATGTGATTGTGAGGACAGCTATTACAGAGCACCTACTGATCCACCATATGTTGCATGCACAAGTGAGTTATTCATGTAGATAATCACAAAGAATGTTATCTTGCCAGCCCCAGGCACATCTATTTGTTAAGATGGGCTCTCTCTTTCTCTCTGGTACACAGTATTGGCCTTTAGTCTATCCGAGTTAGAAGTGTTTGAAACTGAAAGTTCTGGCTGAGCAGCAAAGTGGGCAAAGTAAACAGAGTAGGAACTACATAAATCTAATTTCCCTGTTGCCCCCAACATAACCCAGAGAACACACTATGCAAATATATGTAATATTGTGACGAGGATGAAAATATGGTTCTCCTACATATATTTGCATTGTCATATAAGCCTAATGTGTTACTGCACCAAATGAGTGACATGTGAAATGAAAAATAACCTGTGTAGATAAGGAGTCTGGTTGAAGTGTAATGGGATCTGGCTTGGCTTTCCACCTACAAATAGACTTACTGGTGATTCAAGGAACGAATTTGTGCAGTTTGCTCAAAGACAAAACCACCCAAATAAAGCTGTAAATTGCATCAAAACCGGGTAAAGAGGATCTAAATGTATTCTGTTTAATGCATTTTAAAAGGACACAAGAATTCAACTGGAGGCATTTTGTATGAGTCAGCTTCAGAGGTGCATTAACTTATCCCTTTAATTGCGCAGAAGAAAAGCTGCTAAAGCTAGGTGTAGTAAATACACAGAGAACGGCTATCCTGTTTCCTTAATGGAAAATAAATAAAGCTTCTTGTCAAGTGAGTTCAAGCAGGCTTTTTGGTAGCTTGTAGTAAATATAATGAAAAGTTTATGTTCTGGCAAGCTTTTGCCTAGGTAATTAAAACATGAGCTAAATTTCCCCCTGCTGGTTTCTGTTTTAACTCCTCCCTCCCATTTGTTTTTTGTGTGTTTTGTGTTCAATAAAGGACCTCCATCTGCACCACAGAACCTTATTTTCAATATTAACCAAACTACTGTGAGTTTGGAGTGGAGCCCTCCTGCTGATAACGGAGGAAGAAACGACGTGACCTACAGGGTATTGTGCAAGAGGTGCAGCTGGGAGCAGGGCGAATGTGTTCCCTGTGGGAGCAATGTTGGATATATGCCCCAGCAAACTGGATTAGCAGACAACTATGTCACCGTCTTGGACCTGTTAGCTCACGCTAACTACACTTTTGAAGTTGAAGCTGTAAATGGCGTTTCTGATTTGAGCCGCTCCCAGAGGCTTTTTGCAGCTGTTACTGTTACCACTGGTCAAGCAGGTAAGTAAACAAACTCTAGGATTTTTTTAAGCGCATGCAGCAGGGATTGTTGCACACTTTATTTGTCAGCAGCTAAAGCGAGGCACATATGGTGCATGCCTGTAGTAAGCCCCTACAAGGCCCGCCTCCTTTTTTTGCTAGTTTAACATTGTTTTGATTCTAGTGGCACATGTGGCCTTTAGGATGGAGCACATGGGGTTATTTGTGGCCTACTTGCAGAGTGCCACACGATTGTCGGTGCTAACCACTATCCTGTTGCAAGGAGTAAGACTGGATTGTAATGCCAGTCAAAGACAAGAACTCCTCTGTTGTGCCAGAACTGACTCTTTTGCCTGATCTTGACATTTGTTGCTGTGTGCTACCTTGCATAGGATCAAGCTGTTAGCTGTTTACGTTATAAGGGTATGAAGTCAAGCACTTTCAGACCCATTGATTTCAATGAATATATTAAGGATATGTTTAAATTTTCTTCAGTGGGTGGTTTGTTGGTTCAGCATGTTGGTTTGTTAGTGCCTAATGAATTTAACTTACTTTCTTAATGCAATAAGAAACATAAAAAATAATTTGTATTGATAAAATGGGTTTCTGTGTGTGCATTGGCTTCTTTGTAGCAATACCCTAGTATTTTCAAACTCTTAAAAGGGAAGTTCCAACCTGTTTATATTTCATTCTGAAACAGTTTAAATCCTCTACCAGAATCTGAGTTAAGGATAATGCCTTCGGTATTCACATCCTTCCCCCAAGATTATCCTTCCAGCTTAATACTTCCAGATATTTGATGATGAGATCCAGTGAGAATGTGACAATTATTCTTTGTTTCTTATATTTATGATAATCTGACAGGTGAAATGTCAGGAAAAATAAAATCAAACTAGCATATCACCCAAGAGGCAAAATGTGTTTTAGTGATCTTTGCATGTCGAAATAGGAAGTCTCCTATTCAGGAATGTAAAATGATGAATTGCTTGTTGATAAAAATGATGTTCTAGCAGGTCTGTGCTGCATTTTGCCTTGTGTTGATGGTAGAAATAGGGGTAGACTAACGGCAACAGGCCAGCTGAGTTTTAAGCAAAAATAATAATAATAAAATAAGTATTTTCAATATTCTGGGGTTGAGATGAATAACTCTGGAGCAGGGAAATTAGTGAATGTCTAAAAGTTGCTTCTTGAATACACATGGCTAAGGGACATGGACAGCAGGCCCAGTATACTTCCTACTGCATGAGCAGGACAAGTATCCGCATTGGGCTCTCTGGGCTCTCTTCGTTCCATCCCTTTTCTTCCTCACCCCTTGCTCAGGTGCATGTGACTTGCAGCATGCCAGATATTGTAAGTATTAAGTGCTCCAGATGTAGACACATCTGGACTGCTCCACCCTAAGGACACATGAATAGGACATGGATTTTGTCCGTGTTTTCAATACTTTTTATATTTTTATATCACATTCTATAGATAATTGCAATGAATATTTTAGTTAAAATAATTTAGTGAAAATATTTATTATGCTAAAAAACATTTTCCATCCATGTATTCATGATATTTACATTATTTTTCTCATTTAAGAACACAGGACAGTATTTTGTAAAGGGACGACTCACATGGCAGCAGTAATCTTATTTCATGGAATTGTCAACAATTTGGAGATACTAATTTTTCATGTCTCCTCTTCCAAACACCTCCGAGGGTTCTTGGTCATTTTCTTCAATTTCAACTAGAATAATTTTATAAATAGTTTTAAGTATGTTTTTCCTTGTTTTTCTTTTTAATATCAGGGCATCATCCATCCAAATGAGGGGCAGCATGTATCATGCCTGAAGTTTATAGATTCGGATTGTGGGAGGTGGGAGGTTCTGAAAGCTCCTTGCAGTGCTTTTCCTGTTTCCCAGAACAAGATTTCTCAGTTTGTTGGTATGGAGAGGAGAGCTCTGACTTGGGCTGAGAGCAAGACTGTCTGTGCATTGCAGTGCCTTAGGAGTGTCTAAAGCATGTTGCTGTCCTATTCTGCTATGACATCCTGCTGACTGCCATGGGGAATGTAATCCTCATAGCATTATTTAATCCAGAGGTGCAGCTAGATAGTCTCTGGATTTGCTGGACCAAGTAACAATTACTGGGTGAGGCACAAGGCATGGAAAAGTACAGCTTTCAGAAGGAAACATGAAATGTTCAAACTCCCCTATCTTACTGTGAATTTACATACATAGTTACCTAGGAGCAAGTTCCGTTAAACTCAGTGTATGCCTTCACCTACTGAGAAGACAGGAAAAAAATATTATTGTTGTTATTCAACAACAGCTTACACATATTTTAATCCATTAACATGCTTCAGAGAGTAGTGTTATTGTGTAAAAAAAGAAGGCCAAGCTTCAGGTATTAATTTGTTTAATGACTTTCACAGAATCAAATGCAGGACCCAGAATAGTTGTGTATATTTGCAAAAGCCCTTTCCTTATGGAACTGCCAGGCTCAGCCACATCTGTGATGTGAAAGAACCCACTAGTGTCTTGGCAAACAAAACTGCTAAAGATCAGCTTCAAACAGCCTTTTTCTTTTCCATTCTTCCACCAGTATGGCTGTGGCTAATGCTAGCCTCTAAGTTTATAAATCTTCTAAAATGTGTAGAGCATTTAATGCTCCAATTCCTTTTCCAAGGATTATGAATAAGCCTTGATCTACAGAAAAGAAGTGATGATTTTTGTTGGTAAGAAAATGATTTCACATAAAAGAAAGAAATTGGTTATGATACTGAATATGCTTTCTAAATCTCCTTCCTGTAATTAAAGTTTCTACAGAGTGCTACAAATTGTCCAATATCTCAATATTCACTTTTATAAAATTATTCTTAAGTTGCCTGTTGGTCCCAAAAGGTCATCCAAAATGACTTATAATTGAAAAACTTTAACATAAGAACTTTAAAACAGTATCATGACAAACCAATTAAGAACAAGAGGAGAAAACACATTTTAAAACAGAAAGTGTGATTAATCACATTTAAAATTGGGCAAAAGCCTTTCAGAATGGAAAAAAAGGGTTTCACTTACCCGCTAAAGCTAAATAAAGATGAAGCAAGTTTGATGTTCGTAGGAAGGGTGTTCATTTCACTAAAGAAAAGGCCTTGTCCCATGTTTGCATCTATGTTACCTCCTTTGGTGAGGATATACAGCAGAAACTTTCTTAAACTACGGGCAGGTTCATAAAGGAAGACACAGCTTTTCAAATACTCTGGCTCTGTAGTGTTTAAAGCTTTATAGGTAAGAACCAGAAATTTGAATTGTACCCGGAAACAAATTGGAAGCCAGTGCAATTTGTATAAGACTGGTGCAATATAGTAGTGTCAGCAAAGCACACAGAACAAAGAAAATTGGCCGTGACATTTTGCACAAGCTTCAGTTTCCAAATATTCTTCAGGCTGTTGCAGTGTACATTTTTAAGTGGAAAGTGATTAAGGGATAGCTCACTATGTACAGATCCGCTTTTTCCAGGAAGAGGCACATCTGTCCTCCTCTAAGCTGGGCAAAGTTGGAACTGACCACAACAGCCATGGAACCTTCCAGGAGCAATGCTGGGTCTAAAAGAAACCCCCACATTGTGAACCTGATCAGACTGTACCTCCAGTCCCAGATTAGGATGTCTGACAAGCAGCACCTCTTCCTTATCTGTTAAGCCTCAGCTTGTTAGGCCCACCCAACCCATCACAGCCTCTAAGTTACATTTCAGTAGTCCAACAGTCCTTTTGGTGTCAACTGAAAAAGACAGAGCTGGGTATCATTGACATAATGATGTGGCTCAATCCCAAAACACTGGATGACCTGCCCCAGTGACTTCATGCAGATCTTTAAAGCGTTAGGGGATAAAATAGAGCCCTGAGGAAACCCATAGGTAAGAGACCAAGCAATGGTCCTCTACTTTCTGAGCGACAGAGTTGTCAAATCCCATACTGGTGAAAAGCCCCAGAAGTTGATGGTATCAAATTATTATTATTGTCATCATCGATTTATTAATCAGATTCTGAACAACTGCCTCAAGGTGGTTTACACTTAAGGTAATTAAAAACAACCAAAAACACATAAACAGCAAATACATTTAAAGCAAGACTAAAATCCTAAAAAAAGTAGGCACTCATGGTTAAGACCCATTTATCCAACTGAGAAATCCTGCCAGAACAAAAATATCTTAAATTGTTTCTGGGAAGTTGTGGTTGGTGGGCTGCTGTTATATCTTCATAGGAACGCTGTTCCACATAGCAGGGGCAGCCACACTAAAAGCTAAGCTCTGAGAAACTCTCCCACAGACTACAACAATTCACTGGGTGTGTAAGTGATTTGGTGGTCTCTCATATAGCATAATCCTGAGTTTTATAGTGCCTTGTATGTTTATATGAACACCTTGAATTTGGCCCAGTAGCAGATCAGTAACCAGTGAAATCCAATAAGCAAGGTGCTATGTGCTGCCTGTAGTTTGCCCCCACAAGCAAGCTAGCTACTGCGTTCAGAACTAGCTGCTGCTTCCAGACCAGCACATTGCCGTAATCACACCCTGTCACTGAGAGGTCTAACAAATGCTTAACCAACAGGGATATACTCCCTCTGTATAGTTAGTTCCTGAGATATGTCCTCCATCAAGATGACAAAGGCTACTGCTCATTGGAACATATCCAAATAATTCGCTTAATCCAATAAAGCCTGGATATTTATTTTTGAGCTGAAATTATTAATATGGAGATGGCATCAACAGCACAACCCTATGCACTGTTACTCAGAAAGAAGTCCCACTATGTTCAGTGATGCATACTCCAGGCAAGTGTGCATAGGATTGCAGTAAAAGATGACACATTTTGTTGTGTAGTCATCATTTGCACTGAACATAACTCAAACGTTAGAGCTTACAGTGTAGTTTAGAGCTGCTTATCTGCTTTCATTTTCTATTTGCTGAGAATTCCGGTGTCTAGATCCAGGTTCTCTAGTCACAACTACAACCATTGTGTTTTTTATTCAGATATCATGCTATAACAGAGATAGAAGAAACTTGAGCTTTTCAACTATGCTTCCCTTCCCCCTCCAGCTTCTCATTCTGGTTTGATAGTGGTAACAAACCATAGTTTGTCAATTGAAACATCACATTAAGCCATAGTTAAGCTTACTGAAACATGGTGTAGCTTGATGACTGAATTGAGTCCTTTTTTTCTTTCTCTGTAAATTGCCACCACTTTAATTAAATGGTTGGCGAATAGATGGGCAGCACTCAATGGCTTATATAAATCCATGCTGTCAATGCCTTAGACTGCCATATGGTGAAAAGTATTTGAGTTCTCAACAAATTAAGCTAATCAAAAGGACTGCATTATGCAGCAGTTCCTTGGCGTGTACCTTGATATCTAGAGACAGCATGGTATATTAAATAAGAATTAGATTTGATAGGGGTTGGGAATTTATTTATTTTACTACTTGTTTAGCTTAATTATTGTGCCACAGGAAACTTTCTTTTCATACATTACAGGAAATAGATAGAAGTAACAATGCTTGGTGGGAGAGGGGAAATAGCCTAGGCGTCATATACTGCAAAACTGCAGACACAATAGCACACAATATGCAGGTTACCTACCATATTTCTTCTTGGGTCTTGTTCCACAAAATAAAAGCTAGGCAAAATGCTATACCTTTAAAGCATATTTGAAGCACATCTTCCCCTGTAAAAGAATTTTGTTTACAGAGTAAACAGTGTTATAATTCCCAACAACCCTTAACAAGCCAGAATATTTTTGGGAGGCGGGGGGAGGGGTGGAGGAAGAGAAATGTACTTCAATTGTTCTTTACAGGAATAGTATGACAGCTTCTTCACAGCCACAGGTGAGCAAGGGTGGTCTCAGTGGAAGAGCTGTTGTTTGTCTGCATTTTGCATCTTCCATTCTGCCCATGGCCAAGGTGGTCTGTATGAAAGGCAAGCCATACTTTAAACAGTGTGAATGGATGGCAATTGTTCATTCTTTGCCACTCATTTGTTCTCATGAATTAGGGTTTTTAAAGATTTTCGCTCAGCCCAGTGTTTGTGAGAACAACCTTTTTTTTGTGCAGGGAACAGACCCTTAGAAAATTATAATCGTTTTTTATTTTTACATTTTTCCCCATTTCCCATTTTTCCCACCTGTATTATCAAATACTGAGCGTTTCTACTAAGCATTTTGTTATATAAATGCATTCTATCACAGTTTTTTTTCTTAAAAAAAATACAAGATTTTTTCCCTTTAAAAAACATTATTAAGACCCAAAGAATAAAAACTGTTTTATTGTGTAACACAAAGCAGTTTTGTCCTATAATTGGTAGCCTCTACAGTTCAGAGAACAGGAAATATTTTAGGAAAATGATTGATAACTATAATTGAGTATAAAAAAAGGCTTAGAACACAACAGAAAGAGTCTTGCTTCTGTTCCTTTATTTGAAAAAAAAAGTTTACTATGGAGCGAAGAAAATGTTTAACCGTTATAGCTGCGTAAACTGGAATTCATGCAGTTCTTATTTGTGGCTATGATTCATGCAAAAATGGTTATTTTATGTAGTCAGATTTGTGAGTGTATAGGAATAAGGGATGCGGGTGACACCTAGGGCTTGCCGATCAGAAGGTCGGAGGTTCGAATCCCTGCAACGGGGTGAGCTCCGGTTGCTCGGTCCCTGCTTCTGCAAACCTAGCAGTTTGAAAGCATGCCAAAAAGTGCAAGTAGATAAATAGGTACTGCTCCGGTGGGAAGGTAAACGGCGTTTCCGTACACTGCTCTGGTTCACCAGAAGCATCTTGGTCATGCTCCCCACAAGACCCAGAAGCTGTACGCCAGCTCCCTCGGCCAATAAAGCGAGATGAGTGCCGCAACCCCAGAGTCGTCCGCTACTGGACTTAACGGTTAGGGGTTCCTTTACCTTAGGAATAGTATAGTATAGATGTGAGAATGCTTGTGATCTATGCACTTGCTGCTGTTCCATCACATTAGGTGGACACATTCAATAACCTAGCACTCACCATGCAACAAAGTTGTCCCCCGCCCCCTAAAAAATTATTCTTTCAGCTTTTTGTTCTAGTGCATTCACTCTTGGAGGCTGCATTCACAAAATGCAAATCATTATGTAAAGATAACACCAACTTAATTGAGAAAAGAAGTGGGAGGGGCCATAGAATATGTACAACTCATTACTCCTCTTTTGTTCTGTCTTACCCCTGAGGAGAAGAAATGTCAAAAAGGGAAAAGAGATGCCAAATCAGCTGGGAATTGGCGGGCAGGTGGCAGATGATTAAGATCAAATTATTTGTCATATTGGAATAATATGGAGGAGGTGTATGTAACAAGATAATTGACACAGCAGGGCTCAGGCTTCATGATATTATTTTGTGTTGTGATATAATTAAAGTTGAAATTGGGATGTAACATGCAAGGGTTTCAGCAAAAGGTCACACCAGTATTGCTCATTTATTAGGAATCTTTTCTCCAGAATTTGAAAGACTGCATCCAGGAGCACAAATTATAAATATTATTTATTTCTTACTTTAAGCCCACCCAAGAGAAACGTCGCACCTTGCTTCTAAAAATTTAGGCTAGGTTTGTATACTCAGTGTTCTTAAATACCCAATGACAGGAAACCGGCAATTGGTTGGTTGGCAACCAAAAACCAACAAGCTGGACTGGAAGGTGCTGTTGTTCTCATGTTCTGCTTGTAGGATTCTCATAAGTGTCTGTCTGGCTACTATAAGAACAGAATCCTAGACTCATAAGCCTTTGGCCTGATTTGAGCTGAGCTCTTAATATGCATATTCATGATTGGTCACAGTGATATAACAAGGTCAATGGTTGACATCACCACATGTCTGCAAACACTGTAGGTAGAGGGGAACTTGCATCCAGCAGTGAGGTCTCACCATCTCTGCTTTTGTTGCATACAGTATATGCAACCACTGAACAGATGACTGTACCTCTGAAATGGAGTGTTCATAATAACCATCAGTTTATTTGTATACTGCTTTTCCATGGGAAACAATGCTTGAAGCCACTCACAGCAACACCAGAAATAAGATACATTTCAAGATAATTCATGAACAATGACAAAACACACTACAGTGGTACCTCGCAAGACGAAATTAATCCGTTCTGCGAGTCTCTTCGTCTTGCGGTTTTTTCGTCTTGCGAAGCACGGCTATTAGCAGCTTAGCGGCTATTAGTGGCTTAGCGGCTATTAGCGGCTTTAAGAAAAAGGAAACAAACTCGCAAGCCCATAGGGAAATTCGTCTTGCGGAACGACTCAAAAAACGGAAAACTCTTTCGTCTAGCGAGTTTTTCATCTTGCGAGGCATTCGTCTTGCGGGGCACCACTGTATTTGAACAAATAGTCCAGGCAAAAGATTAAGCAACTCACAGAAGCACCATCCAAATAGCACAAAAAGCTGTACATCATATCCATAACTAAATGTTGACCCCAGCAACAATGCCGAAGTCTGTCAAGTTACCTCTCCTCTTCCCTGCCAGGTGGAAATGAGCCAGACAGAGAAGGAGAAACCAGCTCTTGCAGGAGTCACAAGTGGTCTTTTCACATCCGAAGTGCCCTGCTGGATCAGTCCAAGGGTATATCTAGTCCAGTATCTTGTTCTCAGTGTGGTTTACGAGAATCCTGCAAGCAGGACCTGAGTACAACAGCACGATTTCCACTTAAAATCCCAGCACCTCATACTCGGGGGCATATTACCTCCAGCATTGGAGAGTAGAACACAATCATATGACTGCATCTTCTTTTCAAGCTAGCCAAGTTGGGGGCACCTCTACATCTTGTGGTAGTGAATTCAACAGTATAATTATGTGGTGTGTGGAAAAGTACTTCCATTTGTCTGTCTTGAGTCTTCATTCAGCCTCATCTATTCATCCCTGAGGATGGGGTAGCGGAGAAATCTCTCTAGTGGCTACTTTCTCTGCATCCTGCATAATCTTATACTTGTTCTGTAACCAACAAAGCTCAGCTAATAGTAGGGCAGGCTTTCAGGTTACTAAGCAACATTTTAAATATAACAACAAAATAACAACAATTTATTAAAATGTTATCTCAGATTATGAGTCGGTGCTGTTCTTTCCCTTCAGCTTCTGAATTTGCACATATTAAGCTGATGTCCTTCAAAGGTGAAGGGCAGGTTATTTGTCTCTACATTGGATGTAAATATCTTAAGTTTCACATGCAAATAATGTCATTACTGTATAATTACTTGACCACAACCCTTCTATTTTTCTCATGCTATTAACCATTTAGACATTTAAAAATATTAGGACCAAGTTAAAAGTATTTCCACTCTGAAGTACAATGTTCTTTGAGTCTATTCTGTAACCATTTTATAAAAATGATTCATTGACTGTTTTACACTGGTTTAGCCCAAATAAACTTAATTGCCCCCTGCCTCAGATTAATATGTCAAGTATCTGACAGGATTTAGTAATTGGTTTTATGCCTGAATAAAATCTAGATACAATGGCTGTCTTGTTTGCATGAAACATGGATCAGGTGAAAAATAAGAAGCCTAGCCATTCAAGTGGCTATAGCAACTATCATTTTAACATCTTAAGATGCAACAAGCTAGATTGCTGTATTTTCTAAACAAAAGTGGCATTGTACTGTTGGTATGAGGTGGGGGTAGCTAGACACACTATGAAGGGAAAATGGCTTTTAGTCCACTTTCAGCTCCCTGAAAAAAGCCTATTTCTTGCTTTCTACATTGACACACACCCATTAAACCTTTAAAATATAAATGACTCTTAACTAGTGAAACAGAAGTAAGCATGACCATAGGTTTTAAGCTGTAACTTGGGAATTCAGAATTCTATTTTAGTTGTTGTATTTTAAAAATGATGGTTTCTAATCATCGTGATTTGGGGTGGGGTGGACTACGACTGCTTTTTAGTCAATGTTTGCCATTTACTGAGATATATTGCCTCATTTGGATGTTGCTGTCAGGTAACTAGGTGTGCAAAAATTTCCTAAGTGTCACTACTTCTTCTCAGTTCATCTCCTAAATACAGATTTGTCATATGCTCAGTGCTTTGTTCTATTCCTCTTAGAGCTCATCTTTCTACTAAATTAGTTAACCTACCAGTGTTACAGGAAGTAAAAGGTACAAAAGTTAACTAGAACTGTGGTTGACATTCATTGTGGTGAGCTTTAAACAAGCCAACTTCATAAGCCACACTTTGAAATCACTTCAAATGCTGGTTTCTCAAGCTCCTTTAAAATTAACTATAGTCAGCGTTAACTACAGTTTTGTCAATCCAGATGACATGACAAACCATGATTGACCAGAAGTGAAAGTGAAAGCTTTCAAACTATTCATCTTGGCTGTACAAGAGGAGAGGGGAATACATGAGCCAAGAGGAACTTGGCTTTGTTCATGTCATGCTAAAACATAGCTTGCAGGCGGTTGTTTAATTTGCATAATTTATCATAGTCACAGAATTTGGATTGTTTGCATGGAACACTGACTCCCTTACTATTGATCCTCCTCAATTTATCATACAATAATGCACAAGGTCAAGTGGAAGAGGAACTGAGTTTTCACACCCCATTCTTAAGCACGTGAAGATAACCCATGGCATTGCATCTTGTAATTTCTGTGATATAATCTCTATCGGACACTGGAGGTCTATCTCATTCAAAATAACAACAGTGCATTTCCTTTTAAATGATGATACATTATTTTTGTAAATAATTCAAGCTATAATCCAACCAAAGTTAAGCACTTTCAAATCCCAATAACTCCAATGGAATAATTTTAAATGTATTCCATTGGAATAAATGGGACTTTGAAGCGGTTAACTTTGGCAAAGTCATGCTCCGTAAATAGAGCAACATTTGTCAGTATTTTGCTTTGCGTAAACAAATCCCTCGGGAGATTTGTTGTACTTGCAACTAAGCATTGCTTATTTTTCACATTGCAATGTTTGGTGCTGGAGGATATAACAATGGCTTGGAAGCTGTTAGAAATAACAGCTTAGCTGACTGTGGTTGCACACACTGGAAAGACAAACAGAACAGTTCTAGCTGACTGATCTCCTCTTTTTTATTACTATTGACATGAAAGTTATTACACTGTTTCCATAGTTCCAAGGCAGAAAAGAAGCTCACAGTCCCTCCTCTGCCAGCACTCAGCTGGATAGTGGTTTTGCTGTTTTTCTGCAGGCTACAAACTTATGGGGTCTTATTTGCAAGACTGTGTTAGCCCTACAGTTAATCTCTAAACTGAATGCATGCCGTCTTCCAGATATGTTAAGATGAAGTAGGCTTTCCATGTGAATGAATAACCAACTCAATCATTTCTCAAATGTGAATATATGTCAGCCACTTACCTAGCAGAGGCATTTCATCGTCACCTGATAAAAATAGTCCTGCTTTGATCTGTCAATCACATTTTTGTTTGCTACTTTTTGTGGGGGGGGGGGCTGGGCAAACTTTAGAGGAGCAACTTTAGAAAGAGGGGATGGAAGAAAAATAGTGCAGGTTCCTGCAAGTGGGTCCTGTACCCACTTACTCGGAAGAAAGCTCCATTGAAACCAAGTACACTTACTTCTGAGTAAATAGGAGGGTATTATTTGCAAACCCTCATGCCTGCTGCTTGTACGGGCAATCCTATATAAGGATATTTCGAAGATACTCCTACAGAAAAAAGGAAGGCATGAAGTACACATACTGCACAGTCTGAGTAAGATATGCAAGGTTTGATTGTAACAATGAAATGGTAGTATAAATAATACTTTGTTTAGTGTAAATTAACATGGCTTAGTGGTCATATTTTGGTCACCATTGAAGAAGTATCAGTGGGAAGTGTGACGTAAATCAATTATTTAAATTGGCTTCTTTTCACCTTGATTAAAACCATGATTTAAATCATCTTGATTTAAATAAATGAACCCACATTTAAGCTAGCATTTTGAGAAGCTGCCCTTGAAGGAGGAGCAGTAACGCAGTGTAGAAGAGCTCAGTGTTAGCATAACTCTTGCTGGTTTGCAACCTATGCCCACCTTGTTGATATAGCAGTGACTCCTGCTTTTGGTTCAGATAAGTGTCTGCCTGGCATGAGCAGATGACATGGTGTTGAAGTACAGTTATTTTATTCTTGTTTTTGTTTTTAATATTAAAATTATTACTGTTCACCAGCAGGTCCCAGGGCAGGTTACAAACCATTTTAAATTCAATATTCAAAAGGTTAAGACAAATTACAGTCAAAGGAATAGGGTAGGTCCGGTCGGTACACACGTCTTCTGAAAATAAATCCAAAAAATGGAAATATTTGATAATTTTATTGGGGACAAGCTTCTCTAACTCATGACTGTTTACTAATTGAAAAACAAGACAACATTGTAGTTGTAATAACACAACCCAAAGAAACAAGTGAAGGATAGTATTTCTACTCTGTCCTATTTTTGTATCCTTATGTAAAATCCTTGGCATTATTCCTGTATAGTTTGATAAATAGCACACAGCTGCTTTTAGATACGCAGACAGGCAATTCGGCAATGAAATCTACAAGAATAAATGAATTAAGTTCCATGATATCTAAGGTCCTAAGTAGCTGCTCTTAAAGACCAAATTAAAAAACCATAAATATAGGATTGAGCGCTTGATGCTGAAAGGCAATATGTACTGACATCCCATTGATATTTGATTATTTTTAATGGTAGAAATTTGGGTTCCAAATCAGATTATTAGAAGCAAAAACATGTTCCCTGTGCCATCATAATGTATTTAAGGATGCTGGCTGACCCGGACTGGTATTTTGCCTGCCTCTATTTAAAAGACTAGCATGCAAAACCAGGTTCCAAAGAGACTTGTGCACAACATAGCACTTCTAAGTTCACATGGTTGTTGCTATTTTTCCTTTCTGGTAACAGATTCTACTGCCTTAAAGAAAGTTGATTTGCAAGGTTCCAGATGCTAGGGGGAAGCAAAACAGTTCTTTAGATCCCATCCATTATGCCTTTTTCTTGAGCTTCGTTTGGAAAGCACCAACTCAGACAACTTTCAGCCCATTCTTGAATATGCTTTCCTTTCCTCCCTTCATTTTGCCTCCATTACTTCCTACAAAATACGTATCTATTTCATCACACAAAACAGTGTTAGTTTCTGCAGAGTCTAATCAAAGTAGTGTAGATATACTCAGTATGGTTTCTCTGTCTTTTTAAACACGTATTTTTATCGGACAGTGCTGTGAAGCCTGCACTTCTATATGGTTATTTCTGTGCAGTGTACCATATTAATCACCTATTGATGAAGTCACAAAGTATATCAATATAGTATATTTCTGCAGAAGACAACTCCCTCACGCTAAAGATTAAAAAAAAAAGCCCTGTGGGCAATTTGCTGAGGTAGCTGTAAATTGCGAGTAGTATTGGGTATCCTGTGTTCCGTATTTAATGCTAACATAGTAAATGTTGATTATCTTATTTTTTGCTTCGTTAGTGATGAATGAGAGCAAATTTGAGGTAGACAAGCAGTCTGGTGGAATGATGCAGAGCCATCTATGAAAACATCTGTACAACTCCACCAGTGCAGTAAATTATTGCTGCAAGCAAAAGACATTGATCCAAAAGGATCATTAACAGCTTTAGCCAACTGATCCAAGTAATAGGGCAAATGAAAGAACATTATCAAGATCTAAACTTTTTAAAAGCTGTCAGTTATAATTGCTAAATCATTGTCACTACTTTGTATCAATATGCTACGTTATGACTTAAATTCACTTTCTTCTATTGTGAGCAGAAAATAAATATCAATTAAGTGGTAAAATCCACAGGATAAAAAATTATCCAGCCCTCCTGCACTCCATTTTCTAGGAGGTCACCCACAAAGGGAGAGATAATTGCTGCAAGGCAGCAAAATTAATCCAGTATGAGCAAGAAAGGATGATATATGTTCTGTGACAAACTACGTGACAGAGATTTACGTATAAAACAGTGGGTTCTTCTTTTGGAGAGGATGCAAGGGCAAGAGAAGGAGACCTGTGAAAAACAATTAGCATGGCTTCAGAGTGAGCAATTCTTAATTATCCATAGCATGTCGACACAAGATAATTACTGTCCAAATTTTAACAATATTTGGTGATTAACTAGTAGAACAGGAAAGAGCAAGAATACAGCCAGTTGTTTCGTATTGCAAAACGACATCCCATATATTAACACGAATCAAGCAACTCGCGGCAATGTGACATGGCAATTCCGCTGTAGTTTGACTGACTCACATGTATAGGAGGTAAGCAATCTGTATGGCAGCAATCCAGCAATACACAAGCTGCTTTCTTGTATGCATTGAGAAGTCATGGTGGGCAAATTAAATTGATGTCCTTTCTGGCAGCACCTGTGCCTCATGAAATTGCCACCCCAGAAGCTGTCTCAACCTTTTTAAGAGCCTTGCGAGTGCATTTGGATGCTGCTGCCCGAAGAGAATGCCGAATTACTTTCATATATGCATGTTGTTTTATTCCTGGTCTAATGTACTTTGTGTAGGCTAGCAAGATTAAGCATATGATGAAGCGAAGGCAATTCCCAATTTGGATCCTCTAAACTTAAGTATAAATGTACCGGTACACTTGTAACAATGAAATTATATGGCTTCTTGGACTGACTCACATATACATTTGTTAAATTGACCTGTGCAGTCCTTGAAAATATTAAGCAACTTTCAAATTTGTATTTTGTGAACAAATATTCATTCATACAGTGATCTTGTTTGGTAAGAATCTTGAATCCTATTGTTGTTCATGTTGAATTCCAAGAAGTAAGCCAGGAAACACATCTCTGGGTGGGCTTTTACTTACAAATTGTGGCACTGTAATGTTAGTGTAAAGGGTCTTTGAAGTCTTGATATCTCCTTTTGTGAAACAGTCAAAACAGCTGAAGTGTTAAATGTAATTGAACACAGTTGGCTATGTGGCAATGCAACTGAACAAATTGACTATAAAGTTCAGTGACACACATCAGTTTGTACTGAAATGTTTATTATCCAGTTTGTTAAAGTGCTCAGTGTGTGTGCTTCCAAAGGTTATATTTTTGTGGCCTTTCCAGCATACAGCAAACAACAAAAGCCAAGTTTTATTTGTTCACAAGATCACCAATATCCAGACTTCTCCCCCCCCCCCCGAAGTTGATTTTGGGTTGCTATTCTGAAGTAGGAATTCCTTTGCAGAGGCAGGATAGAGCTGCACTGATATTCCTGTGACAGTTAAAGAGATCAGGAGCAGATGGTGAGATAGTGTGTACCACCTTACCATCCTGCCTTCTCTCCAGCATGAACTCCCATTTCTCTACAGGATATGTCAACACCAGTGGCTCAACACCAGTTACCTGATTTAAAGGGACGTTGCCTGCCCCCTTCTCAGTAGTCCACAACAGCTTGCTCCTCCTATTGCGTTATGTAATAGGCACTGACTACTGTAGTTAAATAGATCTCTATGCATTTTAAAGGGAGAAAGAGAAAATTGTAATGTAGGAGGTACAGGCAGGGCTTTTTTTCCTAGAAAGAGGTGCCAGAACTCCCCCCTTTTTAGTGGGAACACCCACCCAAAGTTGTTAAGCTTTTTTTCTTAGAAAGCACCCACCCAGTCTCAATCAGTTTTATTGTATATAACCAAAGGCCTTTACAATGGACAACAGAGAATAAAAGGAAACTTTCATCTAAAATCATACAACGTAACCTGTAGCATTTTACAACATTAAAAAGAAATTTACAACATTAAAACTTAAGATTGGAGTGCATTCACATAGCTGGAATAGAGCTTCTTGGCTGCCGGCACAAATTTGGCTTCCTGGTGTGTAATATACAGACATTTATCTGCTAGGAGTGGTGATATAATTTTTCCTATGGGCATTGTGTACAGTGTGGCAAATCAGCAGATAGTGTGTGGTACATCCATATACAGTGGTACCTCAGGTTACAGACGCTTCAGGTTACAGACTCTGCTGACCCAGAAATAGTACCTCGGGTTAAGAACTTTGCTTCAGGATGAGAACAGAAATTGTGCAGCAGCAGCGTGGCGGCAGCAGGAGGCCCCATTAGCTAAAGTGGTGCTTCAGGTTAAGAACAGTTTCAGGTTAAGAACGGACCTCCAGAACAAATTAAGTTCTTAACCCGAGGTACCACTGTATACATTTGCAATCTATACAGGAAATTCCCCGACATCTCCCCTCTAAATATGCCGAGGGCATCTGTTGAAATCTTAGTCCTGCAAAGACCCTGCTTAGTTGTGGGAAGGTCAAGATAACAGGGCCTTGAGTGATTGGTCTTAATTTGGGGGTACCAAGTAGAGTAATGGGTGGCAAAGATGGATGCTCTGACTTGGTTGGGATCCTGATCAAAGATCCAGAACTTTGTAGAGCTCCCCCCCCCCAACCTCTTGTTTGCCTGCTCGACCTAACGCCACAGGGAAAACATAAAAAGTTTCACTGCTACCACACTGCTAAAATCGCTCCACCATGCAGCCCAGAGCGCCGTGTAGGGGGATGGGACTGCAACACTACAGACCTTCTGGAATACATCAATGAGGTGCTGGAACTCAGTTCCGGTGAGTTCTGGCTGAAAAAAAGCCCTGGGTATAGGACAGGTATTCCATCTGAAGGAGCAAATAGCTTATCTAAGTGCTTTGTGTAACAAATTGTTGCAGTATGGAGTGTTCCCATCACATTCTGCTAATTCATTAGCATTTGCGGAATCACAAACCCTTGCCATTGCTTGGGAAACACATTCTGTTGTATGACATCCAGTGTCTGCCTGGTCACTGAAGCTACCAAGGCTAGGAAGAATGATTTCTCCCCTTTGTTTTTCCATACATTGTCATAGCAAGTTGTGAAGGCTGTCTTGTTTTAACGAAAGCAATGTATGTTCAGGCCAGTCTTAATTTGAAGTGCTGCTAACCAGTCCTGCATCTCATTATTCTGCATAACTGTTTGACACAGTGACATCTTGAGTGTGACAGAGCAGTGCTCAGGGGTTTCTAGCTTCCAGTTTCTGTTTCATTTCTTGGTTGATCAAAACTTCAGTGGAATTTGGAACAGGGTGAATCCAAGTTCAAAACTGGAATAGGGAGGAGGGTTAGAATCAACCATAACATCTACTTCTCATGTTTATTCAAGTTGCTTTTCCCCCTGCTTTGCTAAGGCTTGATTGACAGCACACTGAAACGAAATTCCCTAAGAATGTATTGTTGTTGTTTTAAAAAACCTGCATACCACACATCCAAACTGTATACTACTGTGACAGTTTTATTTTTAAATGGGAAGATAGTAGCAGATAAAAACAAGACAGCCATTAAGGGAAGCTACAACCAGAGACAACTGAAGCAATTGGGTGTATAAAGCGTTCCTTTGAGAGGCTGCTTATTTCCCCATTTTTGTTTCTGCAAACCTGTTAAGTCTAGGGATGGGAGATGAAAGTTCAGTGCATCGGGTACCATGGCATTTTGGCAAATGTTTGTTCAGGTGTGTGTATATGTATGTATGGGAAGAAGTGATCATTCTTGGGGATTTGGTGTTTTGAGTTCAAACCCTAGAGTCGTCTTGCACTTGGTTTGTCGTCTTGCACTTTGGTTTCTCACTTTAACTAGTTTGCCTTCTGTAAGATCAACATTGCATTACAGCAGCAAATGTTTTATCAAGACAGTAGCTTTGTTCGGCTCTATATAGTTCCAGCACTTTGTTTTTCTAACTGAACAGTCTAAAGCCTCTGGAATATTTAGAACCAGAGGTGGAGAATCTCAGGTCTAGGGACCTTTGGGCCTCTTCATCTGGACCCAGGACTTTCTTAGCCCCTCCTCCTGGGTCATTCACCTTCTTCCCAGGTTGTACCCCTAATTGGCTGGAATGTACCCTACTTGAACAAAAGCTAAGAGCCACAACCATTGCTCTAACTAATTTTGCCTCTGAGTATATGAGGAATTCTAAGTCCTCCATTTGGTATATCAAAATTCAGAGTGATCATGAAAGGGCTACTTATCTACAAGAATTCATTTCCCTCCATTAGACATGTGCTTACTCTGCTCAGATTTCAAGCTACATCCACAGAATATCTGGCTGGTGAATTATTTAATAGGCCAACAAATGACTTCAGGAGTGACCAAAGACAATGTGTATTATATCCTGTATTAACATTATACAGTATTATACAGCCCACCTAGGTCTATCAGATTATTTCATAACTAGATGGTTGCCTATAGAATAGGTATCTATGCACTATCAGTGATAAAGGCTCTTTTTCTTTTACCCCCAAGTACTGCTGTGAGCTGAAGGGATTTTGAAATCTAAATGATTTTGGAAACTCTTGGATTTTCTGAATTTAGTATTTGTGAGTTATATTCTAATGGCCTTTGGCTGCACTTCCACTGGCATGAGTCTTCTGGAAGGTGGACCAAGAGCCCTTGGGGCCTGAAAAGGTTCCCCATCACTGGCCTAGGAAACAGTGATATCACTGTGTTGTTCTCCCATTATCTGAGATTCAGCAGTTTATTTCTGAACATCAAGCTGGTTGGAAAAGTTTTGTATGGGTAGAACTGAGGGGGGTGGGAAAGAATTAAAGGAGATCCTGCTGGATCAGACCAATGGTCCATCTTGTGCAGCATCCTGTTCTCACAGTGGCCAGCCAGATTCCTATAGGGAGCCTACAACCAGGACCTGAGCACAAGAGCCTTCTCCCCTCTTTCGGTTTTCAGCAACAGGTATCCAGAAGCATTACTGATCTTGGAGGCAGAACAGATGTGATAGTAGCTTGGCAAGGTGATGTTGCAGCACCTTTGCTTTTTCTTTGGAGGCACCAGCTGCCCCTGCTGAGAATAAGGAATTAACACTGAATGCAGGAAGATATATTAAGTAATAATGACAATGTGAGGTTCATGTGCCCTTTTAAACCTAATTTATAACCCTGGTAGATTACTGCAGCATGGCTTTCATCTGTAAAAACTTCACCCAAGAGACTACTTTATTAATTCATCATGTTGACTTCTTTTGGCGCATTTGCCGTAAAACATATATATTAAAATATATGGGAAGACAAGTCTGAAAAAGCTGCCAGCCCGTTTGTTCCACCTTGGATGTTTTCATTTTTTAGGCATTTGTTTTCTCTTCTTTAGAAGTAAAATTACAACTTTATATTTTGCCTTCCAGTACTACAGGAGTAAGACAGCAAAATATCATCCAATAGCTACAGTTACTATAGTTTCTAAAGAGGCAAGGCCTGTCTCAAGTTAACCTGTAGCTTTTTTTTTTTTTAAGCCTTTTGATTTATCTGTCACCTGATCCATCAGCAATGAATAATTTTCATGGAAGGTGCACTTTAATTACATTCCCATTTGACTTGCATTATCATGCCCTATCTAGGTAATTAATCTCACCAAGTATCCAATTTCGGCCTTTATTGCTGGCAGGCAGGCCTCTTGAATTATGTGTGCTTGAATGGGTATTTTGGTCTATTTTAAGCTAAACACACCATGAGACAATTTTTAGAGTCTCCAGTTCTTCCCTCCCCCCATTAAAATGTGACCCTTACTTTGGAGTGATTTGGTTGATTTGCTTATTTTGCTTGACTGTCTTAGCATTTTTAGACTTAAGTGGCCAAGGGCAGCAGTTCACAGAGTTGCAGAAAGAGTAAGTATGCCAAATCAACCAAAATCCTGATTATGGTACGCACTTAAAAAAAAAAGTAGTTGGAAGATGAGTCAAGATATGGGGAGGCAGGCAGGAATAACGATTTTTGTTCTGTAGTTTCATGGTATGATTCAAGAAAGAGCACAGTCTCCCATTCGTTTTGATGGGTCTTTTGCAGGAGAACATCTCTGTACTGTGGCCCAAGTCATGTTCCTGCTATCACTCTGAAATTAGAAATTGCAATTACGTTAAATTTAGTTCCATTTACCCTGTGGGATCATTCTTTATTTTATATATATACAAAAAAAAATGTACAATTGAACCCACATATTAGCTTGCGTATTAAGAGTCTTGTAGAGAAGATTATTCTTATTTCTTATTCTGTACCCTCTTAAAAGGATTCCAGCTAAGGTCTGCAGTAATTAAGCTTATAGCATAAGGGATACTGTGGAGAAAGTAAAGAACTGTATGGTAGAAAAATTAGAAACATAATTAGAGCCTTCATGTACTTTAAGAGAAGGAAAATATATGTGTGCATTGAAAGAAAAGTTTCATGTTTCTGAAGGTGTTTGGTTCCTTTGAAATAATAACAGTGAGAGAGTGACTTTAACTACTTAGCTAAGATATAGTTCTTTGCTTCCCAAAGACTTTTTTCATATACTATTAATTTGCTGCTTTTTTTTTTTGCTTTTTTTGCTCATTAGATCTCTGAACAACATTGTGGCATTTATTTTCACTTTTCTTAAATAAAACATTTTAAGTTTGTATCTGTAACCACGTTTATATCCAGACACGTTCTTCTGTCTACCATTAATTATCTGATAAATGTTTTTAATTACTTGTTTTTAACTGTTTTTATGGATAATTTAATATTTCTTGTGAACCGCTTAGAGGCTTTATTATAATCAAACAATGTATATTTTATATATTTATATTGTTAAATATATAAAATAAAAAGTAAGGTGAGATAAACATAATCATTAGTGGTGCCTTTGTATAAGTAGAAAAGGAGAAATGCAAAATTAAATACACATGGTCTTGTAGAACTTTCTTTGTGGAAATGGAGAATCATATTATAAGTCATCAGTTAGTAAATGTTGAAAGTGCCTGAATAAATTTGGCTTGTACTTTCCTGTCTGACTGGGCAGCCAGGGGCTTGCAGTGACACCATACCACCACTTTGGTGTCTCCTTAGAATAGAATGGTTCAGAAGTCTCCTTTCCTCTCACCTAGGCATGTACCATGAGACGCCATGTAGAAAATATTCCTATAACTTGGTATATAATGCTGATTTTTAAAAATTTGTTTGCAGATTTATAAGCCATTTCACAATCAAAAGCTTCACACTCAAATTTTTTGAAAAGGATAAAATTCAAAAGTGGTTTTTTCTTTATGTCTTTAAAATGTGCATTGATTTTGTTTGCAAGCATCCCTGGAAGGATTTGTTTCCTAAAAGGTGGGATATATTCTTCCTAATACCAAATAAGAACATAACTTTCTCATAACTCCCTGGCTCATAGCTGATACTTTCAGCAACTACACTCATCTTCAATAGTTGCTGCAAAATCTCTTGTCTCTCCGCTATAGAATTTTACTGAGCTTTGCTCACTAGAACCCGAAATCTTCATGCCAACTGGAACTTTTTCTTACAAGAATAAATCATGCCTCTTTCCATATCACAAACACAAACATCTGCTGTCTCATATGCACACTATTTGGAACCCTTCTTGACATGGAGAGGCAGTTTTAGGAATCTTTTTTATTCCATAGGACCATAGTCAGCAAAGAATAGCTCTGGTAGAAGGACATTTTAAGAAAGGAATGGGGGAAGTGATTAACCATCCCTTCATTTCCATTCTAGTGGACTGCTTTGCTGTCATGTTCCATTTCTTACAGATAAAGCTTATTTACACCTTGCTATTGGTAGAGGATACAAAGGGGTGAGGTCATATTTGGTCTAGCACTCTGCCGTTGCAAGCCACTGCTCTATAAGTCATATCATCTTTGTCCTGAGCTTCAGTGTCCTTGTTCCAATGACTCCTGAGTTTAAAGGACACATGAGTGGTTGTTCAAGTGAGTTGGTGCAGGAGCTGGAAATTTCATATCCTTTTCAGTTTTTATATCTACAGCTTTTGCATGAGATCCCAGCTTGCAAACGTAAGCTATTCAAGCCACTGCAAAATTTGAGTTCAGTTTAGTGATCATTACTTTTGTCGGAAGCCCCATCAAAGGCATCTGTAGTGCCGCTAACAGATGCTTGGAGAATCCAACTCATATGCAGCTGAACGACACAGCGTTCACAAAATCTTGGTGTTTGCTTAACAATTCAGCAAAGCATATGCTAGAGCAGTAAGCCCTAAAAGTAATAGTGTGGGCTGAGGGTGCGCGAAACAGCCAGGACTTTATGGCATACCTTATGCCATTGTCATGTGCACAGTGAATAACGGAGAGCAAGATTTGACTTGGAGCAGAGTTTTAAACAATCCGAGCATAGTTTAGAAAAACTGAAGCATATTCAGAAATGAGTTTAAAACTTTCATCTCTCTAGTTCAGGTATAGGGAACATTTGGCCCCCCAGATGTTGCTGATCTGCAACTCCCATCAGACCCAATCAGCGAAGCCAATGGCCAGGGATGATGGGAGTTATAGTTCAGCAATATCTGGAGCACTCCCCACACCCATTCTAGTGGTTTCATTTTGATAAGAATACTTGTGCCATTTGTAATGCAATAATTTGTAAAGCTAAAAGCTTGCAACCCTGAAAAATACGCCTACAATATTAACAGTATTTAAAAAATGATTAATCAGTTTATGCATTCATTATTTAAACATGGTTCAGGTAGGGTACATTAAAGAGTGCATTGTTACAGAGTGGAAAACAACAACAACACACCTCTAATATTAGAATATATTTCCTGCAATGAGCAGAAACTTAAGTTTTCACTTCAGGTAAATCCATGATTCAGTAAGTGTGTTATGTAAGAGTATTCAGACTTCCTAATAAATGTAAAGTGCTGTTTTCCACTTGGTATTAAAAGAAACAATAGCCAAGCGTCAACATACTGTATTTTTCACTCTATAAGATGCACCTTTTCCCTCCTAAAAAGTAAGGGAAATGTGTGTGCGTCTTATGGAGTGAATGCAGGCTGCGCAGCTATCACTGATAGCCGCGCAAAGCCTCTTCAGCGCAGCGGGAGCGTTCCTCCCGCTGCGCTGAAGAGGCTTCACGTTGCTTTCGCTGAAGTCAGAACAGCAAGAGGGATTGCTGCGCAAAACCTCTTCAACAACATTTTATTCAGAATATTTTTTTTCTTGTTTTCCTCCTCTAAAAACTAGGTGCGTCTTATGGAGCAAAAAATATTTTGCCACTCAAAGATGCCGAATGAGATTATGATAATAGACCACTTTGTTTGAAATATACAAATATTAATTGTACATTTCACAACTTGGGGGAGAATGTTTTGTTGTGTTCTGTGCAACATAAATATTTTGCACTACACAGTACTAGTAGATGATTAAGACCCATGAAATGAGAAATATAGATAGAAGAATATTAATAAAGTATTTTAACTCTTTCTTGGATTAAGATACGAGTTCATAGAGCATATGAAAACACATTAATGAAATCCAAGGATGTGAAACTTGATTATTACAAAGGATAAAACATTATGTTTAATTTCTAAGTATGACGTGGTTGTAAGAGATCTGCAGCAAAATTTAGAAGTGGCTTTGTTAACAGATTGTACATTAAACTTGAACTGCTTGATTGACTGTGGCTCATACAGCATCTATTCTGATTGTATATAGATGGCAGTGAAGCTCCAAATATATATGAATTGGTTTGGTTTAAATATTATATAGTTCTCTCTAACTATTAATCTGTTGAGATCAGTGAGAATAAACAAGTCTTGGTTTCCATTAATTTGATAAAGTGTGGATAAATTTGTTGCTTGTTGCTTGTTTTGAGATCTATGGGTTGTCTTTTTGAAACTGGGTATTTGAAGGTTACCAATGGGCATTTTAAGATTAGGGTTACATTTCATCATTGCACTTAACTCTGCAGTGGCATGTAAAGCTGCTAGGATATTTTAAAAACATTGTCCTTGACACCAATTGTTAATATAAATAAGGGGCATTATAGCTGGTAAATGGCTTAATTAACTTTTGCAGTTTCTGTTGTTTTTGCACTATCAGTTTGGAAAGAATAATATGAAAGCATCCAGTTCTTTTTTTTAATAGAAAGATAGGTGCCAGTACTCACCATAAATTTGTTACACTAAGTTCCACACTTTTTAAGAAAGAAGAAGTGTCGGCACTGCTTACCTTTTAGTATCCTCTGAAAAAAAGCACTGAGAGCATCTTATGGCAAGAGATGCAGCCCACCCATTTAAACTGGCTCAACAGGATGCAGCTTTCTCTGCACATTGATCTCATGAGTCATAATGTTGTGTGAGATCCCCAGCCCTCACTTGCCAGCTTTCACTGCTACTAGGCGGGGCTACAGAAACAAACTCTGTGATGCCATAGCATCACATGGTGTGTGTAGACATTGGATGGAATTCAGTTGATTTTCTTGCACTGACAGAAAGCTTTGGTCCAGTGGGAGCATCTGCTAACAGAATATGGGAGTGGGTGATTTTTGCTAGGTACCACTGTATACCTCATGCCACCTTCTCGGCACATTTCCAAGCATAATTCAAAGTGTTGGTGCAGATCTTTAAAGTCATAAATGGCCTTGATCCTGTATACCTGAAGGAGCATTTCCAACCCCATTGTTCATCTCAGACGCTGAGGCCTAGCTCTAAGGGCCTTCTGGCAGTTCCTCACTGTGAGAAGCGAAATGACAAGGAACCAGGCAAAGGAACTTCTCAGTAGCCCACCCTGAGGAACATCCTCCCATCAGATATCAAACAAATAAACAACTATATGACTTTTAGAAAACACCTGAAGGCAGCTCTGTATGAGGAATTTTTTTTACTGTTTTATGTTTATTGTGTTTTTATATTTTGCTAGAAGCTGCCCAGAGTGGCTGGGGCAACCCAGTCAAATGGGTGGATTATGATGATGATAATTCCATTCCGGAGGGTCCTGCAACTTTCTGGAACACTGTTGATTGCAAGGGGGAGGAGGAAGAGCAAAATTTCCCTCCCCATATCTTCCATTAGTGGATGACCTCTTGATCAAGATCCCCTCCATGAATGCAAGGGCTATAACTGAATGCCCCCTTAAATGCAAAACTTAAGCTTATTATATGGTAGCAGCTCAGATGCAGGTAAATTAATTCCTGAGCAGCTTAAAGGATGGGCTGCGTGGAAGCATCACTTGGTATATTATGCTCCCCTCATGCTGTGTCTATATCTAATAAAGGGTAGCCTAGGGTTGTCTTAACTATTAAACCTCAGCATGTTATTCATTCTTTTTTTTTAGCTGAAATAAGCCAATGAGTTTGATACAATTTTGTTTTAAATTTAAGCTCAGGGGCGGGGGGAGGGACTGTGGAAGAAGAGACCTACAAAATTACTGTGCATTTTTATGGAGCTGCAATATTTTGAAATTAAGTTCACCAAATTACCCTACCCTGCTTGCAGGCCTGTGAGCTCTACATAGTCTAACTTTTATAGGCCAGCTGTTGGCCAACCGCTGCTTCTTGTTGAAGTGGGTCTGCAAAGCCATGCATCAGTGAAGCTACCAAGTGAAATCTTTGCTTCCTTCTGTTCGGCTGCACATGCCACCCCCTTAAATGGCAGGCTTTTAGTTTCCTTATTTTTTTTCTTTGCTGTGAGTTTCCAGCTATGCTATGGAGAAGTGCTTTAAAATCCGTTTTTCCAATTCAGCAGATATGGCATATCACCAGTATCATGAAATGATTTTGCAACAGCTTGAAAATATCAAGCTCATGCCGTTTGAATGACTAGCTGTATTAAGCGAGGTGATAGACTTAGCACTTAATTTGTCATATGTGCAGGTTTTCTATATGTAAAGAAAAACAGTGAAATGCATATTGGAATTGGGAAAGACAGCACATAGTTCACACAGATGCAGCCAAGAAATTAAAGGCAAAACCTGATACAAGCAAAGATACTTTTGTATTTATTTGTATTCATCCTAGCAAATTCGTAACAAATTAAATGTTACGTATGTTTTGGAGGGCAATGGGAAAATGGCTAGCAGAAAAAAGGGTTATGCTGTATAGAGGTGGAGGAGGAATAAGTTCTAAATTGATTTTTGCATGGAATTTGGTGGTTCCGATGTGATCAAGCTTTGGACTACCTATTCCATCTAGTGCTTGTTTGTGTTCGAGTCTCTGGTGCATTGTTGTTAGTTTAAAAAACAAACCAATAAACCCTAACTAATTATTTGTGGAGGTTGGGATGGAGGTGTCTGTCTTGCTCTGCCAGCTGGTCTG
Source organism: Podarcis pityusensis (assembly GCF_964106645.2). Lineage (NCBI taxonomy): Eukaryota > Metazoa > Chordata > Lepidosauria > Squamata > Lacertidae > Podarcis > Podarcis pityusensis. The sequence goes on along the minus strand of NC_138026.1, from coordinate 44,518,807 downwards.
GAGAGTCCCATGGTCTCTCCCCTGGCTTGGGAGGTGTTTGAAGACTAGATCCTGCCTTTTCTCATACAGAGATCAACCTGCCTTCCATGTGCCACTGGGAACAGAAGTTCAAGATAAGTAAACTTCCTCTATCCTCACATACTTCTAGTTTGGTGCTAAAGCGACAAGGAATAAAAGAGGTAACTTTGCAGATGTGCCTTACATGTGCCCTGAACAAATACTGCATTTGTGGCATTTTCATTATAGTTATCAATTACATCCTTCCTTTGCTTTGTTTTCCCCGAATGATTCTTTTTTTGCTTTTTTTATATTTATAAATGCAAAATGCAAATTTAAAATGACTTGAGTTGAGTCAGTCAGTGAGTTTTGTTTTGTTTTAGTTTTGTATTAGCTATAGCCATATAGTCAAAAGAGCCACAAGGGTCAGAATCATATATTCAGCTGTTATAAACGGGAACAGTAATAACAGCTTCATTGTCACCTTTTCAGCCAATGTAAATCTCTCTTGTTTGACATTGTTTGGTCTTGATGCTTTATGATTTTTCTCCCTACTCCCATCAATAAAGGATGCTTAGGTTTGCCAATGTGTATAGAGGTAAACAAAGAAAGGTCTGCAATGAAGTGATATCCTGGCCCAACTACACTGGCTGCCAATTAGTTTCTGGGCCCAATTCAAAGTGCTGGTTTTGACTTATAAAGACTTAATTGCTCAGGACTGCAATATCTCAAGGACTGCCTGTCTCCATATGACTCTATACAGGCCCTGAGATCATCCTCTGAGGCCCTTCTTCATGTGCCTCTTCCATAAGAGGTCCAAATGGAGGCAATACAGTGGTACCTCGGGTTACAGATACTTCAGGTTACAGACTCTGCTAACCCAGAAATAGTGCCTTGGGTTAAGAACTTTACTTCAGGATGAGAACAGAAATTGTGTGGCGGCGACAGCAGGAGGCCCCATTAGCTAAAGTGGTACCTCAGGTTAAGAACAGTTTCAGGTTAAGAACGGACCTCCAGAATGAATTAAGTTCTTAACCTGAGGTACCACTGTACAAGAATGGGCCTTTTCTGAAGTTGCCCCCCATTTGTGGAATGCTCTTCCCAGGGAGGTTCAGTTGGCGCCTTCATTATAAAGCTTTAGGTGCCAGGCGAAAAGGTTCCTCTTCAACGAGGATTTTGGCTACATCCAATACCTTTTTAAATGTGTTGTGTTAGGGGGATGAGGGGTTATTGATTTGTATTTGTTCTTATTATGTATTTTGTATGTTTTTCTATCTTGTATTTTTATGTTGTGCCCTGAGATCTACATTTTTTTTCTTATAATGATTTAATTTTTGATTTATTTATAGCGGTTTTTTCCTATGGGTAGATCCACTCTTGGTTACTTGAGTTCTCTGCTAAGATGATTAGCAGCACATGTTCAATACAACTCCACTAGAAAGTTCATTGTGTTTCAGGTGCTGTGATACCTATGCTGGTTCATTCACAGATGAGCATCCCTACTTGCCATTTCAGTCATTGGAAGATAAATATGTGAATTTGAATTCCTCCTAGTTTTGTGAAATTTTCCCTTTTGACACAACCCATACACATTTTTTGAATGTGTATCACTGTATATTGTGTGGAGTATGTAGTTGCATAACAACTAGCTTTATTCACAATTCTGGATCTCTCTAAATGTAGAATCGACTGAACCTCTTGACTGTCATAGTATGAAAAGGAAGACACTTGCCTTTCAGGCAGAAATACATTTAGCTGTTTTACAATAAGAGATCAAACAAGACTTAACTGTTGAATACAATTGCGTTCAAGGATGGCTTTCTTTGTATGTCACATTAAACCATAGTTAGTTTTTAACTGTTATTTAATGCAGACAAGCAGCTCAATAGGCCCTGCTTTGTTCCTGCTATGCTCCTGGTAGCACTGCTCCAAGAACAACAAACCACAAGCCTTGACTTGCTGTGGCATCAGAACCTGGACTTGTGGTTTGTTTCTCTGCAGCAAACTACAAGGAGTAGCCAGTGTTTGTTCCTGGCTTGCTACTCGAGGTTTGTCTGAGGAAAACAAACATTGAGCCGAAATTCCAGGAATACAACACGGCAAGGCTTATGGATTGTTGCTTTTGGGATGACACAGCAAGGAGTGAGTACATGCACCAAGGCGCTTCTTTTTTGTGTTTAAACCATAGTTAAACATGAGCCAGTGTTGGTATAGTTATAGTGTCGGACAAGAACTCTGGAGATCAGGGTTCACATCCCTACTCAGCCATGAAACTCATTGAGTGACCTTGAGCCAGTCACTGCCTCTTGGTCTAACCTACCTCACAGGTTCAGGTAGGTAGCCATGTTGGTCTGACACAGTCAAAATATATTAAAAAATTGTCCAGTAGCACCTTAGAGACCAACTACGTTTGTTCTTGGCATAAGCTTTCATGTGCATGCACACTTCTTCAGATATGTACACTGAAACAGAACCCTACCTCACAGGGTTATTGTGAGGCTTAAATGAAGAGAGAGAGGGGACCATGTAACATGCTGCAGAAATACAGCAAGAAGCTCCTTGATTATCATGTTGTTTAGTTGTTTAGTCGTGTCCGACTCTTTGTGACCCCATGGACCAGAGCACGCCAGGCACTTCTGTCTTCCACTGCCTCCCGAAGTTTGGTCAAATTGATTATCATACCCAAGATATTGAATCTTGAAAGATATTGATTGAAAAGCATCAGAATAGGTAACCCACATATATTTTCCTGAAGTTTTATGGCAGTTGCAGTGCCTGCTCCGGCAAATTCTGAGTAGGCAGCGCCTGCAGTATTGATTACATTTCTGTTGACTTGCCAAGTGTGCCCTGTGCTTAAGTGGTTATGGGAAGACTGTGATTCCATATGCAAATGTTGTATGGATTGGCATAGAACTACAAGAGTATTTGTGAAAACATTAAAAAGGTGATGTGGGCCAAGTTTTATACATGACACTGGTGTTCACAGAACTGTTTCAGCACATGGCACCATGGCTTAAAGTCGAATAGACTTACAGTGGTACCTTGGGTTACAGACGCTTCAGGTTACAGACTCTGCTAAAGCAGAAATAGTACCTCAGGTTAAGAACTTTGCTTCAGGATGAGAACAGAAATCGTGCTCCGGTGGCGCGGCGGCAGTGGGAGGCCCCATTAGCTAAAGTGGTACTTCAGGTTAAGAACAGTTTCAGGTTAAGAACGGACCTCCAGAACGAATTAAGTTCATAACCAGAGGTACCACTGTATTTGGTACTACAGACCGTGCACACTCACGCACATGCACTAGTGAATCTTGAAATAGACAAGCTTTATTAACCCGTCTTGCTATAGGACACATGTATACATTTACCTTGCTGAAATTTTATGCATAAGGCAGAAATAATAGAATGTCCTCTTCATTCCCTGGGATTTCACTAGACTAGGGCATAAAAGGACCTTAATATCCCATCCCAGCTGGTCATTTACAGTTGTTGCTATTTGACTTACTGGTAAATAAGGAATGCCTAACTTTCCCCCCTTCTTTCCCCTCTCCATCCAGTTTTTATTCATGTGTTATATCTTTTAGATTGTAAAATCGGTGGGTAGAACTGTCTTGTTTTTATGGATTGTATGTTAGCTACTCTAGGAGTCCTTACAGCTGAAAAGTGGAGTATAAATTCTTTAAAATAAATCAATTAGGTGTAGTTCTTACCAAAGCGATAAACCTGTGTCTGAAGTTGGGAGTTTACATTACTGAATGCTGCTGTACAAAAAAATACTAATAAACAAATTATTTGTCTCATGATATTTGGCGTTTAAGGCACACTATGCAAATAATAAGGTAGATTTATTTAAACATATATTTCTAAGAGACAGAACTCTCTAAGAGCACCGAAGGGTCATAATTTATCATATCTTTTCATTTAATCTGCTGAAAGCTACTTCTGAAACCATGTGTGTGTTAATTTCCCCCAGTAGATGTGTAGTTTTAGTGTGAAAATGGACAGATGGAGCTACAGCTGGCAATGTATATGTTTTAACAGGTTAGCTGGCATTTATCTGCATAAAACCAAACAAAAATACAACTTTAAAACTGCCAGATTAAAGGATGCTAAAAAGCAGTCATGACTGGAGAGTAATTCCATTTGGTTGTTAACTAAGAAATTCTGTAACTTTTTCCATGATTCAAGTAAATAAAAGTACCATTTTACTGTAGTGAAAATACTAGAATTCTAAGTGTTTTCCAGAGCCAGAAAAGGGTAACATTAGTTTATTTTTTATAGATACACTAAAATCAACAGGTGAAAGGTATGGTACAAAATGAAATTGTACTGTGGAACTCACTGTCACATGATATTATTATAGGAAAGAATGTAAATGGATTTTCAAAAGTCTCAGACAGAAACATTTGTAAAGAGAAAATCAGATTAAAAATTATTGATGCATTTGTATTCTGTTCTTCTCTCAATGAGTACACTTCTCTCAATGAGTACAGAGTGTGATGCATGATTTTCTAGTTAGTCTATAAACCAGATTTGGTTTTTTAAAGACTGATTTTTGGTTATCCCTAAGCCTACATTACTCAGTAACCTGGTACTGACACCAAAGGGCAGTCTGCATTGGATTCAAAGTGACAGATATATCTCCAAAGTACATGGCAAACATGTCATAGCAGGTTACTGAGCACCAGCAACATCAGCTAACAAACCAATGCTATGCTAAATACTACTCTGGACAACACAGAGTCAAAGTAATGGTGTCCTATCTTCCACAGAAGAGGCTCTAATATGAGGTCATGTATGTGTTGTATGGATTCAGCTCAAATCTTTTCTCCATTTCCCCTCTAGCCATCATCCCATCTGTTTCATCTCTGTGTAACAAGTCGTGGCATGGACTCTTAAACATTGGGACTTAGCCCCATCTGTGCCAATCACCTGTGTGAGGTCCCCGTTCCAGAAATTTATTAGAAGGGCAAAGGAGTAGCCATAATACCAACCCATGAATTCCCAAGGGTATTCTGTAAGCAAGTACAGTGGTACCTCGGGTTATAAACACTTCAGGTTACATACGCTTCAGGTTACAGACTCCGCTAACCCAGAAATAGTACCTTGGGTTAAGAACTTTGTTTCAGGATAAGAACAGAAATCGCGCAGCGGCAGCAGGAGGCCCCATTAGCTCAAGCGGTACCTCAGGTTAAGAACAGTTTCAGGTTAAGAACGGACCTCCAGAATGAATTAAGTTCTTAACCTGAGGTACCACTGTAGTTGCTAAGATTAGACCATACATACAGCATTTAGAGACTACAAAAATTCTATACTTGACCTTGTCCAAGTCAAAAGAATGATTTAAAATTTGCCCTTTGTAGACAAGAAAGCTGGAGTAATCCCATGGTTGTCATGGCAACCATGCTCCTGAGATGCTCCCTGCCAAGAATATTTGATGTGGATATTGAAGTGCCCAAGTGTCCAACTTGAAACCAAAGTCCACCTCTGTCTGCTCAGACAGACTTTCCTATGAGGACCTCTCATTTCTCTGAAAAGCCCAAGACTTTTGAACACTTCGTATATAGAAAATGTCAAGAGTATGGAGCAAAAAGTTCAAGAGAAGGCAGAGGAAAAGAGGGGAAAGGGGAAAGCATTTCTCAGTCAGTGATTTGCAGCCAAGACCTTATTACCGTGTTCTTATTTTATCAGGGCTCTCTTTTGAATTACAGTATCCCAATAGCACCCACAGGGTTTAGGTCTTACCCAGACTATGAAAAATTCCGGATGAGCCCTCGGGAAATTATATATCCATGTAACAGAAGTGCTACCTTGAAGGAAGACTGTAACTAATGATTAAACACCAAACATCTATTGTGATAACAATGATAATCTGGAAATGCCCCAAGCTTTGTTCAATTTCTGCTACTTTCTTGCATAGTCTGTAGTGCAAAGGTTGAATGCCTTCCGTGCCAGCTTGATTCATCTTGATGTAAAAGCTTGGAGACTGCTTTCATGTAGCACTATAGTCAATCTAAGCAGGGATATTGATTTAGCCACAATTATCTACATGTGTCTTGTCGTCACTGCAATGGTACATCTTGATAGCTATCTCAGGTGAGCAGTCGTATTGTAAAACCTCATGTCTCTGTTGCCGTTCTTCCACATGTTGCCACAAGTGGAAGTGACAAAGACGAGTGACTCTCCTGGCACCTAAAAAGGCAATATCATAAAGGACTGATTGTAAATCTGAGATACAGCTTGAAGTTGGATGACCAGGCAACTTCTTTCCTATTCTGCCACTTTGTAAATTACACCTTGGCATGGGTGTAATTCAAGCACGCTGAAACCTTAACCTCTTCTGCCCCCCAGTTATATAAGGCACATATACAAAGTACACAATAAAGCTTTGAAAGCCTTACATCATGATTCTGACAAGTATTAATTGAAACTAATTGAATGAAGTCCCATTTAAAAGTCTCTAGACAAGGCCTGAGTGTGGAGGCCAGGACATGTTGCCGTTTTAACTTAAATACACCACATTTAGAAAGACAAGTCTTTTCCCTACAACTGTTTACTTTTTGATCTTCAGGCCACTTCGTATTTATTACATCTGTGTCCCAACCAAAGAGCTCTAAATAGCAGTTTAGCTTCACAACGATAATATGTGGTAGATCAGGCTAATACACAGGGACTTGTCTAGGCCCACCAAGTGAGCTGCAAAGACTTGTGGTGATTTGAACCTCGATTTTCCGCATCTAGTCCCAACAGTGTAGAAACGATATCACACTAGCATTTGTATGTAGCAGGCTTCTTCATTTCCTTTTACAATAAACCAAACTGTACAGTTTCCTGCAGAAATAAATGTGCTGTTTACCCTAGAGCATAGTCTTGTTTATCTAAGTGGCCTTAGGACATCCAGTTTTAATAGGGTTCTATTGACATAAACCTTTATCTAGCAGGGACAGTGGTGAATTTGAGTATTTTAAGCATGGACTGTTTCAAGTTTGGGTCCTGTTAGGGAGCTGTCAACTTCCTGTTCAAGCTAATGTCAAATCTCTCATTAATTGTATTGGTTCTTGCAGCTGCTTTGTCACTAATTCATTCCCCACTGTCAACCAAATAGGACCCACTAGGAAGGCAGGGACAAGCAGATATTCCTGGGCAGTATTTCAGTAGAGATGGTAGCCTGTGTTGAAATGAGGACTAAGAAAGAAGCAGGAGCTGGAATATTTGGGATGTAAATCTATTCTGTGAAAATAGAGATGAAGCTCAGGAATGACTATATACTCATAGATATACTCATCTTGCTGAACAGTGGCCAAGTCAAAACCTTGGAGAAGCATAGAGAAAGGGCTTTTGATTGCTATCTCAGGGATTCATTAATTGCTTTTGCATTCCAGAACTGGTGGTGTAGCCTAAATATTTATATATACATTGAATAAGATTATTTCGAAGCTAATATGTATGCAGTTATTTAGCATATCTACAGTTAACTATGATAAACAACAGGTGATACTGTGTATTTAGAAAGTTTTCCTGTCCATGCCAAAATTTAAAAACTTACAGAAAATTGAACAACATTTTTATATGTCGAACTCATAAGGGCTTTTATTATGAAAATGACATTCTATGGTATATAAATATATATTTGTGGAATATGAACAAAAATTGTTTCTCCCCAGTCTCATACAATTGTAGTTGAAATCTTTGTGTTCCAATAGCCATGTTGCTTTAAACTGCTCCGTAGCAGCATTTTATATTATAGTGAACCAATATTCACATTCTATAATACTTCCATAAATTGCAAGAAAGGGATTGCTATGGTATATGAATGCACAATCAGGGACATATTGAACAAGTTGTCATCACAATACTGCACCAAAACACAGGGAGCAAAATTAATATCCTCTTCCCTACACATCCTGGTCCTGATTGGATCCTTTGTTTTCATGTTTCATGTTTTTGTTTTAAGCAGGTATATGAAATATAATCACATTTCACATATCTTCTGTTTTGTTGCTTAGAGATGATCAATGGCAAAACGTAATTACAAGATTGTGATTCATGGTACCTGCATGCATATACACAAATGGCAAATTAGAGTTATGTAGTATGACCTATCTAAGCATAGTGGGATTCATGGGGTATAAACCTTTATTCCTCCATTTAAAGTGAACAGAATTACTAATGAGTACAAGATAAAGGCTATTTAATCTTCCCTGGGCCTACAACATTCGTGTTTGGAAAACTGTGCTAAGTATAAATAAACAGAATTTTGACAAAAAAGTTTTTGGGGATTTGCCCAAGTTTTCACAGTAAGGTAAAATGATGAATAGCGATTAAACCTGAGAATAATCCCATTTCTTAATTCTTGAACTATACAGCCAGTTTTAGATAGTGCTGGATCTGTTCTTGCATGTAATAGAATAACTCTTTGGGGAAGGATGACCTTATCCCTGTATTGGTTTTCATTCATAACGCTTCTTAAAGGACACATTGTTTCCTGTTCCATGTATGCGCTTTGCTTCAAGCAGACAGCTAGAAGTATTCCATGCCTTCTTTAGAAAAACAGCAGTCTGTTTTTTATTTTTCTTGTTCAAACAGTTCAAACTTACTTGTTCTTTTGCCTCCTCTACTTTCTGGTCATACCTTTATGGCAAGAGACATGAAAAAAATCAAGAGGGGGAAAACTACCAGTGTTGTCTGAGCAGCAACTTCTATACTTCAGCGTATTCACAAAATATGAATGTTTGCTCTGTACCTCTGAGATATCCCATTTGCAGTTAGAATTTAGAATAAGCCATCCAAGTGTTTTATTGCCTCATCTGTACAGAAGGCAAGTGTGTCTGGGACACTCCCCTCAGCACCCTATCCCTTCAGGGATGTTAGTATACAGGCACTATAGTAATCACCTCCCTCTCAATTACTTCTAACGCAAGCCAAGGAATCGAAGACTTACACATGAAAGTCTGAAAAATCAATCTCCTGCTCATAGTTGAAATTTCTTTTCTTTTACAGTATTAATTCCCCTGTTTGCAATCATGACCATTGCATTGGATTTCCTGAAGTACACATGCCTAAACTTCTTTTTGGTGGGGGGGGGTGTGAAAAAGGAAAATGATCAAAGCCTTCCACAGCACCATGGTTGTGTTGCAGCTTTGAATAGATTTCTATTAAAGTTATAGCATATGGGGAAAATACTTTATGCTGTAATTGAAAAGAATGTAAGGCAGGAATGATCCTGCATGCAAAAGGAGACAAATAAAAAAGCGATTCTTCAGGCTTATGTGAAACTGCTTCTCAGGGTAGATCTACCTGCTGTGAGGCAAATGCTAATGTTTGAAGGAGGGAAGAATTTTCAGAAGAGAATCAGCAAATGGGAGGAAACACCTTTTTTAAAAAAAAAGTCATTCGGCAAAAGGTCCATGCCCAGATTCTTCTTAGCAGACAGAGCTTGCCTTGGAAAAAGTTTGGTGCTGCTCCCATACTCCCCACAATGCTCCAGCTTTTATTTACTCTCATATTGTGCTTAGCCCCTTCCCCCAAATCAAGCTGATAATTGGGGGAAAAATAGGATGGGAAGGTGAACCGAGGGGAGGGATAATTTGCAGGAAGAGTCAGCCAGGCAAATGGGAAGGGTTAGTATGAGTGGCCCCTCCAACTGGCTGCATTTATTTTCAGCTAGGTATGGGGGCAATGTTTGTGAAAAGCAAGCAGAAGGGCAGGCTTTGGCAGAACTCACACCCTCATGCATAAAGCAGTTTCCCTACACTGAGACATAGCAGAGAGCCCCATCCCTAATTTGAACAAATGCAGATTTGGGAACACACGTTTGACAGAGTAACATGGCATTCTTCCTTAACTGAGTGTCCAAGCAGGAGCTTCCAATATTTGTGATTTGGTGCTGTAGTTTACCTCAATAAGTAAATTGTGTCCTGAAAAGTTCAGATATTTTACATGAATGAATCATGATTTGGATTAAGTAACAAAATAAGTTGTGAAATTTCCCATTTTTAACTAGAACTTGTAACTTCTATAGTTAGTAGATAAATCAACTAAAACTTTAGCTGATTAATTGCTGATGACAAATTTAATCTGTGATGAGATAAATCAATGGTACTGCCTATTTTTGTGTTGTATTTTGGTTTGAGTGTTGTAACTTGGAACAAATAGAAGAAAAATACGACTTTTCTTTATAACAATTGTAACTTTTTGATTAAATTAAATTAGAAAACACTTCTAGATTACATCCTGAATCAACTAAGAATTCTTTGGTCCCTTGACAGCCTTGATTTTAATATTCTGAATGTACCTTGAATTTAGTTACATGGTTTAGTTTAGTTACATGAAAGCCATGCTTGGCTTTTCAAATGAATTCCCTTTAAATCTAAATCATTTTAAGATATAAAATTCTTCAGCATTCTTCATGTTTGCATATGGAAAGAAATAACAGGAAGCATATTCTTTATGTATCCTTTTTTCTTAACTGTAACGTGTTTAACGGGCCTTTTACTGTACATTACAGTTTTTATGTTTCTTTAATGTATAATCTTTCACCCATTAACCATTCACTGCAAACTAATTTTATATACAACAATATCTGGCATATGCTGTTCAGAAGTAGCATAGTGATAAGCAAAACAATTTTGCTTTTAAACTCATTTGTCCATCATTGTGAGGCAAATACGGCAATTTAATGGGCGGAACAGCATGATTACTTCTCAAATTGTTTGCAGTATGTTGAACTTTCCATTAGGAAAGGGCTCTTGCAACCCCCAGTTAAATTAACTGACTATTCTGTAAACTTTCACAGCTTGTGTTCTGTTGAGTTGACTCTCTTAAGACCTCCATGCCATATTATCTATGTGCCACTTCATCTTTTACCCTTGCATCTACCAGCCAGCCAATCTGATTGCAAGTGGAGAAAAGAAATGTGTCATGTATATTACCTCCATCTGGAAAACTGTAAATTATGAAGCAGCCTTTCTTCATTATGGGGAAATACCTTTCCAGTTTTACAGTCTGGAAAAGGAATCCATATGCAGATTAGGTAACTTTGTCTATATCACAGAGTAGATGTACAAGTAGAAGATCTCAATACCTAGGAGATTTATCTTGGGAGCATCTTCAAAATGTTCTTGTGGGGACTCAGTATGGGGGGGTGGGGAACACTTATCTCATTAAAGGAAAAGCTTTACAAGAGACAGGGTAGTGGGAGAGTAGTGGTTCCTTTGTCACAACAAGCACCAGAAGATCTAGGAATTTATTGGTGGTAGTAGTTTATGAAACAGAGAGAAAATTACAGGCTGATGCAGTGCCAACAGTAAGAAAGCAAGTCTTACTTGGGAAGAGTCAATGCTTAATGCCTTGATGGATCTCAGTTGATGTGCAGGTATGGGGTATGCTGTATCCTAGCACTGGGATTCATATGCTTAAGCCTGATACAGTGTTCCAGAAAATTGGATCGAGATGTTATTGAAACAAGCTTTCATAAATAGGTTCATGTTGAGATAGTATTAGTATTACCATCTAGTTATATACCTAAACTTCATGATACTGTACAAACCCAACAGGTTGGTTTCAAGCACAAACCCAACAGGTTGCTTTCAAGCAAACCAGGAGTGCCTATTCGGTCTTTTGAGCTGGCGAAAATGAATTGGTTTCAAGTCACACCTTCAGGCTCCTACAACTGTGCATCTTAACAAGCTGCTAATGGTTTGAATAGTTCATTAGAGTCAATAGCATCTCATCTTTCTGATTATGCAGCTCATAAAATACATTGGGAAGCGCAAAAATTGAAGTAATAAGTATCTGAATATAGATAGAACATTAATTTTGCTACCATTTTCAGAAAATCACTCCTATTCAGAAGGCACAGAACTATTTGCTTAACATTAAGTGTTTTTCCCCCTCCATAGGGAATAGATTAAGCAACAGGCATAAGTGATTTGCTGAACTGGCACATTTAAATGCCAAGCTGAAAGCTCAATCCTAAATCAGTTCCACTGAAATCAGTGGGGTTAGCAGATAAGAAGTGTAGTGATTGTATGTATTTATTTGTATCTTGATAGTGCATTGCACTTATCTTCATAATATTGTAGGGCTAGAAGAGATCTTAGTAGCTACCCTGGCAGTGTTTACTATGTCTTGATCAAGAAGAACTCAATGCTGCTTTAGACTATGCCAGTGTTTGTATGAGAAGCACATGCTTTGAATCTTGTAGCTACTTTCAGCATTATGCATAGTTCAATTTGTTCCCTCCACAATTATACCCATAGACCAAGAACAGTAAGCACAAACCTCATGGTGTCATCACAGTGTGTTCACCTTTAAACCATTGTTAAGCTTAACTCTAATTTAAGTGAACCAGGCCATACTTGGAAATCATTCAGCTCTTTAAACTAAAGCAAAGCAGAAAATGGTGCTTCCAAAAATAATCATGGCGAAACTCCTTATTTGTACACTTTCAAACTCTTGCTCATCCATTGCAACATGGTCCTAAATCTACTTATTGTTCCGGCAGCCTATGTGTGAGCATTGTAATCTTTGGCAGGAGGGAAAAGATATTGCCAAGTGTTCATCTTATTAAAGGGTGACTGACTGAGTTATAAAGCAACATTCAGACTGGTTTCATTGATGAGTTTGGAACAGATCACATTCTTCTGAATTTATTGCAGATTAAGCTTGATTAATCCGTGGCCCACCATTTTACCAGCTGTGAGCTTTGTGGCTTTCTTTGCTCTTAGAGACGGATTAGTTTTGATTTAGTTTGGAGGGGGAATGGAAGTCACATTTTTCTTTCTAAAACACACTGTTAATAAACGGCAGTCCTTTGACAGGTCTTTTGCTGGGCTTATTGAACCCTCTTGCACTCACCAGAGCAGGTGATAAAGGGAACCTTTTGAGCACAGTCCTGAAAGCCTCTGAGATGGTACTTTTGAGCTGCATTAAAAGCTTGGTTGGGTTAGATGGAGTTTTTGAGTTATCAGGTAGCACATCACTCAGTTGTGATTAATCCTCAAAGACTTCAACAAGGTGACTATTTTCATGTGAAATAAAGAGTACTTTCTTTGTATGGACCCCTTCAACTGTTTGTGTGTCTCCAAACCTACATTCTCATCTGTCTACTAAAACATTGCAATTAGAGGGCTCCTGTGTCTTTTTTAAAAGTACAAATGGCAATAGACAACAGAAAAGAGCTCATCCATAAAAAATACTGAATTATAAAAACAGGGGCTCATTTTCATATGAAAGCTTCTCTTCTGCTAAAGTATTTGCCCTTAATCACTTTCTCAAAATACATAAATCAACACTTTAAATAGGTTCTTATAAATGATAGAGTCTGTGGGTTAGCATGAATGTGCCCATAGAAGGAGACACATTGCACCACTTGACACTTTACTGTAATAATTTATTTAACAATTGAGATGTGCTCATAATAGTAACAGTTTCATTCAATAGTACAGTGGTACCTCGGGTTACAAACGCTTCAGGTTACATACGCTTCAGGTTACACACTCCGCTAACCCAGAAATAGTGCTTAAGAACTTTGCTTCAGGATAAGAACAGAAATTGGGCTCCAGCGGCGCGGCAGCAGCAGGAGGCCCCATTAGCTAAAGTGGTGCTTCAGGTTAAGAACAGTTTCAGGTTAAGTATGGACCTCCGGAACGAATTAAGTACTTAACCTGAGGTACCACTGTAGTGGGAGCTGTTTCCACCCATCCTCTTTTCCCTGAATTGTTAAGCTGTGATGTGATGAAAGTCCAAGGACTTCGTCAGGAATGTTTAGAAAATCTTTGTAGAAAAATGTGCCCTTGCTTAACGCTTTTCAAAATGAAGTATTGAATCAAACCGTGCCTTAAAGGTTCAAACACACACCACCATTAGTAATGTGATATAGTTATCAGGTGTTCCCTATTTCTCTTTTGAAAACTACCAGGGAAAATTTTATTTAGTGCCAATTACTTTCAGTTGCAATTTACCATCTCTGCTTTGTTGGGTTTTTGGGTTTTTTTGTGACTAGCGTTCGTATAATTGTACTGGAATGTGTTGGAAAAGTATCAAATTTTATGTCAATAAGCAACCTATCTGGAATCTAAATCAGGTTCCACTGTTTGTGTCACATCCAAGCTCAGTACAGTTCACCAGTTTGCAGTATTTTCTGACTGATGCTTTAGAGCTGGAAAATAATGTTTTTACTTTTTTATTCTGTGAATCGAACTGAGATCTTGTGATGATGGACAGAATAGATAGGTGATAGATAGATAGATAGATAGATAGATAGATAGATGATAGATGATAGATAGCAACAAAGGAAAACATAAGAAAACTAACACTAGCCATCTCATGCACACAACAACTGATCCTATGCATACTGAGATAGTGAGAAAATTATGTGTGTTCAAATTCCAGGATGCAATATCATTAGCAGCTTGATCCAAACACCTGAACAGAAATGGATCTGTGCTGTTGTCAGAGATTATGGAAATGCAGTGAATTCGCTGGACTGCATGGGTGTAAATGAGGAGTGATTAGTAGTGCTGGAGCATTGAGAACAGAACTTGTAACAATAACAAGTTTAAATTGTTATTTAACTCTTTTTTAAAAAAATGTGTGCCAACCACCCAAGCAAAAAATAAAGATATTACTGAAGTGCAGCGCTTTAAGGAGAATACTTAAGGCTTTCCCCCAAAATGAATTTGACTGAAGATTTAAAAAATCAAAATTTGGTGGATACATAGTGGTCTTATGTTTCTGTCTGGTTGCTTTTTTGAGGAAATTGAGCAACATTTTCCTTTAAAGCTGCATATGATAAATTAGATCAAGAATTTCATATTGCTACTTACATGGCAAAGAGAACATGTACTGTGTATCAGTTAAAGAATACAGTAATTATATTATATTATTTTATTATATTATATTATATTATATTATATTATATTATATTATATTATATTATATTAAGACTTGGCATGGGTTGGGAGAATTCCCAGAACAGCATGCTTTGTGCAGACAAAATATTTGTCATAGCATGACATTGAATTCCACTCTGAGTCCACTACTCCAACCCATTGGTACCAATGTGCAAGATTACAAATGGGTTTATTTAGGTTACTGTTTATTTGCTAATTTTAATGCTTTTATTTTCTTCCTTTTAAAACTAGTACTCAGTGCAGTGCACATACGGTTCCTAGGTGGACTTGTCCAGACAGTGATAAATGAGACTTAGTTCATTTTAGCAAGGTTGCTATGTTATGTGCCTTCAGACCATAATCCTGGTCATGGCCCTGATTTAAACAGTGTAGATATTCATGGATGGCCACCTGTCATCGATACTTCACTTGAGATTCCTGCATTTTAGAAGGTTGGACTAGATGACCCTTGGGGTCTCTTTCAACTCCACAGTTCTCTGATTATGACTCACAATGGTTGCAGGCACAACATACAATTCCTGTCCACAGTTCTGCGAATTCAGCTACTTATTCTTTCCTCCTTTGCATTCATAGTTTAATTGCATTTTCTTCACTAATTATCCTTTCAAACTCACATTTACATTATATTTTATTATCGAAATTAATTAATAAGTGATGGGCTTACATTTGTTTATAGACATCTTTAAGGAAGTTGTTGGCTAGATACTGTGTCTCTGTCTGAATATGTAGTGTAATAACTGTTATTTTCTATAATGTACAGTGCTGCCCGCTGTTGTTAGTTTTTAATCACATGCACCTACATGCCAGGGGCTTAGGGGAGTTTGCATATATTTCCTAGGTAATTTCTGATCCTTTCAGCGTAGATGTCTAGACTGAGCCCTCTAAACTTCACGGGTAGAAATGTATAAGACCCATTCAAAACATTGTGGGGCAGATAATGAGGCCACCCTTTCCAACTTCACAAAGTGATTTAAACAACACAAAAATACATTTTATGCTAAATTGGCCACAGGATTTGGCACCTCACATTAGCATCATTATTTGTGGCTATATTACATCAACTTAAACATGTTATGGACTCATTAGCATGTTGCCCCAAATAAACAAAATACACAACAACAAAGTTGTTTATGTGCAATTTTTAAAATTATTTTCTAAAGTATTTGTTTAAATCTCTGAGAGTGTAAACATTAAAAATACTAGGGAATTTTGTTTTTTTTTGTTTTGTTTTTGACAGCGCTGAGGATTCTCAGACACTGAATCCAAATGTGATTATTAATCCCTGCCTACCAAACACAATTGCTCTAGGCATTGTACATTGTATCTGGTTGCATCCCAAGACATTTTAACTGAAGTAGTCAAGATGTATTTCCTTATTGACATACCAGAGGCAGGTCTGCAACTCATGTATCAGTGTCACAAGATAAGTTGCTCTGTTATTATGAGTTATTATGTATCTTGCATAAATTGTATTCCACCTATGTCAGGGTCAAGGTCCCACCAATATCCACTAGCTTTGGGCATATGCTCATTTTTCTCCTTTTCCACATATGACCAATTTTAGGCAGCTCTTTAAAATAATAGCCATTCTTGATTTTGAGAAATGTAGTGGGGAGAAGCCTGCATTGATTGCAAGAAGGGCAGAAAGTGGTTATCTGAATCATCTCTGAGATAATCAGAAGAATGTGGAAAAGGTGACATGACATAAATTAGGATGCATTAGCCCAATGACACTGCTGCCATCAATAGATCTGCTTGAAAAACAGCCTGATAATGAAATACCAGCCACTGGAATTGTGCATTGAAAAGAGAAAATATAACTTAATATGCCAAGCAATTTCATTTTGATACAAAATAGCAACTCATTTGTTTCAGTATAGAAACCTTTCTGAGATTTAGTTCCTCATTTGTATTTTCTATATTTTCGACCTTTATTCAATTACAAAAGAGTTGAACTTTCCTGCAACAGAAAAAATCCATTTCCAAACAGCTGTAGTGATCACATATCATTGTTGTGAAGATTTTGGGTCAGAACAGCTTTATTTAATATGATCTCTAGGGTAGCTGCAGTGTGTTGTTGGAAACCTTAAACTGTTTATGTGTGCATTGACCAGGTTTGAGGATAACAGCTTCTTAGGTTAGGCCACAGAAATAATCTTGGACTCTTTTTCTGGTAAAGTCACCAATGTTTATTGCAGAAGTAACTTACCAGTGGAATATTCTTCCAATAATTGCTCATTATTTTCCTCCAAACTAGGCCATTAGAAGAATACATTGTTATTGCTTGTGCCTATACTTTTTGGAGGCAACAGAAAAAGCAGAATTTAAGCAGAAACATCTTTTGGAATGTTTATTTTGGCTCTTGATGGCTCATTGTGATGTTGTGCAATTTTACTACAAAAGTTTTAATATTTTTAATGGTACATAATAAATATATTTATTACCATTACCATTATAGTGCTAGTAATCATGATTATCTTCTGTAACAGAAAGAGGAATTAGTGTTTCTGTAATTCAGCAGCTTGCAACAACCAGTATGAGCACAATTCAGCCACCGATATTCACTTTTAAACCCTGTTGATTTTAGTGGGACATATTTAGGCTGTAATCCTTTATGTGTCCATGACTTAAAATTGACTCACTGGGACTTTCTTCGGAGTAGAAATGTATAGGTCTGCACTGTCAAATACATGCTTGGTTCTGCCATTGTAATCAATAGGGCTTAAAAATCCTTGACATTGATGGGTTCATGCCCTGATTTAGGACATTGCAGGTGTGCAGGGCAGCCTGATGTAACCCTAGAGACAGTTTCCATGCTTATTTATCCAAGGCAGCAACTCCTGGTTTGTTAACATTTTTAGTAGATACATCAGAAATCAAAAGTGACTCAAAAGGGGTTTTCAGTTTGCCTATTTCTCAAATCAGGATACATGTTTATCTTAGCAGGCTTATTCCCTCTGGTAGCTGACATTTACAATCCCATAAAACAATTATCTGCGAGGGCCAAACTACAGATTGCATTAATTCAGTGAATGTATTTAATATCCTTAATTTTTAATCTTTAA
This sequence comes from Podarcis pityusensis, assembly GCF_964106645.2. Taxonomy (NCBI): domain Eukaryota; kingdom Metazoa; phylum Chordata; class Lepidosauria; order Squamata; family Lacertidae; genus Podarcis; species Podarcis pityusensis. The sequence continues at coordinate 44,500,834 of NC_138026.1, read as the reverse complement.
ACAGGACCTGGGAGACTCGGGATCACTAGGCATGGGGAAAGGGCTTTGCAACCTATCCCTGCCGTGGCCATCCTACTGAAAAGAGTTAGACCTACTTCAACAATGCAGTGGCTGTAATCCTGGCACGCATATCCCCGTATTCTATTAAAGCACTAAAGTTAAGAATGCTTCTTGTATCGACATAATCTGTGTAATATGTAATTGATTGCACATGAACAAGAATAGTCATCAGAAGGGTCTCTCAGAGCAGTTTACCAAAATCAGTTCTAAGATGGTCCCTGCCCTTAAACCCACAATGTTAAAAGACATGAAACACCAGGAAGAGGAAATGGCAGGAGAGGAGGGGAAAGTAAGCTCAAACACAAGTTCTTGGAGTAACAGTTCCGAAAGTTTCAGCAGATGGTGTTCGGAATGTCCTGCCCTGGATAAAAAGCAGTCCCTACCCTGAAGCATTCTCTGCCCCTCCCTCACAATCAGATCCAGGAATCGACCTGGAGGCAACATCCAGGCCTGAAGAATAGGTCAGATCCTAGGTCTTCCACCGCACAGCTGATTTGACATCAGGTAGAATTCTTACATTTCCCTCCCTACCCAGAAACTTTCTCCTTGCTCCTGCTCCCCAAATCAGATCCAGGAGCAAAGCAAATTATAGTGTCCAGGCTGGGAGAGGGCAGTACAGGTGGTGTGTGGCACAACAACACCTACTGTTTCAATATAGAGGTAGCTCCACTTTGTGTGGGCACTTGCAGTGGGACTTGGTCTTGCTCATGTATCTTCTTGATTGCTACCTGAACTGAGTCAACCATATTTTGCATGTTAGTAGTTTCCCAAGCTTATGGGAAAGCACCTTAAGGAGACATCAGGAAGTTTAAGACCATGTCCTTGGGAAGGAGTTGCTAGTGCTCTAACTGGTTGAGTTGCCATTGTGATAGAAATCTAAGCATTTTAAGCACTTTTAATGCCTTTTCTGGGAGGTATGGGGTATACCTTGCCCTTTTGGTAGAGCGTGAGTGTACAAGCGCGTGCACACACACACACACACACACACACACAGCAGCTTCCATAAATTTCCTTTCTAGTTTTATAGTTTTAAAGGACAGAGTATTCATGACTTCCAAATATCAGATCAGACTGTGTAATAAAACACTGGACAGTCAGGGGATGTTTTATCTGATAAGCCTGAACTAAAATTAGATCAGAACCATTGGGGTTTGCCCATGCCTACTTTCCTTTTTCTACTGCTTACTATGTTAAAAAGTGAGTGAATATGAGTGCTTTTGGTTTCTCTAGAATTACTTTTGCCATTTTAACTATTGTAGTCAAAGCTGAAATGCTTTGTTTGTGTTGCCTCTTTTTTCTTTATGCCTTATTGCCAAAGGTGGCATTGTGTCCTTTGAAAAGCAAGTCTTTTGCTATCATGCCCGGCAAATTCCTTTACTTAAAAGGAGCTAATTGAAAGGAGTATTCAGGTTTCTTCACCACATATTATTGGAACACTGTAGCTAACCCAGCAGGTACTGCTTTTAGCTGTTTAAAAGTACTGTATCTGATTGGTCCAAACGCTCCATTGTTTCCACAAGGGACTTAAGATATCATCTCCATTGTAATGCAGTCAGGACTGTGAATATAGATCTTTCACCTGCCGATATTGTGGCAGTACTGTTTTGTTAGCTTCATGCTGCAATCTGGAATCCCTTTTCTGAATGTTTACTATAGAAAAGCTTTCATTTCTATTGTTAGTGCTAGCATCTTTGCCCTAGTTCCCCACATTTGCAATATTATAATTTATTAATAATTCCTGCTGGAATTATGGAGCCTTGTCTTGTGAACAGCATGAAGCCAGCCCATGGGCTGTTACTTTAGTTTTACATTCTCTTAAATTGTCAATTTCAAATTGCTGAAATAGAATCCCTATGCAATATTTGTTTAGTCGTGTCCGACTCTTCGTGACCCCCATGGACCAGAGCACGCCAGGCACTTCTGTCTTCCACTGCCTCCCGCAGTTTGGTCAGACTCATGCTGGTAGCTTCGCGAACACTATCCAACCATCTCATCCTCTGTCGTCCCCTTCTCCTTGTGCCCTCCATCTTTCCCAACATCAGGGTCTTTTCCAGGGAGTCTACTCTTCTCATGAGGTGGCCAAAGTACTGGATCCTCAGCTTCACGATCTGTCCTTCCAGTGAGCACTCAATTATTATTATTATTAAATTTAATAATAATGTTGATGGTGATGTTGCTCCTTTATTTCCCTTGGATGCAGCTCATCAGGCCTTGGAGATCTGAATTCATTTAAAGTAGTTAGGTGTTCCCTTACTACAGACTTCCTCAAACTCAGCCCTCCAGATGTTTTGAGACAATTCCCATCATCCCTGACCACTGGTCCTGCTAGCTAGGGATCATGGGAGCTGTAGGCCAAACACATCTGGAGGGCCGAGTTTGAGGAAGCCTGCATTACTACCTCCTTTCCTATCTTGGGCTGCAGCTCCCTCCTTACATCATTTATTATGTTATCACCAGGTTGGGCATTGCTTTCCTTCTGGATGAAGACAGAGGCAAAGTAGGTGTTGAGTAGTTCCACCTTTTCTCTGTCACCCAATAGCATTTCTCCGTGTTCCCCATGCAGAGGACCCACCACTTGCTTGTTCTTCCTCTTACTCCGGACATAGCTGAAGAAACCTTTATTATTATTATTATTATTATTATTATTATTATTATTATTATTAACCTCTTGCAAGCCTGAGCTTTAGCCTTCTGAGCTTTAGCCAGTCTGACTTCCCCCCTGCAACTGTTGGCTACTCCTTTGTGATATAGTGGTACCTTGGGTTAAGTACTTGATTCGTTCCGGAGGTCCGTTCTTAACCTGAAACTGTTCTTAACCTGAAGCACCACTTTAGCTAATGGGGCCTCCTGCTGCCACTGCGCCGCTGGAGCACAGTTTCTGATCTCATCCTGAAGCAAAGTTCTTAACCCAAGGTAATATTTCTGGGTTAGTGGAGTCTGTAACCTGAAGCGTATGTAACCTGAAGTGTATGTAACCCGAGGTACCACTGTATGCCCTTTCTTCCATTTCTTATACATGCCCTTCTTAACTCTCAGCTCATCTACAAGTTCCTGATGCAGCTACACCAGTTTCCTTAGATGCCTCCCACTTTTCTTTCTTGTTGGTATTGTCTGCATGTGGGCCTTCAATATTTCTCCTTTTACAAACTCCCATCCTTAATAGAATAGACAGAATTCTTTATTTTTTCCCCCTTCTGCATTGAGTTCAAAGGAATTAATTTTCCTTAAACCAGGTCTGTTAGTATAAGATGTTTCATAGTTTCCTTCAATTAGAAGGAAAAACACTCTGACAATAGCTTGTGCTGTTTTTGTGTTAGATAAACTGGCCCAATCTAGTAAGAGCTGCACTTTGTTCCATCCTCTTTAGATACATCCATTGTATTCAGTGGAAACTCAGGTGACCATTGCAATGTGCATTGTTCTGTAATGTTTTAAGAACCAATGAGCTCATATGCAATGGTTTTGCCTTCGGTACCATAGCCTCTGTTTTGTCTGTTCCTTCAAATGGAGAATGTGAGCTATTGCTCTCTGACAAAGTATTATTGGAGGGCAGTAGTTCTGTGATTCTGAGAAGATAGTAGTTGATATGGCACTTCTCTTTTTTGCTCAAGTAATTGATACATTAAATGTGCCACATTTCCAGGTTACCCCCTGAGGAAAAATGCCAGTATTGTGAAAGAAAACTACACAACTGTCCAATATCTGTAATCAATTTTAGTAAACCTAGTTTGTTTGATGTTTTTATTCACTTTGAGTCCCAAACTTAAGCAATGTATATTTTTTACAGTAAATACTCAAATATGAATAATAAAATCAGAGAATGGTTGACTTGGCAGGGACCACAAGGGTCATCTAGTCCACACCACGGCAAAGCATGATTTTTTTGCCCAATGTGGGGCTCAGACCCACAACACTGAGATTAGAGTTTCATGCTCTACTGTGGTATATGGTGGCAGTCATATATGAATACTGAAAATTCCAGCTGAATTTTGTGACTACCTGAAAACTATTTCTTAGTGCCTTTACCTACACAAGCAAGTGCTATTAATTCCATTTAGTTCACTGTCAAGTACATCTCTGAATTTTTGTCCAGTCGCAAAATTAATCTGAAACTGTTGAAATAGGTTCCTGATGAAATATGTAGCTTTTGTCTAGTAAAAACAATCCTCTCATTATATTAATAAACAGTGAAAGGTCTAGGAATCATTAATTTTACACCTTTCTTGTTCCTTGTGAGACTCTGAAAGACTCCATATTAGTTCTTACAATTTTGTTTTTGTTATAAAAACAATTTAGAACAAAATGGATGAAAAGCATTCCATTCATGGCTGAAGTTTATCAGATTGGCAAACAAACAAGGTCTGAAACAAAATGAGCCAATTCGTACTGGATAGGAGCACATTTCACTATCACCACCGCACAGGATGTCTGGATTAAATAATATGCCGGTACTTCTGTGGTTTTGTCAGACAAGGCCAGAGCTATTGAAAACCCAAACACAAAACAGGGATAACAGAATATTTTTAAAAAGAAGAAAGCTGGACTGGCTAAATCCATACATAAAAGGCATGCCTTAAAGAAATAGAGAAAGGGTGGTGGTTGGAAGGGGGAGTATACCACTATAAAGTTTAGAGTTGTTAGAGAAAGGAGAGAGAAAACAAAGACTTCAGGCCTCTGGACAACTGCCAAAGATAGAGAACGCAACAAAATGAAGTTAAATGGATTGATAAAGAGGGTGCTTGAAAAGCAATGTAAAAATCAAGCTGCATGTTGTTGAAGCATTATGGGCACAATCCAGGCAAAGTTAAGTACTTCTGCATTCTATTTAGTTCAGTGAAAAAGTTAAGTATGTGGTTAAATCTTTCTCATTGAAATCAGGGGGACTTAAAAAGTGCTTAACTTTGCCTGGATCATGCCTTTTTAATTTGATTTATCTTATCCAAATCCAGTTATTTGTTTCTGACGAAGAAAAGAAGCTCACACTATCTTTCTCACAGTGTTCCCATAAAGTTACCAATATGAATCTTGCCATTTTCTTTCTTCATATTTTAAAAATGCATTTTATAACAACATATCAAGATAATTTAATGTAAACAATTAAGCTTACATTGACAAGCCTTAAGGTCCAGAAGTTCTGTGCCGTTCTCAGAGTTCTGCATTTTATTTGGTGTATCTCTTCATGGGAGCTAACAGGAAGTCTCTAATTTGATTATATCCACCTGCACAAATGGTCTTTGTGGAATTTTTTACCACCAAGGTTGTAGTCCGATGTACACTTACCTGGGGGTAATCCCCACTGAACTTTCTCCTGGGTAAATATTCGTAGGATTGTGGTGCAGTTCACTAACTGAAAGTGAGACACTTTACTATAAAATTCAGAGTTGGTACTTCCATTTAGATCACATTTAAACTTCAAGAAACGGAGGAGATTTAGCCATATGCTTTAGTTTTTCTCTCTAAAACGTTTCATCGCAGCAGTCTGGACTGTTAAAGTTATTTGTCCATTTACAATGTTTTATATACTTTTCAATTTAAAAAATCCTCAGAGCTGTTACTGAAACATAAAATTTCATTTAAAACGTTGATCGGATTAAAACAATAACATTAATTAAGTTCTGAAAAGCAACAAAATATTATAAGTGATGCAGCAAAGAAAAAGGTGGCAACCACTTCACCAGAATCATTCTCAAATCCTGAGAGAGAAGGAAGGTGTTTAACTGATTTCAAAAATTAAACCAAAGAAGGTGACTGGCAGAGTTGCCAAGGAAGAGCATTTCAATTCCTCAGCACGACAGAGAGGAGACCCTGCTTTGGATTATTTGTTATTTTCACCCCATAACACTGATATACCACTTGATTGTTTGTTTAAAAAACCTCTCCTTTATTCTGCCTGGAGATCTTTTGATTGTGTGTGGTTTTTTTAAAAGATGAAGATGAGACTCACTTATCTTAAGACTGGTTGTATGGTTGTATCCACCAATATTTAGGATTCAGCATTTGTGATGTTACATTGGGACAATATAATACTGAGCCGCTTTATGCTAGTCCACTTAATTGCAGCCTCAATGCAAACCTATAAAACCCTAGCTGGTTTGGGATGAGACTTGCTGAAGGACTGGCTTCTTTTACATAAACCTGCCTGCACATTGTGCTTGTCATCAGAGGCAGTGCTCCACATCCTGTTGCTATAAGAAGTTTGTTTGGCTGGGACTTGAAGCAGACCTCTTTCATTTGTGCACTATCTTTTCTTTGCTTTTTTTATTACCATGAGAAGGAACTTTTCACAGGTTAGAGGTTTTTCATTCTTATTACTTGGGGCATTTATCTTTTCCATTAATAGTTGGACTAAGACTAACGTAGTTAAGTAATGGGACACATGACACAGTCAGGAATATAAACCAAAGTTCTTAGAAGAATTGCAGGAATGAGGGGAAAGGCAGGGGGAGCCAGGCTGGTCATTCAGCGTATCTTGTTTTCATTTGAAAGGGAGAGAAATCCTGAACAGATTCTTCATCCCGTTTCCACAGAAAGACTCCCACTACATTACAACTGGATTTAGATCAGACATTTTTCAGTGATGACATTAAAAAGATTGATTATTTTCCCTGAAACGTTCCTTCAGTTTGTTGTAGCTCCATTTACTAGGATGCTAAGAAGAGAAAAGGAGATTTAGTGGTTGGATTAGAAAGTGTGGTGCAACGTTAATCGAAAATAGAATTGCTGCCATGGCACGGATAACTAGTGAGACTTTGGCAGTGATGAGCTCCTTCCTTCTTAAGAAATTGTAACCCTTTTGAGCCTCCCTTCACTTTCATGATTAATGGACTCATTAGAAGAGTGGTTTGTTCTATTTGTTATATCTAAGATTTACAGGGTTGTGGTGCAAAAGTGTCATTAAATAGATTATTCTCCATTCCAGCTTTTAAAACCATTGCTGATTTAAAAAAAAAATGAAATAGTGTTCGCATTTGCTTTATTGACCCTTTCTTCTTCCTGTGACTTGTGGGTATGCTTTAAAATTTAACTGTTCATAACTATTGTGTTAAATACTTCACCTAATCAGACGTTCTTAGGAGAAGGAAGCAACCTAACAAAACTTGAAATGCCTAAATGTTATAAACGAAGTAGAGCAATTGAAAGTTCATGCCATAGAAAGGAAAACAGATTTCCTGTGAACTGAGGTAAAATAATTCATAAAAGCTGGGTGTAAGGTAAAAGGTGGCTTGCTTGCTTGCTTGCTTATTTACACATATGATGCCATCAGTGTAAGAGGCAATTTACCATGTTTCCCAACTGAGAAAGACAGGTTCCTTTGTGAAAGAGCATAGAATCCAACTTTTACTGAGGAGAGACAGCAATGGGAGAATTAAGGCAATCAAGGAATAGCTAAAAATACGTAAGCTTAGTTACAGATTCAGGATGAGGCTTAAGGAATTTAACCAAGGTTTAATGATAAACCTATGATGTTCATACCAGTACTAATTCCTGCTTCCGGCGAACTTTGTATACTAAGCTCTCTAATGCTACTACCACCTTAGTCATGAAACAGAACTAGTGCTTCAAAGAAATTCTCTTCTTTGAACATTCATAATTTATTTTCTTAAATGATTAAAACTGCACACAAGGATCATTGTGATAAATGCCAAACTATATTGGTAAAGAGAACCAATCCATGCATTTACATGTTATGTAGCTATTGTAATGCTTCCATTTTTCATTATTATGTCTCGGAAATCTTTAAAAATCCTAGGGTAGTTTCAGACCACAAAAGTTTCACATAGAGAGATGGGAGAAGAATGGAATCCAGATAAATCAGAGAACCCAATAAAGACGTATAAACATTGTAAATTTTAAGCAGTTAGAAGCTGATTTAATAGGCTCCTTTTCACCCTGCATACATGCATGTTTCTGTATCTTCACAGCCTGCATTCAATCAATGTTAGGGCTGTAGTAAGATGCTGTATTTGTGGATCCCTTCTCTATTTTCAGGAAGAGGTATGAACTGGGCTGTGTTCATTAAGTATTGGGTAGTGGAGGCAGTTTCTTGTGCCAGCCAGGCAACAGTGTAGTTCTACTCATGGCAGACTGGCCACCATTTTCTTAATTCCAAAATGACCACCATGTAGCATGATTTTGGGAGAAGAAACTTGTTAAGTATCATAAAAAGGTAGATGCAACTTTTTTTCTTAAAATGTGAAAAAGGTGAAATAAGGTTTTAAACAAATTCAGATGCTCCTTCCTCTACCACCACGTCAGATAACACAGCCCAGCAATGAGTTATGTAACCCCTTCCCTCAAATGTCAATAAATTCATTGCCACCACCTGTTTGGTAGCCTAAATTAGCTTCCCCAGCAACTGGTAAGTCCAGCAGGTTTCCTACTAAAATTTGCATTCCTATAGTATACAACAGGGAATAAATTTAATCAGGCAATGGTAGAAAAAGAAAGGTAAGGTCAAGTATGCAGGAGGATTATTTCTCAGTGTTTTTCATTCCCAAGCTGCCACTAAGGGCCCCCCATAAATCCAAAACATAAATTAATTATTTTTCTTCACCCAGGTGTCAGAATTCCTTGATACTGTGTAAGGGCTTCTGGTTTACTTTTGTGGCTGCGTTTAGCAATTATTCAATCCATTCTTCATTTTTGCAGTGTATAGCTTTGAAAGATGACAATATGAAGTGTTACTATGTGGAAATGGTTTTAATACAAACTAGCAAGAGTGTTTGGGGTGACCAAGGAGCTGTTATGTTTCCCAGTTTTGCATTGTTGAAGGCTAATAGTCTGGATGCTTAAAGAAAAACAAAAACTTACATAAGTACTAATCTCTTCTGACAAAAAAGAGGAAATTGCTGTTTAAATTTATTTTCCTTTTCAGACTATGAAACTAATTAAAAACAGAATGGTTGGTTAAACCCATGGATAAACACGACATGTTAGGGAACAGTCAATATAGATTTTGTAAATAAGAGATTTATAAAGAAAATAAATATTTAAGTGTCGATCAATACTATTTCAGTCAAAATCTGTCCCAGTGCCTTCAAATGAAATAATCTCTAGAGCACAATGTATCTGACTTTGTAAATATAAAGCTGTTTGCACATACTCATTTTGTACAAATCATGCTTATTAGATATATTCCAATGAGCTTGTTTCTTAGCACTGAATTAAAGGTGGCTCATGAAACAGGTAAATAAACCAACTGAGTACCACAGAATGACATTGCATAGCCTGTAGAATTCAAAGATGAGTAAATATGAATCCACATAGTACATCTTCTTTCTCCAAGATCACTATTGCCCACCTCTGACTAGCCAGGTGTAATTTATGAGCCAGTGAAGAGAACAGAAGGAAGAGGTTTACCATGAGCACTGTGTCAATCCCTTCTGCAGGTACAACTGCATAAGTGGTGGAAAAAATGGTATCCTCAATAACTAGCCAGTTGAAGTGATTGACATAGAAGAGAATGTAGGAAACACAGCTTAAAGCTCCCCACGTGATATGGCTCAAATCAAACACGCAATTTGCAGTTATTTGAGGAAAATTTTTATTCATATATATGATTTGTTCCACCCCCACTCAGCTTTAAGCACTTGTAGGTTTTGAGCCCTATCAATATTTTGTTTTCAGTAGAGCACAAGACAGCAGCACAAGACAGCCTTGCTAATGGTGAGGAATGCTGGCAATTTAGTCCAATGACATCTGGTGGGCCACAAATCCCCCATCCCTGCAATAGAAGTTCAGTTGAATTTATACTGGTATAACATCATTATTGTGTTACTTTGAGAGAAAGAGTGGTGTAGTGGTTAGAGTGTTGAACAAGAACCTAGGAGACTTTGGTTCGATTCCCTGCTCAGCCATGAAGCTCACTGAGTGGCCTTGTGTGACCTTAATGGGGGGGGGGGGAGGCAGAAGCCCTCCCTGACATCTCTGTATACATCTGCACATCCCACCTTCTTGTGTTAAAAGGAAAGACGTGAAGAAGGATTCTAAGTGCATTGAGCTTTTAGACAGTGCAGAAATATTTGAAGTGGAGCCAGCATTGCACGAGAATTGGCAGGAGCGGAAGAGCTCTTGTGTGAACCCTCCCCATTTTAAGCCCACATTTGTAAGCCTCAGATGCCCGAATGGGTCTTTTGTCAACAATGGTTCCCTCTGCTTTGTGGGGAGCAGGGAAATGAATTCATATTCTAGCACATGGATGTGCACATATGTGCACACAATTTGAACTATAATACTCTTTATTTCATTTGTTGCCTAGTAAAATGGTGGGAGTTGCTGTGTTCAGATACCTAGCTCTTAAAACTGCATATGCAGTGCTGTACTTTTTTATCCTGTACCTGATCCAGGAGAAGATGCACACGTACTATTTGTTTTTGATTGAGGTGAAAGGAGTTGAATCTAGGGCACATGCTGCTTTTATCTTCTGCTTGTGCACCTTCCTTGCCTAGTCTCCCAGTCTGTCAAAATAATACATTTTCTTCACATGTGCCATTCCTCTATTTTTGTACATATTCAAGAACACAAGGAACTGGGTTTTAAATGCTTCAGTGTCTGGAAACACTGAGAACAGGGGCTCTGTGTGGGAGGTAAGCTAAGGCTGTTTAAACTAGTTATCCTTTACATCTTCTATACTTGTGAATTCTAGACAGTCTGTGAAAGTTGTAGACAAAAGTACTTACAAAAATAGCATAATCATTTCCTGATAAAGTTTTAATATGATTTTGAAAAATGGTTGAGTAGGAGTATTAATGATGAGTGCTTTATGATTGGTTACAATAATTAATTTTTTTAATGATGTGGAAATGCTTCGCAAGTCATGCATTAGTGAGAGCTAAAACTACATATGGAAATAGCATTCCGCATGCCAGATTCTATTCTGATGTGCTTCTGTTACTCCACTGCAGTCCATGAGATTACATGATGTAATTCTGAAAATCAGAATCTACCCCCTCTCTTTAAGAGAACTAATCAAAAAACAAAATGATTTTTAAATGTTTCCAACTTATGCATTCTTTAATAATGCATTCAGCTGCAGCTTTGATTTGAAGTACTTACACAATAAATTAACCTTTGGGTAGATATTGTGCAGTTGCCTTCATATCCATGTTAGGCTTCATTGCCGCTGTGAAAGGACTATAGGCAATAAGATGTCTGTATAATTTTCAAGTAGGACAAATCACTTTGATCACAATCCAGTACACAATTGGATATAGAGAGAGAGCTATAATCCTACGCATGCTTACTTTCAAATAAGTCTGATGGGACTTGATTAGGAGCAGGCTGACTAATTTGATTGAAATGACGAGGAGTTGCCTAGGAAGCACCATTTCAGTGGGCTGGGTTCCAGCACTCATAACAGTTTCTGAGAGAGCAATACAGTGTCCAGATGCAAAAGAGGACAGGGTTCATGTGCCTTTAATAGTTGTGTAGAAGACAAGTTATTGCTGTTTAAATTCCCCTTTTCAATACAAGTATTAAAGGTGCAGTAGACCTGTCCTTTCTTGCATTTGGCCACCCTCACTAGGAAGGACAAAAGACGGGCCAGCTCCAATTGAAATCAAGGAAGTATTCCTTGCTATGTCAGTCCAAGGTCTATCTAGTCCAGCATTTCTTATTCTCTTCCCTATTAACTATTTGCTTCTAGAAGTTCTCAGGCAGGGCATGAAGGTGATAATTAGGACTGGGCGATATCTGCTTTCTAACATTGTAATGTATCGCCAGCTAAACCTTGAAATATATGGATATATCATGATGTCAGAAAGGAGGGAAGAAGGCAGTTGCCCGCAGCCTACCTGGAGTCTACCAGCTGTGGCTCACACCGACGATCACCTCTCAAAGTAATAAATGGCTATATAGGGTAATATTGTTGAGTAACTGTGTATACTGTGAGTATACTATGTATACTGAGTATGCATACTGTATACTATGTATATAGTATACTATGTATACAGTATACTATGTATACAATGTATACTATCAGTAACTGTGTTACTCATAGCATACCCATTGAAAGTAATCAGCATGATAGTGTTAGGCCCGTTAATTTCAATACATCTACTTTGAGTAATACCTATTTAAATACCATACATGTTCCATATTGATACAATTGTACAGTGGAACCTCAGGCTGTGGACGTAATCCATCACAGAAGCACATCCTCAACCCGCAGCGTTTGCATTCTAAAGCACTGCATCTGTGCAGGCGCCGGCGCGATTTGGCACTTCTGCGCCGGTGTGAGTGGCGAAACCCAGAAGTAACGTGTTCCAGTACTTCCGGGTTTCCTACTGTCTGCAACCCGAAAACACTTAACCTGAAGCGGCCGTATTATGAGGTATGACTGTACTGCCAAAAGAAGAAGAAGAGGGGTGTTGATCCCCCCCATTTGTGGAAATACAAGATGGCAAACAAGTTGGGGAGGAGAGAAATGGTGAGGATTCAAGGTTATGCATGTTGGCTTGGGTGTGTGGCCAGTATGTGTGTGTGTGGGGGGGTGGTACTGGATGATTAAGAGGGGTTAATTGTTTGCTCAGTTGCAGCTGTAAGGAAAATTTGCACACTTATTCATGTACATCAACAATAGCCACAATCAGAAATACTAGTACCTAATATCAGATTCTTTTTGTTTCTTTATTTTGATTTGTCTCATTTTTGGAAGGAAGAGTGATACAGTCCAATTGGTGTAAGCTCTGGAATTGCTTTTGTGAAACTGTTCTACAGGTACCGTTTGTGAAAGTTTTGCAGGCTGCTATCAGCAGTTTTACAGGAAATAAAGGATATGATTAGCAGTGTAGTGAGCACATAGGCCTTGATCTTTAAAAACAAGTTTAGAATAAAACGTTTGAACAATGTCATTGGTTTTTATGACATTGCCAAGTAGAGTTAAGGTGTGTGTTTATCTGATCTGTGAGATCTGTGGGAAGTGCTGCATGTACGAACCCCTGATTAAATTTCACAGGTATTTGGAAACAATTTAGGAACGTTCATACTAAGTGATGTTGTAGTTCCTGCCGCAAAATTACATCCTTGAACATGGCAATTTTAACAACTCTGCAGCACAGCACTAATTATTGCTTTCTGTTGACACCTGGATGGACTATTTATACAATTGAATTTGTTGCTCCTATCTATTCAGTCACACAAGAATGTCAACTTCAAGGGTGTTAGGCATGTTGGAGGTGGGGAAAATCTTAATTTATGCCACAATTTTACTGGCCTTTTGGCAATGCCATCTGGTCTTAAACTTGTCTACCAGCATGGTCACAATTTGGTGCATTAAAATATTATTCTCAGTGCATAAAACCACAGCTTTTATAGGTTGCACACTGCAGTGATTAGCTTATTACAGAGAGATGCCCAAGGGACACTTTAATACATTTCAGTCTCGTGAGAAAGTGTACTTAGTTATTTATTCTTGTCGGGTGAGCCTGAAATAAACTAGAGCTGAGTAACAGGAAAAGCAAATTAACAGCGAGACAAATATAGAGTCAAATATTAAGTGCAAATTACAGAAAGCAGTTTCTGTCATTACACCTGTCCGCTTCCCCAAGAAATGATTTGTAAATTGTGCTTTATCTTTCCATCCCATAAATCTTGTGGCCATAATTGACACTTGTCATGGAAGATGGATAGTGAAAGAAAAAGGATAAAACGTAAGTGAGTAAACTCAAAAGGGGAAAGTATCTTTGTTGCGGGGGTGAGGGGTGCTTAGAAACTTCTGTTCCTATGGGAAAGACTGAATTCTGAGGCACCTCAGCTAAAGAAATGTACAAAATGTAAATTGGATGCTCACATATGGTGCACACAATTGTCTGTTGATAAGTTTGTTTACTGAATCTCTGAGTATATGCTTAACAGGTCAGAATTCATTTATGATTCTGACACAGAAGCTGCAGATTCCATCCGTGTCAATATTGTTCATCTTCTGCAATTCAAGTTCAGTTCACTGTTGATTAAAGCTGTATGTTAGCTGGTTTGGAAGATGCAGGGCAGAGAGATCACAAAAAGTAAACAGTAACTCAAAAATGGAGGCGTTCTGAAAATGTCTATAGGCATCATCTGTAACTCAGATAGACTCAGCTAGACTAGTAAAGAAAAAGCAGTTTACAGTATATGCATTGTATCTGCGATATAACATTGTGCTGCCAGATGGCGACGTGGAATCCCATTTTTCTCTACCTGTTTTCCCTGTTTAAATTTACAACTCTTTAAACTGAAACACTTCTTTGATGTGTCTCAATCCAGCCCATGACAGCTATTACTTTCACGCATAATGCTTTTATTCTTTTTTTTGGTAATGTTTTCTCTCAAACTTGGAAATTGAAATAATGGCACACAATTGATTCCTACTTCCCACTTAAAGAGGTGTTTAACAGAAACTCGAAATGAATATGACAGAATATATAATAGGGGAAATTAGCATATATAAAATTCAACACTGAGTAGTTTTTACATGCACAGTTAACAAGGTGTATGCTAAAATGATCCAATTAACCAAATGAAATGGAAACAGCAAGTGCCATTTTTGGTCCAGATTTTACAACAGTTCAGTTCTAACCTTGTGTTTTTCCTCACTTGATTTGGAAATGTATTCAAACAGCTATAGTTACCAATGCTCCCCTAGGAAAAGCAGGTAATTTAAGGGCCTTTCAGCCACCAAAAATAAAACAGTGATAGAAAGCTGTAATGAGCAGTCAAGTGCTCCTGAAGTAGGTTCTGTCTTGCCTCCTAATGCTTTAGTCTCCCTGTGTTTAGCTATGAACAGGTTGCCTTTCTCCAAGACACCCAAGAAGACTTGAGACAAGAAAGATGGCAATGGGTGATATTTATTTTTAAAAATAACAACTATAGAATCTTCCAATCAGAATAATTCAACCAAATTAACCAAAACCAATGAGGTTCGGGTGGTGAGGTGATTGATGACAAGGCCCTCTGAAGTACAGACAAGATACTGTGTAAGTAGACTGATACACATGAATTAAGAAGGGGTCACTGCCCACAGGCTGAGTCTACGAGTATCCCTTAGTGGCTGATACTGGACAAAGACAGGGGTATAGGCAACTGACCAACTAAACAGTAGCCCCCAAGTCCCTTTGGTCAGTCTTAGACTGCCTTCAATGTAATTGCACCCTCTTTGGGTGCACCCTACCACGTCTCCAAAATGCAGCACTCTGCCAGAGACATCAGACTGGTGGCTCACCATCAATCGGGCTCCATAAAATGCCAGCAAAGATGCAGTGTAAAACAATAAGCTAGATGAATGCATCTCCTGGAACTGCAGGAGCAGGATTAATAACAGGTGTAATAGGTTTATACCTATCTATGGTGGAACCCATGGGATGCGGGTGGCACTGTGGGTTAAACCACAGAGCCTAGGACTTGCTGATCAGAAGGTCGGCGGTTCAAATCCCCATGACGGGGTGAACTCCCATTGCTCGGTCCCTGCTCCTGCCAACCTAGCAGTTCGAAAGCACGTCAAAGTGCAAGTAGATAAATAGGTACTGCTCCGGTGGTAAGGTAAACGACGTTTCTTTGCGCTGCTCTGGTTTTCCAGAAGCCACTCAGTCATGCTGGCCACATGACCCAGAAGCTGTACGCTGGCTCCCTCGGCCAATAAAGCAAGATGAGTGCCGCAACCCCAGAGTTGGTCACAACTGGACCTAATGGTCAGGGGTCCCTTTACCTTTACCTTTACGTTTAATGGTGGAACCCAACTTCCTGGCTCAACCTTCTAGCATCTTACATAATCAGAAGCTGGATGTGAAGTCTTTCACCTCTCCAGCTTGGGTAAAAAATGCCAAGACCTGGTCTCATAGCCTGTTCCTTCTCAAGGAAACCAAGACATGCATTAAATGGGAGGTTTAAAGCTCCACTGAAGTCCTGAAATTCCTTGAGGCTCCACCAATCAGCCCTCCTAGTGCTAGGTGCCAAGGCAGAGAGTATAGTACTCTTGGTGTCCATCTGTACAATAGAAATTTCCTCTAGGAAACCTTTGGAGCTAAGCAGACCCAGAAATGTCTAAAAGATAATTCTCAGCACCTCACCATACTACAATACAAAGGATTCATTGGGGGTGCTCACTGGTCTAAAATTAATATAGTATAGTTGGGCAACTCTGAAATAAGAGAAGCTCACATATTTGAGCTTGATATTCTGGAATACATGATACATGATTTAAAAGTGCAAGATCACAGGGAAGGTTCTCAGCGAATGGTTGAGCACTATGTTGATAAGCCTCCATGGGCTATGTCCCTTCTGCCATGACCAGGAGGAACACTTAAGTCAAGTTTAGATTCACATTTAAAGATTCTGCAATTAAGGACAGTGTTTACTTTCTAAATCAGCCAACTTGGAAGTCATGAGTAACACATCTGGCTTGTTTAACTAATCATTTTTTTAATTAAAAAAACCAGGATTGCTAAACTGGGATTCTTTAAAGGCCAACTAAACTTGGCATAAGCATTCATCCCAGCCATGTGGACAGATGAAGGTGGCTCACAGAAGCCTGATGCTTCCCACACGTCCATGGAGGCTCAATACCACACCATGCCTTATCCTTGGTTGTAAATATAGCTATTGTTTCGTTGTGGATTGATTCTTAGATTTTGAGCAGAAGCTCCTAGTTTCATACTAGAGTAAATGAATTATTTTTGCTTCAGTTTACTGACAGGATGAGGCAGGAAATACATTGTTGTGCTTGTTCATGTCCTATCTTCCCAACAAAGAGCTCAAGATGGCCTACGTACATAGCTCTCTTGTCTCCATTGTACTTTCATACAGTCTGTGTCTGGCAGGTCAGGGTGAGAGAGAACAACTGGCCCATGTCACCCAGCAAGCAAGTTATTAATTTACAGGCTTTTAGCTCAAAGCGATATAGGAGAAAATGGCTGAGTAATTTTGTTTTGTTCAAGCCTTTAAAAAAAGCCCCCAAAAAGCTTACATTAAACTTCTTTTAGCGCCAGAAACAGCTCTCTTCACTTGCTGATAGATTGGAAATAAACTCTCACTTCTCTTTTCAATTTCCTTGCTTTCATTGGTATGTTTTATTCTGGACTTGGGTTAAATTAAAGTGAAAAGCATTTCATTTCACATAAGGCTCTTCACTTCATATACTTCATTTTGTACTGAGAAATAATATGGGACTCTGAGTTGCTCTGAGCACTTCATACATTTTATTTTGCTTCCCTCCTGCCCCAGTGAGTACAAGAAAGATGGGCTAATATTTTTTTTAAAAAAAATTTCCACACATTTTAGAGAAAACTAAGCTCAATTTCAAGAAATTTATCTTTCTGTGTATTCATGTTTACTCATCTATGTTTATGAGTATTTTGGGAGGTGACTGGCTTTAAAAAGTTACTACATCTTCCTACCATCTTAGGAAACACTGCTGATTTTGCCTGAAGCTTGATGTGAAAAGGGTGGCAAGTTCGGGGGGAAATCCAGAGATGTTATATGTACCTTTGTTATCCATGAAAATCTTCCAATAAAAACAAACAAATAGAAAAATGAGCTTTGATCAGTGTCCAACAGATTTTCAGAAGTCCAACAGATTTTTCTATGGCTATTTATCTGTGGCTAAGATACTTAAATAATCAGTTTCTCCATGTACTAAATGTTTCTTTGACATTAATTTGAATCATTCCCAAGTTAATTTAGAATGCGGGACGCGGGTGGCGCTGTGTGTTAAACCACAGAGCCTAGGACTTGCCGATCAGAAGGTTGGCAGTTCGAATCCCCGAAACAGGGTGAGCTCCCGTTGCTCTGTCCCTTTACCTTTACCTTTACCACTGATACATTTAGTGCTCTCTGTTTGATTGGAGTCATTAAAAAAGTGGAGTGGCCATAGTTCTGTTAGAGCACACATGGTTTTCCTGGGGAAGGGTTTTGATTGGATCTCAAGTTAAAATAATTAATGGAAATGAATGGAAAAATATCTCTGCCTGACACCTTAGAGAACCACAACCAGTTTAGAATACATTCCAATCCTAAGAATACTTTCTGGGAATAAGATCCCTTTTATTTCAGAGGCCTGGTAAGCATTCTAAACCCAGCCTCAATTTCAGTAATATGCTAATAAGTCAATGCATAGACCATAGTCTATTTTTCAGTTTTTCGTGCATATGTTGGAGAGTGGTAGAATGGGCATTTCCTGCCCCCACCCTGTATGTGAAGGTTAAGAATTATATTTTGATCCCTTTGAAGCAGTCTGGCAAATATCAAACAGTCTATTTAAACTATTCTAATCCATGGAGGAAGTGTGAAGTTTTCTCATGTTGTTTGGCAATCACATCCAAGGACAGTGTAATCCTCCAAGCTTCCCTTTGCCAGATGGATTAAATTATTTCATTTGTTGAGTGGAGAAACCAGCCAAGCGGGAATTTCCTTTGCGATTTCAGCCTGTATTGTCACAGCAATACACAAAATACTGGGTGAGAAGATGAAAAGTCAGGTCAGATTGTAAGTATGTGTCTTGTACATATTTTGCTGTCTTTTTCAAGAAGAAAACAACAGCAGTGGATAGGGTAGCTTTCAGACCAGTGACTTCTAAATTCCAGCTAATGATTATGAATACAGGACCAGAGGATAATACTTGTTCCAGCCTGGAATTGGCGCATAACTCCTGAGGAAAAAGGTTCCTATGGTCAGACTTGGCAGTAGCACCCAGTATGTTGTGGGAAATGTTACGGTCAAAGGGCTCCAGAGAGTCTGCCATGGCTGATACCAGGATTTATTTATTTATTTTTATTTGAAAGAATCATCAGCTGGTGATGAAGCAAATGAAAGGGGGGAAATTGGAGGTTGAAGAATGGGGGGAAGAAGGAGAGGTTCATTATGAGTGACTGGTCTACCTTGTAATCTGAGTGGGTGAGTTCAGGGCCGTCTTTAGCATATGCACCGCTGGGGTGCAAAGATCCACCCAGCGTCCCCAAATTTAGTTTAGCCCCCAAATTAACTTTTATTATGCTTATGTCAGACACCATGCTTACGCCTTATCTCTTGTTTATGAAAGAAGGGAGGAAAAAGAAGCCAACTTATTTATTTGCTCATTTATTTACAGTACACTTATACTTAAGTGTACAACACCACCACACTTAAACTTATAGGTATTGTTTAGGCACCTGCTTAGGAGAGACATCAGTCGTGTCAAAGGTGCCGCTGACCCCTCTGCTGCATAGCAGCTCAATACAATACATAACATAATATTTTGATTTAAGAGTTAATTTTGCATGCATGGAGCTGTTGTGAATGACAAGCGTCGCCGCTGGCACAGCACATCTTTGATAAATGAGCACACAAAGTTGAAAGTCCTTTAGTGAAACAATAGATATACATTTTGATAATGCCTAGGTATATATGTATTTTGTTTTTCTAGCTTGATCAAAATTATTTATTATTTCATAACAGGTAGATAGTTAAGAGCGTCAGCGGCAGGTACCTGGCACCCCCCCCCGCACCCCTTGCATCCCTGGGTAAAGACGGCCCTGAGTGAGTTTACCAGGGCCAAACCGAAGTAAATAAATAGTCTTAGCCTCACATGTTTCTTGATCCTTTGCAAGTTCAGTCTCTCAAGAGTTATTCAGAGAGAGAATTCTGTTGGAGTAGCTGAAGAGTCTTTTATTTTGCTTAAGTCCAACTCAGAAAGTCTTCCTTTATCTACCCTTCCCTTTCAAATTGTACAAATACTAATCAAATTCTAATTCAAATCCTATTCCTTTTCTATTGAATCTTGCTGTTGTTTCTGTTTGAATCTTGTATTGCTTGGTTGTTCTTATTAAAGTCAGAACAACTGTAGAAGGACTTAAATTCAGTCTGTTTGTCTCAAGTTTCGTCATTTAGCTATTCTTTGTCTTACGTTGTTAATTGATCTGAATGTTCTTTTGTGTGTACGTTTCATACCCATAGCTTTGTCCCAAGTGATTTTTATAGCTGTAGTCTTCCTTATTCAGCCATTGTTATTACTGCTCTTCCTCTTCCTGTTAGCATTCACTGCTGAAAGCAGCAAAGCATCACACGATACACATTTGGTCTTTTAGCATCATCATTGCTAAAAGTCATACCCCTGTTGTTAGCAGTCCACTATTTGTCTGACAACGAGACATGTCCAAGGTGCTGGCCGCAAACCATGATGGCTAATGCACTGGCCATTTGCATCCCACCCCCCTTCACCAAGCTCAAGTACAGCTTCATGGTTACAGGCAGGAGCAGTGCACAGCATTGAGTTGCCAGTGGATCCTAGCTATTGCAAGTGGAAGCAGAAAATTCCAGGGCACTACACACCAGCAGCTCACTCATGCTCTTACAGAGGGAGCACCAGTTGCTCTTACTCAAGAAAGAGGCAGAGTTAGACAGGAAGGGCAAGAGACACATGGAGCAGAGTAAGAACTCTCCCTCTTCCTCTCAGGCTTCCATGTTCCACTCCCTCAAAATGTGGGTGACTATGGAGGATTCGAATGGAAGAAGGTATGGATTCACAAGATCTAACTTTCCGGTGCCCACTCCAGCCTTCTCCTCAAATCAAAATACTTTGCTTGCTCTGTGCAGTACCACCTAAGAGTACCTTCCTTAATACCATTCGATCAGTGCTCACAAACAAAACCATAGGGAGGAACATGAATCCATTTTAGTTGTTCCTCCACCCTACCTGACCCTCCCCACCCCCACAATATAGATGCCTAGCACAAAAGCTCTGGATCTATTTGTCTAATTTCCCATATCACTTACTTTCAGACTAATGGAGAGGGGGGACCTATTATGTAGGCCAGGCTTCCTCAACCTCAGCCCTCCAGATGTTTTTGGCCTACAACTCCTATGATCCCTAGCTAGCAGGACCAGTGGTCAGGGATGATGGGAACTGTAGTCTCTGAAGTTGAAGAAGTCTGATGTAGGCTAAGGGATTTTTCTTCTCTTTTCCTTTTAAGTGCCCCCAAACTGTAAGAGCAACCTTTGGGGAAACCCACTGGAGGCCTCCTTCTGAAATTTGGTAGGATCCATCCCCTCAGAAAGGCTTACCAAGCCCCTAAATTATGCTTCTATATAGACATTTATTTTTTTAAAACACACACACCAAACTTTAATGATGTGCAACACACATACAAATGGTGGACATAACGGCCTGTAATTTGACATGCTTTATCCATTATGGAGGGGCAAATTCCATCTTCTTCCATAAAAAAGAAAGTTACGGCCTTTAAAAAAAAATTCTGAACAGTGAATTGGAAAGATTACAAAGCATGATTTTTCCAAAGCAGGTCCCAAGCCGAATTAGGCAGTCTTCAAAGCAGGGTCCAAATCAAATATTGTGGTTTAGTACACCCCCCCCCAATATAAACACAACATTTTTCTCTCTTCAAAAGTATTTTTAGCATATTCAATTTTAGTTTCATCTATTAAAACTAATTTGATAAACTGAGTATGATTTCTATATCTATGTGACAGACTTAAGAAATTTGCTATAATGATAGTATATTGATTACCATTGTCAGGTAATGTTTATGTCAATCTGCTGGAGAAAGGGAAAGCACAGCAGGTGTTAACCATGCATCGGTGTTTTGGTGAATGAGTTCACATTGACATTGTAATGGTTCCCTCTTCCCACTGTCTCTTCAGGAGTCTCTCTTCAAGCATCATCTCGTCACAGAAATGCTGACAATGACAGTGGGTTAGTGTGTCCCCTAGTCTAGATAAATGTCTTCTTAATGACAGTTAAATAAACTTGCCTCATTTAAAAAATGATTATTCAAGCAAGCAAGCTTCTCAAAAGAAAAATGCTACCAGATCTGCAACTAAAGCAGATCTCTTTTTCAGTGATGCCTGCTCTTTGCTTTCAAACTGCATGCATTATTGGAAGAATATGATGGGACTGAACTTGAGCTGGAATTACACACAATGTGGGTCTGAAGTATGACCTCATCTTTGCCGCCTTATTTGTTCATTTGTCTTACAAGTGTTGTCGAAACGTTTGTAACAAATATATGGTCTAGTGGTTTACCACCGGAGATTAATCTGGAAGCATATTTTCTTGGTTTAATTAGAATTCATTTGCTTAATTGTCATTCTGATCCCATCAATTGCTGCCTTGCACTAACTTGAACAATGCTGTCTTTTGCTGTTTACACTTTAATTTAGATTTCTATTATGGTTTATGAGCAGTAATAAGGCTCTGCTTGAATATTCATTAGCTTCTGAATTGTGAACTATGGAAAGGTGCTTTCTCTTACCTTAATGACAGCAACGCAGCAGGGGACTGATCAGTGGTGACACTTGATTGGAGACTTCCAGCGCATTTGCTTATTGTTTATTGACATGTCTCCTCCAAACAGCTCCCTCGCAAGTTAGCGGCGTAATGAAAGAGAAAGTGTTGCAAAGGAGTGTGGAGCTCTCCTGGCAGGAACCTGAGCATCCCAACGGAGTCATCACAGAATATGAAATCAAGTATTACGAGAAAGTAAGCACTACTCTGAAATATACTACTCTTCCTTCTGCCATGGGCAATGTTTTGTACAGACTGGGATTGCTTTACTTTTATCACTCGTGATTCTTCCTTACTGTTTTCTTTATTGTCATCATTTCTGTATTATGCATGGTTTGTTTTGTTTTTTTAAAGTATTTGAGGAAATAGAACAATAACAGTTAATCACCAGATCAATCAATCAAAATTCATTCATCAATGATGGCAAATTTAATTGTTAGGACTGTGAGTTCAGGGCACACTTGTACTTCCTCTTGTTTACTGCAACATAGGGAAGGAACAAAAGAAGTCTTAAGATTGCATTTCCTTCTAAAAATGAACGAGAACTTACTAATTATTTCACAATGCCTTCAAAATTCAAGAACGGACCTATGTTTTTTAACATAGTTTGCAAAGTAATGTACATCCAATTGCTTTATCAGTTAAAATGTAGGTGATTAATCCAGTAAAATTATTTAATTGGTGACAGCCCTAATTATAATAGGCAGACTTATGATCTCATCTGCGGGATTTTGTGTTCCAGTATAAAGATTTTCCAATAATTTCTGTGCAAGAAAATGTTAGCTCAGAAGGAAGAGTCTTGTGTAAAAAAAGATTTTTCCTGCAAAATTCTCCTCCCCACCCCTTTGTGTTCCTTGGTATAATGCTACTTGTGCAAGAAAAACATTACATTGGAACAAACTTCATATACCCTTTTATTCTTCTAAATTTATCTTCCAAATTTATTAATAGCATAAATGCTGGCCTTGGTGGGGTTTCTTGGAAAAATTGGATCTGATGACCTACCTAGCTTTTCTATTTTCCTTCCAGTTTGAGTGGAATAAATTATTTTCCTCAATTACATTTGACAGCTTTTAGCTCTCAGTGCTCTCAAGATCCCAAGCTCTTTTATAAATCTCATTGTGAGCATACATGTGTTAGAATGATTTCCCAGTGATATATAGTATATCTACTGTCATAATAAAGAGAATGAGATCAAAATCTAATATAAATATATATGATATATAAAAATAATGTAATGAATTCTAATAGCAATTATAAACAAATGATATATTTCTATTTCTACCAAAGCAAAAGAATACAAACACAGTCTGTATTGTCATAATGTCAACACACTAAAAAAAAAAGTAGCTCATAAAATATCACATAGCACAAAAAGGTCAACAAACTTTTTTTTAATTTTGAAAAAACAAACTTGGTAAAAATACAATACACACAGCTATCACAAGTTAACAAAATCACCCCTTCACAGTATGTCACTAGTTTAAAGTTTTTAAAAAACTAAACGTTTCCAGTTAGAATATACACGTAAATAAAAACATACTTTGTAACTATTTTCTGATCAAAATCTTTTTATTACTCCTCCATTTTTGTTGGGTTTTCTTTTTTTCTTTTGTACCACAGTAATATCTAGCAGGCAGTTTTACTTGGTAGCATTGAATTGCTCTAGCAGTTTGTATCTCACATAGAGTAGAATAGCAAGTCTTTTCAGGTCTTAAATAAAGTGGCAAATGCTATTTAAAGTGTTTTAATACAATTTTGACAGGTAGAAATGGAAGTGTGGAAATCCGTTATGTCTCCAAATCAGAGGTTTCTGGCCCAGTTTTTGTAAACTCAGGCAGCTGTACAGTTCACGGAAACTTCAGAGTTTTTTT
This sequence comes from Podarcis pityusensis, assembly GCF_964106645.2. Classification (NCBI taxonomy): domain Eukaryota; kingdom Metazoa; phylum Chordata; class Lepidosauria; order Squamata; family Lacertidae; genus Podarcis; species Podarcis pityusensis. The sequence goes on along the minus strand of NC_138026.1, from coordinate 44,476,654 downwards.
TAGTGAAGTCATCTTTTTAGATATAAAATACGTTCACAGCTGAAGTCATGATATATTGTTTTTCACAAATTAGCACTTTCCTTCCCCCCCCCTTCATTTTTTTCCTATTTTAGAAATAATTGATTAATTAAAAGAAGTATAACAATTCTTTTCTTAAACCTGCACACACAAAAACATATTTTAACTCACTTTGTGCTAAACTATAATTAAAATCTGGCAAATCTCTGTGGTTTAAAGGCCAGGTTTCTGTTGTCATCATCTGTTAATATAAAAAAAATGCCCCAGCAAATAGTTAGCTTTGTAATCATTTGTATTTAAAATACTTCATAAGATAAAATTAGTGTTTAAATAGGGAACATTTCCCCCCAACAAATATGCATGTCTTTCCTTGAGAGGAGATCTACACAACATACCTGTATCAGTTCTACACCATGTTGCCATAGAAGAATCCTGGGGATTGTAGTTTGGTGATGTGCTGAGAATTTTCTACCAGTGATTCCTACCCTACCACAAACTACAATCCCAGGATTTATTTGAGAGGATAACTGTTAAACCGATTTCAAGCGCTAGTGTAGAAATGGCTGAAGTTTTCATGTGAAGGTGCTGGTCAAAGTGACAAAACAAAGTGTGATCACTCTTTGATTACTTTAGGCACAACTCATGGCAATGAGCGCTCCCCACATCAAATGGGGGGCGCCTTTTGCGTGGTCATGCGCAGGCCCCCGGATCCCAGTTCGGCCCCTGGTAGTTTGGGCTGGCTTCATCCTCCCCAGGCTGGATACATGGATGTCTCCGCTTACCTCAGCCAATCGCCGAATCCCGCCTGGGGATCGGCCAGGCAAGGGGAGGGACCACTCAGCCCACACAACAGAAGGCGAATCTTAGCTGCGAAGCGTCAGTTGGCTCCAGAGCTTCTCCCACCCTGCCCTCCTTCAGTTCTTCTTTTGCAGGTTGATATCTTCTCCACAGGTACGCAGGCGCTGCTACGTTAGGGTCGCTGTTGAAGGGCCGGAAAGGGATTTTCCTGCATTGGCAGGTTTTGCCTTTCCCGTAGCAAAACGTCACAACTTTGGCGGTTTCAGGCCTTGGGCGGAATCCTTTAGTCTATCTTCCTAAATGGGGGGGGTGTGAAGCGGTGACTCACACCCCCTTGCGGCGGTGATCCCAGGGTTCCCCGTTAAAGGGGTCTTGAGGGGAGGCATTGGCCATACACCAAGAGGCTGTCATTGCTCTCCCCTCCAACAGCGTCGAAACGGGGGGCGGGCTCTCTACTTGAACATATGTTCTCCAGAGCCAGCCCAAACCCCACACATTCTGGATAACCCTGATGTTTCCCAGATCCCCGGCTGGGGACTGGGAAGGATAAACACCCAATGCCTGAGCCAAGGTCTCCCTACATCTGAAACTTAATAAAGTTGTGGCCAATTTTAATCCCATAGCACGTTGTCTTGAGTCATTATTCTGTTCAGGGGTCACCTGAGGTTGGGGGGGGGGCTCCGTCTGTCCACGCAAAGTTCTCTGTGAGCCCCACTGAAATTAATGAAAAGTAGGAGCTGAGAAGTGCTCTAGTGAAGCTTGCACAGAGAAACTTCCAAATGGGCTCCATCCTATAATAGGTTCAGGTAGTTTATGGTTTAACCCAACCTTAGGTTTTTCCATGTGTATATACACATGGAAGTTGAATGCACTGACCAGCAGTTCACTACATGCAGATCCACATGTGTGCACAGTTGTCCACCCATAGAGCTCTTCTTTATTATTTTTAACATTTTAACAATATGCCCTCTAGGTGGATCATTTTAAAAATAAATAAATCATAAAACATAAACAAAGAATTTAAAGCACTAAGATTGATAGGAGGAAAACCATGCAACCAAAACCATTCACAAGCAGCATAAAATAATTTTCACACACCATTAAAACTCGACTTATTTTTTTGTTTTGTTCCAAATTGATTTTCTTTGTCCCTTGCAAAGCAGTGCAGACACATATCTCATGTAGCTCATAGACAGGTGTTACAGTCAGAGGACCTCTTTTTCCACATTGAATCTTCACCCAGAAGACACAGCAGGGTCATGCAGAATGACTTACTCTTTATCTGCCTAAATGAAAGTAAAAAATTATATGAAGGAACAATAAAATACCCCATTTTCAGAGGTCCAGGGCAAGATGGTGGGGAAGAAATAAATTGTGTGGAGATATAGCTTGCTGCGTTACTTAAAACCTGACTTAATACACTATTTGAGCCAACTGATGATCAGCCAACAGAAACTAAAGCATCATACAATGAAATACAAAAAGTCAAGGACATTTCCAGAGCCCAGTAAGTAAGGCCTTGGGCTTTGAGAGGGAAGTGTGAGCCCTGGCGGCTTCTTCCAAAAGCTGAGCTGCCAAAAAAACAAACAAACTGGGTGGGCAGGAATAAAGAAATGAAGAGCAGGGGAATCCATTTATTTCTTTATTCCCTCCCCCCCCCCCAGGTTGTGATCGCATAAGCAAAGCGAGCACCATGGATAGTCTTGGGAGTGGCGGGGAGGAGATGGTCTTTGTAGCAAATTGAAATAAAGTGCCAGGACCAGGGGCTGTTATATAGCCATTGGTGTAATGGAGCAAATTTGAAATCTCTGGTTATATACTATCCAGTCATTTATCTTTGCTTTTCCAGGACCAAAGGGAGAGAACTTACTCAACAGTGAAAACCAGAGCCACCTCTGTATCGGTGAATAATCTGAAACCAGGAACAGTTTATGTTTTCCAGATTCGTGCGTTTACTGCTGCTGGCTATGGAAATTATAGCCCTAGGCTAGATGTTGCTACACTAGAGGAAGCCACAGGTAAAAATTAATTGCATCTTCTTTTTAAAAATATTTTTTATTAATATTACATTGTGACACTTTCCTCCTTCATATTTCTTTTTTCTTTTCCCTTTCTACTTCACTTGTTTTCTTTTTCCTTGAGAAGCAAGCTTGTTTGATGTATGTCAAGTGTAAAACTTTAATTATATCTTATGCCAATTAAGAGCATCAATATAAATGAAAACACTGTGTCTTGGTAAGAAAAGTTGGAATGGTACTTGGGGAGACAACAGTTGCCCTGTGAAAACAGCCCCTGGTGGAGTATGTATATGCCTTATTTTAATGAGCATCTGAATTTGTGGACCCCTCATTTATTTCTTGATAGCACATCAGTGGCACTTGTTTTCTGCCTCTCACCTGAAGTCTCAAGTCTGTCATTAGATGCCAGGCTGGCTCAGTGCCTGCAGGTGAGACCCAAATTAGTTATACCTCTCAACTTTCAACTCATAGTCACCCCCACACCCTGAAAACTATGCCACAAGAACAGAATGGCCTTATGCTTTGAATTCTCCACTGGAAAACTGCATGGATTGGAGATTTATTTATTTTAATTTTTATTGATATATCATAAACATATGGGCAAACTAACACATAACTATACAATAACATATTCAGTATAAAAAAATCTAATTACAGAGATATTGTTACATATAGCCAAGTTTTTAAGATGAGTCTATATAGCCCAACCACAATGAGGAATGAGTCATGGGAGGAGTATTTCTATGAATCTCCCTATTTATATAATCAAAAAAGGGAGACTATTCCACATCAAAACTATCCAGTGGGCTTCTCTCCAGACTACATGTCTGACCAGATGTTCATATAAAGCAACATTATTTATTTTGTAAAGTATACATAATACACAATAATTCATTGTCTGGTGGGTTTATTTATTTAACACACAAAAAAAGTTAATATTAAACTTCTCACCTCTTTGTTCCTAGTTAGCTATTGTCTCCCTATGACTCATGCTTCTTAAGGGTTTTCTTCTTCTTCTGACATAAGTGACATGGCTTCTGGGGCCAGAACTCTTGTTACTGGAGTTTAGCGCAGTAAATAATTTACTGATACTGTAGATCTTCATTCAGTTTTCAGATCTTATTTATGTAACTTCAGTATGGACCATTCTTTTCAAAATCAGAAGAAAACAAGTGAAAAGTCTGAATTAATGTCAGTTTTAGAAAAAGTTGCTAACATGTGAGTGTTTGTAAAACGTACACTCATCGCTATTGCTTTTATTACTTTTATTAATATGTAACAATTCTTAGCAGGAGTGGTGAGACAATGTGACACTTCTCAAGCCTGCCAGCTTGCACCTGTCAGGGCAGGAAGTAACAGGAAGCAACACATTTTCCTCCCTCTCAAGTGGTTGTTCTAAAAAAATAATAATCATCACCCCTCTAAAATCACTTGAGGAATTAAGACAGCTCCAGAATGAAGTAGTTAACAGGCCCAATCATGGAGTCCCTTGAGGAAACATAGGGGCTTTTGGAGCCAATGGATTTAAGGCTACCCTAGTCCCACTCTCAAGGGATGTGGGTGGCGCTGTGGGTTTAAGCACAGAGCCTAGGACTTGCCGATCCGAAGGTCGGCAGTTCGAATCCCCGCGACAGGGTGAGCTCCTGTTGCTCGGTCCCTGCTCCTGCCAACCTAGCAGTTCGAAAGCACAAAGTGCAAGTAGATAAATAGGCGGGAAGGTAAATGGCGTTTCCGTGCGCTGCTCTGGTTCGCCAGAAGCGGCTTAGTCATGCTGGCCACATGACCCGGAAGCTGTACGCCCGCTCCCTCAGCCAATAAAGTGAGATGAGCGCTACAACCCCAGAGTCGGTCACGACTGGACCTAATGGTCAGGGGTCCCTTTACCTTTACCTAGTCCCACTCTCAGAACACTCTATTTTGGAATGTAATTCTAGTCACCGACAGCAGTAGATCTGCACCTGCAGCATTCTCCACAGGCACATCGGGCAGGCTCTGCGATGGGCATAACCACCCCTACCTCATAAACCCTCTCCAGCCACTGAATCTGGGCGTTGAGATATCTGCACCTATTCTGAGTTTATTTAATCCACAGCAATTGCTAATGGAAGTTACCGTATTAAAGGTGATGGAAATAGATCTAAATCCATAATTGTTTAGTGCAGTTTTGAAATACTTGTAACTGGCAGTACAATCCTCTGCATGTCTTTCATAAATCAAGTCTGTTTAGTTCAGTGGGACTTATTCGGTGGTGAATATGATTACAGCCTAACAATGCAACCCTATGTGTGTCTGTTAAAAAAGTTCAGCGGGACTTTTTGTTGTGTTATTGTGTATAGGATTGCAGCCTTCATCTGTAACTATCAACCTTCATAAATATTTCAATATTCTCCTATCCCATGCTGAGATTGCTGCTTCCCCACCCCACCCCCCACAGATATCCTTGTGTGTTTAACAGCTTGGAAAAACCCAGTAGGCACCTTTTCCTAATACAGACATGTAGCGAGGGCAAAACTGCACATGTTGAATTTCTGTGCCTGTCAAACTGTAGTTAGACCCAGGACCTTTGTCAGGATAATGCAGCAGACCTGGTCGTAGCTAAGACATAAAATGTCTATCCTGCCTTTTGGGGTTAAAAAAGAGATAACCTGTATAACCACAGTAGTCTCTAAAGTTGTAGAATCGTGCCAGAATCTGTTTCAGAACGGCATATTGGATTCATCTTTAACATTTTCTCTCTTCTTTTTCTTGTTGGCAGCCACTGCTGTCTCCAGTGAACAGAATCCTGTAATAATCATAGCTGTGGTAGCTGTGGCAGGCACTATCATTCTGGTCTTCATGGTTTTTGGCTTCATCATTGGACGAAGGTACTGCTTATGGATATTAAGAGAGTTGTTAATAGCTAGTTTATATGAATTATATTTTAAGAAATTTTTCTTGGGCCATGCATTGGCATCTGTAGGGTTTTCAACTTAAATATTGTAATATTTTCCACTCAAAGCATGGTTTGGCTAAAAGCTTTGTTTTATTGATAGCTATTTCGCGAAAACATGACAGGGACGTTCCATAAACTTAAGCAACTAGAGTGATTGGTTATTTGAATTTGTTCATTGACTCTTCCGTAATATTCGTGACAAAGGCCAAGATCCCAAGGGCCTAACCCTAATCTTTGGGGACCAAAACAGCTTTGAGATACATGAAAAGTGTAGGAAATAATAGAATTGTAGACATCTAGTCCAACCCCCTGCAATGCAGGAATCTCAACTAAAGCATCCATGACAGATGCCCCCACAACTTCTGTTTAAAACCTCCAATGAGAGTCTACTACCTTCCAAGGGTGTCCATTCCATTGTCAGAACAGTTCTTACCCTGAGAAAGTTCAGACTGATGTTTCGTTAGAATCTCCTTTCTTGTAACTTGAAGCCATTGGTATTGGTTCTAGCCTCAGGAGCAGGAGAAAACAAGCTTGCTCCATCTTTCATGTGACAGCCCTCTAGATATTTGAAAAGAAATGCATTGGGTGGGTTGCTGAAGTACTTTTCACCTATGGATCGGAAGGCAAATTCACTAAGTGGTTACTGAAATGCACCACTCCTCATACATGCACACTTTCCAACAATTTTTTGTGTGAGCCATAGCAGTATACAGGTTGTAATTAAGGATGAGTTTAAAACATACAAGGATTTTATATTTATACGTCCTCTTATATCCATTTCATATCTAGTTTTCACAATGGGGGAAGGGGGAAATCAACCTGTAGCTATATATTATTTTTGTGAAAATGCCCTTCTCTTTTTTTTACAGGCACTGTGGCTATAGCAAAGCTGATCAAGAAGGAGATGAAGAACTTTACTTTCATTGTAAGTGTTTTGCTGTTATTTCCCCCAAGAATTTCCAGGCCAATTATAATGCATTGGGACTGGCAGTAATAGAATAGACACAATACAAAAACAACATTCTTGCAGAGGAACAACTATAATAAATTTTAAAATGCTGTGTAAATGGCAAGTGTGAAGTTAAAAACTGTAAAAGAAGTATGACCTCTTCCAAAAGCACATAGAATAAAATCAACACTGTTCACATGGCAGATTTTATTGCTGTACATTTGGATGATATATAGTTGTCTCCAATCCACATTTTTCCTTTGGTTGCTTTTGAATAAGTGTTTCATAATATCCTAATGGTTCCCTCTGAGATACTGTGATTGATTGCTGTTGGCCCAATAGCTATTTGATTTATTTTTATTATTTGTGCAGGAAAGTTAGGATTCATCTGCTGCCCAAGGCTTAAGGCAGTTCAGTAAAAACTATATTTCTAAATTTGTCTCAGTGATTAGCCAACATAATACTTATAGAACTTGGAATAACTGGTGAAGAAAATAGGCCAATCAACCAATTAGTATGTCAGTGCAATCTTGAGTTTTATCGATATATTTTTAAAAAACCCCCTAATAAAATCAGCATTACATAGAAGAGGATCAGAAATAGTTGTGTGTAATATCATACTTGCTCTCCAGCTGCTATGCTTAGTGAACTCAGAGCTGCCTAGATCCTGTTAAAGTTGATCTCTGTTGATAACATCACTTACATTTCAGCAGAAACATCTTGTAGTCACCTTTATCTGCTCAATAAAGGCTTTCCTCCCATAACAATATTTTGGGTATGATCAGATCCCAAATGATTGTCTGCATATAAAAACTAGTTGTTGATGAATTACATTGTTCTGCAATCAGAATGTGTAATTGATTGAAGAATTATAGCATACATTTAGGAGGGGAGAATAATTTTGAAATACACACCAAAAGTTCCAACATACTTTTGTTTTCTTTTGGGTTGTCCATCAGTTCCCACAGTGCTTTCTGATGCTTTCTGGTGGTGATTCAATGAAAATTGATTGTATGTTGCCTTTCCCATGGATTTCAATTTAAATCAATGCAAATCTCCTTTTTAAATCTGGTTACTTAATTAACAAATAGATTGAGCAGTGCAAATTAGACTGAGTGATATAGGTTATTCAAACATGACTTGGTAAAAATTAAACTTTTATTTTTCCATTGTGTAGTGGAGGCTGGTCCTTTCAGGGTAATGGGGCACTGCCCCACCAACTTCTGTCCTCATCCAACCACCACCTGCCTGTCTTCATCTGCCCAGTCCATGGGATGGCAGTCTCTGCTAGCTCCCTCATCTGTCTCAGTGTTGCCCTTGCAGAACTTGACAGGTTCCACTGCCATTGTGCCTCCAAAGAAGCTGTTCACTTGTGAAAATAAGTCTTAAATTTGTTCCCTTCACATTAAATGGAAAAAAGATGCAAGGTTAATTAACAGTCTGTAGCCACCATTGTGGTACTGGTCCAGACATCCCATAGATTATTATAGTATTCACTCTAATCAAAAATTTCCTCTACAAAGAGGCAAGCTATTTGTATGATTGATAAAGTAAAGTCATGGATTTCGGTGGAGCATCTAGAGTTATGATACACAAATTAATATTTTAGGCTTCATCCAAAAAATCGTTCCTGTGGGTACATCTAATTAATATTTCAGATACAGCCCAACAATCTTCCCCAGCATGTGTACTAGGCGTATGGTGATTTTAACTTTCTACTAGAACCTCTTCCATTGCTTTGAAGGCTCCTTGAGAGGGTTCCCTGACTTTCAGCAGTGAGGTATAAATAAAGGGCCTGAAAAATCCCTTTGGTTGTCTAGATGTTGAGTCGCTGCCCTTGGTCTTTACTCTTCCTTTTTATGTTGCAATGTAATTCTTTATTTAAAAGAATTTGCAACCTATCTTTCAGAACATCCTGCTCTCACAAAGCAGTTTACAAAAGCAGTATAAAATATGGTGATGATGATGATGATGATGATGATGATGATGATAATAATAATAATAATACTCAGGGCGCACTGCCCTTACAAAACAGTTTCAAAACACACAAACTGCAATAACTAGAAAAGCAACAAAATACCTGCAACAACAAAAATACCTCCCAAGTAAGAAAAGAGAAACAATAAAGCATTGAAAAAGCACAACACATTTAAATCAGCCAAACACAGAATTTGGCAAAGTTTTACTCACAGTAGACCAGTTGAAATTAATGAACGAGTAAATTTGCTCCATTAATTTGAATAGGGCCACTCTGAATAAAACTTGGTATTTAGCAACCACTTGAAGACCAGCCATAATAAGACCATGCATATTTTCTGAAGACATGGATCTCAGCTTGTAGTTAGTGGTAGGCCTTTTTTTTTTACAGTTAGGTTCATAATACTTCCCTTACAACCTGGGTGCTATGAATTCATGTTTTGCACTGGTGCTTCCTGAAGCAAATGACTGATTCATCAAAGGAAATATAGTAAATTAAGAATCAGAGTGGCTGATAATAACATCTGGATGAATACAGGGTCATTCTACAATTCAACAAAAAAGTCATTCAATACACTTAAGGGAAAGTTATTGTGAAGCCTAAATACAACCTTTCTGATTTATAATTTTCTTATCAATAAGTTTAGGAGTTATTTTTTGCCTGTAGATGAAGGTGGAGATATTTTAGCAATTTTTTGCCACCATATCACCAGACTAGTTTTAATGTAACAAAGTGGCTGGTTGTCAGTGTTCTGTTTGTAATAGTTTATTACTATGTGGAATTTGTTGCTAACATAGATTTTAATACTCGGGAGTAAATGAAACAGCATTGAAAACAGTAGCCAAATAAGTGCTGTTTTGGTGGTTCCTTAGTGTTTAGTATTTGGTAATGCTATCCAGAGACTCTAGTCAAAGGCACATCAAGTTTTCTCTTTCACCTTTCCTCCTTTCATAAAATTTGATCAGCCTGAGTTCATTCATTCTCTCTAAGTCTAGATATGTCAATACTTAAATCACTTCATTAAACTACTGTTTGAAACCATTCCTGCCTCATTCAAGCCTTGCAGGGCACTTTACCTAATAAATGGAAAATAGTAATAGCAATCAGGGTTATCACGTTTTGAGTGCATGCTGTTGTTTTAAAAATGAAGCATTTGCAAATATCCCACTGTTGAAATGAAGCGCCTCTGAAGGATTAGGATCTTAGTAACACCATCTTATTTTAGTTGTAGTGAGGCTCTTCATATCCTTAAAATCCTTTAAGGTCTTTTCAATATTCCCTACCGAGTGATGTCTGAGAAAGAAATGAAATTAAGCATTTTTCCCCCTTTACATGTGTCTACAGGGAAAGTGAAAGTGCTAGCTGGAGAATGCTTTTCCCCAGCATGCACTATTTTTAGATGATATGTTTTAGGGAAAGAAAATGCAAATAGGTTAACAGCCTAGTCTTAATAGTCAGAAACTGAAATTGAAAATAACACTTCATTCCTTCATTGTATCCCTTTCAAGAAATCTAGTTATCCAATATCTAGGGAAGCTTACAGTCTGTCAGAAAAGATTACCAACCATGAAGCCAACCCAAAAGTCTTATGATTTTCATCTTTACTTGACTACATTTTTAGAGCCTTTTGATAAAAGCATAGTATTTAATTTGATATGATCATTGTTTCTGGGGAGAAACAAAACACAGTCTTGAAGTCACTGATGATTTCCAATTTTGCATCCTTTTGTTCCTGTCGTATACAGACAATTTTCTTATATGCTAAAACATCAGACTGGATTTTCACAGTAACCTGAAACAGCAATCCTTTTAACTAGCTTTCAGATCAGTGAATTTAATAGAATGTCCAGTCTTCCCATTCAATTCCCCTCAACTTTGAATGATCCCAAGTGCTACGTTTTTAAAGGTATAACACAATGGAAGAGTTTAGTCAACCAATTGCAATTTACATTTTGTTTCCTCCTACCATTTTCTTTTAACAATGTCTTTGAATCTGAGGGAGCACTATTTCACGTTGGTATGCCAAGAAAGCGTTGGCCTGTCAAAATGTTTTATGACAGCTTGAATAAAGTACCATCAGAGACCCATTTACGATTCACAAGGTTACCTCCAATCCAGGCTCCTTATCACAAGCACAAGAAGATGGCTCATTCTCCATCTGCTTGCTTGAGAGCACAATATAGGCAGTTAACCTATTGTTTTCTGCTCTCTTTCCCTTCTGGTTGGGGACGTAAATAAAAAATGAGCCCTTATCAGCTCCAGAAGCTGAGCCATTATTATTATGATTAGCACTAAACCTATTGAAAAATACAGTGCAGCAAAAGTAACCTCTGGGGAAGATGTGAAATAATTTCTTGCAGATTCTCAGTATGCCTATTCAGCTCCGTGGATGACCTCCACATCACTAGAATTCTTTTCCCACGGCATTATTTTTAATAATATAGCTGCTGCAGTTTGAAACATGTGATACCTGCTGAATATGTTGCCCATGACTATTTCATTAAGACCTTTCTCAAAATTGATGGAATCTGTGCCTGAAAACTTCTTTTCTCAACCCCATATCTTGGTGATTAGGCCATTGTACTATCTAGGAGAGAGCATTCTGCTTCTTGTATTTCATCCCATAACCTCCCTACCGCTGCCACCACCACCACAGACAGACAGACAGACAGACAAGCATACAAACAAACAAACAAACCAACCAGTGTGCTCAAACTACAGGTGTAACCGTGTCGCAAAGAAACAATGTAAACACACCACTTGCCCTATATTATTCATTTACTAATTAAATTTATATATCACCCTTTGTCGCAAAGGAGTTCAGAGCAGCAATTTATGGCTATCCAACATTTGGTCGGGAAGATCAATGTGAAATTCTGAAGGGTGGGGAAACATTGCATTCACTTTCTACAATACCGATCTGCACATTTTCCTACTCACCAGTACACACACAGTTGGGGAAGATATGACAGAATCTTGTGGATAAATGAAACAAGAGAGAGCCCAATAAGGTATATCATTTATATGTCAGAGACAGATAAGACTGTCGAAATGTGATGCCACTTTGTGTTAGGGGGAAAAAGAGGTTGGCACCAGTTATATTTCATCTCAGAATAGTCACCTTTCTGATCTCTGCCCTTACAGTATCTTCCCCCTCTTGCTTGGCAAGCCTACCAAAAGCAGGCCAACACCAGCAGCATGAAAATAGGTTGTGAGAAGGCACAGAGGTATCCCACTGCCCCCCCCCCCAGCAAGCCACTTACCTCTCTGCAGGAAGATTCAGTTGGCTGGAGGTCTCAGTATATTTTTCAGAACACAGGATGTGGATAAAGGACAGATACTCAAAACAATGAACTTGTTAGAAACATTCACTCCATTCACTCAAGACAATGTAAGTGTAAGGTAGGGATCAGCAACTAGAACTTCCAGGGCCAAATCCGTATTGTCTTTTGGCTGTCCCAGTTGCCAGTCCACAGTTAATGGAGTGAATAGTGACTGTGGCAGCAGAGCTTGCAGGTTCCAATGGGGAAGAAAGAATTGGGTTTTCACCTTTCACCCCATCTCAGATGGGTTATCCTGCAAAGTTGCTTGTTGACCACAAATGTAAGGACTGGGGAGGTGTTTCCTAAGAAACACCCGTTTGCCTTACCTAGCTGGCTTGACAGGAGCCTCACTGTTCTACAGTGCGCTCTGCTTAATGAAATTCCGGGATTGGCTGCACAATAAGTGCTTTGCTTCATCACAGTCATGCTTTCTTACATCATTACAGTTAAATTTCCAGGCACCAAAACCTACATTGACCCTGAAACCTACGAGGATCCAAATAGAGCTGTCCATCAATTCGCCAAGGAGTTAGATGCCTCCTGTATTAAAATAGAGCGTGTGATCGGTGCAGGTAAGCTCGCTGTGGCTTCCTTATACAATTCTTCCATTTAGCTCGGATTGAAACTCATACATCATGATGACAGGCAAATAATTATATCTTGCGCATGGAGCTTTTTGCCTATACCAGAGTGGTTAAAAGCACTGGAGCTGCATTTGCTCATAAATGTAAAATAAATAAATAACCAGTCCAGTGGTCCAAAACATGTGTGTGTATTTCTATTTCCTTTTAGGAAAATGAAATGAAAATTGTGTTTTACAAATGCAAATAATGTCATTCCTCCTCACACATTGTTGAGAGAAGGTGGTGCATTTGAGTTAAACACCTGATGGCTATATTTGCATCAATATTTCCATTAAATTCCAAGAGAGGCTTACTTGTGTGTATATATATATAAAGAATGACATTTGTGTTTGTTATAACTAAAAGCTGGCTTTACAAAATAAGTTTTTCTTTGGGGAATGTCATTGGTGCCATTTTTAAAGTATTTTATTGCTATAAGGAGTCCTCATCTTAGCTCTTGTGAGTGATGGTAATTGTGCTGTCATTACATTGCTTTTCTTCCTTTTCCCACATACTTAGGCAGTGGTGTTCATGCTCTGGAAACCTGTTTCCATTTGTTTGCATTAATAAGATATGTGACACTTTTATTATTATACTGGTTCATGTAGTGAAATTAAGTATCCATGGGCAAGAAAAATATCAAATACCTGGGACTCCTGGAGGAAACATTCTTTGATTTCCTGTTGTTTTATGCCGTACTTTTAAGTCCTCTTTTTTCCCTCTTTAAATCACTCCTGCAGCAGTGTGACAAGTGCTGTAAATTACATAGAATAGCTCTTTGTTGTTGTTTTTTAAAAGGGGAGGCGGACTCATTTAACTTAAAAAAGCCTTATCTTGGTCATAAAAGCTAATGTGGAAACAGATCAACCCTATGCATGTTATGCCAGTATGTATAGGACTGCAGTCTTAGAAGATGTTAATGACGACATTAACTAAAACTAAATTCATGTACACTCCTGATTCAGAATATTATCTTAAGTCATGCAGCAGTCTGTCCCACTGGAATTCAATGGATGCTCCAATCTTGTTTTTGAATATCTGCTTTCGGTGCCAGCATAACCACATGCTTTCACTGTAAGCACTTATTTGCAGGCACAGAGGTGAGTAATAACCTTCAAGTCCCAGTTCTTAAATTCAGCAGAGGCATCATTATAACACTGTGGAGCAGATTTGACACAATAACTTTATTTTCACCATGCAGATAACCTTCTCTCATGAGCTGGAGCCTCCATGCAAAACAACTGTTCCCATTGATTGATTGATTGATTGATTGGTTGAATTTATACAGTGGTGCCTCGCAAGACGAAAATAATCCGTTCCGCGAGTCTCTTCGTCTAGCGGTTTTTTCGTCTTGCGAAGCAACCCTATTAGCGGCTTAGCGGCTTAGCGCTATTAGCGGTTTAGCGGTTTAGCGGCTATTAAAGGCTTAGCGGCTTAGAAAAAGGGGGGGAGCGAAAAAAATCGCAAGACACGCAAGACTTTTTCGTCTAGCAAAGCAAGCCCATAGGGAAATTCGTCTTGCGAAGCGCATCGAAAAACGGAAAACCCTTTCGTCTAGCGGGTTTTTCATCTTGCAAGGCATTCGTCTTGCGGGGCACCACTGTATAACGACCTATACCCGGAGGTCTCAGGGCGGTTCACAGAACAAAATCATAATATTAAACCACACTATATATAATCAAAATAAAAATAACAACCCCCCCAAAAAAGAATCACATTTTAAAAGGGCATAGGATGCTTTGCTTTGCCAAGTTAGCTGCATTGAAGGCCTGCTTCCAGGAAAACTGGGTCACTGTTTCTCCATATCCATTCCAGTGATTTTACAGAAGTCAAAGCAGCCCCCTCATACAAAGGCTTCCTCTGAAAAAAAAAGTTAGCAAGTTTAGATAGGTTCAGAAATTAACCATGGCATTTCCCAAATTAAGAGAAGGCTCATTTCTGAGCCAGTCCAACAACACAAATCAGGGGTGAGCTTGCCCATCTGTAGACAATAAAAATCAATAGCACCTTGGTAGACTAAAGTTGTATAAAACCCTTAATTCACAGCAAGTGCTCACTGGCTTAGAACTTGACTGAGATAATAGATAAGGGTCTGTGGTTAAATAAACTTGAGACAGCACAAAACAACAATCTTACTTTCCTGCTCTTGTGGAATTCTGATTCAATTTGATTTTTTAAAAGGAAAATTAATTTTCTGATTGATTTTGTGACTACAAACTCAGAACTCTGCTGACAAACTGAAAGGCAAATATGGAAATGTCAGTCCTTTTGGTGGTGAAGTGTTAAGTGTAGTTGCCTTATTTATATTTCAATTCATGGGTCATACTTAGCAAAGACTGCGAGGGAAATGACTGTTGCAACAGCCTGACGATGAAGCAGAAAAATATATGCACAGTTTATATCAAGTAAACATATGAAGTATCAGTGTGACAGACAGACAGGCAACATCAAAGTTTTTAGCATGTTTCTCTGCTAATGTGGTACACTCAACTGAGGAGTAAAGGTTCTCAGTTCTGTGAGTGGTTGATTTTGATGAGGGCACTATAATCTTTTGTTCCCTGCCAACATGTTTATGATACTCCTGTTGTGCACAACCATTGTGTGCTATACTATTGTCTGTACTATACTACTGACTGTGCCATCACAGTCCTTCGCTTTTATAGCTTCCTCACGTTGCTATAGAATAGGCTAAAATTTGCTCATTTAGGGCCTGATCTTGCCAAAGCTCTTTTATATTTCTTTGATTTCAACCATGTGCTTAAATATTTTCCATTGAAATTACTGCAGCTTGGAGGCATTTAACCTTGGTTGGGTTATGCCCTTGTTGATTTGATTCAAATCTAGCATAACATTAAGTGGGAGTGTTCAGTTGACATCTAAATGCATTGGACATAAGTAATTCTGGTCCTGTATCAGTGATTTCCTAACAGACAATATGTTTTCCATTTCAGGAGAGTTTGGAGAAGTATGCAGTGGGCGCCTAAAGCTTCCAGGCAAGAGAGATGTTGCCGTGGCCATTAAAACCTTAAAAGTAGGCTTCACTGAAAAGCAAAGAAGGGATTTTCTTTGTGAGGCGAGCATCATGGGACAGTTTGATCACCCCAATGTTGTTCATTTAGAAGGGGTGGTTACCAGAGGTAATTAACTACCAGATCTGACCTTTAGACAACATACTAAAAGGCAATACATTGTTACAAAGTTTTCATAGTCAGTAATTCAAAAGACAGAGATGTGCTGCATAGATTAACAGATTTTCTTCTGATGTGTAACTAACTAAGGGAATGCAACAACATTAGAGAGAAAGAGAAATAAGATCAGTGGATGATGAAAAGATGAAGAACTATGGAATATTTATTTTTCCTAGTCCCATTTAGCCTCAAATACCATGTAGGAAGATAAGGTTTCTTATGTCCTTTCGTATTATCTGAAGTGCCATTCCCCAGAATTCTCTTCACACAGCGGGAGTCAGGAGAACGCACTGACATTTTGATTTGTACGGTTTAACTTTTGCGAATCATGACCATATTCTGCACACAGACATTTAAGGGCCTTTTAGATCTCAGTAACAGTTTTGGAAGCTTCAGGAGCACTCATGCCTCAACTATTCAGCCCTTCAAAGGAACAACATATGTTTTATCAGGAGTGGAGGGAACCACTCTGCTCAGATTATGATTCCTTTAAACAAAATGTGCCCCCCTTTCTTCTTTCTTTTTTAGGGAAACCAGTCATGATTGTAATAGAATACATGGAGAATGGAGCTCTGGATGCATTTCTCAGGGTGAGTGAATGCTAGAGGGAAACATACATAGCACTTCAAAAATAAAATATATATGCTACCAATTTAGCATAATAAAACATTTTCAGTGTAAAATGAGAACATGCCAAACATTAAGAGATCTCTGAATGGTCTCTGAAAAATCAGATTAGAAATTAGAAGACCAGACGGGATCAAACGAAAACATTTTTGGCCATCTAAGTGATCCAATGTGAGACAGATATTGTGGTTTTGATTACCATCATCGAAAGGGACCTGAAGCCATATTGTGGGAACACAAGCTTCAAAATCATATTTGTATCTTTTCAACATTGTAGAAAAGAAAGAGTCCTTAAATTAAGTGCAGCAGTAATTCAGAAACGAAGGAAGCATTTCCTCCCCCAAGTCCCAAGAGAGATTTTACAACTTTTTGTGACTGTTTACCATTTATGGTAGACAACTTGCTAAACACTACGAAGTCCAAAAAGGAAAGTACATATAACTGTTAGCATCATTAAGCTAAATATGCTGCATGGATCCCAAAGTATAATATTGGTAATCATGGGCATAGGCGGGGGGGGGGGCAGCTGCCCTCCCCTAGAGGGAATACCATATTTTTCGCTCTATAGGACGCACCCGACCATAGGACATACCTTGTTTTAGAGGGGGAGAACAAGAAAAAAAATTCTCCCCCCCTCTGCTCAGTACCCCTTCAGTGAAGCGGCAGGAGAAATGGAGCCCCTTCCATTTCTCCTCCCGCTTCGCTGAAGGGGCACTGCGCAGAGAGGGAAAGTTGTGCAGCGCCTCTCCAGGCTTCAGGAGGGAGCACTCCCTCTGCGCTTCGGAGGCTTCGCGTTGCTATTGCTGAAGCCAAGGAGCCTGCATTCGCTCCATAAGACGCACACACACTTCCCCTTAATTTTTGGAGGGGAAAAAGTGTGTCTTATAGAGCGAAAAATACGGTACTTAACTAACTGACCAATCACATCAGTTCTGCCACCCCTAACAAAAATCTTGGCTACGCCCATGATTGGTATCATAATGTTTCTTCCCATACTCGCAACAGCTACTTTCCTATGATGTAGTTCACACTTTAGGAGCATGGATGCCAACATAAATGTCATGTAATATATACTCTTGCCCTCAAAATACATTTTTACATAAAGCTAAGGACCAGTATATTCATAGCTCTCATGGAGTAACCCATTCCTCTACCCTTTGGAAAAGGTTTAATGAAAATCAGGATTTACACATATATATTCATATACTAATAGGGTTTCTCTTATGATTGATCTGCTGCTAGGGTGGGAGGTGGGGGTTGACGGACTGCACATGTGAAGCCCAGAGCGACACTTCATGTCTTACATGTGGGCTGTGGGAGGCAAGTCATGCATGAGATGGAGGCACTAATGACATATTACATGTGGAATTTGCAGACACGGGGCTGTGGGAGGCCTGGCCTTAAAGCACCAGGATTTTAACAATGTTTTTATCCTTCCCTCTCAGCTGCTCTAAGACACATTTCTCTGCTTCTTTCTTTTACTTCAGAAACATGATGGGCAATTTACAGTAATTCAGCTGGTGGGGATGTTGAGAGGAATTGCTGCTGGAATGAGATACTTGGCTGATATGGGATACGTGCACAGGGACTTAGCAGCACGCAACATTCTGGTCAACAGCAATCTTGTTTGCAAAGTGTCAGACTTTGGCCTCTCCAGAGTTATAGAAGATGACCCAGAAGCTGTCTACACTACAACAGTGAGTTGCACATTAAACGAAAAAGAGCACAGTTCGCTCAAGCCTATTGTTGCCCATTCCCTACTCCCTTGAGTGGTGAGAATTTCCAAGGGCTGTGCCCCACAAGTGAAGTGACCTTTAGATGAAAAAACACTGGTGACCTGTGACATTTTTGCATTATTTGTCTTATTTCCAAAAACAAGTGTAGAGCACAGGTCGAGGCAGGTGGCATGCACATTCTTACAAGACGGTAGCACCACTATCCCACATCAGATCTTCAGGGGTGCCCTTATCCAATTCTCTGTTCTTCCTTCTTACCTCCTGTTTTTGTTTCTCACACACAAACTTCTTTAGAGAAGTAGGTATCTGACTCCTCCAAGATCTGATTGCTTTCCAGTATAAAAGTCTTTATTTGCCAGACATTAGCTCCCATTGACGAAACATCATCATTCCAGTATCCTGGGCTAGTAACAAGCAGGGTCTCTTAACAAAGGAATTGCCAGCCAATCATAGCAATTTTATTAACTGTGAGAGTTAATATTAAGAGTAATAATGCAATAGAACTCCATGCAAACCTCAGTAGAAATGGGGGGCAGAGACTGGGATTGAGGGGGCAAGCCAGGAGCACGTGGTAAAGATGGCACAACTAAAATAAAATGTGAATCCCATCTCACTAATTTCAAAAGATCAAGAATCCCATTAATCTCAAACTCCTTGAAAAATAGCTTTCTCTTGAGTTCAGCAGGTGGCCACCCTCCTTTGATACACACCTGTTCTACCAGTATACATTTTCCAATCCACACACATTGAAAGTTCTCTTTCATGTGAGACCAGTGCTGAAAAGTGGCAGCATGGAATATTGGTGGGAGCTACGGATAACAGGTTGCAGTTGGGAGACTATTCTGCCACCGTCCACACCAATGCTCATTACCAAGACAGACCAAAATGTACCTGTTAGGAACAAGGGCAGAGTCAACTGTTAATGCCAGGCGTGGGAAAGCTTTTTCATGAGGGCTACATTCCCTCATGAAAAAAATTCCAGTGGCCAGCTGTCAGTAATAACAGAGGACAAGGCCAAAGCATTCACATCCTCCACCCATCCACTAAACCGTCTCTTCTGTCCTGCTTCTGATTCCCCCTGCCCTCCCCATGCAGCACTTAAGAGTTTAAAACATGCTCCTATTGGCACAAATGAAAGCCTAAGTGCTGCTTTGGGGTGACTTTCACATGTGTTGCAGCTCATGGGGAGGTGGGAGTTAGGCTTCCCTCCACAGATGCAAACCTCTCCCCCCCCCAAAAAAAAAGATTCCATGCTGCATAGCATTTCTGCTTTTAAAAGCTTGCATTGGTACCAGTGAAAGTGTTTCATATTTAAGTATAATTGCTGCAGGTATTGCAGCACAAAGGGAGGGTTACTCCTAGCACCTAACCACCCCTCCCTTGCTGGCAGAAATGCAAGCTTTTTAAAAGCTTAAATGCTATGGGGCAGGGTGAAGAGAGGAGGCTGTGTGTTGGATGGAGAGGCCTTAAAGGCAACATTTAGTCCATGGGCCAGAGGCTTCTCACCAATGGGTTTAACTAATCAAGTAAACATGTTAGCACATGCAGCGGTGGACCTAGCCACTCAGGCACCTGGGGAGCAGGGGGAGCCACCCAGGGGGAGTGATCAGCACCCATTGGGGGCAATTGACATCCAGGGGGGTGGTGTAGCAATCTGCCCAGAAGGGAATTTGTCATACACACCCCCTCAGGGATGACACCCGGCCACCGATCTTCCTACGCCCCTGAGCACATGCTAACAGCAGCTCTAACTATGCAATTTGGGACAATTGACTTGAAATATTTCCTGTTAATAATCCTAAACTGTCTCAGAGTAAAGGTGCCAGTAAAAAAAGGAGGGAGTGAAAATTCATGCTCATTAGCAAGCTCATTACAATACAACAGGTGTGGTAAGTCAGGTGTCCTCCACAATAATTTCCATCAACACTGACCATTCTGGCATGATGGCAGTTGGAGCTGAAGAACATCTGGAGTGCCACAGGTTCCCCTACCCTAAAATACAGTACCTGTGGAGCTTTCACCAGTGCTCAAGGAAGGTGCGTATTAATGTCATCAGCCCACAGGTGCAATGATTGCTGCTGTCCTCTGCCAAATGCTGGATTATGGCATCTGCACACCGCTCTCCCAGCCCAGTCCTCTAATGGATGTTTGTATATTCTCTTGAGCTCCCTGAATGATGGAAAACCAACATGTTAAGAAGGAGAAAGTGCATATTTAATTGTGGAGGTTCTCAGTACATTACAAACTAGTGTATCAGGAAGATGTCAAGAATAAGAAAAAGTTTCTTCCTGGTATTCTAGTTTTCCATGTATAATAAACATTTATATCTAGTTATATTTAACTATGTCATCCTTGCAATGATCTGAAGTTGTGCAGCCCAGTAGTAGCTGCTCTGTATATCGTATAGGTTGACTCTGTAGGAGGGAGGAATGGCTATAATCTGTGAGATGATGCAAGATTTAAAGAAGCACAGGCATAATTTACTTCCTTAGTTTTAATTTTCTTTTGTGATTGCAAGAAGATCTAACAAGCTGCCTGTCAGCTAATGCTTTCATAAATAGATGCTGTTACTGTAAGTTTGTTTCAGAAACTTTCTTTATCCATAGGGTGGGAAAATACCAGTAAGATGGACAGCTCCTGAGGCCATACAGTACCGCAAGTTTACATCAGCAAGTGACGTATGGAGTTATGGAATAGTAATGTGGGAAGTCATGTCTTATGGAGAGAGGCCATACTGGGATATGTCAAATCAAGATGTAAGTTCCAAAAATGCATGTTCTGTTTCTTATAATGCACAGTGCTGGATAATAGAATTTGCAAATGATATATGGATTAGGGTTTTCTCTCTAGCAACATACCCAAAGACTTGACTAATATTTATATTATAAAAGGGAAATAGAAACTTATTTTGGAAAGGTATAAATTTATTAGCACTAGCCAGCTAGTGGGAAGCCAGCTCAAGGGTGCACTGGAGTTTGACCACTTCCTCCTCCAAATCCACTCCGGAGTGTGTGTGAGGAAGGGGCAATTATTCTGTCCAGCAAATAGAAATGCTTGCGCTGACAGAACAATTGCATTAACGTGATGCTGAATTCCACATATTGTTTTAATTATCTTTTTAGCTACATCTATATTATTTTATCATAAATACTGGTGCTAGCTGTTTCATTATTTTATAGTTCATTAATAGGGCATAGCAAGCAGCATACACAGAAAGAGACTACATAGCACATAACTTGTAGGCAAATAGCACAATCCTGCACGTCTACTCTGAAGTAAGACCCATTGAGTTCACAGGTAAGTGTGTAAAGGACTGAGCCAAAAGCTGGGATAAGGATCAGTTATGATCTTCAGGCTTTTCCAGCCATTGTTGCCTGTCACTCTTGGTGTTTGAAGACCTCTGAAAGGAAGTTGGCAAGGACATGCAAGGGCACTTTGGATCCTAGACAGTTTTGGGGTTTTTGTTAAAGCCCACAAATTCTGTAACTTTCAATAACACCATTACAAAACCCCCAAAACACTACCCCATTAATCATCCTCTTCTAAAACTTAGAGAGAGGGAGTAATGAATAACTATTCATCCATAATAGCTGATTTCTTCTCAACATTTTACAACTGAACCTTTATTCCATGTTGTCTTCAATGAAAATAATATAATCCTACAATGAGAAAACAAACCCTTTTCATAACACTATATGCATCCTCCTTCTAGGTAGGACTTAGGCTGTCACTTTTTTCCCTTACAAAACAGGAAAAATGAAAACATGTAGTCATCTCCACACCCTTGAGCTTGGCCTCAGGCTTGTTTACACAGGTGCAGATTGAGGGCTTGTTTACATGGCACCCAATCTACCCCTTACAAGAGCATTGTAGAGCAGATTCTTGTGTGCGGAAGTTCCCTGTGACTAACCCTTTTGAAGAGGATTATTCCTTGAACAGGGTAGCCATTTTCACAAGCAAGCGGGGAGGAGACTTGGCTTTACCAGGCTTTAATTTTGAGCACAAAGGTGCATGGATGTGGAACAGAGCTATATATAAATTAGTTCTTTATTTGGACACAAAATATTTCTTCAAATCAATAGACGGTACAGTTTGGCCTAAGTTACAAACTTACTTACAATTGTCATCTGAGCTTCTAGTGAGAATGCTACCTCCGGGAGCATCCCCAAGCTGTTCTTTTGGCAGGAATGCAACTCCATTCAGAACAGGCCATCTCCCTGACTCCTAGACCCTGGTGCTGCCCACTATTCCTGCCTCCAGCTAGTAGGAATTCAGTCTCAGTTTATAAGCCCTTATACAGCTCAACACCCCCAGTACTGGTCCAACATCTAAAGAGATTCTCCCTGTTCCCTTGATGACTTCTCCCAGTGCCTTCATATAAATGTTAAAAGGTATGAGAGACAAGATAGAACTCTTGCTGAAATCCTCAGGTACATGAGAGGTTAAATGCATGGCTGACCACAAGCTGTGACATTGATTCAACAAGCAAGACACCTCCCTTTGAAGAGAACACGGCAAGCACAGCTGTTTGTATGTCCCAAGACTGGACAGACGAATGGGCATATTCCTCTGTGTGGGCTGGCTCTGTGAAGTTTGTCTGCACCACTGCTGGCATCTCCATGTCCAAAGAGATGGAGGTGAAGTTAGGGCTGCTTAAGCATCATACTAAATCTCTAAATCTGCTCTGCAGGGTAAAGAGACACTGCCCCGTCCCCTGAAACAGCAGGCAGGGGAAGGAGAGGGGGACAAGTAGAATGCTTGTGCCAAGGTAGGGTTGGCATAGCACAAATGTGCTGGTGATGCTAATATGGTGCTCCTCCCAGGGCATTTCCACCATGCCAACCTCGCCACTGCTGCATCCCTCTTCCTCTCCATCCCAGTATGCTGCAGTGACTCAGCTGAACAGAAGTCAAAGGAGCAGTGCAGCCCTACCACATGGCCTACTGCTGTGAAAAACAAAGGACTAAGGAGAATTTCTCAATACAGGGAGGCCAATATTTGATGCAATGTGTGCTCTTTCCCTTAGTATAGTACTATTAGCTATTCTGGTTTCAAGTTTACTGCTATTTTATAAAATATGGGAATCAAACTGCAGATACCAAGTGAAGTTTCATTTTGTCATAGAAATAAGTGTGTGTAAATAAATGATGAGGAAAATAATGTTATTTCCCTGTTGTTGTTTTTTTAAGAATGATCGACATCAGAGAGTACTTTTTTGGTGCGTTTTTTTTCTAATCTACCATATAAAATCTAAATGATGAGTCAGTTTGGCAGAGAGCAAAGTTGTTAATATTTGACAGGTCTCAGTGTCAGAGATTTCATGGACTGTCAAAATATGGGCAAACAAGTCCTTGGGGCAGGGAGAGAGAAATATTTACATTCCCTCGACACCCAGTCGGGTTTCATTCTTTTTGACACCTTCCTTCTGTACTAGATTCAAACATAAAAGGTGTCTGACAGGAATATAAGATGCCTCAAAGGCAAAGCTTACCTATCTTTCAAAAAAGACATAAGGAAAGAACTGTTAGGAGAAGGGAAAGCAACAGACAAAATCAGTATTTTCATACTTCTTGCTGAAATTTTGCATTGGGCTTAATGTATGGGCTCAACTTGTAAATAGGTAAACAGAGCAAATTGTCTGACAGTGAGAACAACGTACCAGTTTTATTCTAGTTAGCATTTAATTTATTTAATTTAATTTATTTCCTGCTCAGCTGAAATGAGGTTTTCAGTGCAATCTTGCACATGTCTGTTCAGAAGTAAGTCCCATTCACTTCAATAGGGCTTACTTCCAGGCAAGTGCATTCAAGAATGCAGCTTAAATATTTTAAGCCTGGTATGATGGGATGGGATGAGGATGTGTTGAACTACTGCTCTACAAACTAAGCAAATCAGAAAAGAAATGAAAAGCAAGCACAAGGGATTGTTGTGACATAGAATAATAGAATTGTGGACCCCAAGAATCATCTAGTCCAACCCCCTGCAATGCAGGACTCTCAGCTAAAGCATCCATGACAGATGGCCATCCAACCTCTGTTTAAAACCCCCAAGGAAGGAGCGTCTACCACCTTCCAAGGGTTCCACTGTCAAGCAGATCTTACCATGAGAAAGTTCTTCCTGATGTTTAGTCAGAATCTCCTTCCTTGTAACTTGAAGCCATTGGTTCACGTCCTACACTCCAGAGCAGGCGAGGCAAGTGGTACCTAAATAAAGGATGTAGTATTCTCATTAATTTAGACTAAAGCTACACTTTTACAATCAGGTTTCACACAATCATGTTAACTGCATTTTGTGTCATTTGTATTCACCAGTACAGTATGTAAAGTGGAGTACGTCAGATGAGAGGGACTAATTTATTTAATCTGGTTTCGTATGGCAAGACAAAGATGGGTTGGAACCTATTTCTCTACTGAAATAGCTAGTGTTCTTATCCAGTTTACATGGCTATAAATTCATTTAAATATATATTCACTACTTAAAATAGAGTATGTGCTGGAACTAAGTCAAATAATGTGAAAAATTGACCTCATACCATTTGTTGTTGTGGTGGTTTTAGTGCATCTTGTCGGTCCCCATCATTATGCTTTGACTTTAAAACTTAGAATCACTTACCTTATTTCTCTCATTCAGAATGGTCTTAAACAAAAAATAATTGAATTTCTGGTTTTATTTGTTCAGCGTTCATGTGTAAAAGAAGTATAAGCTTTTTCTTTTATCTTTTAAAAAAGGTGAACCATTAACTTTTGCTGTTAGTCATTTCTCAACACCATGGAATTTTCTACAATCAAGAAAATATATTTGCCATCATGCCTGCTAATGCATATTTTGTTGCACTTTCTTCTTTCATTGCTTTGCTTTTGCTTTCTAGGTGATATGTTCTGCCATGGTCATGTTTTGGATTTCTAGATCAATTGACGGCAATCAGTCAAATAATTGTGTTCCAATTACTGTGAGAGATCGACAAGGCGTGTCATATTTGTATTTCTCTCATCTCTAATTCCTTTGGAAATTCTGTGGAGTACTCACATTTTATTAATAAGTGTCTGAGTTGAATTTTCATCATAAACACATTTTTAGTTCGAAGAGCTTAATTACTGCATCATCATTTTGTATAATTACATGCACATACAGAGAGAGAGAGAGAGAGAGAGACTGACTTTCCACATGTATACCTTACACAGTTCTGAACTCTGCAAATTTCAGATTTGAAAAAATTCAGATTTGAAAAATTTGATGTTTAGCCCAAGCTAAACATCAGAGCTCCAGGTATCTCTGCGTGCTTTATCCACATTCACCCATTACCATGCATAATAGAGTTACAGAATAAGAAAACACAAAAATACAGCCATTGAAATGCCTGTGGCCTGAGAATGAACACGTTAGATAACATTAAGGATATTATTTGAAGTAAAGCTGCAACCACAAAAGTGGTTTGTGACCTTTCAGTTTGAATGTGGAGTACCCTCCAACTTTGCAAGTGTATGAGAGCTCTGGATTCAGCTGTAGGTTTCCACTCAGAAGAGGGAAGGTGATATTGACTATTTTCTTCTCTCCCTGGCAGCTACCACAGCTTCCAAAACAATCTCTTCTAGAGGACCCACAATCTATTAAAAATTTTTTTTGCAGGTGGGGAGGTGCTGGTGTCTGCAGCTGAGGGAGAATCACACACATACAATTTCTTTCCCCCTCTTATGTGAGTGGATGCTTCCTTTGGCACAAAAGTGATAGGAGTGCTAAGTGACAATCACCCCGTGTTTTCAAACATTTACAATATTTGCAGCCTGCATCCAATTGATTTTGGCTTCCTTTGTTCATATATATGTCATTGATGCCTGTGTATATGGCATTACACATTGTTATACTTTTCTGCAGTGCACTGGGAGATTTTGAAAATTTTTGGAGTTTACTTTTCATTCTTTAAAATCCTCCTTCAATTCACATTCCGACATGCGTATATAATATATATTGAACAAAAGCTTTGAATTCTCACCAGCTTTTATTTATCATGACAGCTTTGTATCCTAGGGTTAACCCCAGAAGAAAGCCCCAAGGTTGGCTTTCTCTGTGGACTGCTGCAAAGGAGAGAGCCTGTGCTACTTACTCCTGAGGAACAAGCACTCTTCCTTAGCAATTCTAACACAGTTATGTCTGTCGGTATTTGAAATACCCACCCCACCCTGAAACAATATTTTAACGCTTTATATAACTTTTTTTTTAATCAGCTCGTTGCTTCCCATCATGGTTTCTTATCCTGTCCTAGGGGCATTTAGCAGTTTCCTATAATTATTTCCCCCTCCCTCTTTTACTTAAACCTCAAATGAGTTTTGCTAGAAAATCAAGCAGTGGGTGTAACTCTTCCTACAGACATTAACTGCCCTGCACCATATCACAACATGCCGCATTTTCTTATTAATAATGGACTTTCCTTCTCCTGATTCATTAAGATATTACCCAGCCAAGCTATGCTTATACATGTCACATTGCATTCAGATCCAGTTGTGCCCACTGTAAGGGTGAATATTAAGGGAAAGTGCTTTTTTAGAAAGTACCTTTTATGTACAGTGATTTCCAGATACTTTTCTTGCATAGCATGCACCGATGCCTAAACCTCTGTTCATTTAAATGCTGTGTGTATTCCTGGAGGAGAAATGAAGGGAGGGGGAGCTTTTGGGCAAATGCTGTTGCCTTCAAAGAGCATCTCCATGTATCAATTTATCAGCTGCACCCTTGGTGAATTTAATTGCTGTTTCCTGCTGCTGATTTGACTAGGTAATGCAACCATGTTCTCAGCATACACCACAGAATAATCTGTTTAATAAGCATGGAAAATAAAAACAAGTTTATTATACAGCAACATGAATGCATGTGTCAAAACAACAGGCTCTGTTTGAAAGATACATTTCATAAAGCTTTGATTGCTTAATTTGGCTGCTTGATTCTTCATGGGCCGTAAAAAATTCAAAACAACGTTGTTTTGTCTTTTAGGTTATAAAAGCAATTGAAGAAGGCTATCGCTTGCCAGCACCCATGGACTGCCCAGCAGGCCTTCACCAGCTGATGCTAGATTGCTGGCAGAAAGAGCGTGCGGAAAGGCCAAAGTTTGAGCAAATAGTGGGCATTCTGGACAAGATGATTCGGAACCCAAACAGCTTGAAAACCCCTCTGGGAACCTGTAGCAGGTAAGTGACTGGTGCTGTTTCTAAGTCGTAGGCCAGATTTTTAGGCTGTATTTCTTCATTCAGTTCAGCTGCTGTTATCCGCTGCAGGGTGTACAGAAACATCCCTTGTTCAGGCTGCCTTTACAAAGATAAACCAGCAGATACTCTAGACTGTGCTGTGTGTTGCTTGTCATAAAACTAGCAGGAACTGAACAGAGGAACCTGAACAGCTTCCATGTTTTGAAAGAAGCAGAAAGGCCACTGTATGATTTGAATTTCCCTGATTTGCCACAGTTTGTTTACTAAAAAGGTTTTAGCACAAAGCAGCTTCCAACAAAATTGCTGTAAAATAATTTACAAAATTATTTGGGACACAGGTGGCGCTGTGGGTTAAACCACTGAGCCTAGGACTTGCCGATCAGAAGGTCGGCGGGTCGAATCCCTGCGACGGAGTGAGCTCCCGTTGCTCGGTCCCTGCTCCTGCCAACCTAGCAGTTCGAAAGCACGAAGTGCAAGTAGATAAATAGGTACCGCTCTGGCGGGAAGGTAAACAGCATTTCCGTGCGCTGCTCTGGTTCGCCAGAAGCGGCTTTGTCATGCTGACCTGGAAGCTGTCTGCAGACAAACGCCGGCTCCCTCGGCCAATAAAGCGAGATGAGCGCCGCAACCCCAGAGTCGGTCACGACTGGACCTAATGGTCAGGGGTCCCTTTACCTTTACCTAATTTACAAAAACATGAAGTTTTAACTGCTGCTCTTTACTCTTTTATTGTTGCTCTCTTGATAGAAATATGCAGCAGCTACAAAGGCCTAGACTCAGCCATATGAAATGTATTTATTCATTTACTGTATTTAGAGCCCATTCTTCACCAAATGATCCAAGGCCAAAAATTCAACAAAAAAATTAAGAGATACTTAACAATATTTTTAAAATATTGTGTGTGGGTGTGTATGTACATACACTACACACAAGCACTAGATGCTGTATTGGCTATATTTTACTCCATGTTAATTTTTGTCAAATCCAAAAATACCCACTTAAAACCACAATGTATAATCTTCAAAATTCCAGCATATTTCTACTGAAGTAAATGGAGCTGTTCTTTGGTTTGCATATTATAATTATTTAAAATTGTATTGCACGTTTCTGTATTTGGAAGGAAGTCTCTCTGTGCTCAGTGAGGCTTACTCCCACATAAGTGTGCATTCTAGAAGGAAGGTTTTCTGGGTGTCAGGTGGGCACAAGCTACACAGGGATTACAATTTTACCTATAACAATTTGGGTCATGCAAAAAGGCTATCAGAATCAGCACAGGTTGTACAGCCAAAATGAGTTGATATCACAGGGATAAAAGAAAACCTGCTTCTTGGTGTCTCTTTTCCCAGACATCACATTCTAAAGAACCTCAGCAAGAAACAAAGCCAGCCTTCAGAGAAGCTATTTAGCTAGACCCAGTGCCAGAAGTCAGATCATAGTTGCCACATTTCTCTGTCTTTTCTTCCCTTTGACCAATCTTCATTTGATCACAAAATGTTTGGAGTGAGGCTTTTCTCTTGTGTGAATTTTTATAGAGTCAAATATCCATTGTGTGTATAAGACATAGCACACTAATTCAAATAAGAGACAATAATACAAGCAAACCTTAGTTCCCAAACGCCTCTGTTATCGTACGTTTTGGCTCCCAAATGCCGAAAACCCGAACAGCCGACGCAGCTTCTGCTTGAGTGCA
Source organism: Podarcis pityusensis (assembly GCF_964106645.2). Lineage (NCBI taxonomy): Eukaryota > Metazoa > Chordata > Lepidosauria > Squamata > Lacertidae > Podarcis > Podarcis pityusensis. Next base: position 44,447,577 of record NC_138026.1, on the reverse strand, counting down.
AGAAGCTCTTGCAACGAATCGGAAGCCATGCCTTGGTTGTCGAATGTTTTGGAAGTTGAACGGTCTTCCGGAATGGATTACGTTCGACAACCAAGGTATGACAGTAACCCTAGTAGATAACTAGTGAAAAAGAAGGGGGACTGTTTCTGGAACTGAACAATGTGGACAAAGCCTTATGTGCTTGTTGTGCCTTTTAACCCAATTGGATATGATTTGTTCCTATTCCTATCAGGCAATATAAATGCTCTCTAGTGTTGTAATTTCTCTTAAAATATAATAACTTTCTGTTTCCCTTCCGATCTAGGCCAATCAGTCCTCTTCTGGACCAGAATACACCTGATTTCACTACATTTTGTTCTGTAGGAGAATGGTTGCAAGCCATCAAGATGGAAAGATATAAGGATAACTTTTCAGCTGCAGGTTACAATAACCTTGAGACAGTAGCCAGGATGACTATTGAGTAAGTGATTTGATTTTCATGTGATTATGATGGCTGATGTTTTAAATAGGTGTTACCACAATAGCTTTCACCATGGCCCAAGCTATCATCATTTCCTCAACAAGTCTGGAATGAGTAGAGACATTTTTTCCCCTAGAGGTCCTTTCCCTACCACCACTATCAGTTCACACAAATTGCTCTAATTATTAAAACACGTTGTTTAAAAATAAAGGAAAGGTAGGTGCACGAAAGAGGAGCCAATAAGAACCCTAAAAACATATTGTAGCAGAGCCAACCTGCATAAAAACTTCCATCATCCCAAACAATTTTATATTGATTTTATATATTTTTATTAGAATTGGAAATTGCTCACTGCTTAGATACTCTATGATTAAGTGGTATATAAATTCATAAAATAAACCAATATAAACCATAAAACCACCACCAGAAAAATCAGACCTAGGCATACTGACATCCCGGATGTACAAAATATCATTCAGTTCTGTGAATTGTGCTAATGTTTCTTTTTTGTCCTCATACACTGAGAGTCAAATGCCTAACCTTGAACCTTTCTCTTCCCTTTCCACCAGCGATATTATGAGCTTAGGCATCACGTTGGTTGGCCATCAAAAGAAAATCATGAGCAGCATTCAGACTATGAGAGCACAAATGTTACATTTGCATGGCACTGGCATCCAAGTGTGATAAATGCTTCTCCCTTACGAGGGAGGTGACAGACTTGAGAGAACAGTGCCGGCCTTCGATCTACAAGAAGTGCTGCTAGAAGACACATGGTTTTCTGGGTCCTTCCTGCAGACCACAGAAGGCCCACAAGAAGCACCTACAGACTTGAACTCCTAAGTGCCACCAGAAACTTACTTAAAAAGGGAATATGGATCCACTGATGGCAGCAATGAAAGCAGTGACAATAAACAAAGTACTACCTGAAACACCTACGAACACCTTGAACTCTCTAACCTCCTTTTTATCTAATGGACTTTTTAAATTGTACATAAGGGATTTTGAAAAAGAAAGAATATATTTGTCAGATAAAAATCATATTATTGCTAAAGTCAACAAAATATTTTCCTTAAACCTTTCATTTCAAACTTTTTTCCCCAAAAAAAGAGAAAAAAAAGGAATCAGTTGTGTTGCTTTGTCATATAAGCCTTCTTTTAATGTAACATTTATATCTTTGGACCTTCTTAGTGCTAAGCATATGACACATTATTACACTGGGGACTTTTGAAAGATTGTATGAATTTCTACAGACACAAGAGGTGTAACTGAGAAATGTGGATCTGACCGCTGGGTTGGGTGAAATGGAGTTGCGGGGTAGGGTTTGCTTTATGAAGTTTACTTCGGTCTGTTAATTCCGCACCACATTTATGTGGTTTGCTAATTGGCAGGAAATCAGGAAGGGAAAAAAAAGACATTGCCAAGAGTTCTGATATTTTTGAAAATAATTTTGTATGATAAATCACATGGTCTCTTTAAACAGGAAATGAATACAATGGAGAACCTAGCAATAATGTTCCCTTAAAATGCCCAGGCACTTTAAAAGAAAAGGCTTGAAAGATGACTTTAGGAAGTTGCCTGGGTTAAATATAAGCTGTACATCTGCAACTTTAAACTTGTTAAGACCTCTTTTGCTGAATAATTGATTGTAGTAGGTGTGTCAAAACAAAAACAAAACAAAACAAAACAGGTACAGTACTGTAGTGTTGCCTAGCCTTTTAATCAGAGCACATTGGTGTCTATTGCTGTTGTTTCTTTCTTTAATTTTTCAATATTCCACATTAGAAGGTCTAGGAAAAATAACTGGCATATGGTTAATATGAGATTAAGTTGAATGTAGTCCCTCCTGCAAAAATAAACATCTGGGGGTGCAATCCAGAGAACAGAAGGCATACCTACATCCCACTGAACTCAGCATTTAATTGAGACTAATTTTTACTGGTTTCAATTGGGACTTAGTCTCAAAAAGATGTTACCACATTCTGTATGGAGTCCCAGCAATTTCAATGGGGCCCAAGTGCAGCTAACATTCTCTGGATTGCACTCCTCCAGTGTAAGCCCTAATACAAGTGAATGAGAGGTGAACAGCAGCTGAGGCTTGCACAGGAGATGTTCCTATCAGATGGTGCCTTTGGATTTTCTATTAGAACCGCTGAGTGTAAGGCAAGTGGCAGTTCGAAAATTTTCAAGCTTTTTTTTTTTTTTACAAGCTGCTCTATACATACACAAAAACAGTCATTTGAGATTTCTGACTGAAAAGTAGCTGTTGAATGAGAGAACTCTTTTAGGAAAAAAAACCAGTTTTAATTTAATATATGCGTACTTGAGTTGAATGAAATGTAGAACTACCATAAGCAATAACAGTGTGTTGCAGGAATATATACAAAACAGGTGATAAAATGCTGTCAAAAAAAATATCATGAAAATCACGAGCTACCCCAGCAGTGAATAGCTGTACTTCCAAAGAGAACTGGGCTGCTCCCGTTGGTTTTCATAGAGAAAGATCCCAGGGATCAGTCATAAATTAAGTCTTGTTTGATAATGTGGGCATCCACACAAAAAAGTATAACCCTGTAAATGTTCCTTTGTAAAACTTGTACATTTTATTTATACTGTCTTGTTTTGTACACACATTTCTGTGCGGTGAGCTCTGAATACATTGAAAATGCACTATATTTTTCTATTTTACTTACAGAGCATCACAAAAAAAAGAAAATGTTTTTCAGTGCTACATAATGTGTTTTCCCACATTTAGGACCAAAGATAGCTACAGAAAACTTAAATAGATCATTTACCCCTCCCCCCGCCCTAATCTTCCACTTTTAGTTCACTGTACAGTGTTATATTTGTCATTTTATTTATTTGTTTGGTTAGAAAAAAAATCACTTTGATTATACTATTTTTTTTTCTTATTTCCCCTTTGTTAAAGAAATCTGTAAAAAAAATGAGAGAAACAAAACAACCAATCTTTGAATTAACATAATCTCATTACATAGACACTTCCATTTGTAATCTTTGTAATAGACTGTAAATATATTTTTGGAAATATAACAGTGTGCATAAGGGTTATTTTTCATTGTCTGTCTATAGCAGTCACAACACACCATAGTAAAATGGCAAAAGTGTAATCCCCCCTTGATATTTGGAAAGTACAGGCGAATTCATTAATTTCATTTTAAGTTATGAGTTCGATAGAAATGGTTATCTTTAGCTACAGAGGTGATTCCAGCCCCTCACCAATTTGTAAAAGTGCAAAGATCTCTTAAGGCGATGTATCAAACTTTTCATTATGCAGACTTATCGCCCTATCTAAAACATGTTTACTTGGATTTAAGTACTATTGATTCCAATGGCCTTACTTCATGGTATGCTTAAGATAGGCTAATGTATGAGCCAGGCAGGGCCTAGACACACAGAAGCAAGCTTTTCTACATGCATCCCTGGCTGCATGAGAAAGCTCATGGAAACAGATGTTCTGGGTACATTCCTTAAGCATAAAAAGACTTATCTGGGTAACAGTTAAATGTTCAGGTGCATGTGATATTTTTATCCCACCATCCCCCGTCCCCAAGAAGTGGCTTACAGGATTCTCCCCAAACCCATTTTATTGTCACCTCAGTCCTGTGAGGTAGCTTAGGCTGATTCAGAGAGACTGGCCCAAGATCATCCAGCAAGTCAACACCAAGTGGGAATATTAAACCAGGCAGGAATAGAGGACATGGTATCATCCCAAACAGGTGATTTTGCTAGTGTTGACAGCAAGATAATGGAGCATTTCATCCACTGCTCTTCTCATGCATAGTTGGACAAGCACCAACGGCTGTAGCTCTTAATCTGATGGAATTTGCTTGCAACACTTACATTGACTTTCATTGCTGTTTGCTTGTGCTGTTAACTTCTAAATGTACATCCATAGTTATCTCCTCATCATCTCATTCAGAGCTTTAGGAGCTGTGTTTGTTTTTGTATAAGCAAATCACGTGGGCTCAGCTTGGTGAATATAACTACATTTACTCACTATTAAGATATACACAAGTTTGAATGTTATTGCGTATTGCAAAACTTTATCTTTCTGAACCAGTGATCAGAAGTAAATGCAAGCAAATGCAAGTAAATGGGACAAACTTCTGCATGCACTCAACTTTCCAATGGGTGTAATGAACAGAGGTCCCAGAACTGGATCACTGTACAAACCCTCATCACCCAAACAAATGACCAGCCACTTGTTGTTCGGCTCTATGTACATAATGTGCTTCTGGATGCTGGGAAGTGTGGGAGGTCATAATTATCAAATGGTCTAAAATGAAGCATTCCCTTTTCTAAATAATTGTGATAATGGATTAGGTAAAGGTAAAGGTACCCCTGACCATTAGGTCCAGTCGTGGCTGACTCTGGGGTTGCGGCGCTCATCTCACTTTCCTGGCCGAGGGAACTGGCATACAGCATGTGGCCAGCATGACTGAGCCGCTTCTGGCGAACCAGAGCAGCGCACGGAAATGCCATTTTCCTTTCCGCCGGAGCAGTACCTATTTATCTACTTGCACTTTGACATGCTTTCGAACTGCTAGGTTGGCAGGAGCAGGGACCAAGCAATGGGAGCTCACCCCGTCGCGGGGATTCGAACCGCCGACCTTCTGATCGGCAAGCCCTAGGCTCTGTGGTTTAATCCACAGCACCACCTGCGTCCCAATAATGCATTACTTCAGTTTAAAATCTCAGTAAAGTATTTGTGGTGGAGTTTCCTAAAATGTCTAACAGATGCATGTGACAATTCCAATGATATTCAAAGGGGGCGGGGTCCTCCATTTTAATTTGGTAAGGTTAAGAGCACTTCTGTGCACACAAAGATTCCTCCATATTTAATGTGAGCTTTAGAGCTCAAGGGATGGCATAAAACAAAAAAATTAATTTGTATGTCACCTTTCCATCATTAAAACCATGCTCAAGGTGGCTTACAACATGAAAAAATTACATAATTATAAAAGTAGTCGTAAACAATAAATAAAACATATCCAAAAGTACACAGCCTACTTAAACCATTTCCACACTTAAATAATAGTATTGGCCTGTTTGTGTTGGAAAATGTAATGTTGAAAAGGTTCTTACTACTGGGTCTATTCCCTCACACACAGCATAAAAAGGGATTTGTGCACACAATCTATCAGAAGTGAAAGTCTTAACATTCACTCTTAAACCATATTTACTGATTTCATCAGAATCCTTTTCATCTTCCAGGGTGTAGTATCTTATGATACAGCCCTCTGCATGTCTGCTCAGAAGTAAGTCCCATTGGGTTCCATGGGATTTGACTCCCAGGTAAGTGAGCACAGAATTTGGATTAGCCTCACAACAAGTCATTTGAGAATGGGTAGGATGACAGCTAGAAATTTCTTAAATCTACCTTTTGCATCTATTGATTTATTTAAAACTTTTCTATACCACCCTTCGGTTCAAAAGTGCAGAGTACAATAACTTTTCATAATCATGAGGATTAAAACCAGAGGTGGTTGTTTGTTTGTTTTGCGGGCTGGCGGAACAATTATATCATAGAATCATAGAGTTGGAAGAGACCACAAGGGCCATCGAGTCCAACCCCCTGCCAAGCAGGAAACACCATCAGAGCACTCCTTACTGTGCAATTTCTGCATGCGACTGATTGGCTTGATGGACAGATTCTACAGGCATATGGAGTATTTGACCCCTCTGTCCACTCCAGGAGGCACTTACTAAAACTATTAGAGCATGATTTTATGATAGCCTTTCTCCAATCTGGTGCCACCCAGAGGTTCTTGGATTCCAGTTGCCATTATCCCTAACAACTGATGAGACTAATGGGGAACTAGAATCCAACAATCTCTGGAGGGCACTAAGTTGGGGAAGGCTAAGGTTATGAGCTACCCTGAGATGGTGGGATATTTCACACAATGTCAGCCTCATCCCCGAGTACCTGGACTTTGGCAGATGTCTAGCCTGGGGCTTGCCTAACCCTTGGCCCTCCAGATGTAGTTAGATTAAATTACTATCAACCTATCTAGCATGGCCAAAATTTGGATGGTAACAGGTTAGCCAACGCAGCCAGGGATGAAATACATGTGGTCCTTCAGTTGTTTGAGGCTCCCATCAAACCCAGCCAACACAGTAACGGGTGATGGGAGTTACAGTCCAATGACATCTGGAGGACCAAGAGTTCCCCTTTCTGCTCTAATCAAAAGTTGAAAGGAAGCCACAAGAAATGTTCTGTCAGCTGCTGTCAAACCATAAGTATGGGTGGTAAAGAGGGCACTTCCAGGGAAATTAAATATATCAATGGGAACATAGGAGAGGCAGCAGTCTTTCAGGTTACAGTTTAAAGGTTTACAGGTCAAAACCTAGTTGAATTGAGCCCATCAAACAATAGTGAGCCAGTACAGAAAGCCAGAGCAGTGTAATATACAACCTGTGGCCTAGCCTTGGCAGGACCAGAGCCATAGCATTCAGTTAACAGTTCATGGTTCCAGACTCTCCAAGTGTCGCTATTTTCCAGGGAAAGTACTGGATTTAGAGAAGCCATCCCAGTTTCTGATTTAATCCCAGAATGTCCCACTTTTCCTTAGGACATCCCTATTTTCATCGGAAAAACGCTGGAGGGTATGGAGTTATATGACACCTAAGCCAAGAAGATAAATAACTATACAACCTTTAAAAGACATCAGAAGGCTGCCCTGTATAGAGAAGTTTTTTTAAAAAAAATTAATGTTTTATTATGTTTGTATGTGTTGGGAGCTGCCTAGAGTGGCTGGAGCAACCCAGTCAGATGGGCAGGGTACAAATAATTGCTGTTATTGTTAATACTTCTTCTTCTTCTTCTTCTTCTTCTTCTTCTTCTTCTTCTTATTACTATTATGCAGTCAGAGATTCCTATTTTCATTGAGAAAATGTTGGAGGATATGTGGTTCTGAATTACCATGACAGGCAGCCCCACAAAGATTATATTCCAGTAGTCTAGCTTCAGGTTTATGAAGGTATTAATGACAATACCAAGGTGTGAGTCTGAGAGAAAAAACCTGCAGCTTGAGTCAATGACTTTATTCCAGTCATGTTGGAAAACAAATGTGCAAGAAGAAGCAGCAGCTTGAAGCCTTTAGTACTTTGGGGGAGAGGCAGGGACAGGTCAACACTGATATAAGAACACCAAATGGAACAAAATATTTATAGCCCCATCAGACATTTAGGATCTCAGTGTCTGAAAGATTTCATCACATGCACGCTTGACTGCTAGGCAGTTTAATTGGATGCAGGAAGGAAAGAAACAATATATGGTTTATGGCAAAACCTTCAATATCTTTCAATTTTTTAAAGCAAAAGTAATTGCCTTTGAAGAAGTGGCTTTCAGTAATTCACCAACATGAGTTGCAAACCCACCCCACCCCCCAAAAATAAGCATGCCTCAATCCCATGGAAATCAATCACATAAATTCCATTGGTGTATGGAGGACTAAAATGCACTTAATGGTTTATGGGCTGCATCCACTATTATCCAACAGGCCCAGTGGTAGTTTTCAAATGTCTCATGGAAGTGTAATGGAAATAATAGCTCTGGAGAGGCTGGAGTGCCCAGACTATTCATACATTGTGTCAAGTACTACTTCAGTTTTTTCATAGACAAGGAACAAAGAGCAACCAACTTGGCAGCGTACTAGTAAAGCAAGTCACAGGACTCAATCTTTATTTTTCTGTAATTTTTTCTTGGCTTTTTCAAGCCAAGTCACCCAGTGTTGCTCTTGGCTGGCTATTACTTTTTGTTAACGTCCACACACACAAACACACAGCCCTGGGACATTCTTTTCCTATGTGCCTGATTGCCTATATTTTTCACCAAGCACATTCGCGATCACTCCTGTAATATAAATAAATACATGAACAATGAGGGCATTTAATCAACCTACTGCAGAAGTCGTTCCCTTTATTGCATCGGTGGGGCTATTGCATGAGCTGCCATTGATCCAGTAAAGGTAATTGGTTCACTTCAAAAATGCACGTCTACATGCCATTTGCAACATGTCAAAGGCTACCATCCAATGGGACTTAGCATTTGAATAGAAAGTTGCCTGTACAGGATCATCTCCCTTCCTGGGAATTTATTCACCACTATCAGCACCTACATGTGCAATGCACACACAGCAGGAACCTCCTACATATAGCATGGTGTGGTTCATTAATGTGATCTATCATTACTTAAGTATTACAGTTATTTAAAGGTGGTACACATTGTGTACACTGAATATGTGCAGAGGAAAGAGAATGGCTGCCTGTGTGTCCTGGCCCTGGCCCACATTATATGCACACAGCGTAATTCCTAAATAAGCCTCTGCTTTCTAAATGTACATTCAACTAGGGATCCTCCTTTTTAGTATGGCTTGGAAGTGCACAGGCTTTTTAAGAAGTTGTTCTGAATATGTACAGGGAGTGTCCCCCCCAGTGGGTGTAATCTTACTCCAGTTTATTTGTTTGTGAAGTGTGCACACTGTCAACTGAATTTGTGAATTATCTCCAGAGGAAAGAATTGTCTCTGAGCTAGCATCTGAAGATATTAATATGTCCTGATTAATCTTTGATGGCTCATTCACTTTTGGAAGTCATCGCTTGATGTCATGATCAGCTGGTAACAAACATGCCCATGGAAACCATCTCCTTAAAAGGTTTAAGGATTTTCATATTTCAACATGTATGCATACACTGACTATGGAATAACATGCAGTGTCCCAACTGGGCACTGACCCAAGCGAGCCTGTTCAGCTTCAGCAAGGTGACTACATAATATGCATTCAGACCATGCATTGGGACTTACATGCTGGATTTGTGTGTACGTACGCTGTATATACCAGCAGTGAACAGCAAATTGAGCAAGATTATGAATTCCAGTATGGGCACATGCTGTCACCCACACTAAATCAAACTACAGTGAGTTTATGTTAACTTTCATAGAATCACAGAATTGTGAGTTGGAAGGGACACCAAGGGTCATCTAGTCCAACCTCCTGCAATGCACACATGACAAATGGCCATCCAACCTCTGCTTATAAACCTCCGAGGAAGGAAAGTTCACCACTTCCCAAGGGACTCTGTTCCACTATCAAACAGTAGTCAGACTCTCCTTTCTTATAACTTGAAGCCATTGGTTCAGGTCCTAGCCTCCAGAGCAGGAGAAAACATGCTTGCTCTATCTTCCATGTGGCAGCCCTTCAGATATTTGAAGTTGGCTGTCATATCTCCTCTTAGTCTCTTCTTTACCAGGCTAGACATACCCAACTCCCTGAACCATTCCTTATAAGGCTTGGTTTCCAGAACATCTTGGTTGCCCCCCTCTACACACATTCCAGCTTGTCAACAGCCTTCTTAAATCGTGGTGCCCAGAATTGGACATAGTACTCTAGGTGTGGTCTGACCAATACAGAATAATGTGGTACTATGACTTCCCTTGTAGACGCTAGGCTTCTGTTGATGCAGCCTAGAATAGCATTAGCTTTTTTTGCTGCTACATTACACTGTTGACTCAAGTTAAGCATGTCGTTTACTAAGACCCTGAGATCCTTTTCACATGTACTATTGGCAATCCAGGTGTTCCCCGCTCTATTTTTTACATTTGTACAGCTGGTTCTTCCTGACCTTTCACAGCAGTGTTGTCAGTTGTTATAGGTTACCTGGACTGTTCAGTCTCCCAAACTGAGGGGAAACCTGACTGAGGTTTTCAGGACAATGGCTGCCACAAGTTGCTGTGCACTTTACAGATTGACAATGGGCTATGCTGGGCCCAGATCAGGGAGCTTTGTATAAGGATATCATCATAGAAAATTATGCAAAATAGTTAGTTTAGGATTTCTGCTGTGCAAGCTGGACCTTATTGCCTGGATGGAATGAGGGAGAAAGCTGTGGGTGCCGGACTCTCTGGGATTTCCAGGTGACAAGCCTGACCTTGTTGCCTACCTGAAATGAGGGGCCAAGCCTTGGGTGCCAAACGCTCAAGGTTCAGATGAAATGCAGACTCCTGGCCCCAGTTCAGTGGACTTTATACTCTGACAAGGAGCCAGGAACTTAGTGGCAGGGCTAGTCTTGCATACTTCTTTACTAAAATGACAAAGGAACTGAAAACTGCTGTCCACGGTGCTCCTGGCTGTTGATTGGATGTTGATTGGAAAAGTCCAAACAAAAGAAAACCTACAGAGAGACTCTAAAATGATCCAGCAGAAGTCAGCTTCCTCAGCAAGGGAGTGCGAAGAAGGGAGAAAGAGCCTTGCCTTCCCCACTCTCAGTCAAGTCCAGCCGAGCAATAGCCTCTCCCAGGCCATGACTTTAGCAGCTGGGAAGTGAGAAGAGGATTTGAGGGTTTGTTTGTTTTTTAAAAAATATTAAGTTGTGTGTCTCTGTTTCTCAATTTGATCTTTTTACATGCTTTTGAATACCGTATATTGTGGTATTTTACACATTGTGACTTGCAGTTATAGTTTAGTAATTTTTTAATTGTAATTGATAAGAGTGAATTTCTGTTTCATTATTATTTGCTGATGTGTTCAAAGTTAATATCATTGCGCACTATTATATTCTATTGGATTATTGAATATTACTTTATTTGATAGAAGTTGTTTCCATTTTAAAATTATTTTTTGTATTGATTATTATAAGGTGCGTGATCTTTGCTGTATATTTTTTTGCTGCAAACTGCCTTGTGTATAGTAATATAGAAAGGCGGTCTACAAATTAAAAGTGAAATGAAATGATAAATGGCATGAAGAAAAGGGTTGCATCCTGTGGCAATGGGGATAATGACTGGCCTCAGTGGCATAGCTAGCCACTTAGGTGCCTGGTGTGTTGCGTGTGTCCTGCAGCCGGGGGTGGGGCAAGCCAACCACGGGGGTGGGGGGTGCTGAGTGGAGCCTCTCCGCAGCATCCCCCTCAGCTGTAGGGTAGCTGAGGGAGAGGCGATGGGCAGACCAGTGGCGTAGCGTGGGGGGTGCCAGGGGGGCCGGCCACACCGGGCGCAACATGGGCGGGGGGCGCGCTCGCACTAGCAGCTCTCTGCCCCTACTAAAATCCACGGGTTAGGGAGCCCGCGCTCGCTCGGCTTGGCGAGGAGGTCGCGGAAGGGGGAGAGCGAAGCCTTCTGCCGCGGGCAAAAAAAGGAGAGGAAGCCGGGTGGGCGGGCGGGCGGGCTGGCTGGTGGGGGTCTGGCTGCGCCTGCTGCCGCCGGTGCAGGGCAAGGCAAGCAGAGCGAGGAGGAGAGAGAGGGGAAGGGGGGGGGAAGCAGCTAGGAAACGCTGCGGTGTGGAGGAGGAATCAATTAAGGAGAGAAAGCGAAAAGCCTTGGAGAAAGGGAAAAAAGGAAAGAAAAGAGGCAGCTCCAGGAGAGCGCGGGGGAAAGAGAAGCCTCGCTGCTGCTGCTGCTTGGGAGAGTAAATTACTGTACTTGCCTTGCCCCGGGTTAGGGGGCGCAAATTATTTGCCTTGCCCCGGGTTAGGGGGCGCAAATTACTTGCCTTGCCCCGGGTGCTGATAACCCACGCTACGCCGCTGGGGCAAACACAAGCTCCACACTGCCGTTTCAGGCAGTGCCGAGCCTGCAGGCGCCCAAGCCACCACGTCACTCCCAGAAGAGACGCGTGGCTCAGGCATGCTGCAGGCCCCGCAGTAAGTGCCGACCCCTGCGGTGTGGTGCACAATGCTAGCCACATTTCGTTGTGTTTGTTGACTGAACTAAAAAGTTTCGTGAGCCCAACTTTATTATTTATTTTTTTAAAACCTCATATTTTTGTTATTTTGTCACACCCCTCAGTGATGACACCCGGGGCAGCCACGCCCACCGCACCCCCCTTCCTCCGCCACCGACTGGCCTCTCAGTGGGCTTCATGGTTGTGCTGATATGCGGACCTAGGTGCCTCACACACATTCTGATCCATGCAACACACTAGCACACAACATGGGCTATAACATTTTGCATACAGAATGGCTGGTACTGAAGCACACGTCACAGTTTAAGAATATATTTCTAAAAAAAAACCCAGACTTGATCAGAAATTAGCAACAGCATGACTACTCTGGCGAACTTAACATTAACTGAAGAGTGGTAAATCTGGGCAGTTGCATACTTTTGGATCAAGGAGTCATAAAAAGCCAGCCAACAATTACATTCAAGCAAGAATGGTTATTTACCTTGTGCAGTCTTGCATTCAGTTAGGAATATAAGCACTTGTAATGACATTTCCCTTGGAAAACAATGGTTTGGCCAATTCCTTTCATAATGAGTCTGATGAAATTTGGAAGCGTTTGCAGAAATCCAAAGCATACAGAGTAAGTGAATTAGATGAAACCCAAAGAAAAATGCCCAACCTCAGTCCTCAGTAGTAAAATTGTGTAATGACCACAATTAGATGAATGGAATAAGAAATCTGAATCCTGAAACAGAATGCTACCTTAAATTGCTGGGTGGCTAATGCCACGTTTCACACAGACAGAAACAAATGAGACTTGATGCTGTGTTGTTGTCAATAAAACCTGACTAGGGATGGGAAAATCTGTCATATTTGGTACCTCACTTTTCTAATCTGAAATTCAGTTCTCTTTTTCGCGGCAGCAACTTGAACTTTTTTAAAAAAAGCTCCTCATAAAAATTCTCATCATTGAGCAGGTTTCTCCTAATAAACACATTTTTGGATGCAGGGCTGACTAATATGCACAATTCTGCAAGCAATTTCCTTTAATAACATGCATTTTTGTGTTATTTTCACTAGTAAATCTATGTGTGTGCGCGCGCGCGTGTGTGCATTCCCAAGTATATCAATTTTTGGCTGGAGAACTGCCTTGCAAAATTCAGAAAAGAGCAATTTTTGAAGGTTTACATATTGGTTCAAGCAGTGCAAACTAGGTTGTTTCTCAATAAAATGCAAACAAAATCAAATACCCCTTCACAGGGCAGTATTCAGACACACACACAGAGTGAGAAAAAGCACTTGCTTGTTATTTCTTGTTGGCTCCAAGTGGCTTGGCTTTGCTTTGCCTGAGCAAACATGATTTTGGAGGCAAGAAATGGGAAGGAAAGGGCTAAGCACACCTCCACTGTTCTTTGCTGATTCTCTGCTCTAAATCTCCTGTCCCAGAAACATCACACACACACACACACACACACACACACACACAGACACACACCAGAACTGAGTTAAATGTATCCCAGAACAGATTGCAGCCTGCTGGGTTTTTGAAATGCAAGAACAAATCTAAAATGATGAATTCGAGACGAGAGTTTGCACCTAACTTAGGCACTCTGAAGCCTGTCATAACTGAAGAGGCAAAACTGAAAATGCTTCACATCCTGCAAGCACCAGTTGAGCATTTAGCACAAATAAATGCACGCTGTCTAAAAGTGAAGGGCACTCTCGGAGAGGTTATGAGATGATGAGACCTTGTAGCCAATGTCACCAAAAGCCTTAAAAAGCTGAAAAGCGAACACATTTCCCACTTAGTAACAGACATGAGTAAGAATTGATATAGTCTGCAGGAGACAGAAAGAGAATGTGAAAGTATCTCTAACGTTGACAGGATGTTCCATTGCAGAATTTTAACAAGGGTTTCTAACGCAAGGGGGGAGAAACCTTTTCCCCTTGTAGGCATCTTTCCAGAGATCTATGCCAGTGCTGGGTAGGGACAGAGGCAAAATCAAGCATGGCAATGGATGCAAAGCTTATAGTCATGCAGAAGGCAACATTTCACCCACCCCAAATCCAAATATTTCTATGCTTGACTACCCCATACCAGCAACATCCACACACCTCTCTATCCAAGCAAGCAAAAGGCATTATCAAGGAGACCTTCTAGCCAAACTAAAGCACTCAAGGGAGGTTCAGAAGAGGCTGGTCAGAAAGTCCTTGGCTTACAGACCACTGTTCTAAAGCTGTTCAAAAAGTTTCTGTGGGATTCGATAGGGGAAAGGGAGAGGAAGGGAGGCGTTAAATAAAGCACCATTGTAAATAAAATATGGCTAATAACTTATATAAGTGAAGCTGATTTGGTATTATGATTTTATTCCTCATGCCAGAATGTAATTTGTCAAAGAGACTAAATTGAGACAGATGGGAGAGCAACTGGTAATGTATAGCTTATTCAAGTGGATTTGAAAAGACATGAAAGGAAAATACTTTTTACAGTAAAAAGCATGAAAGTAAAATGCTAGCTGTGATTATGTTTGCTCTTAGTGGCACATAGATGGGATTTTGGATAACTTGTCTTCACAAGAGCAGATCTGTATGCTAATAGTATGCAAAGCAAGCAAAGCAACTTCTTGATTAGAATGGTCAAAAGTTCAAAATGAGATAGAGTTAGCATGCTTTAGAGACATTCCCCCCACTTTAAAAAAAATAAAAATAAAGGGAGTTTTGAAAGGGCCATGCCTTGCCCACATAGCTGAAGACAAGAAGGGTAAACAAAACAGAGTGGATATCAAATCCAGTCAACTAAACAACATGAATGGTAAATGTGATCTCTTTCTTTTTCTTTTCTTTTTTTCATTCTTCCAAGTGTGTGGATTCTACTGAGCTAAATCTCGGCTGAGGAAATAGGCTAGCTAATCATACATTGATTTGTGCATTGATTTATGCATTTATGGAGGCTTTTAGCCTTTACTTTTTGTGGCAAACGTGTCCTATCTGGAACCTAAATCTGGAGTAGGACCAATATACCAAAATAGAAGCTAAAGAAGTTAGAGCTAAAGCTCAGGGGTTGAAACCAGGACTTTCAAAGGGGCTGGGTGGGCTGTGATTGATGGGATGATGTTTCCTCCTCTGAACAGGTCTAGAAATACTCTCCCCCCCCCCCCGCACTACTTTTTGTTAAAGACACAGCTGCAATATATTTCCCCCACCCATCATATCTATTGCATACCACCAATTATTGGATAGTGTGCATCTTATCACACTGATCACACCTTTGTGACTTTCAGGCTTGTTGTCTCTGACATGTTCTGTGCTGGAACTGCTCCTTGACAGTTTCTGGCAGTGCAATGGGGAAATTTGGACAGCCCCTTGTTGTGTTTTCTCACAGTGCCTACCACTATCCAAGAGGAATTCAAGGTGACTTCTGAAGGCCTTCACAGTGTGGGGAAACCTCAGTATTTTAGAGGCTGCCTTTGCCCTGCATGCCACCACCCCGCTTCCTACATTCTCCCATTCAGGCAGGCACCTACTATAAGGTGTTTCCGTCACAAATTCAACGTGCACATTAGTACTGGTACCTGGTGTCAGTATACAGAGAGCAGAAGTCATTTTGTGCTCTGTTACTGCTCTGATGGCACTGAGAATGAGTCCAAGGTTAACTGGTAACAACAAAAAAGCAGGTTTGGCCTGAAAACCATTTTAAGAATTCCACATTTTTATTTACCTACCTATATTTACTACTTGATGAAACTGAAAAAGAAAAAAAATGTGATACAAAGTAGGTAACACAATCAACAAACATGAAGAATGAAAAGTAAACTGGTATTTCGAACCAAAATAGTGAAGCACTATGATGCTCCAATAAATGACCCACTTTAAAAACACAACTTTTTGGCTACGGGCAGGGCTTTTTTAAAGCCACGGATCAAAAGGCACAACCCATAAAGCAATAACTCAATTCTGGAGTATTTTGAAATTGCAGTAAAGAGTTCTGCTTCTGATTATATGCAGCACATCATTTCATAAACTCTTAATAGCTGTCATCCATTCACATACTGATACTTCTAGGATTAAGAGTCAAGTGCTTTAGGCCGAGAAACATAGAAGGCTGAGCCACCTCAGTTTTCTGTTCAGCCATTTGCCTCTAGTTACTCCTTTTCCAATGAAAATTGACCCATGCAGCATTTTAACAGCTGTTTGTTGATTTAAGGAAGCTGATGGGTATTGTATATATTTCCATAGAAAATTCATCAGTGTGTGGTCATGAGAAACCCCCTGTTAGAAACAGACAAATCTATCAACTTCAGTTTCTCCCAGTTTCTCATTTTCCCAGCCTTAGATTCTGTGCACATTTCTGCAACAGTCTGTGATTTTTAAAAAAAAGTCCTAATGAATATTCATCAGTGTTCCAGTGCAGTTTTTTTGAAATATGCACATTTTGGTATGCATTTTTGTGTATTATACACAGTAATATATACATTTTTCTGCAACCTTCCCCCAGTTATACACATTTTTGCATATATTGCTTGGCTGTAGAACTGCACTACAAAATTTGGAGAAGTGCAAATTCTGAAGGATAGCCTTTAGGATCACTTATTGTTTAGGAAACTGCAAATTAAGCAGACTTTAGGAATTGTAAAACTTGTGCTGTTGAACTTCACTTTTTTGATTCTTATTAATTTCATAGCCTAATGATCATCCCCCTTTTTTTTTACTAAAAATAAATAAATATTGCCTCACTATATACTTACACAGTGACTGACAAATGTGTGAGTGGTAAGGAAAACAAATGAAAAATGAATGATCTGCTACCACATGACTGATAAATGGCCTGGCTGACATTTTTTAAATCTGTCTTCCAGTTTTCATTTTAAGAAGTTCTAATTTTTTAAACAGGAAGTAAAATTAGATTAAATGTAGGGGAAAATGTTTAAAGAGGAAGAAGTGGCAGAATATTAACTTCTTATCCTCCACTTTACCCACACAGTGCAGTGTAGGGATAATCGCGGAGTGGGCAGTGGAGTCCGGAGGGAGCACACTCCCCACCAGCAGGCAGCCACAATCTGCCTGCACGCGTGACCCTGGGGTGCGGTGTACACCCCCCCTCAGACAAGCCATGGCTGTTGGAACATCGTTCCCTCTGTCTAACCTTTTGCGGTCTCAGTAGTCGGCGGTGTCCTGTCTGTAACCTTTGTCCCTGAGACCTTTTGTCTCCTTCGTCATACACTGTGCAAGGGGAAAATGACGCTGTGGAAACAGGTGCCAAAATAACTTTGTACTACCTCTCGATCTTGGGACGGAAGATGTGTAAAGGTCACAGCCCAAAATGTATTTGCCTGACTTGCATATTTGTCTCAGTAAAAGGAGGCTCCACCATCAGAGCACTCCTCACATCAGCCCACCTGTGCGCAGCTCACATGATGATCAACATCTGTCTTGTGCCTTCACTTCAGCTCAGCATCTTTCAGTTTGCTTTTCAACTACCATTTATTTTTAGGTCCCTGAAAAGTGCTTAATCCAGCTTCATGTCTCTGTCTCTGTCTCTGTCTCTCTCTCTCTCTCTCTCTCTCTGTGTGTGTGTGTGTGTGTGTGTAGGGAGAGAGAGAGTTATGCTACCCCAATTGCTGAGTGGTGTGAGATTTTAGGGGTCCAGGAGCATTCATGTTTCCTTTGGCATGAGGTACAATGGAGACTGTGGTGTCTTTATGATATATGGTTTATTTACACATATATGACCCTACGATGGAGGGGTTCACAGCAACACCACAAAAGGGTATTGCCTCTTCCTTAGCCATAGCTAGAAGAAATCAAGCATGGCTCTGAATTTCTGCCTTCCCAGCCTGCTGCCTTGCTTCCAGCTTCTAGTTTCTGCCTTCTAGCTCACATCATTCCACTCTCCACTCTGGCCTTTGTCTTTCTAACTACGAGTGACTTTGCTATCTGGCACAGAGCCACTCCCTTTGTTTCCCCAATGGCTCATGACCTCACCAGGAATCTAGTCTGGCTATTCCAGGAATTAGAAGGGTCTCTGCACACAGTTTAACCCCCAGACTCCAAAATCATAACAATATATGTATTTATGACCAGATTAATAAAAACCCTGGATGTAGTCTAACTCTTTCACAGTGGTATCCATTTTTTGATTATTTCATGAAGACAGCATTTGCACAAAAATTGCATTTCTAGCTAAGAGAGAACCATTAAAATGCTGTAAGGTAGCATATCTGTGTCAGCCAGTCCACAGCCAATGTCTCTGTTTGAGCCAATTTAGCCTCATTGAAAAGAAAGAGGTTTAAATCAACTTAACTGGCCTGTGGAGCAGGCTGTAAAAATGATGATAAACGTAATAAACAACCACTGTCTAGTAAGCCTATGGGCTACCGATTGCCTTTCTTGCTTCAATGTGTAAAACTACAGAGAAGTGTGTTTATGTGGAGGGTTTTGGGGTGGAAGAGACGAAGGAAATACTGAATAATTTCTTAACAGCAGGACATATATAATATTACTTTGCTGAATTTAGCTATAAACCTATAGCAATTCCCTGTCTCCACACATTAAGAAATCATTTGTCTTTGAGTGTGCCTATGTAGCATGGTATGCAGATTGGTTTTAAACTTTTCTGTCTGCAAGCAAACATTTATGCTGAGTTAAGCATTAATATGCTTTCTTTTATAGATAGGGCTATGGCATAGTTATGCGCTTTAGCCGGGGGGAATCTCCCCCTCCCCCCCAAAAAGGTACTTGGCAATTTGGATATGTACTCATAAGATTTATAGTATTAAAATCAATTGAGTCCCTTCCTTTGTGCTACTTAATGAAGGCAACTCTATTGTGAGTTAAAGTAAAAGTTCCAGCTCGAAAGCTATTTGCAAATGGGAGAGCTTCATTAAGCAGGCATGGGCAGTCATTAGGAAAGACACCCATTTTCACCCCCTGCCTGGGCATTTAACTCACTTTCATCAGCCCTAGAGGGCAACTGATGTATACAAGGTAGCAAGTGCACCATTTCAAATTTTAGTGTGTTGCTGGAACATGGGATCTGGTGTTAAACCAAGACAGTCCATTGGTCAGTCCAGCTCAGGACTGCCTGGGTGGGCTAGGTGGCTGGGTGGCAGTATCTCTCTGGGGTTTCTGACTTTCCTGGATCTACCAGGAGATGCCAAGGATTGTTCCTTCATGCAAAATGGGTATTATATCCTATTGAATTATATGACCCTTCCCCAAGGGGACAGGTTGAGTTTTGTGGCAGACACAAAGAGTTTTCAGAAGGGGACACATATAATTTTGTTTAGATGTAAGCAAAGAACATTGTTAAGATAGATATATTCAAGATTACATGGGTGGGGATTAAGAGCATTTACGGTGGCTATTTTTATACTTCATAATACGTTTAGCAATGTCATACCCTCCAACATTTCTCCGATGAAAATAATATTTTTACTACTTATAGCCACACATTTCATTGGGTTGCCCCAGCACTCTGGGCACCTTCCAACAAATATAAAAACATAATAAAACATTAAACTTTTTTTAAAAAAAACTTCCCTATACAGGATTGCCTTCAGACAGCTCGGGGGTTGGATAACACCATACCCTCCAACATTTCTCCAGTAAAAATAGGGACATCCTAAGGAAAAGTGGGACATTCTGGGATCAAATCAGAAACCGGGATGGCTTCTCTAAATTCATGGAAAACAGGGACACTTGGAGAGTCTGCAATGTTATCACAACAAATGGATCTTTGGCATATCTAGTACTGTGCCTGCTTAATAATCTGTAACAGCATTTACTTAGGCCATGATTCTTTCTTGTGTGCAGCTTCACCCAGAGATCTCCTGAGGGCTCAATATATTCTCATTTCCCCCTGCTCCCCTTGGCATGTGTACACATTACTGTACAATATGGCACTAAATATGTCTATGAAATGGGTCGTCTGTTCACACTTCCCATCTGCATATCTAGCACCCTGTCTAGGTGTGTACTGAAAGTTACTTGAGCCCCAAATTCTGTGCATAATGGGCAAAGATGTGAAATGGGTTTGCTTTAAGTTCTATAAGAGATGCCCTCAAAAATTACAACCAGTGTGTTGATCAGCTATGGAAGTGTTCCTGAGTGATAATGAGATGTGGCCCAAATCATGGGATCCGAGCGTGGGGTTGGGCCTTTTTAAATGGCAGCCCTACCATGCATTACTCAAGAGGGAGGGAAGTTCTGGTAGTTTTTCAAAGCTATCAGCTTTCAGCTTTCACTCAACTTCCCAAGCACTGACTGGAACACAGGAACTGGAACATGCAAATCAGCCCACACTGCACAGCAGAAGTTTAAGAATCGGCATTACTTTTATTTTCATATCTGAATATCAAATAGGAAGGCTGAGCAGGCTTTACCACAGGAGTTAACCAACTGAAAGGAATATGCAAACACAGAGAACTCTGGAATGGTGGTACGTGCTCAGCATCCTCTGCCTCCAAGCCTCTCTCCTGCACCCTGCAGAGTTTGGCATGAGGTTCAAATATAGATTGCATTTGACCGAGGGAATTACAAAATGCAGCAGAATGGTAGAATGAAACATACAAGACAAAATCCAACAGGAACACTTCAGTCACCAAAGGACTGTAACTACCCACAACTGTAGTCTAGGGACAAAGATGCAACACCTTCTGTGCAGCTGTAGCAATATGTACAAGTTGCACAAGGTGAGAAGGTCTCATTGGAGTAAAATTGGAGGATCAGAATTAAAGAACACTAGTCTACTCACCCGCTCCTCTCAGAAACTCTGGAGGGAGGGTGGAGCCTTGCTGATGGAGCAATAAGGGCATAGGATCCAAAAAGATTGAAATATTCACCTACGAAACACTCTTTAGGCTTGTTCCTGCTGATCTCATCCTCCCTGTCTGCCCCACAGAAGCATGAAGAGCCCAACATGTGCAGCAAAGGGCAGAAGGCATATGGGTCTGAGCAAAACATATGCAAACATTCATTTTCCTAAATGAATAAAGCAGATCCATTAACCTGGCTAAAATGAATCTGGGCAGCCCAAGGATAAACTAAACATAGAGTTGTCCCATGGCACAAACCTTTGCCTGGGGAATTCTGAACTAAGTCTATGTAAACTTCCATTTCTTTCCTTTGCTCTTTGTATACAGGATGCCAAGAGCCCTGTTCTCTCCTCACTTTGCTGTATCCAGAATAGAGCCAATGCCTTTATGCAGAAAAGTCACACACAGTCCGAGGGTGTGGGAAGGATTTGCACAACTGCTCCAAAGGTAGCATCTGCAACAACACTGAGACAATTTATTAGCGTCCACTGCTGCCAGAGAAAACCTTCATCTTGTTGGTTCTATGTGTTTAGATGAAACAGCAATTCAACTGGGAGATAAGTCCTCAAATGCATCAGGTCTTGTTAATGATCTCATGGGAGAGAAAGAACAGCCAAAATGGAATGGATTAAAAACACACACACACTCCCACAACAACAAAACACCAAAAGTGCCAAACTGGGGGGGGGGGGGGAGGAATCAAGATCCCTTTTGTATGACAATTGGCCAGTTCAAACAGAGAACTGAGCAAGTGAAACATCTGTCCACCCGGCAGCAGTCATCACAACAGGTGGTGACAGAGGAAGAAAAAGAAGGTGTAATGTTATCTGCTTAAGTGATGAGTAGGTCAGAGAAGCTGAACAAAAAATAGTTTATTGTAGAGCTGTGTACAACAGGTCTTCTCTCCTTTAGCTACTTTCTCTCCTGCTTGGGCCTAAACTAGATGTTGGAGGTGCCCTTGAAATTATACTCACATTTATCCTTAAAGAAGGGATGGAAGGCCACCCAGCAGAAGCTCTGCTGAGAAGCAAGGCTCCTCCACCCATCACCTGTCACCTTTCATAGACCATTACATCAGGCTACAGCAAAGAAAAGCTGGTCCATTAGAGTGAATGGGGAGCTTTCCCACCAAAGCTAGTCTGCTTGCAGCCAGCCCCATCTGCCTGCCTTCTTACTTACAACCAATCCAGGTGTGGAACTGCCTGCCAGCTTCCTCCTTCTCCTCCTTAGTCTCAGAGTTCTGCAGCAAGGAGGAGGAGGAGGAGGAGGAGGAGGAGGAGGAGGACAAAACTGGAATTAGTTGGCTCTGCCTGTGATTGGCTGTGATCCCACCTACTGTCAGAGGAACAAGGAACAGACCCAGCAGCCTTGGGCTTCTCTCTTTGGTTTTCTACTCCAGCTGATCATTAGGAAAAACCTTGTAACTAAGAACTTGTATCCAAGCCCGTTTATTTCATTCTCCCTCCCAATCCGTTTCTCTTTCCCATCATGTCTTTTTTAGATTGTAAGCTTGTAGTGATCTGCAAGCCACTGTGGGACCCTTTGTCTCTCTCTGTGTGTAGCAAAAATTATTTAAACAAATAAATAAAATTCTTAGGTGCTTCAGATTTGTTTTTCTTCATTGTATATGGGATTCAGCCAAATCTATTCCAGTCCCGCCCCCCCCCCCCTTTCCATAGCTTTGTTCCGCACTGTCTCTGACGTCTTCAGCTTTTTCTAGGAGAATGACATTGATTTGTCTGGTGTGTTCTTTTCTCTCCCACGTATCCTGATAATCACTAAGTCTTTGAAAGGAGGAACAGGAATAAATCCTAACAGACGAGGAGTTTACCTAAACTAGTTAATGTTATACCACAAGGGAATAAGAATGACACGCAGTCTCTCTTTCTCTCCAACAGATAACTTCCCTGTAACTCCCACTACCTCTTGTGAAACCTTAAGCATGTATGGCTATTAATTCTGTTGTGTTCTCTTCTGAACCTCTAATGAAACATCTGCTCTGCTTTGCCCAGTGTGGAGAAGGAGAAGTGTGCCATGTCCCAACACATTAATAATGCTCCATTCTGTCTAGGAGGAGGATATCTACCCTTTGATTCACACCATTAAATAACCTCCTAATCTGCGCCTCAGAATGACAACCAATACTTTGAGATCAGTCTTAAGGATATTGGTTGGCCGAAGTGGGGGAGGGAGGTAAGGCACATTCTTTTGTGGGTTTATTTTTCTTAAGGATTAGTTTTACATTGGCTCGTCTCAATGTCTGTAGTAAATTGCTTTTCTCTCAGGAATTTGTAGATAATTTAGCCAGGGGATTGCTAACCATATGTGTAATTTTTTTCTATTAACTCCTGGCTCGGCGCCAGCAGTCATAGAGCTATATTGTTTTAGATATTTCATATGGCCGACCTGTCACTGAAAATAGAATAAAATTTGCTTCTCTTTTGGCTCATGTTTCTTTTGGCAATGTGAGCAGTTTGAACGGGGTCTCGGAACGCCCAATATCATGTAATGACGGAGAAAAGTCAGTCATTAAAGGTTTATGATGGCACTTTTTTCCATGGGACAAGGATGTAGATATTATCTTTAAACCTATGGAAATGTTGCCCTTTTGTTAAGTTGTGTCAGCAGACATCTCTCTCGTGTGCAATTTATAATTCAAATTTAGTTTAAATTAAAACATACACACATACACTGCATCCGATAGGCTTGACTGGTAGAACTCTTAGCCTCTGGGTTCATTTTCCACAGTCAAATTTGATGATTACAGATGTTGAAAGAATCCTCAATACAAATAGTGCTTGTTTATTGCATCAATATCCCACCTTTTCCCTCCAAGGAGCTCAGTGTGGCATATATAGTTCTCCCTCTCCCCATTTTCTCTTTACAACAACAACCACCACCACCCTGTAAAGTAGGTTAGGCTGAGAGGCAGTGACTGGCCCAAGGTCAGTTAGCTTTATGGCTGAGCGGGGATTTGTACCTTTGTCTCCCAGGTCCTCATCTGACACTCAACATGACACCATACTGATTGGAAGTGTGGTCTGGGAAGAAACAATTGACTCATCTGAAGAGAAGCCACTTGGGTTGGGAGAGATCGGAACGTAGGAAGCTGCCCTTATACTACCTCAGGGTTTGAGGCAGGGGTCTTTCCCGGTTTTGCTTGGAGGTGCCTTTGGGGACTGAATCTGGGACTTACTACATGCAAGGCAGATGCTCTACCCCCAAACCATGCTGCTTCCAAATACGTTTGGCTTAGATTTCAATACGAAACAATCTAATTTGCACTTCCCAAACTTGAACTGAAATAAAGCTATCCTTCTCCAGTTTTTGTGATGTGGTTCTCCAACAACAACAATATGTATTAAGAGACATTATTGAGGGGAAAGTACACATATGATGCATATTGTAGTGTAGCAGCATACGAAAAGGGAAAGTTGCTTGCACAAAATATTAGGTAAAATTGCATATGGAAATATGTATGGGTTTTTTTGTGCCTACCTGTTTGTAAAAAAAAGGGGGGGAGCAGCAAGGTGATGTAGAAATGGGCTAAACCAGAAAGCGGAACAACAAGAAACTGAGAGAAATTAAACCTGATAAATTTGTTCATCCTAATGAATCGCCAGGGAAAACAGCATTGGCTGGGTGTCTCAAGAATTAGGAAAGTGATACTTTTTAAAATGGAAAGATCCAGAAACAATGCTGCATTGTTAAAGTCTTATTTACCAGTATGCTGTACTGTATATAGTTCAGGCAACCAGAAGAGTGAAATAAAACTGAAACAAGTGCAGTGAGTTTGAAGGATAATAAAACAATGGAGAATAGAACCAATTAAAATTTGATGTTGAAAGAAATATGCTCTTCACCTTACCCAGAAGCAAACCAAAAAATATAATTGCTCTCTACAAATGCATCAGAATGAAAGGAATGAAGCATTTGTTTGGGGCAGGGCAGGGAAGATATTCATTAAAGAAAATCATGACACAAGACCAGATAGATATATGCATCTCATGACTAAACACATTTCAGTTGGATGCCAGAAGGATTCATGCAATGTGATACAGTAATGGGAATTCTAAATACTTGCCACCAAATATTAACAGGATCAGATAACCTGATACTGAGTTAGCTACATCTGTCTTGTTTCCAATTTGTGTAAGTGATCCTGGTTTGTTTGAACAAAGCCTATTTCCTCCTAATACAGATATAGCAAAGTAATGACTACTTTGAAATTGAATGCAAAAGTTCTGATCACCTCCTCATGGGCTATGCTCGATATGAAAGTGTGAGAGAGCCTGAGGTTTGTTGCTGCTTGCACATGGGTCAGTGCCCAAAGTACCTACTTTACCTCCAATGTATTCAGACAGGAGTCTTCCCACTGTGGCCATAAATTAAAACAGTAACCCATAGTTATTTACTTATTGTATATTCTTTAATTCACACCCAGCTCAATAACTTCAAATCCAATTTCCTGTTGGATTTTTCCTGTTGAAAAAATTAAAAATTGGAAGGATACCTAAATTAGAAAAAAAGGTATCCTTCCATTTCCTCCTCTTCCACTCTTTTTCCAGACGTGTTGCAAAAGGCTTGGTAGCTTTCTCCACCAGATATACTCCACGTTGTACACAGAGTCCCCCCTCTCTTAGCAATTTCTCTGCCAGCTCAGAATATTTCTTAATCTCTCCACCCATGGTTTCATTCCACTCCTCCAACACCACAACTCCACTGCCCAACCTCCTCACTCTTCCAGACACCAGTATGAAGGTCCTCTCCATTTTGTCATCCACTACCTCCCTTACCACTCTACTCTCCTGCTGTAGTGCTCATTTTTCTCTGACCCATTTTCATTCTCTATTTTATGCATCTCACAGAAAGTCTCCAGAGTCACTGGCAGAGGTATCTCCCATCACCTGATGTTGATTGAACATGAGACTTTCTAGATGTAAAGCATATGCTCCACCACTGAACTACAACCCCTTACATCAGAATTATATACTGCATGACTTGTATTCATAAGAGCAATTTTCAATGGGGTTATACGACACACCTTCTGTTAACCAAAAGTCCTGTATTGCTGCAGGTAGTAATTGAAGATTATGTTTGACACAGAGTTAACATAGTGTTATCTTCATTTCTTTTCTTATGGACCTGGTACTGCTAAGAGCATGAACCATGGGCTGGAAATCCCAAGTCCAAAACATCAACTTAGGTTCCCTTATGCAAGCCTCTATTCATTCTCAGGCCTCCATTAACATCCTGGAAGGTTTGGTGCATAGAGAAAAAGAAATTAGGAAAGAAGTCTGGAAAATGCTATCCCCAATGTATTATTTTTATAAACCATATAACATATGCCTAATAATCAAACAGATAATAATTACTTAAGTTGTAACAGAGGATAACGCCAACATGATCATTTAAGATTTTATACATAAAGATTATATATTGACATTTTGCTGGACATGAAATTAATTCCCGCCAAGTTTTGCAGGGCAGATGCTTCTGCAATTCTGTCAGATGCCAGATTCACACAGAGGCCATTGTCAATAACAGCACTATGAACTTTGCCATGCCTTTGTATGTTTGTCATCTTAAAGACCGATTCTAATCATGGCAAAACTGTATATAGGCTTGACAATGAGTGACCCCATTTTGCTGAATGCTGAAATGTGAAATCTGACCTTCTGTATCTATGAGCTGCACTAAAGTAGGACAATCAACAAAGGAAATGTGATGCACCCTTCAATTTTTGTGACATTACTTACGATCTGGAGACTACTGAACACACAAAGGCAAAGAGACAAACAACAGGGACAACCTTTTGTTTTAGTTTCTTTACACATTCCATAGGAATGAGAGACCACAATTTCATAAACTGTACGCAAAACAGGTAACAACTTCACTTTCTCTTTAACCACACATCTAATGTGAAGTGACAGCCTCTTTTAGGATGGATAAATCTGTCAATTTCCGATTCTCTCAGTTTCTCATTTTTCCAGCCCACCCCATTTGTGCATAAGTTTGTGATTATTAAAATTAAAACACACCCACATGAAGATTTGAAAGCATGTTCATCTGCATTGCTCCTAATAGATGCATTTTTCTATGCACATTTCCCCAGTATAATACATTCCTGTAGGTCAGTGGTTCCCAATTAGCCAAGTACTGTGGAGCCCCTGAGTTGCAAAAGCCAAGCCATGGACCCCCTACTTTTGAAAATTTTGATATTTCTATGATAGTTTTTGTTATGTGGGTGGTACCACGGACCAGGGTCTGCAGGCAGACACTCTACCAATCCATAAATACAGCACATGAGGTGGGAATGCAGTAGTTCCCACCACCACCACTGCCTCAGTTACCATCTCAATGAGTTAGAAGGTGACTATCTGAAGCAGGGAACTTGCATCTACTTGTGTAGGCTCCCTGTGTGATGTAGAAGCCAGATTCCCCAGGGTTCTGCAATGCCTCCATGAGCACAGGAGGCTCCCTGCTTCAGTCATTTGCCCTTCTAAATCATGCAGAGAAATAGGGATGGCAAGATTGGGGTGTGTGGATGAGCTACATTCTCCACATTTCTGTGTTTTATTATCAGATATGTACAATGTCTGAATAGGACTTAACTATGACATAGGAACAGGGAGAGGAGGCACAGGGAAGTGCAATGGGGTGTCATCTGGGAAGGGACATGAAGGGCTCCCTGTTTAGGCAAGTTTTAAATGTTTGATGTTATTGCTTTTTATTATTGTTATTGGTGTTCTGTTGGAAGCCACGCAGAGTGGCTGGAGAAACTCAGCCAGATGGGCGGGGTATAAATAAATTTATTATTATTATTATTATTATTACTACTACTACTACTACTATTACTGTTTCTTTACAGAGAAGAAAGAAGAAGTGGGTCAGAGAAGCAAGAGTGGGTATTGGGATGAGGAGACACATGTTTGAGACTGCGGTGGTGGAAGCAGAAGTGAATTATTAATTTGTGGGGTGCAGCGAGAGAAATGGAGTCAGGGAGTAGAGAAGGGTATGAGGTTGGAGGGCTGGAGTCATCTTTTCGCCCCATGTCTCTCACACTCGCAAACATATCACTTACAAAATGTTATGGGTTCTCCCCTAGATTCTACAATAATTGTTGTCTTCCAATAACCTTGGCATTAGTGTTTTGGCAACTTCTTTCAGGGATCCCTGGAAAAGCAACAGAAATGTATGCTATGATAGCAGGATATGTCATGATTACTAAACGCTAGTCTCATGCTTCGTCAGATACTTCATCACCTGTGCCGATTTGAGGGAATTCATCCCTGCCAGACAATACTAGCATTGATTTAGCTATTTCCATCCTTAAATACTGTTGTAAGGCTCATTATCTGTGAAGTTTTGGAGACGTGTGCCATCCTAAAGAAAGGTTAAACTGTTATATACACACCACTATTTACCTCCGGCCTATATCCAGAATACTGAAATATGCCATGAATTTTCCAACTAAACTGATTTTAGGATAGATGTGTGTTAATTTTCTGAACCCCAAGCTGCAATATTGGAAAACTTTTGTCACTATGTCACTTCCTGATAGTGAAATACAGATGAATAGTAAAGCAGTGCCAATGCACACTCCTTTTGGCTCTATAAACACACCCAATCAATAATGGCTTTGCCCATAACCATATATTTGGAACACATAAACAATAACACACATAGATGTTGCCATGCCCCATGTGGCAGGAGGTGGCATAAGTTGAGAGCCATTAACATATTGAGTATCGGTGGACACCTTTTAAAAGTCAGGTGGATAAAGGCATATATCACCCAGCATGGGGTACTTTGACCTGAGCCATTTGAGGTGGCATAACCCACCCTGGGTGTTGTTTGAGAGCTCATGAATTACTGAAATGCTATAGCGAAGATGGTAACAGGAACCTCACTTTTTAACAAAGCTTTATTATCACCAGTGTTGCATTAACCGGCTCACTATCGGGTAGCCCTACCCCATATGAACCTTAGAATTTTAGGTCAGTCTGGAGTGGGACAGAGCCTCTCCTGACAGGAAATTGAATCCAATTCAGCCTTTCAGGCACTTCATCAGAGGGAAAGCACAACATTCTCCTTCACCCCTAATAATTACAAAACTCTTCAGCATCAGCTGAAGTGTAAAGAAAATACACGACACCGGGGAAAAACAACAACTCACTGTGACCCATACATTTTTGAGACTTGCTGCTTTCATTGAACAACCCCAGAGATGAATTTGGTGGTGTTTCCAGTTAAACGAATTCTCCTCAAACAGTGCCAGTTGCACAGACATCAGAAAAACTGAAGCAAATCAAGAAAGGGTGCATTGTTTGCTTTTTAAAAACAAAACAAAACTGTTGTTTATGTGCAGCAGTAGCCTTAAGAGGATTTAACACTGCAGTGGATCAGATTTCTCTAAACCTTCTCTCTCCTGATAAGAGCCGCCTCTGTGAGGTGACACACCAAACAGCATAAATTACCTTAAGCTGCAGATAAGCAAAAGGCCATTTGGGGGTTCTGAGTGCCATACAGGGAGATGCAAAGCAGCTAACAGTAGGAGAGTTGGCACTCATCTGGAACCTCCCAAGGATTAAATGTGAAAGCTCACATTTCCTTGCTGCTCTGAATCATGATTTCAGACAGTGACTAAGAACAACCCAGTGCCTTTGATAATGTGATGGGTTTTAATGGCAGTCCTTTTATCTGGGGGTCATAATTAAACATGTTTGATCAGGGCCTTAACAAGCACCTAACCAACATTTGTAGCCCCTTCTGGTAAATGAGCTATCGGTCACTGATTGTTAACAACATTGTTGTTGCTAGCGGTGATTAGTAATAATGAGGATACGAGTGTTACTTAAATACGTTTAGGGAAAGCCAAGTTGGGAGGCAAACAACGTCAACACAGTAGATCTGAATAATTGGCAGGCAATTTAGGAAGGATGACATTCCGGCTTCAAGATGTTAAGTTATGATATATAGAATAAAATGCCTTCACAAGTGAGAGGAGCCATAGCTTAATAGTAGAATACAGTGGTACCTCGGGTTACAGACGCTTCAGGTTAGACTCCGCTAACCCAGAAATAGTACCTCGGGTTAAGAACAGGTTCAGGTTAAGAATGGACCTCCGGAACAAATTAAGTTCTTAACCTGAGGTACCACTGTATATGTCCTAAAGGCAGATTTCAGTTTAAAGGACTCAACTCCCGTTTAGGCAGGCAGAAAGAACATAGCATGGAAAACTGCTTCTGCCCTGTATAAACAGTATTGGCCTGGTGTTAAGAAAGTCATTAAAATAACCCAGATGGAGTCCAGAGAGAAAAGTCCTGGTAAGACTTCATGAGCAAACCAAACAAAAACATTGTATAATTTGAGGAGAAAGGAACCACTTTGTTGTTGTCTTTCTAACTTCAGGCTCGGGTTACAGATGCTTCAGGTTACAGACTCCGCTAACCCAGAAATAGTACCTCGGGTTAAGAACTTTGCTTCAGGATGAGAACAGAAATTGTGCAGCAGTGGTGCGGTGGCAGCAGCAGGAGGCCCCATTAGCTAAAGTGGTGTTTCAGGTTAAGAACAGTTTCAGGTTAAGAATGGACCTCCGGAATGAATTAAGTTCTTCACCCGAGGTACCACTGTACTCGTGTATAGCAGGCAGACATTCAATCAAACACACAGAGGAAAACTCCCTCAAAACTACACAGTTGATTACAGCATGCGCTACCTCAGCAAGGATCCTGGTTGCTAAGATTCATCTCCACCCAACCCCGCTCTTGGCTAGTTGACTTTCTTGGAATCCTGGAAGCCAAGACCCAAGTTCAGGGCAAGTAGTCTTTGGTGAGAGAACCCCAGCAGAGATTTATCATCACAAAACATGCAGCAAAGAAAAGTGTGGAAATGTAGGCTGTAAAACCTTTAGAATGTGCCCTTCCTATGACTCCAAAATGTCCCCTTTTAAAAGTCCTTTCCTAATTATCCCAGTTCCTTGGCACAGAGACAGACTACACATTTGGTAAGTCATAAAATGGATTACTCACAAAACTCGTCAAAGGTCAGCTTCATGTGCATTTCCATACAGCAGTCAGAAAAGATGCACAGGTGTAAGAGTATCCAAACTATTGGTATCGAAAAATGCTGGTTTCATAGTCCATTCTGCTCTGAAACAAAACAGGCTAGTTAAGGCCATGTGCTGGAGCAACCAGCTCAGAGCTCCTTACATACTAAAGTCCACATGCAGAGTGAGCACAACAAAGGCTTGATTACACTAAGCCTGGCAGAACAGCTCACTCTCCTCGAAAATCTTTAGTAAAAGGAGAAAGATTTATATGATCTGAAGAGAAGCTATGGTGTTAACCTCTTCAGACATGAATTAGATCCAAGCATGCTGGTTATGCTACATACTTTAACACTAACAGAATTAACCCTTAAGTTCACTCTTTCCAATTGCTAGATGGGTCTATTGTTTGCAGAAATTAGTAGCCTTATCTTTGCTGTAACTTTAGCTGTGGGTACAATCAGATGGTTTGCTCCCCCTCTCCTGTGTAAAGGCTGTTTATTATTAAAAATAAACACAGATAATAATGAGCACAAATATGCATCTTACACTAAAAATCCACAATACTAATACAATAGATTGATATAAAAAATATTTAAAGGTAAAGGGACCCTTGACCATTAGGTCCAGTCGCGGACGACTCGGGTTGCGGCGCTCATCTCGCTTTATTGGCCGAGGGAGCCGGCGTACAGCTTCCGGGTCATGTGGCCAGCATGAATAAGCCGCTTCTGGCGAAACCAAAGCAGCACACAGAAACGCCGTTCACCTTCCCGCCGGAGCGGTACCTATTTATCTACTTGCACTGCATGCTTTCAAACTGCTAGGTTGGCAGGAGCAGGGACCAAGTAACAGGAGCTCACCCCATCACGGGGATTCGAACCACCGACCTTCTGATCGGCAAGCCCTAGACTCTGAGTTTAACCCACAGCACCACCTGTGTCCCATAAAAATATTTAAATTATGTCTAAAAGATCTTAAATTACTCTGACTTCAATCAAATATAAAAAACTGCTGCGTTTTTGAATTAATTAATAAAAATAGACCAATTTTTGATAAACTTGTCATTTTCTGTTCTCTCTTAATCTTGCGAGCTGCATGTTTAACTATTAAGGCCAACTCACACATTTTTTTCCTAGCCACTTCCTTAGCAGTTTGTTGTCTTCATTTGTTTTCATATAAAATCCTTAAGGTAGCATCCACATAGCAAGCTATTTCTTTCTGTTCTGTTTTTACCAAGCCATTAATGTAATTTAGTAGAGGCGGGGGAAATGGGGTCTCATGGGGTCACATATCCTAATGTCTTTTCCATTTGATATTTAACTAAATCACAATACTTTCGTGCTGCTTTGCAACCTCACCACATACCATAATACCCCCCTTTGCTTTTTGCCATATCCAATACTTGTTTTCCCCTGTACAGCATTGCAAATATACAGTTCTTACTGTCAGAAAGTTCTTCCTCATCTTTAGTCAGAATCTCCTTTCTCAAAACTTGAAACTCCCAAACAGAAGTTATTCCCACTGTGGCCAGTCTTTCAATAAGCACACACCTTTTCCAGTTCTAAATCAGTAACCTTTGAACAAGACACACAACAGGTGTTAACAATAACTGGGATGAGAGGATTGTTGCAAGGGAGAAGTTTAATGGGATGTGAGTAGGTGGGAGATGTGGGGGAAAACATTTAGCTCAAGCGGTGCAGCTGCATCTGTGTGCTCTTTTAACAAAGATCTCTTGTTAGATGGGGAAAGCACCTTTAAAGCTTGTAAGACTGTAAGCTTGTCTATTGGCAAGCAGGTTAAGGAAGGAGGTTTAGGTCTGTGAGGAATCTGCCAGTTTTGGGTTTCTCTGTTCCTCATTTTTCCCATCTTAACTTCAGTTTATCACAGTTATGCATCAGTTTGGGAATTTCCTATTTTAAGTCCTCGTGACAATTTGTCATCATTTAAGTAAAGATTTCTCCAAATAAACTTTATTTTGCAAAGCAGTTTCACTTAATGCAATGCATGTTTGTCCATTGTTCTCATCAATTGTTATGCACACACTTTCCTCTAATATGGACATTTTGGTAAACATTTTTTTGGTTTGGAGAACTGTATTGCAGAATTCAGAGAAAGGTTAGCTGTGTTTTATTTATTTATCTATTTCTAAGCTTTCTTACCCACTCTCTTCACAGCAAGGTCCCATAGCAGTTTACAACATAGAATATGCAATTGTAAAAATAGGTAAAACTATTGTGATTCTAAAGCAAGTCAAACCATTCCAAGTGGAACAGAACAGTATGAATTCAGCAAAAGGGGTGGGTCCCACAAAACAAAATACCTAACTGTGAAAGCCTAAAAAGGTTCCTCTTCACCAAAAGGCAAAAGCTGCATGATGAAGATACCAGACACACCTTTGGTGGTGGTGGGGAATCTGACTTCCATAGAGAAAGCCCTCTTCTGGGTGGCCACTCCTTGCAATTTTGAAGATGGTGGAACTACCAAAAGAACCCCCTCTGCAGATCTTAACACTCAAGGAGGTCAGCAGGGATGAAGGTGGTATTTCAGATATTTGGAGCCTAAGTATTTTACGGCTTGAAATATAGATGTGAGCATCTTGAATTAGGCCCAGAAACCAACTGGCAACCAGTGCAGCTGTTTTAGGGGGCTACTGTAGGAGGCCTAAGCAGAACCCAAGTTTGTAATCCAGCTGCTGTATTCTGGACTAGTGGAAGTTTCTGAATCTTCTCCGAGGGCAGCCCCACTTGAATGCATTGCAGCAGTCCAGTCAGATCACATATTGTTCCACATGGTAGTTTTACTTTAAAATGAAAAAAAGGAAGAAATTTGTGCCTTATCTCTTCCAATGTGAGTGTTGTATGAATGGTCTAATTTTTAGTCATCTCTGGGCAGTGACACAACAGACTAGAATAAGCCAGGACACTGAATTAAGACATAATAAGAAACCACATTTAGCGCAAGCAAATATTTTGAAACCTGATTTATTGGCCCCAAATAAACTGCAGTGTATGAGCCAGTTTCAGTTTAGATGTGCACCCAGCAAGCGCGAGTTAAGGTAAACCAGCCGTATTCCTGTTCCTACTAGGAGTGCACGAGACAAATGTGTGACAGTTGATTCCCCCCACCCCTCCATCACTGGAACAAATTGGGGAGGACTGATAAAACATGAATCCCTGCCCAGAGAGAACAAAGGCAGTGTCATGTAGTCAGCACCGTGCTGTGTTGTCAGCTGCATTCTGACTGTTGCCAAATGTAATAGAGCCATATGAATCCGAAAGAATGAAAAACACCATCAAACTCTTAATATTTTACCCTGCTTTTGTTGTTGACATGCACCCCAGCCTCAGCCTGAGCCTGAGTATTGTTTTCCAAAGGTCAGAGCCATTTGGGTACGGCATGCATATAATGTACTCAGGGGGTAAGAGACGCACACCCTTTCCAGAAAGCAATAATTGGATGGATGAAATAAAACAGTTATAAGCAGCAGGCCTTGGAAAACAACCTAATGAACACAAGGGTGCTGTGGCAGCATATGAACAAATGGAACTGTTAACAGGCAGATACATGAAAGGGGTTATGGCTCTATCACACGCAGTAGGATAGGCCATAGCTCAGTAGTAAAGCAATGATTTGAAAGCAAAAGGTTGCCAGTTCAGTCCTTGGCATGTCCAGCCACAATGTATTGGGTGCTATAACTGGGAAAACGCTCTGCCTGGAACTGGAGAACCATTCCGCATCATATTGGAGTGGAGAGACCAACTGCCTGGCACGGCATGAAGCAAGTTTGTATGTCCACTTGGCTGAGCATGCCTTCTGCTGTGATATGGGCCATAGCTCAGAGGTGTAGCATATTCCACACAAGCAGAAGGCTCCAGTTGCAGTCCCTCCCTGTTAAGCATCTCAAGATAAGGCTCTTGCATAGCAATACTCTGACAGAGTCTTCTGATTGCTTGAGAACTTGGCGACCAGTTGTAACAGACAATAGCAGGCTAGATGGACCAATGGCCTGGTTCAGTATGAAGCAGTTTCAGGTGACCATTCTCCCCGATTGGCTGACCCCGATTGACTGACCATTCTCCCCGATTGTCTGTGACATGGAACTGCCCTGTGGCTGTGTGGATGTCGCTGCCCCCAGCTATTTCTACTGAGAAACTACATCCTGGCAATGGAGACTGGTCCACTAGGGTTACTGAGGCATAGCACCCCCAAGGAGAATGTGGAGCAATAGACAAATTAATACCTCAAAATCTCACACTCTTCCCTGTTCCACACACTTTTTATCCTTCTATTGAAACTCAGAGAAGCCCTGCAAGCAATTCTGCCAATCTGATGTTATCAGGTCAATCAGCTCTCTGCAAGCCTCAGCCAATCCCCATCCAAAGTACAGCCATATGATTAAACAATGTGCTGTGTATACAAAGGATGCCTATTGTGGTATCACCTTATTATTTGTGATGCAGGTGCACTCTGAGCATGCTCATGCCATTTATTCCTGTAGCTTATAGTTTAGGGTTGCCATATATCAAAATTTGAAAATCCGGAGCTTTTCCTGTTCCTGCTAGCATGACTTGCTTCCTGATTTCTGCTGAGAATGCATAAGAACTCAGTTCTGGAACATAATGCTATCAGAGTGGCCCTATGGCTTTGAGCTGTCCAATGCTTAAAGGTACTTTGTCTATAAAACACTTTCCTTCTGTTTCCTGTAGGCACCTCAGTGACTATTTGATTAAATTAAATGCACACACAAAATTGCAACAAAGATCTTCAACACAATGTGCTGCATATCCCACATACTGGGACTGTCATGAACTGCAACTGGGTGTTCCAAACACTCCTTAATATCTTGAACTGTATGACAATAACTATGCTTACCATTTGGGCTAAACATCAGGCTAATTTATCACATCCAAAAACATCTGTCCCAGAAAAATCCTGTCGCAATCTCCTCCTCTTTTGTGCATTTTTCAGCTGTGGTCACAAATCGGAGCACTCTTCTGGCTTGATGCCAAGCTGTAACTGCTGACCTGTGAAATTGCAGATAGGATCCTGGTGACACAAGTGTCCTCCTATGAGTGAGCTTAGTGATTTGGTTTTCTTAATTTTATTTTCAGGGCAGGCCTTCAATAAATGAACACAATTAGTCAACCCATTGCAATGTTACCGTCATGTTTAATGGCTAGCCACAGACAACAGATTAAGTCCTGGGCTTTATTATTCCTTTAATAATAAAAAAAAAATGTATTTCATAAGAATTTCAGCTTCTTGGGGAAACCACCCACTTTTATGGGTGCAGAGCAAATTTTGCCCTCACTGCAGGGACATTCTAAGGGCAGTGCTGATTTCCTGAGTCCTGCTGGATGCCATTGTTTCCAGGACCTGCTGCTGATAGGCATCACTTTTCCTTTTCTGGCCAGAGCATTTTTCTCTTTCCTGAATCACTCCCATGGGTAATCACAGCTAATCATTAGCATGTTGATATCATGACACAGCACAGTCAATCAAACCTGCCTACGTGCTGAAAGCACAGAGGGCAAACGAAGCCAATGCAGAGTGAAAGCAAATGTTTCCTGAATGAGTCACAAGACTTATACTAGCCAATGTGACGATATAAGAGTGCTATGTAAGTGCTGATGCCACTAAGGGCAAATGAAGCTGTTTTGAGGGAGGGTTTTCTGCATATGCAAACACTTCCCAAGCAATTGCTTTAAAAATTGTTAAAAAGTGGCAGGTAGGGGGATCTTTTTGATGCTGCTGAAAATGTTCTCATAAAACAGTGACTATTTTTGGCTCAGCTCTAGGACTAAATAATTCAGAATACTTTCGGCTCCACACTCTCAGATATCATGTAAATGACTGTTTTGACAAACTGGTATATTGGACAGAATAAGTAATGTTATCTGACACCATGTAAGTGGGAAGGCTTTTCCTTTTTGGGGTATTGTGTGCTAGATAGGCTTAAGCTGTGTATGAAGGCATCTCTTTTAAGTTGCCTGGAGGTGCAGGGGGAGCAGGGGAGCAAAAGCAAATCTTGGCAGGTTCTCTACTAACTGATCCAGCAAAGCACTTAATGTGAAATCCAGACCCTACTGAACTCAAGAAGAATGTAGAAGGGCTTTGCCCTAGGCAATAACAGAAGAAGGTCCCTCTTGGAAAAGGCTGTCCACATACACAGTGATTTGGCACAGCTAGAAGCTCTAAATCAGCTGCAAGAGCAATCTGAAAACCCGGTATAATGTCTCATTGGGGAGGCCACCAGAAAGCAGAACTTGTAGCAATGAAGCTGATCTGCAGAAGGGGGAGAAGAAGCATCCTAGGTATGAAGGAACTAAGCAGAAGGATTAAGGCTTAGTGGTGGGATATGAACTGTTGCAAAAGCAGTAAGATAACTTGAGAGCATTCTCTACTTCAGTGCATTACAAGGGCAGAGTACAAATCTCCAGTTCTGTTTTTTTAATCTGTGGTGACAGGTGGCATGGCTTTTTCTGGATCTAAAACAAGCACGAACCATTGGTAGGCTGAAGTCCTGGGAATGGCTAGATTGCAAGAAGCACAGCCCTCCTGTTGAAAGTAAATGCTGGGGCATCTAATTGGGAATGGGGGGGTGAAATAGGGGGACAATGTGCTCCTTAACCATCTTCTTCTATGTACCTGTGGGCGATGAGTTGCACAGTTGTTCTACTGGCCACACACATTTTATTATTATCGTTATTACTTCGATTGAGAAGGCATAACTATTTCTGACTAGAAGTAACCTTGTCAACAAAGTACATAGGTTTGCAGTGCCACAGCTTTCCCATCTCTGCCCTAGGGAGGAAAGCTAACCCCACTGTAAAGCTGGTTGTGGGGTGTTAGGAAGAAGTTCAAGTGGGATAGATGGAGGATGACTGATTGGATAACCTGTATGCTGCTGGAGGTCTTCTAGTAAGCCAACAGAAAGTTCACTGACATAGATATTTTGGTGGTGCTGTGGTGAAACGTGGGGGGTGTTATGGCAGGCATGGGCCCATCAGCTCCAAATTCCACTAGTCCCTACGAAATGCCAAAGAAACAGCTCAATGCCATGTTAGCTCTCATACTGGCCTAGTTGTTTTCACCCAGTTGCAGTCAATGGGAGGGAATAATAATAATAATAATAATAATAATAATAATAATAATTTATTTATACCCCGCCCATCTGGCTGGGTTTCCCCAGGAACTCCATGTGGCTCCCAATTGAATATTAAAACTACAAATACAGCATTAAACATTAAAAACTTCCATAAACACGGCTGCCTTCAGATGTTAAAATTAGGACAGTTGCTTATTTCCTTGACATCTGATGGGAGGGTGTTCCACAGGACAGGTGCCACAGAAGGCCCTCTGCCTGGTTCCCTGTGACCTCACTTTTCGCAGTGAGGGAACTGCCAGAAGGCCCTTGGCGCTGGACCTCAGTGTCTGGGCAGAACAATGGGGGTGGAGACGTTCCTTCAGGTATACATCCTAGCTCCCACCCTAGTGGCTGTAAATAGCAAGGCACAGGATGCAGTGGTGGCTGGTGAGACTGGAGGGTCGGAAGGCAGGGAAACCAACGGTGGGTATAGCCAAAGCCAATGACTTGAATCAACAGATTCTAGTTTTGTTCCTATCCTCTTCCATGCTAGGATAACACTGAGACTAAGGAGGTTGTAAGAAAGCAGATGGAAAGTTGAGGGCTACATGAAAGTAGAGTGTAGTTTGCAGGGCAGGGCCCCATTTGCTCTCATGGACTGGCAAGATGTGGTAATTTGTTATCCCAATAGATCTCACCACCATAATTTCAAGGTAGGCTTGTTCTGCTTGTCAGTTGATTTCAATGGGCTTTAATACACCTAACTCTGTATTGATTTATAGCCATTGTGTATTAATAAACCCACTTAGATTCAGGTAACACAGACTCCTAAAATGTGCTCTACTGCTAATAGAATATATTTGACAAGAGGAATAATTTGGAAGCTCATTACATAATACTGATGACATTGTTGATAATGAGGATAACAGTAGGAGGGCTTTTCCTATTGCAAATCATGACATTTTTCTGGGAAAATGTCAGTTCTTCACCTTTTAGGGCCAATGTGGAAAGCATCGTAAATTGGCAGCAAAATTAAAGTTGGTTCCTATTCTGAAAAGCTGTGTGGAATTGAAGAAGCTTTCCTCTCATCCAGGAGGTCTGTGAAACATGAAAATTGATACACAGCTCTGGCTATTATAAATGAAAATAAAATGCCAGTGCCAGGCAGAAAGACTGATGTTCAGAGGCCAGAATGTTGCCTTTTAAAAAAGAAAGTGACTAGAAGATATTAATAGAGCCCATATAAAAACAAAAGATTCCTCAGTACTGTGATAAGAGATGACAGAGATGAGCCCTCACAGCAAGATCTTTGTATTATTCAAACACTCGTTTATAAAAGCCAGCCCTACTATCCATCTTTTTTCCTCTTATTTCCAACAGAGTTGGAGCAAAGGCTCAGCATCCTCGCCAAATTGCAACTTGGCAATTATATTGAGCTTAATGCTCAATAAATGCATGATCATTCACTTTGGTTCATGGCAGCTGCCATTTGAAGACCTGTGCCAAGAGCTCAACTACATACTTTCTTTTAGTATGAGAAGTATCGCCACAACAGCGATGATGACTCCTGGGAATGGGAGCCATTTTTGCCTCCCCTTGCTCATTAGGACTTTTTATGGATGCGCTACCTCACTGCTTTCTCACATGCATCCCAGTCTCAATCCCTGTTTTATTTCAGTCACTGCTGAGTGCTGAGAGACTCCCCATCTTCACGGTCAGGGTGGAAGGTGTGAAACAACCTTCTCTTAACTTGTGAGCCACCAAACCAAACACAGCCCACTAGCCATGTATGGTGATCCAGCAGGGGCTCAATAAAACTTCCATCTTTTCTGAATGTCTCCACCTACTGAAACACAGTGTATTGGCAAGCACCTGCCAGGCCACAACACACAGTTTAGTATCTTATATCAGGTCTGTGGGGAACGCATGTTGTGTAGGTATGGAGCAGAAACTGCCTTTTAAGATGCAAAACTTCCATTTGCAAAAAGAACCATCTGGAATATACTATGACATATCATGTGGAATGATATTCTCTCAGATGCACCTGCAAAGGTAGATATTGGCTCTCCTCATTGAGTAACCATGCAGCGCCAGTGCCAGACCCCAGGGATCATAAGAAAGGAATAAAGACTCTGACATGTTATGGAATTAAAATTAGGCCACAACTTTATTAAACTTTCAAATGTAGGAAGACCTTGGCAAATTCAGCATACATTATAAAATGGCGGCCTCACACTTCAGTGAAGGACCTGTTTAAAAAGACAAGTCTTCAGTAGGCGCTTAAATGAAAGGAGGACAATTTCTAAACCCTCTCTTCCTTCAGTTATTTAGGAGTTTCTATTGGGCATGGTGCTGTCTGCTGCCTTGTTTTGCAGCTGAATAAATGGTTAAGGAGAAGGCTGTCCAAAGAAAAATTAGGCTGCTGTAATGTGTACTTTGGAACACTCAGAGTATAGCAGCAGAATCAAACATCATAGAAGCACAGAGACACAGATGACTTGTAAAAAGGCCCATTTTCTGTAATTACATGGTTAGATTCATTCAGTGCCACCGATCACTTCAGATACATGTGCCGGTCTATTGATCACAAATCCGCTTCTCCCTTAAACTAACAGATGTACAGTTATTAATCTTGGAAGGGTTCCATATCCATTTTTGTTGTTGTTGTTGAAAGATCAGAAAAGCCCATTATAGGATGATATGGCATCCAGCATGCAGGAATTTCTTCTGCACTCCCGCACTAGACAGATTCAAACAATGCCAAAAAGAGGGGAAATGATGTGTTCTGTCTCCAGGATTTCTCTTCAGTGTTTCTCTCTTCCATTTTAAAACAATAGTGTTCTTCAGTGTTTAAGCATTTACACATCTGTGTACTTTTTAGAAATGGGTAAATGCACCACACCTGTTTTTTCAGTTGCCTCTTCCAACTATCCTCAGCCAGGCCCTTATCTCTCCTAAGAGTTTCAGTGAAATTTGATGCTATACATTAATACCAAAATGAGCAAGTATGTCAAGCAAAAAAATAAATATTAAAAAATAGGGGAGGTGGAAGAAGAAAAAGGCAGGATATTAAGCAATGCCCTGGGCCATTAGGAGGGAGGGCATCTAATAAATAATGAAGGGAATAAATGGAAGACATTTTCCAAAGAACATTATATTTAAATCATTAGGGCACAGTAATTAGCTGGAGGAATTAATACAGATAGCATGGAAAGATGCTAGAAGTACTAACAGAACTATGATGATGTGCAAGGAAATCAAATCTGCCCCTACTCCAAAGATACAACAAAATGCTAAATAGTATAATTGTACCATAAAGCACTGGATTAATTGGATGGCTGCCTAATATCTCACAGATGTTTATCACACATTGAAGACAGTTGGAACAACCAGCAATGGGGCCCATGGGCCAAATGTAGCCCACTGAAGCTTTCACCAGCTTGCACAGCAAAGTGTACTTACTTTCCCTCTTAGTTTCCATGTTGCCTGCTACAGGATGAGCAGGCGAGAAGAAGCGAAATAACTGAAATCAACAGGAGAAGACATCTAGGTCCTGCAGGTCTAGGATCAGCTTCTTCAGGCACTAACAGAACTGTGATCTGTTATGATTCAAGGCATCTGCAGGGACACTATAAATCCTTCTTCTTCTGAATCATCTCAAACAATGTTGCATTGCAATGGTCTATACCATGTTGTATTGTAATGGTCTATACAGTGGTACCTCGGGTTACAAACACCTTGGGTTATAAACACTTCCGGTTACAGACTCCGCTAACCCAGAAGTAGTACCTCAGGTTAAGAAATTTACCTCAAGATGAGAACAGAAATCGTGCGACGGCAGCGGGAGGCCCCATTAGCTAAAGTAGTACCTCAGGTTAAGAACAGTTTCAGGTTAAGAACAGACCTCCGGAACGAATTAAGTTCGTAACCAGAGGTACCACTGTACTAAGTGCCCAAGCCGGGGGAGGAGATGGGGGACGTGATGTGACATTCTTTCCAGTCATATCATATCATTTTCATATCATTTTCATATCATTATTGTGATGCATCATAGTTTGGTGCTAGGAGCTGAGGCTGAGTATTATTTTCGATTTAAATGGTAATTTATACTGTACTTGTCCAGTTTCACCACCTGAGGCAAAATGGAAATGTGCTGTTGCCTGTACCCCCATGCAGTGCCCTTCCACTACATACTGGAATGTCCCCATCGGTGAGAGGAGGAGTTTTCCAC
Organism: Podarcis pityusensis; assembly: GCF_964106645.2. NCBI lineage: Eukaryota > Metazoa > Chordata > Lepidosauria > Squamata > Lacertidae > Podarcis > Podarcis pityusensis. The sequence goes on along the minus strand of NC_138026.1, from coordinate 44,405,257 downwards.
AAGCCCTTGATACTCATGTTCTCTGCCCCATGGACCTGTATCTTGAAAGTATAAGTGCTTTGACTTGTTTCAAAGGAAGATTTGGCTGGCTTAACATTGGTTTCACATTCAGTCTGCCATAATATATAAAATTTCTAGCATTTTAAACCAATGTAAAGACACAATTTATCTGTGCAACAGCACCTGTGGCTGTTCTTTCTCTGCAAAGCGGAACACTCCTCAGGGTCACCTGGTGAAACGCTCTTCAGCTCAAAATCACCTTTTGACACTGAAGTCATTATTGACTTCCCTTTGATGTTTTCAATTAATTTGCGGCAGTATTTGTCTGACGATATTGGTACTCCACAGTTCTGGATGAAGGGGTGAGGAGAATTACTTAAAGCAAAACAATTTGCTCTTTCTTTATTCCACAAATTGAGGTGGGGGTGGAGAGGGTCTCAGGAGTCAAGAGAGGCTGGGTAGCATCTTAATAATGGGAGGGTAAACAGAAGGTGGCAAAGACATGCCTGTAACCAAATGCAAGAATGACTAATAACAAGGAGATGCTGTCTAATCTAGGTGCCAGATTCTTGAAATGCTGAGTCTGGCAACTTCTGTGAAGGAAGCCTCTAGCAATAGGATCATCAGGAAAAAATGTGCCCTTTTGTTTGAGATACAGCTTGGCAATTGTCTTGAGGGCAGCACAATGAACTAAAACAGGCAGACTCATTACGGTTATATGTACATCGCTCAAAACAAAAGATCACATATTGTTAGGAGAGTTTTATTGTGTTGTGTCACACAAAGAGATTACCATTTTGATTGGCATTTGTACAGCCTGATTGTTTCATGGACTTTGATGGCTATGGGAATTTGTAGGCCACACATTTCATGCCTCTAAGGCCATTTCAACCTATTGGATGCCAGGAAGGTTTTTCAAAAAGAACCTCAAAAATCCCAAACATTTCCAAAAACCCCACAAAAAACCTTGTCCCCCAAATGAGGGCAGCGGGATTAAGCTGCGTATGCATAATAACGTCAACATCACTCTTCAAAGGGCATCAATGGTGATCCTTCTTCCCTGCAGCTTTAACAATTTACAAACTGGTGGTTAGAAAGAAATACCAATTTACACTCCTGGAATGAAACACCACCATGACAAACATTTTAGTAAGAACAATTTTTAATAATTTAAGTCCTCTATTGGAAGAGGAAAGTAAAAGAGAAAATTGCATGTAGCCAATTAAGAATTTATGAACAGCTGAATACACACAGTTTATTTATTTACTAGAAATTGGAGTGGGATATTTTGCTGCCTCTGTCACTAAATTAATCACTTTCTGTCTCACCTACAATCAATCTTGATAATTATAGTTCAAGGTAATGATGCAAGGCAAGTTAGAAACAGAATTACCATCACAAGGGTGTGTGTGCTTCTCAGATCCCAAATGTTTCGATTTAATTGTGTTGGGTTTTATTTCCATTTTTGGGGTACGCGTAAATTGCTTCTTCCTCAGAACAATGAGGTCATGTGGAAAATATACAAAGACATGAGTAAATGCAGCAAAACATCTCCATTAACAACTCCAGTCAAATAGAAATGATAAAAGAAGAGGTAAAAGAAACATTAAGCGATAATATGACTAGTTCTTTCCAAAAAAACAGGTATGTTTTAAGACTCCTGGTGCATGATATGTCCAGTGATAGACAGCCATTGATAAGAAAAAGAAGAGAAGAGTTTGGATTTGATATCCCGCTTTATCACTACCCGAAGGAGTCTCAAAGCGGCTAACATTCTCCTTTCCCTTCCTCCCCCACAACAAACACTCTGTGAGGTGAGTGGCGCTGAGAGACTTCAGAGAAGTGTGACTAGCCCAAGGTCACCCAGCAGCTGCATGTGGAGGAGCGGAGACGCGAACCCGGTTCCCCAGATTACGAGACTACCGCTCTTAACCACTACACCACACTGGCTCTCATATCATTCAGTAGTGGTCTATTTACTTTCTTTCTTAAAAATGATTGTTAATAATGATCATAAGACTCCATTGCGACTGATTCAGTATTTTACCTGGAAGCCGTAAGGAAAAGAAATTCTGCTTCAGGCACCTTTGAGGACAGCATAGACTTCGCAGGTGAAGACAGAAGGTCTATTATTCCTTTATTTTATTTTGTTTCAAACTATTGGAGTGGGGAAGCAAAACAGGGAATTTAGGAATGTGGATAATTTGTGCTGCCTCTTCCATATTAACTGTACAACAGAGAAATGATTTGTGATAGATGCACATCACCAAAAATGCTGACATTCCATCAGGGTAAAAGGCCATTGTGATTGTGAAGGAATATCTGAACCAAAGGTGGATTTCAGTTGTGAGAAATAATCTCTTTTAGGGCAGATAACTGGCCTTGCAATCTCATTTCCTAACTGCTTACTTGAAGAAAAGAAAAGTAGGTAAGCTGTTTTAAGACCAATTGACTAAGCAAGTTCATTCCTCCTGTGTACCATTTGATCACCCATGACTTTGCATGTCTAGAGTTTAGAGCAGTTTTCAGCCCACTGTCCACTTAGTTCTGTAAATTCATCCCTAGTGCCCATTATCCTAGCCTAGTGGTTTGCACAACCCATTGAGGAAGTTAACACACACAAAATGCAGAGCAGTAACAATTAATTGCACATTTATTCAAAATCCAATTAAAATAATTTACTGTAATTAATTCAACAAAACTGATAAACTTGATCCATTGATACCAGTTTGTCAAAGTCTGGTAGTCATTTACATTTCCAGTGTCTCTAGCTCTCCTCTTGCCTTTTCTCACCCCCTAGGTAATCCTACTGCCCCCACTTTGGGAACCACTGGTTTAAAGTATGAAGATGACACAGATTAAATCCTGAGGGTTTTTAAATGTAATTTCTTCACCTCAACTCCCTCATAGTTACTATAGATTTACTTGAGGTGCTCAGATGACTAGCTGAAATAGCCTTGTCTACTAATACTTGCTTTCTGATTACCTCTCAGCCTTGTGGCCTCAGTGAGTGAACCAGATGGCCTCAGATTCTTTCCTACTTTCCTGCATTCCAGGTCCTGTCCTCAGCAATAGAGGCAGCCACTTGTACAAATGCATAACCCCACACCCAAGAGCCTTCCTATCTTTGCTTATGCTCAGCAAGACCAAGACACTTAGGCATTACCCACTAAGTTCTGTTGATAACTAAACTTTTAATGCAAGAATTTAATCTATAAATGCAAATTCATTCACATGCCAGTTCATCCCAGATTGCAACCAAAGTGGCATATTGGCAGAAATCTGCTCGTGCAAAAGACCTTTTGAATCTAAGCTAATCATTTTTTCATTTATGCACTTCCTAAAATATACTGAAGGCTTTGCAAAAGAATGAAATAAACATGCTGCTCTCTGCAGTCAGTTACAATCTAAACATGAAATAGGCCAAAGGCAAGAGGAATAGGGAAAGTCAAGCAAATATGGAATGAGGATATTCAGAAATGTTACATTTCAAGCTTTAGATTTTTGAGAGACTTGCACTGTGAAATCGACCATGCATCTCAGGTCAAATTATGGAACAGTTTATCAATGTGTAGTGTAGGCTAGAGAGACAATATTCAGAACTGTTTTCTGATGGCATCTTATGTCTTGATCTTTCCTACATTGCTAGAACATCCTCTCAGGCTTATTGGTGATCTAGTGAAGAAAAGGGTATGCATTTCCACCTTTGGTGGAAAAGTCGACACCTTCTGGAGTCAAATATTTGAGGAAATCAATCGGATCACTCAGAGGCATACCTAGGCTCCCTTGCGCCCTTGGCAAGCAGCTGTAGCAGTGCCTCTGAGAGCATGAGGCCAGAAACTCAAAAGGTTTGCTTTTTGTCACCTTTCACTGCTTCCCCTCCTAGCCACTCCAAGCCAAAGTGGAGAGGTGCTATTTTTGCGCATCCCTGGGTCTGTGCCATTGGCAGGGGCTAAACTGGTCAAGGACTGTTAATATGAAAAGAAATAAAGATGTTACTTGACTAAGTAAATTTTATGAGAAATTAGTTTTGGAAAACTGTTACAGTGATATACATTGAAACTCAGCCAGGGGGGTTCGAGGAAGTCACTTAATAAAGTTAACAAAAGTGGAAATATTACAGTTAGGAATTATGTTTGTCTGTTTGTTTATAAATTTGGAAAATCAATAAAAATTCTTGGGAAAAAACACACACCACAAACAGGTCAAGCACTAGGTACACACCCCTGGGAGACAGACTAAAGAGTGGGAGTTGACAGAATATGTCAACACAAGAAGTTAGCTTTCTTCTGATGGTTGCAAGGCTGGTCATTACATGGCTTTGGAAGTATCTAGAGAGAGCTGCAACAGAGGTTTGATATGAAATTACGGTTCATGGCTATGCTGGAAAAGATCACTCAAGTTTGTCTTCATAGGAGGACAAACAAAAAGGACACATTCTGTACATTTTGGTTTGATTTATTAAATATATATATGAGGGGCTAAATGCCCCCAGCACTCCATCAATATATGCACACCTGTGAAATCCCCAATGTAATTTTTGGAATTACATGCTGAATCACTCTGATCCTTGCAGGGGAATATGATGACAAAACTAGAATATGCTATTGTGAATGCTGATCTTTTAATTTTTATTTGCTGTAATCTTATTTTGTATACTCTTTAGAGGAAAACCTATATAAGAATTACTTTTTTAAAAGGTTTTTTTAAAAAACAACAGCAACAAACATTGATTCCTTTTTTGCCTTTATCTCAATAAAGGTCTTTGATGCAAATATTTGGCGGCTTGTGATTTCTGAAGTAGGACTTCAGAGGACTGAAGTGGAGAAACAAAGGGTGCTTGCCAGACTAGCTAAGCTTCCCTGGCAGCACCTGCATCTGAGAAGTATCTGGGATGCTTGGATGTGCTTCTGAATAATCTTTCCAGATAGAACCACCTTCTGACCACATGCGAGAGAGGGGAAGCATCTGTAAAGTGATACCAGCTGGCAAACAAAGTGAATGGGTTACATGCTGGGCATGATCATGCCTGTTGTCTGTCTTTTTTCTTTGACCTTATCAAGTTCTTGACGGCTTGTGTGGGCAGCAAATCTCAAACTCCAGATTAAACTGAAATGCGGTGGTTCGTAAGTCAACAGAAGACTTTATCTCAAAACATGAATCCAACATTCAAGTACAGGATATGAAATTTAACAGCAGGGAGTTGGATTAAGGCCAACTGCTATGTACAGTGTTAAAAAAAAGCATATCCCCATCTACAGACATCAGGCAGCTTTTCTTCTTCTCATGCCAACTGCGCCAGAGGACTTGAACTTTTATGTGGCAGGAACGTTCTGATTATTTGGGCGCAGACAATGGCTCGGCTTAGGCTGAATATAATAATGGAGTAAGACTGCATTTCTATGCAGGTTTACCTAGGAATATGTTTCTTTTAACTCAGTGGAGTTTACTTCTGAGTAGACTGTCTCTCTCTCATACACACATCCATATAGAAGTATGTCTCTCTGTGTGTGTCTGAGCTATGATAGGATGGCTCTGTGAAAGTTTTATTTTAAAGGTTCAATGCTTGTATCCAATGCGGTGTGCCTGGAGTTCATGCAGTGGGCTTTCAGCTTCCAATCCTCCAATCCTATCCCCATGCACCCACAAAATCTCCACTACAGGGGTCCTCCAGAGCTGATTTTAAAAGTGTGCATGGGTGGGTGGCTGCAGGGGAGAGGAAGGGAAAGTTCTGCTGCACCCATGGACATGCTTTTTTACCTTCGTCTTTGACACTAGAGAGGTATCTTTCTAGGCTTCCCTCTATATTTGGTATTCTTGTATTCTTTGCATTTTAAAAAATGGCTCTTAATGTTATATTTTAAATACCCTGCCCCTTCTATCATTGAGTGGGGGCAAATTTGCCACACCCCAACTCCCCTGGGAAGAAGACTCAAGAAGGTTTTGTCCTGGAGAGTTGTGGAAGGGTCAGGTGAGCCATCAGGTCCATCAGGTAGAGTAATAAGTCATGTTTTATAAGTTGGCTTTGCCACTCCACTCTTTTCTTTGCAGGACCCCCTCCCTCAGCAGTATGGGCTTAACTAGTTGCCTGTTTGAAGGTTGAGGATTTTTGAGGGGCAGCCCCTCACTGGCCCTGGGACTCCTCTTTTTCACCTACTCCATGCTTCTGGAAGTCCTGTTCTTGAAGTGGTGTTCTTGACTGGTTTAACTGGCTTTCTATCTGGTGGGGAAGGCAAGTTAAGAACTGGTTTGGGAAATACCTAAGGCATTATAGAGTTAAGGACATTCTTTGTGACTCCACAATGCCTTGACATTGAGTTATTTGTGGTGCTTTTTGAGCTTTGCTTGACAAGTACACCGGGGTGGTTCAAATTCCTCCCAATCTTTAGCTGCAGGGCCCCAGGTGGAGCTTGTAAACATGCCCAGGAGTGGGGAGGCATCTGATTCCTGCCAACTTAGAGAACTTCCCTGATGAGGCAATATTTTGATTCTGCTAATTATGTTCATTTGGTTGTTTGCAGATCCTCTATGATGTTATATTTGAAAAAATATAACCTTTTACACCACAGTTATGGTTTCTTGACTCTGTAATGTATAGAGACTTTCAGATTGTGGCAAACCTATGTCCATAGCAACTGTCTGATTAGTACAATTTTGTGGAAGGAGATTGCAGGGTTGACAATCCATTTATATATTTATTTTATGAACCTCTAAACCACTCTTCATCAAAATAGATCCCAGGGAATTTGCAAACATTAAATAAACAGTTAAAATTATAAAACCTGCAGCCAAACAACCAATCAACATTTCCAAACCCCCCTCAGAAACAGTAAAGCAATAAAACAGCAGCAGTTCATATAAACCGGAGGATCTTGGACAATCCAATTAAATTCTGCCAGATGTGACTTAACTTGGTGCCAGAAACCCAATAATGTAGTGGCATATGTCCCTCCAGGGGAGAGAATTCCACAGTCAGACCACCACTATGGAGAAAGCCCAACCCATGTTACTATGCAGCAATCCACTTCCATGGGTGGGACAATGAAAATAACTTTCCCTGGTGATGTGTGGGCTGGGGCTGGCTGATACGTGAAGAGGTGCTCCATCAAATACTTGGGTCCTGAATCATTTAGTACTTTGTAGGCCAACACTAACACCTTGAATTGGGCCCAGTGACATATATAGGCAGTCAATGCAGATCACACAGAATGGGTGTTATATGACTCCATATAGATGGTCCTGTCAACGTTCTGGCTGCAGTCTAAAGATCCCAAGCTGTCTTCAAGGATAGTTCCATTTAAAGTGCATTACCATAGCCAAGAGATGAGCTTACTAGAATGTGTAGTACTACAGAAAGGCTGTCTTAGTCCAGGGACACCAGGGACATGCTGGTGCTGGAACAAGGCACTTTTTGTTTTTAACTGTGCACTGGCACCACCAGGACCACAAGTAACAATGTACTCTAAGAGTACGGGCAGCATTCAAAACTGCTCCTTCAGGAGAGTGTGACTCTGGTTGGAATATGTCATGCATCTAACTTCCAGACACAAGAATAGCTTGCCAATAGTGCCTCTGTCTTGCCAGGATGCGGCTTCAGTTGTTATATAGTAGTTTGCTTGAGATCATAGAAACTGTACCTTGCCTTGAGCATTTCATGATGGAGAGGTGCTTAATACATTTGAACATAATAATAATGATAGAGTAATAGAGTTCTGGTTAAACAATTTCAGGCAGCAAGATAGGAAATAACCTGTCCTGTTCTCAGTAAGCCAATGGCCTGACTCGAAATAGAGTAGACTTTTGTAATTATGAATATGATATCCATTTCATCCATGGAATTGCACAATTAAAATGCAGTGCTTTCTCTGTGTAATCTGGCAAATTAACATGTGCACTGACTGGCAAATTATCTCTAAACAGCATACAATTCTTAGGAGGGTCCAAATACAAGAGATGGAGTGAAATGGGTTGACAATTCTTAGAGACATTGGAACAAACTTCACTTCCTTGGTTTTTCCAAAAGGTCCTTAGTTTAAAGAATACCTTCTGACAGTTCTCAAACCTCACACAAGAGAAATCCATTTTTACCTTCTAAGGATAAAATAAGCCTGTCAGATGAAAGTAGGTATGATTCATCCCATTTTTACCTGTCTTTACAAGAGTAGTTTTTACTCCATTTGAAACTGTCTGGATACTGAAAAGAAAGATCGTCATGAAATTGTTCAACAGACCCTGACATTATTTGGATGGCATTAAGACAATAGAGTGTAATGCAATGCTATGTCTGGGTCTTTGTTGTACTTCCATCGCTGTCCCTTTTCAAAGGATGGCTTACACCTTTAATACCTGTAAAAGCCTTTGTAACTTAGAACAGATCCTTCAAAAGAATCTGAGTCATGTTCTTTAACTGTTAAACAAAGTGTATTACTCTCCTCTTCACTTTCAAAGAATTCATCTTTCTTACAGGAAAGGCAAAATGGTTAATCTGTCAAATTTTCACTTAATTGATGTTTTAAATGTTTTTATGACTAATGCATTGCTTTAGATCACTTTCAGATCACTTGTCTATTAAACACACAAAGTTTTCAAATGTGATGGACATCTCTTTACTGAGCATTCATTCAGATTTGTTTAGGGGGAGATCATATGTCATTTCATCATGCAATTGTTATCCCAAACTTTTGGGTGGGTTGTCCATCACTTTCCTTACTGCAAAAGTCCTTTAAAAAGAGAACAAGTTTGTTGAACAAGACCATCAACCCCATTTGAATTGTGCAACTTGAATTGTGTGGTTAGCATTGAATAGGAGACTGAGAGAAGATATGATAGGCATCTTCAAATATCTAAAGGGCTGTCACAAAGAAGATGGAGCCAGATTGTTTTTACAAGCTTCAAGATTCTGACTAAATACCAGGAAGAACTTTCTGACATTGAGAACTATTCAACAGTGGAACAGAACCCAAGAGAGGTGGTGGACTCTCCTTCATTGCAGGTTTTAAAGCATAGGTTCAATGGCCAACTGTCTTGGATGCTTTAGTTGAGATTCCCTTGGGGTCCCTTCCCTTCCAACTCTATGATTCTATGATCCCACTTGCAAAACAGTGACAATCTGAAAGCACCCTTAAATTGTTATCCACCCTGCACTCCCTTTTGGGAGGAAGGGTGAGTTATAAAAATAGCAAATAAGTCAATATTAATTTATTTTATTCTGGTACCAGATTAAAACCCTTCTATTCACCAAGACCTATAAGGATTCTAAAGGCTGGTTGTGATCTACTGTGAAGCCAAATTTGTATATGAAAAGGGCTGCCTATTTTCATGCTTTCTCTATCTTTAAAAATGATTTGTATTAACAGTAGGGGTGTGCATTTGGTTAAAACTTAACATTTGGTTCAACTTTCAACTGTACCAAAACAAATTCCCACTTTGAAGCTAAGGACAACAGAACACCTTGCACCCAAAGGTATGCCTAATCTCACCACTTCTTGCATTTTGCCAGCTGCTTTTATCTGGTTGTGAACTTCCCCCACCTTTTGCCATCAAGGCAGGTTGTTATAGGTTTGAAAGATTTGTTATAGATGTTATGTTCTATGTATATGTTTCCTATTTCTTATTTTTAAAATTTGATATGAGAATCAAAATATATAGATATCAAAACAAATACATTCTCTCTTTTTTAAAACAAAACAAAACAAAACCTACAGTTTTGTAAGATGAAATATATTTATTCTGGGTAGAATATTAACCTTTATAGTTTAGCCATTGAAATGAATTCTGACCAAATGACAAATACAGTGGACTTCCGGGTTGGCGCCTCTGGCAATGGCGGATTTCCTCCGATCGGGAGGAATCCACTCCGTGGAAAACAGGGTCTTAACCACCACGGCGAGGCGGAGACCCATCAAAAACCACAGGCGGGAGAAGCCTGTGGACGTGGGATTCGGCTGGCACCTTTGGGCCCCCCCTACTCGTGGGGAAACCCGATTTTGGGGATCCGGAGCGACGTGGGGTGAGTGGCGCGGTGCTTTGAATCAACTGCTTCTTTCACAGAGTGAAGCCGCATTGCTGTTGCCAGAGAGCGCTGACTTTTTCCTGTGGACAATTGGATTTTAAACAACTGCCTGTGAGTAGAACGGAAAATTGGATTAAGAAACTTTTTAATTTGGCACTGAAGCGGGAAGGTCTAAACAGGAAGTCTGCCTTCCGCTTTTGTAGATAGATTGAAGCAAAGACACGGCAAGCTAGAGTTTAGAAAGTTGTCTGTAAAGGATCAAATTTTCATCATTTAAAATTACTGAACCCCCCTTGGAAGCAGGAGAAGAGGGGGGAACCTTTTTTTAAGACTGTTTAAACCTGCAGAAGAGAGAGTAAAGAAAGGCAATTTTCCACCGTCTTGAACCTGGGAGCGGGGTGTCAGGACAGACGTTTTGGGGAAGTTCATTGACTATGGACAAACGTTTTTGACAGATAGTTAAAAGAAGAGAAACATATTGATTCCATTGTTCCCCTTCGCATTTAAAAGGAACAAAATATTGACAAAATATCCGAAAAAGGAAAACTTTGTTGCTAGATCTGCTTTAAAAAAAAAAAAAAAAGATGGCTAAAAATAGAGATTGTTTCCCCTAGAGGGAGCTTGTGAAACTGTTATTAAAGTCGAACTGGGGAGCTTTGCAGCTGTAATAGATTAAGATCGTGGGACCAGACTTCGACCTTGAACAAGAATGTGCTCAGAGGCTCTCGTGCTTGCCTTTTGCAAGACAAGTGCTTTATTGGAACAGTTACATGAGAAGATGGATTTGATGACTGTTGCGATCGGAAACTTTGGACAAGCAGTGGGTACCTATATAGAACCCACTCAGGAATTAATCCAGGAATGTGCTTTGACAGATCAGATGAGGGAGGAGGTTGTTGCTGGACCTCGGGTGGCAGAGATGGAGGGAGCTGTGGCCCAGCAGGAACATGAGTTGTTGGATTTGACGAAAGAACCTGGAAAAAGTCAGATTTGGAGAGATGGAGTCCAGTTTGGCTTGGAGATGGGGGGCTGGATAGACCCCCCTATGCAGGGATGTTTTGACCTTTCAAGTCTGGCTTTGGGCAGGGGGGAGTTCGGAGTTGTGGGGGCCTTTAACTTTGGAGGGGCCTTTAAATATCACATGGATTTCAGTGTTGACTATGGAAAAGGGGCTGACTTGTCGAGAAGGGACAAAAATATTGTCAAGCTGGAGTCTACCCGAGTGAAAGGAGCAGAAGACAAAGTAAAGTACATGTATAAACATGAAGAAGACCTGCGGAAGGGACATGGAAAAGACTTAAGAGCACTCAGGAACACTCAGGATGAAACGGTGAAATCTGCTATGATTAAATGGGCACAAGATAACATAATGATGGCTGACTGGGAACAGTTATGGACCACAGGTATGAAGTTTACGGCATGTAATGCCTTAAGAGAGAATATTATGAAAATGGTACAGGTGGTACATGACCCCAGTCAAGCTTGCAAAAATCTATCATTTGCCCGAAAATAAATGTTGGAAATGTAAGGAAACTGAAGGTACATTCTTTCACCTTTGGTGGACGTGCCCAAAGATTAAGGCTTTCTGGGAGATGATCTATAATGAATTGAAAAAGGTATTTAAATATACCTTCCTGAAGAAACCAGAGGCCTTTCTCCTGGGCATAGTCGGCCAATTGGTACCAAAGAAGGACAGAACTTTCTTTATGTATGCCACAACAGCAGCAAGAATTCTTATTGCAAAGTACTGGAAGACACAAGATTTACCCACTCTGGAAGAATGGCAGATGAAGGTGATGGACTATATGGAACTGGCGGAAATGACTGGCAGAATCCGAGACCAGGGAGAAGAGCTGGTGGAAGAAGATTGGAAGATATTTAAAGACTATCTACAGAAATACTGCAAAATTAATGAATGTTAGAATGATGTTGGATTGAAGTTAAATGGTTTCTAGCAGCAATGTTATAAAGGAATATGTAAAAATGGATTGTTAACAGGTGATAATCTAAAGTTACAATATATTAAGATAAAAGATTAAGATAGAATCAAAGAGGGAAAGGATTTGCTGAATTAACTAATTTGAACTGGAATACAAAAAAGGAAGGTGTGAGGAGGTCGGGGAAACAAGCAAATGAAAGATAAGATATGGAAAGACTAATTTGTTTTTTAACTGTTTTTATTTTGTATTTTCATTTTCTATTTTTTTCTATTTTTCTTTTTTCATTTTTTCGCTTATTTTTGTAATATGTTGAAACTTTAATAAATATCTTATAAAAAAAAGAAAAATGTTGGAATGAAATTATTTGGCTTTAGCAGAAATGTTAAAAAGAATTATGTAAGAATATGTTATGGTTAAGAGAATTTGGTATAAATAAGATTTAAGTTTTAAGTTTTAGGGTTTTTTATGGTAAGATAAGGTTAAAATAGATTAAGGTAATTTAATGACAGAATATTGTGAAAGATGGACAGGATTTGCTGAGAAAATTAACAACTAGAATACAAAAATGGGAGATGTGAGGAGGTCGATGAAATAAGTTAATGACAGTTAAGGATCTGGGAATATTGGATTTGTTTTTAAATTTTTTGTTTATTTGTGCTTTTTGATTTTGATGTATTGTGTGTTTTGTTTTTTCTTTTTACTTTGGTTTTTATTGATTTGTATTGTTTAATTGTTACTTTTATCTACTTTTTTCTTTCTTTTTCTCTTTCTCTTGTTTTTTCCTTCTTTTTTCTTTGTAATTTTAAAATTCTCAATAAATATCTTTAAAAAACAAAAACAAATGACAAATACAGTGGAACTTCGGTTTTCGAGCATCTCGGAAGCCGAACGATTCAGAACCCAAACACCAAAAACCCAGTGAATGCTTCTATTATCGAACGCACCTCAGAAGTTGAATGGCTTCCGAGGTGCGTTTCTCCATTTTCTCAATGGAATTTGCCGACCGCCCATTGCTCCTCGGTTGTCGAATGTTTCAGAAGTCGAACGGTCTTCCAGAACAGATTATGTTTGACAAGCAAGGTTCCACTGTAGTTCTTTACAAGCACAAGTACTGGGCTCCATATTTCATTGACATGACCAAACCCATTTGGGTTTTCATGGTAAGTAATCAATTTTATCACTAAAGGAATATGCTTATCATTGGAAAGAAAAGGTGATAGCTTTGGAACAAGAATGACTGCTGGGTATGTAATATACCTTTTACTTGCATTTCTTTGCTGCCTTCAGTATAATTGTAAATGTGGGATAGAAGAAATAAATTATGTACTAAGGAGAAAGTCTCACTGAACATAGGACGGCTTTAATGTTGAGCAAAACCATGGAGCATTGTTCTATGCATTATGAGAATTCGCTCTAACTGCAGAAAAGTAACTAGATTTCTTTAAGAATAACAGGAAAAGTTTGGGAAAGCTTGTTAACCCGATTGCTTCCTTTTTAGTCATGAAATTGTTTCTTTGTAGCCCCCTCTTCATATTGGTTGGAAAATGTGAAAAGTACATTTTTGCACTATGAAAGAGCAACAGCAGACATAGGATTTGGTTTCATTTTATGCTAGCAGAGCTCATTGAAGATCAGGTTAACAGTCAGTACAGGAGGTGATGTAATTTCCACTGGTGTCTAGATAGCAGTACTATAACGGCAGGAGCCACAAAGTCTTCCTTTCTTTTTTATGACCAGCACAGATACACAATAATTTTTTTAAAACCACTGGAAATCAATTGCCATGTTCTGTCCCATTGCCCCCACCCTGCTTTAAGTAAAACCACAAACTACTGAGATAGCAGAGCAAAAGATACACAGAAAATGCCAGGTATTGTCTTTTGTTACACAGCAGTTATATCATAAATGGTATATTGAAAGTATTAAGTGTCAGCAGGGATGCATTCTCCATCAAATTATCTTTTATTTTATGGAAGGTAGAGCCTCTCCCTTAAGTCAGTATAAAACATTTACAGCACCTTTGCCATTTCTTTGTGTACCGCTGCATTTGGGAAAGATGCAAGCGACAAGTGAATAGAGACTTATAAATAAAAGATTATGGGCTCTATTGTAACTTTATAAGCCAGAGCTGCGCTTGTGTGTGTGTAAAAGCACTCGACCACTGGCAGCTCCTGCAGGCATTTGCCCTAAAACAGCCAGACAGAAATGCCGTCGGGAGGCAGGACCTATTAGACTTGAGAAACACCTCTTAAGGCTTTGCATTCTTGGAACTGCAGTATCTGTTTGCCCATTTCCTGCCAGTGCCAGAGTCTCCTCCCTACTAAGAAGTCCACCTTACTCTTTCTTTCTTTCTTTCTTTCTTTCTTTCTTTCTTTCTTTCTTTCTTTCTGTCTTTCTTTCTTTCTTTCTTTCTTTCTTTCTTTCTTTCTTTCTTTCTAAAAAAGGAAGTTCCCAATAACAGAAATACTAAACTTGTAGCACATACATTACCACAATACTCAGCATTCTCTAGTAGAGAAATATTGTCAAGGAATCATCAACATTAGCCCAAATCCAAGCATTTGATAATCAGGATTTTGTTATCAGGTGCATGATAGATCATTAGGAATGTAAAGTTAGGCCCACCACGTAGATACCAATGTGCACACTCCTGTCGGTGCCAGACAGAAGGTGGCCGGTGGGTGCGTGAAGGTGTACAAATAGATCTCCTTGCACATGGTCATGAACCATGACTGACCAGAGTTCATGTGCCTGTGAGGAGCCCTTCATCCATACATGGGTATGTCCTCTTCATGATGACACTGATTGTATGTCAGCTAGAGATTGTGGCAAGTATCCTTGAGGGAAGGGACGGACAGCCTTCAGGCTTACTGGATCTACTTTGCTATTTAATAGAATCCCAAGATCTGCCAACCAGAGCCAGCTGCTAAAGACATACAGTTAGAATTAAACAGCATAAAGACTCTGAGTACATTTTGAGTCCAGGCTGGCTTTCTTCACTTCAGCAGACTAATTCTGGTGAAGAAAGATGTTCTGTTGTCACTGTTGTCAAACAATTTGGAGACAGAAACTCTTGTCAGGATCTACTAGTAGATTCCAATGTACTCAATGGACTACTGTAATGTGCTCTGTGTAGGGCTTCCTCTGGGATTGGTGCTGAAGTTGGAGCTGGTGCAGAATACTGTGGCCACCTAGAGGTGCACCTCTGCTGAGGGAACTGCACTGGTGGCCAGTCAGATCCAGGACCATGTTCAAGGTCTTATTGTTAACATATAAAGCCTCAAACAACTCTGAATTAGGTTACCTGAAAAACTGTACAGACTTGTACATCCAGATAGATCATCTACTTGGAGCACCGCACCCTGCAAAATATGTTAGGACAGTGAAAACTGGAATTTTTTGCTGATGCCCTTGTACTGTGGAATGTCTTTCATTTTGCCACTAGTTACTTCAGACATCTTGTGAAGACTTATATTTTCCTGACCCACAAGATTGGACCCTGTTTTTATGGGACTGAATCCCTGAATGTTTTTGCTTCGTTCACTTTTAAATGCTTATACATGTTTTTATACTTCTGTTCTTTAAAAGTGTGAAACATTTCTTTTTTAAAAAAAAATGAAAGAAAGGACCAGGAGGACTAGTATTCATGGCCTTTGCAAGTTGTCCTTGCAAAGTCAAAACTTTTCTGTGCGTTTCCAGAAATACAGTGGGATCCATTTTTGTAAACACTATAGACTACTGGGGAAATGAAGGAGAAAAATATAAATAAGTACTAGGGAACTAGTTGTACTACATGAATATTTTATATCTGTCTATGTAATATGTCTGACAGTAACCAAGCTACATGTAGCTGGCATCTATCCATGTTGCTCCATCACAAGGGAGGTACAATGCTTTTAGAAACAAGAGTATAACTAGCAAATGGAAATTTATTCTGCACAATAGCAGTTGGTTTCAGGATGGTATTTTCTCACTAATGATGCCTGATTTGTCACAAAAAGTTGTACATATCTGGCATGAATATGGGTTTGTGAAGCTCCCCCATTTTTGAAGGATCTTGTCTGGGAACCTTTTTAAATCTCTCTGCATTATAAATAGATGACAATCAAGTACAAATATACTGCAACTATCCTTGATTCAGGGATGATCATGGTACATATGGGGCACATCCAAAGACACTGTTACAATGCCATAGCTAGATTTTTACCTAGAAATAGATGTTATTTTGTTGCCTTTGTCACTAAGTAGTACTTCTGCCATGTATTTAAGGCCCGCATAACAAGGTACATGAAACAAACGTCTGTGTGTCAGTCCCCACTTCGGCATGCCAGTCTCTCCTACCTCCCTTTGGTTGATGTTTGGGCCTCTTCTGACTAGCTGTGAGTTCTGGCTACTGTGAACCAATGGACCAGTAAGCAGTCGGCACTTGCATGCCAGCAAGGAAATAGACTCTGAGAGGATCTTCTTTGCTCCTGCCACTTTCTGTGGGAAAACCCACCATTTACTGCTAAATCTGAAGAAACGTCACTCCATAGAAAACCCAACTGAAAGCAATGGGACAAAAGAAAAAGCTCTTGGAACCATGCCTCTCGCCCAACAAATGGATTTGTGGGTGAGCCCTTTGTGACTTAACAGAGGGTCTTCTCAGCAATTGATCCCACCCCCAAGATCTGGCTGTCACCAACATTACCAAACTTTAGGCACCAGTTGAAATTTTCCTTTTTCATCAGGCCTTTGGTATTTTAAAAATTGGCCTATCAAAATTGGCCTATCTAGTGATACTTTACAGATGTCTGGGGTTTTACTGAACTGTCATGAACAGTAAACTTTGTTGATTTTTTTTTAAAATGATATTTATTGAAAGTTTTTTAGAATTACAAAAAAGAACAAAGCAGAGAAAAAGAAGAAAAAAGAAAGAACAAGGAAAAAACAAACCACAAACAAAAACAAATCCATCATTCTCGAATCCTCAACTGTCATTGCCTTCTTTCTTTGACCTCCTCCTCCTCCCTTTTTTGTATCCTAGTTGTTAATTATCGCAGCAAATCCTTTCCATATTTCATAATATTCTGTTGTTACATTACCTTAATCTATTTTAATCTTATCTTACTATAAAGAACCTTAAAACTTAAAACTTGAATCTTAATTTTACCAACTTCTCATAACCATAATATTCTTACATAATTCTTTAAACATTTTTGCTAAAGCCAAATAATTTCATTCCAACATTTTTCTAACATTCATCAATTTTATAAAACAATCCTAATAATAATAATAAAAATGAAATAAAGACAATCCAATCTTCATCCAGCGTCCCTTTCTCCTGGTCCCGGGTTTTGTCAGTCCTTATTATCCCATTGATCTAGCGCATTAACCTGGTAACCTTGTATCCGAGGCCCTTAAGTCTCTTCCATGTTCCTTCCGCAGCTCTTCTTCATATTTATAACTGTATTTTCCTTTGTCTCCTGCTCCTTTCACTCGTGGGAACTCCAGCTTAACAATGTTTTTAACCCTTCTCGACAAATCAGCCCCTTTTCCATAGTCCACACTAAACTCCATGTGGTATTTGAGAACATGTTTCAAAAACCCTCCAAAATTAAGAGCCCCCACAACCCCAAACATCTCACGGCCCATTGCCAGACTTGCCAAGTCCAAATATCCCTGCATAGGGGGGGTCTATCCAACCCCCCATTTCCAAACCAAACCAAACTTTATCTTTCCAAATCTGGCTTTTTCCAAGTTCATTTGTCAAATCCGAAAGCTCATGTTCCTGCTGGGCCACAACTCCCTCCGTCTCTGGCTCCCAAGATTCAGCAGCATCCTCTTCCCTCATCTGTTCCGTCAGGGCACACTCCTGATTTAATTCCTGGGTGGGCTCCATATAATTTCCCACTGCCTGGTCAAAATTTCTAATCGCATCAGTCATCAAATCCGTCTTCTCATGTAGCTGTTCCAGTAGGGCATTTGTTTTAGAGAAAGCACACAACAGAGCTTCTGAATACATTGTCCTGCAAGGTCAGAAGTCTTTTCCCACGATTGTAATCTGTAACAGCTGCAAGCTCCCCGGAGTTGGTTACAGTTTCACAGTCTCCCTCTAGGGGGAAAATTTCTATTTGTTCTTTCTTTTAAAGACAGGTCTATCAACAAAGTTTCCTTTTTCAGATATTTTGTCAATATTTGTTCCTTTAAAAAGTGAAGGTGGACAATGGAATCAATGTTTCTCTTCTTATAGCTATCTGTCAAAAACGTTTGTCTCTGGTCAATGAGCTTCAAAAAAAAACGTCAGTCCTGACACCCCGCTCCAGGATCAGGACGGTGGAAAGTTACTTTACTTTACACTCACTTCTGCAGGTTTAAACAGTCCAAAAAAATCCCCCCTCTTCCCCTGCTTCCGAAGGGGGTTCAACAATTTTAAATGGTGAAAGTTAATCTTTTGCAAGCGATTTTCTGAGCTGTAGTTTGCCATGTCTTTGCTTTAATCTATCTACAAAGAAACGGAAGGCTGACTTCCTGTTTAGACCTTCCCGTTTCATGGCCAAATTAAGGTAAACTTTTAAGTCCAATTTTCTTTTCTGCTCACAAGTCCTTATTTAAAGTACAATTGCCCAAATTTAAGTACTCATGGGTGATTATTTTAGAAGCCAAATTGTCCCAGGAAAAAGGCAGCGTTCTCCGGCAACGGCTGTGCGGCTTCGCTCCACGGAAGAAGCAGTTGACTCTCAGCACCGCGCCACTTCCCCCTCTTCGCTCCGGAGCCTGTTAGTGGGTTCCTTTGCGGGTTGGGGGGGCGCTAAAGGTGCCCGCCGAGTCCCATGGTCACAGGCTTCATCCGCCTGTGATTTTTGAAAGGGTCCCCGCTTCGCCGTAGCGGAAAAGACCCGTTTCGCGTGGAGCTAGTCCCTCCAGATCAGAGGGAGTCCACCATTGCCAATGGCGCCACCTCAGAAGTGGGACTAGCAGCTTGCCCTGATATAAGACGTAGGGTAGGATATAAGTTTTAAAAATAAATCTATTTATAAACTACACTGGATACTTGTTTGATTCTGGTCTTCTGAGAAGATGCTAGGACATTTCCTTTTGGGGGGAATATTTTTATTAAGAAGAAATTCTGCACAAGAACACGAGGGTGCTGGTTTTGACCTTTAAATATGATTTTGCATTACAAAATATTTAAGTAATGCTAGAAGCCTAGGTGAGTTTAACTTAAAGCCTCACTTCAATTAGCCAATAAATAATTAGCCACTTTCATTTCATATGCAATAGCCATTAACTATGATGCTTCAAGAGACTTGAAAAGATCACCTAAACAGGTAAATCAGCAAGTATTGGAAGAAGTAGATATTGGCAGGATTTTTAGAGTTTCAGTAATTGGAAGAATATAGCCTATCTCTGCTAGGTCTTCTTCACATCATGAGCATTTATATAAAATCTTTGGAAGCACCAGGATAAAATCAGTTTCTCTTCTGAAGCATGCCAATCAAGTTTGCATGCATTTCTTCTTCTTATCTGTATTTGATAGAGCTCATTAAGGAAGGAAATAGTTAGTGATTTTTGGATTTAGTGAGAAAGAACTGTTTCATTTCTTTGCTAATTCTTGCCAGCATTGGTTAAATTAATTCTCAGCCTCTTGGTAAAATATAGGTTTACTGAAAGACAAACAAAAAATCGCACGGTAGGCATGAGAACAAGACTTAATTCTGGTGTACATATTCAAAATGACAGCAGCAGAACACTTTTGGAAATCCAGCTGAGCAACAGTTGTTGGAACCCTACTGAGACCTCTCCATCAATTTCTAGTGATTCTCAGAAGGAATGCATGAGTCAAACTGCAGCTGAATTTTGTGAAAAGGAAAAAGAAACAGCCTGAAGTACTGCCTAATTTTACATACCAAATAAGTTGTTAGGATGGAGAGCACAATGAATTTACTTTGCCAGTACAAGCTATGATGTCATATGCTGGCATCGCAAACCAGTCCAAGGTGCCATACAAATGAAACAGTGGGAGTCAGAGCTGGTATTCCGATAACATCCCCCCAATATCAAATGTGACACACAAACATAAGGCAAAGTACAGGACAGAACTGAACTGATAACAAGGCCAAGGAATGATGATGGTGAGTGAGGCAACTAGAGAGTTTCCTCTAAGGTGCTTTGATTACCCTTGAATCACACACAGTGGTACAATCCTAGGAACTGTACCACTTCAATCATGGAGGTAGGGCAGCATATACAAACAAAAGGCCATCACATCTATGCTCCCTGCATAAAATCAATGGAGGAAGCCATTGCAAGGGTATCAGTTCTTGTGTCCAAAACAGGGCACTATACTTGATAATGATGTTTAATGGATCATTAGCTGAGGGATCAAAAATAGAGCTACCCATAGAATAATGCTGTTATATAAATCTATGCTGAGGCTGCAGTTGGAATACTATGTACAGTCCTGGTCACCTCACCTGAAAAATGATATTGTACAGTTAGAAAAGGGCAAGCAGAGTGATCAAGGGCAATTCCTCTGTGATGAACGTCACAGCATTTAGAACTTTTTAGTTGAGAGAAAAGGTGAGTAAGAGGAGACAGGATACAGGTTTATAAAATTATGCATGGTGTGGAGAGAAAGTGGATGGATAAAAGTTTTTCTTCCTGTCTCTCACAATACTAGGACATCCAATGACACTGAATTTTGGAAGATTCACAGTATATAAAAAAGTATTTCTCCACATCATGAAACTATGGCACTTGCTCCCACAGGAGGCAGTGTGGCCACCAGCTGGAGTGGCTTTAACAGAGTGTTTGACAAATTCATGAAGAATAGGGCTATTAATGGCTTCTAGCCACAATAGAGATGCTCTACCTCCACTGTTGGAGGTAGCATGCTTTGGAAAAGTGAATTCTAATGGCTGAGAATCACAAATGGAGAGACTGCTGTTATGCTTGCAGGCTTCTAATAGATATCTGGTTGGCCATTGGCCTGATCCAGCACACTCTTCTTACGTTCTTACAATGAGTGTAAAATTGCAGAGCCTTCTAGGGGCTAGCCAGGTTTTTGCTCCGGGTGAAGCCTCCAGATGGGTGCCAAAGACACCCCGAGCCTTTGTGTGTGTGTGCAAATGCACATGGGGGGGGGGTAAACTGGGACTTTGACCAGGGTGAAATAAAGCCTAGTTTCGTCCCTAAAATTGACAGGATGAAATCCACAAAATTACTAAGCACAGAAGGTACAGTACTGAAGTGCTATTTTTCTAGGGGGGGGGGAGGGAATGTGTCGGAAGTGCATCATGAATACCTCCCTTGTTTTCTTATAATGACAATGGCTGAAAAAAGTCCTGGTTACACTGATATATGCCACAAGTGGGGCATGCTTCTGTGAAAGGAGCTTTGGTGCCTGTATCTCTGATTAGACCAGGCATTGCATACAGGTGGATGCTATATACATAGCTCCAGACAGCTAATCAGTAATAGTGTCCATCAGATGTCCAGAAGGAGGAGGTGGAAGCTGGTTTTAGTCTTCTCCTAGGGCCACCCCAGTACATTTTGGCACCCGAGGTAAACCACAAAATGGTGCTCCCTACCCACCAGGGAAGAAGGGGTGAGTGAAGATCTCCATTGGGATCTGCTGTCCCTGTGGAACTAGCCGCCTAAGGCAGTCCCCTCACCTTTCCTCATGGGTGGGCCGGCCCTGTCTCCCACTCTTCCTTCCCACTGAACAACTGCTAGAATTGTTGCTGATGAAGTGACTGAAGCTGTGAGTGAACAGATCTTTCTGAACTGGAACAATGCATTGCAGTGCCAGGCTGGAGCTTAGCTTTGTCGTTCAAATTAATTTGGAAAAGGAAGAGATATTTTAAGATGGAACAGCAAGTAGGCAGTGGGACCATGAGGTAGCTGATTCCATAGAGTCTTATGGCAACATACAGCAACTGGCTGGGAAAGTCAATATTTCCTAGAAGTTCAGGTGTGCAACCTTATAAAGCGTGCCTTATGACCTCAAGGATTCTCTCACCCTAGCAGGATTTAGAAAGGCCACACTTCACAGCAGTGTGGCTTTCTATGAATATATTCTCTTTTTATTGCCAGGATCACTTCTAGGATTGAAGTCTGCTAGAATCATCAGCATGATACAAGAATACATTGATTGTATGTGATAAACCACTTTTTCAGTCTTAAACTACCTACAGTAAGTAATCCTGCTGGACATCACTTAATAGCATGGATACTCCCAGTGTTTCAAGTTATGTGAAATGTGCAGCTCTTTGTGTCATGTTACTTTGGATTTTGTGTTTAAGAATAAAGAAGGGAGAAGACAGGGAGGGGCAGAAGACTCTTGCTACAGTACTGCTTTAAGATTTTCAAATAGCCAACTTCCAACCGTGACAAGCTTAGCACAGCTATTAGTCTGGTTGATGGCAGGTTCCCTCTTTTTTGATTCAGTTGCTAAACCTGCTTTCAATACTCCCCGTGGGTTCTAGTTCAAGGACTGGCTGAGTGCACAAACAACAAGTTCAGTTACCAGATTTAATCTGTCAGGTGCAAACAGCTGTCAGATCCATCTGTGGGACTTTCTCAAAGGGGGCAGACATTTTAAAAAAAAACCCAACAACACCAAGATTCTTTAGTGTCACTCTTGTATTCCCCAAAATGCATGAGAACTTCACAGTGAAGCTTAAGTGACTAGCAATATGGTGAAATGTTTGCATCATAAGATAAATAGCAAGATGCAAGTGACAAAGCCAGCCATTCCTGGTGCCATCGCTAGTGCTGTGCTGTGCCTTCCACAAGGGCATTTGTTGTCACTTTCCCTTTGATCATCTCTGACATTCCTGCGATGGAAACTACCAAGCCATTGCCAACTTAGTCTTGTACATGTTGCATGAATTAAAATGTATTCACTCTGTCATTTCCCTTGGATCGCTCACTAGCTGCTGATATTAAAAAAACCCCAGCGTCTCTAGTGCCTGAGCCGATTACCCTCCTTTTTAAAGTTTTACTGCTCTTACATGAATCTACACATTGACATTAGTTTAGAAATTGAATTAAAAGGACAATATTTGTTTAACGTCTACTAAAGGTTTAAGGCAAATTGCTAAACCATGTCACTAATGGCCTAAAACTAATGCAAATGCTAGAAACACAGAATAGAACGATCAAAGCTGCAGGGAGCAAACTAATGATCTGAGGGAGTTCTTCTGGGCAGAATATGCTCTGCATAATCAGGAGCTGTCCTCTGCAGTTTCATGTCAGCAAGTAGTCAACTGGCACAAGTCTAGTTTGCAGATGGACTATTCCCCATCATTAAGGGAATGGGGGAAGTCCTTGGCTGTGCAGAGAAGCACTGCCTATTATAGCTCCTGAGTGCACACTGGAATTGTTGGCTGAGTGACAGACTGCAATTCACAAACCCACTTATGCAAACAGATTGGTCTCTCTGGAGTCCTTAGGGGTGGGGAACTGCACAGCCATAGAATCTCTTGTGCAGCAACCAGTGGATGACATTGCAGACAGTCTAGACATAGATCACAACCAGTACAATGTGGCATCTGAGGAGTTGGGAAAGACCAGTTTTAACAGTGTGTGCACAGATATAAAGGTTTATTTATCTTTTTACCAGGTTGGTGGTTGAAGACCAGGCCCCTCTTTATCTATCTGAGGTAGTTGGCATCACAACAAGCATCAGCTCACCTTAAATCTCAAATTGGATGACAACAAAATAAAACCTCTGTCTATATTTATTGGTGAGGGCATTTCCCATACTAAGCTCCACAGCTACTTTTGACCAGGCCCCACTGGAAACTGCTTAGATCAGCAGTTCTCAACCTGTGGGTCCCCAGATGTTGTTGGACTACAACTCCCATCACCCCTAGCTAGCAAGGCTAGAGCTCAGGGATTATGGGAGTTGTAGTCCAACAATATCTGGGGACCCACAGGTTGAGAAGCGTTGGCTTAGATGTTTTAATGGGAATTGCTACTGCAACTTCCCTTGAAGACTTCCATAGAAATGATTTTATGGCTCACACAAGTAGATCACTGACATATCAGCCGGCTGAGATACTATATTTTATCAACCAGTTCAAGGGCTGCAATCCTATACTGTACACACCTGGAAGTAAGTTCCACTGAACTTAATGGGACTTACTTCTGTGTTGACATACACAGGGTTGTGTTCTCATTGTTCCTAGGCGAAGGACACCAGGAATGCTTAGCTAAGTAGTTGACTTACCAAAGTTCATCAAAATGTTCCTCAAACTATGGAGACAGTTCTGTGGTTTGTCCCATCTGGTTTCTCCTGTTTTAGTTGCTCAGGATGTGGTGTGTGGGCACTTTTGAATAATGTTTCTAGTCTGGAGATTTTCTCTCTTTTAACAAACAATAGGGCTGATGTTGAATAAGACAATCACGTCTAAGTCAAAAGGCACCAAATGTGATTGTAGCTAGTCTTGTATTACAAAATGGATTTCTGATTTGCTCTTGTTAAATTACACATTAACCAAACATTAGGTCATCTTGTAGCTCTGATTTTCTTTGCATGTAGGTTACAGACTTGAAAGACCAAGACAGCTCTCTGTCAGGCAAGAACCTTGCCACACATTATTTTTGGCTGGGCTTGCAAGATTTCTTCCCTCTTCTCTCATTCGTCTTCAACCAACACAAATAAAAGAGACATAACAATATTTATGTTCCTCAATTTCCACCCCTCAAAATGACCAAACTGGTGGGGGTGGGATGAAGGGGAAGACCGCTTGCCCCATGCAGACAATTTATAGAGCTGAGCAGATGTCCGAAACAGCTGACAGGACGTGAACATTTTTAAACAGTAACAATGCAACAAACAAGTGGAACAGAATTTTCTTCCCGGCAACGAGTCTGCTCAGCCAGAAAGTTCAAGGAGTTAACAGCAAAACTGCTGCATATATTTAAACTTTGTGCTGAGGGTCATGTAAACATTCCTTTCCCAGACACTCTGCTGTGAATACAGAATCTCACTGACCCTGCTGTGTCTTCCCCTATAAGATTTACCACAACGCCATAACAAAGCTACACATTGTATCTGTCAAAAAGGAAAGGATATTTAAAGGGGGGGGGGGGGGAGAGAGACACCATCTTGCTATTTAAGGAAACCCAGCCTGTTTTTTTTTATTATTATCAGTGGCATGTGAAGCAAAATAACTGAGTGACCAATCCTCTATTCAAAACATTTCCCATCTTTTTAAGTACACATCATGTGGAAATTTCTGCAAACTCCAAGCTGTCTTCTATTCTCCAGTAAAAGAGCGCCTTAATATATATGAGTTGTCATGGACTGTTATGTGGGAGCAGCATGTATCGCAAGGCTTGTAGGAAAGGAACCATCTTGAACCATTAGGAGTAAAGTAAATTGTACCATTAGGTTGTCTGCATGTTCAAGGCAATATATCGCTCTTCAGATGGAAAGCAGGGATGAAGAGGTGGGTGGAGGGAAGGAAAGAAATGGAAGATTATGATTTAAAATTCTAGTCATTTCGCTGTTGTCCTGAAGAGATATGTCATTGTCAGGCACTTCATCCATCAAACTGTATTCTTGTGTTAGACAGCAGTGGGCCTGTGGGAGATTTCATAGTGTAGGAATTTGGGGCAGGGGTTGTTGTTCTCTTTCCATGGTCAGGCTGCGGTAGCAGCAGGTGCAAAGTCATCACAACTCTATTAGCTCAACCATGGATGGCTATAAAGACACGCTATTGTCCTCAAATTGCATGTCAGCTCATTACCGGGGGAAGCGACTTGTTTCAGGCTTTGCCCTTTCTCTAGGAAAGTTGCATGTCCCTGCCAGGTCTCTTTCACAAAAGACCTCAACACAGAGAGAGAAAGAGAGAGAGACAGAGAGAAGGAGAGAGACACCAAACACTTAGCTGGATTCCAACCACATTCCACTCCTCTAGCCTCATAGAGAGGACCTGAAAGGCTCTTCTGCTCTTATTTCACTCCTGACAAAAGCTGAACAATGGAGTGGCTGTTGGCAAGGCCCCCTTTCTTCCCCCTGTTAAGAGCTATATGCATTATCTCAGGAATCTCCATTCATATTAAGATAATGCCCAGTCACTCTCCCCTTGTTTAGATTACAGCTCAGCCTATCCCAGACCACCTCTCATTTTCTTTTCTTGCCTGATAATCCTGGGCTTTAGCCACTGAGCTACCCCAGAACTAAGCAGCCTAAATGGGAAGATAATTGCAGTAAAACTAATGCAGCAAAGCCCTACACACAGATGTTGTGCCTTTCTCCCGCCTTCTGATCCTAAGCTACAGATTTGGTTAGCCTTCCCAGAATGCATCAGTGAATACTATCCTGGATCCAAGGAAGGAAAAGGTTTTATTGAGAGCACCATTAACTATTCCCAAAGTGAGAATTCTTAATAATCAGCCTTTCTAGTGATCAGCTTTAAATGAATACTTGCATACCAACCATTTATCCTTATTCTTACTGTGAAGGATTGGCAACCTAGTTTGTCTGGAGAAGCCCAGTTTAGCACAGACTTTTCTAAGTCATTATGAAACTGGGGGCGGGGACTGACACTATGTATGGGGGGCCAGTTGTTGAGAAAGGCCATGGTTTGCCACTTGAATTTACATGTCTTGAATTAAAAAGAAAGGAAGAAGAAAGAAGGAAGTAAACAAAGGTTTCTGGATACAAATAAACAAAATATAACAACATATTTTGTTTGGGTTCCACATAATCCCAATAAGATTTCATTTGTAAACCTTAAATGCCAAGGAATTATGATGTTGACATCACTTCATTCCAGTTGAGGAGAAGTTAAAAATGTGTACTTGATTTCTTAGAATTCAAATGGAATAAAATACATAAACAGTGCAGTCCTATACATGCCTACTCAGAAGTAAGTCTAATTGAGTTCAATTACACTTGCTTCCAGGTGAGTATAAGATTGCAACCTAAGAGAGAAATAAAATTGCCTTTTAATTTAACATTGAAAATGCAAAAAATGTGCTTATTTAAATCATAGAAATACCTATTATAAATGAGAACTCTGGCTTGTCATAGAGGAGGAAAAATGGGCAGAATACTAACAGGAATGTACTGTAAATCATTTCCTACATAGTACGTGCAGAAGGATACAATCTACTTCCAGCATCTGACATGTTAGTAAATAACGTCAGCAGAGTCTATGCGATGCGGTTTGCAATCATTTACTTAATTACAAAAATATGTGCCACAGTTGCCAAACTTCGCTACTGTCATAACTTTCCCTGAAGTTCAACCAGCCAATGACAGTAAAGCTGTCAGGTAGATTAAAGAGGGCTGCTTGTCATTGCTTCTGGCATTTATATGTAAAAGCAAAATGCAAACAAGCATGTTGAATTATTAGTCATATTATTAGTGTTATCCCTGCACATCTTGGACATCTGCCTTTGCAATAGGGAAGAGAAACTAGATAGCCATATTGACATTGATGGGCCATAACTCCTCAGGTTCAGTTACTAGCTTTATTCGGGTGCCATTTCCTCCATGTAATAAGATCAAATGTTGAGAGAGCAGAGCTGCATTGGCTGGCCTGCTCCTACCATCCTATCCCACCCCTGTGTTTTGGACTTGCCTGCTGGATACTCATAGGCTCTTCCCGATTCAGATCCTGGAGTGCATGGATACTCAGGACAGGGCAGAACTCGTTACATACAGATTGGGAAGATACCTATCAATGTAGCCATTGGCCAAGCTGCTATGATGTAGATACCAGGAAGTGAAACACTACTAACTCTCCAGCTTCAGGGTTTTTTTGGGGGGGGGGTTGGAGTTGGGGGTTGGAATTGAACCTCTTGATCTGCATCATTGACTGGCTGAGCAGCTGACTTCGTGGAACATTCACAAACATTCACATGGAGAGAGACAGAGAGGTGTGGTCTTGGTAGGTAGCATGTACCAAGGCACAAACAGATGAATGACCAAAGTATTCTCAGCTTAGATTTTTAGTATTATGCATTGTATTCAATGAAGTTTTACTCAGAGTAGACCCACTGAAATTGATGCACATGACTAAATTACGTTATATTAAATTAATATTTCAATATACTACTCTAATAAAACTTAGTTGGATACCAGCCTACATCACTAGAGAAAAACGGAATAGAAATTAATTCAGGACAACAACCCAATATGCATGTGTTATATTATTGGTAAAAAATGTTGCTGAAATGTGACCCTAGAATAAATAGATTTTTAAAAACCTTACAATTATTTTTGTGGCATCTATTTATTTATTTTTATTCCAGGAGTGTGGAACCTGTCCCCCTCCCGGTGATGTTCTTTCTGACAAGGCACCCAAGGCAGTCCACAAATTTAAAGTACTAAAACAAAATACAGATATAATAAAACTTGTAAAGTTGGCTGGGCGATGGAGGTGAGGGGACAGTCTGAATGGAGCAGACCCTGATGTGGTCTTTGCTTCTGTCGCTCTCTTCTTCCATTTCACAAACCAGATGGTGTATGCTGGCTCTTTGTTGGGGGGAAGCGGGCAGTCTGACTTGAGCAGGCTCTGGTGCTGTTCTTATCTCCCTCGCTCATTCTTTTCCTTCCAATGCTGCCTATTGGCCCTGTGGGAGGGGGGCAGTTTGACTACAGCAGGTTCTGATGTTGCCTCTGCCTCCTTCCTTCACTCTCTGCCTTCACAGGCAGATGGCATCCATTAACTCTGCAGTGCTGCTGGGGAACCATCTTGGTGGAGCAGGTCCTGGTGTTGTCTTTGCCTGCTTCCCTTGCTTTCTTCCACAGGGGATAATGCAAATGGGAGTCCAGCAACATCTGGGGCCCCAAAAATTCCTCACACCTTTATTTATTACAAAATAAAAGGTGTCTAGGTGGAGATCATCCAGCAGGTGCATCTAATTCTTCACCATGAGCCAGGCAATGCCAACGAAGAAATGGAGGTGGGGGAGTTCTGCAATAAGTATGGTTGCTAGATTTCTTAGTCTTCAGTATACAGATACATTGCAAATAATAGACCTGTGACTGAAAGTAGCCATTTTTGGTCTAGCTTTTCTTAATTATATTTTAAAATAAATTGGAATAGATACGTACTAGCAAGGATTTTCTGGCTCCCCCCCCCAAAAAAAATAATTATTAGAGTTTCTCCATGTACCACCATTCTAATCCTTGAGGGGAGAAATGGAATTTTGATGATTGCTTTCTATTAGATCCCGAATATGTCTTTCTACAGGCTATGCCTTTATAAAGCTTATGGAAATACTTAAACCAGTATGTGAAGTGGTTTCATCGGCAAATGGCATAAGTAGCTGTACGGTGCATTAAATAGTGAGCATAAGACTGATTGATGTCTGCATTGGCTTCCCTGAGCTTGACAGTAGTTTTTGTGTTATATTTTAGTTCCCCGTGAGACAACTTTCTCTCTCTCTCTGCCTTAGAAGAGTGTCTCTCCAGATCCCACACCATGAATTTGGAGCTTGACGGGGGAGTGAACTGATGTCTTAACAGTAAATTGTGACAGAAAACACAGTAAACTCTTGACCCCGGCAGCTCTTATCACAGGCAAGTGGAAGGAGGTGTTTTATTTTTATAGTTAAAAGCAAGTTATCTGAAATCTCAATAGGGCTGAAAAGGGAAATGGATACTAAATTATTTTGGATTTAAACTGGCCATGATTCTACGTTATTGTGTAGGCTTAGATCATTTGCCTTTGCAAAGCAAAAGTGTGGGATGCTGAAGGATTGGGATGGGAACTAATGTCACAGTAGTGGCTGCCAAAAGCAGCTGACTGTCTCCTTCTCATTTCCTCGCCCTAGTAACATTTAGTAAGACAAAATGCATGACATGTTCCGAATATGCTTCAACTTGACACCACTGAGTGTCACTTGTGGGGAGCTCACCATGGTGTTCTTGCTGTTGCCATACTAAACTTTGTGGGGGAAATAGGAGGCATGGGACTGCTTTCTTTAGTCATTGTCCACAGGGATGCCGGGAACATAAAAAACAAGTGCCCATATTCCAAAGCTCACAAGCAAGACGGAAATGAGTGGGACAAACAAGTTGATTGCTTCAATACTGTGAGAACCCACTGCCTTCAAGGTCCATGCTATCTACTGGGATAGAGGAAGGAGAGAAGAGGCAGAAATGATACTGACAGTAAAAACTCAGCCCTGTTGTGTTGAATGTTGGGGTGCACAAGATGGCTGTAACATCTGGTTTCAGCATAGGACCTCTTTATATTGCAGTGCAGCCTTTCCAAACCTGGCACACTGCAGATGGTTTGGACTCCAACTCCCATAAGCCCCGGGCAAAATGGAATGGTGGGAGTTGGGACTCCAACACTATCTGGAAGGCACCCTGTTGGGAAAGGCTGCTGCATTGTGATATTGTTCAGTTATACACAGTCTCAGATTGTGCATGTTTCCTGGAGAATGTAGAAGCCATATCAAGATATACAGATTACTCAAAGCCCGTTGGAGATTATGCTTATTTCCTGGAGAATGTACAATATGCATTGGTCTGTTGGGCTGTATGTATACCAGCCAGGAAAAGAGCCCAATTCCTTCTTTGAGGAAGGTTGTATTATAATGTGCATGTTTTCTGGACAATATGCATTGTTTCTAAGAAACAGTCCCTTGGTTTCTATTTCTAGTTCACACAGTCTTTTCAGGACTCCGGCACTGGATGTAAGGCCAATAAGAAATCCCTCTAGCTAGCACAGTCTCATAAGTGAAGCCAGAAAATGTGAATTTATATTTATTTATTTTAAAGCAAAAAGGGCAATTTTGAACAGCAGTGGCAGAATGATCTCTTTTGTCTTATATTTTTAGATCATTTTCAAAAACTATAATGGAAACCTATATGTGAAAAAAGAAGCTGGCCAAACAAAATAGAGTTGTGCATTCCCACTGGGGATGGGGAATGTGATGTTTCCAGTCGCTAAGAGCCAAAAGTACTAATGGGGGTAAATCGTAAAGCTACTAACATAGAAAGCCTTGACTTTCGTTGACATGTTTGATGTGCGTTTTCACATGACCTTTTGTGGAACAGGTCTCAAACTTAAGCAGTTTTACAAACAGGGAGAAAGAAAAGAGGCGTGTAGAAGAACAAAGCAGAAGTGTAAACAGAGGGAACAAAGATATTTGAATCTGAATATCCAGTTAATGATTCAATTAGTTTTGCACTTTGTTAAACCAGGGTAATCCTTCTTTACCACCTCCCCATACTGAATACTGCTGAATGGAAGAATGCAAAGGTTCCTAAGAAAAACCATCCTATAAAAGTAAAATCTTTTGTAAAGTATTACAGCCCCCCAACCAAAGGTTGTTTTTTTGTTAGCTGAAACTGATTATAGCAGATAGATAGATAGCTAGATAGATACAGGGGTACAAATACATTATTCAGTCTCATCTAAATTCCTTTCACTATAAGCTGTTGAATGAACACAGTTCGTTTTAGGATTAGAGAGTGGGGAGTGAGCAATATTGCTTCCCCCTTGAAAGATATGTAAGAACTTCATAAACTCTGCTCAGACCTTCTCCTATTGCCTTTTATCTATCAGTTATACATAATACCTAAGCATTTTGCATTTTTCTTCAGTTTTCTTGCCTCATCTTCAGAATAAGGACTAGATTTTGCAAGCACTGTTTAAATTTGGGCTCATTGTAAACATGTGGAGAATATTCTGGGTGGGTTAGACACAGGCTTGCCTTTCCATAATTTTTGGATTCCTTCTATTCAGGCCAAAAACAAAGACTCTGCAGAAGCTGTTACTAAGGGAAAAGGAGAGAAGTGGGTGAATATAATTTTTTTTATTTGCTGGGTTCCCGGTTCTGCCTACCCCCCCCCCCCCCAAAAAAAAAAATCAAGAAGGTGATCCAACTGCGTAGAGCAGGCTTTAAGTGGGCTGTAGGAGAACCAGCAAAAAATTGTTCCCCTTCTTCTAGAGGAACATCTCATGAACAGAGTTCTCTACTATGAGTACTCTGGATCCAACCCACTAAAATGATAAATTTATGGACAGCTGTGACAAGCTCCTTGTTTCCCAAGGGCAAGTCTCACAAAAGAGTTTCTCATAAAAGTTTCTTGGAAGGTTGGGAAGCAATGCAAGAATAAATAAATAACCAATTTGCTATAAATGAAATATCATGATAGCAATAATGACGATGGATAAATCAGGAAGAAATGAAATTTGTTGCTGTTAATATTATAAAATAATAATAGTGCATAAATCAAAAATCAATTTGCTATGAATGAAATATATCATTATTATTAATTGTTGTTGTTGCTACAGCAGTGACCAGAGAAATAATGACCATTGGGAGCAGCACAGAAAGAATAAACGCCATGCTGTACCTGTAGCAATGAAACACATTTATCTGCCCCACCTGCAATAAAAAATGTCTCTCCTGTATTGGTCTCACAGCAGGCACTGTAACTCTCCAGGGGTTTGACTTTATCCCCAAACATGTATTCTTCCATTCACTCTCGATAAAGGTGGATGCAAAGTCCAATTAAAAACAACAGCAATACCAATAAAAATGCAACAGTTGTCTGCAGACTCATTGGCTGTCCAGTGTGTTGCACTGACTAGTGGAGATCAGTGCAGGAACTGCTCACTGGGTCTGAAGTAAGCTCAGAGTGACATGACCATTTCTGAAGAATGCTGTCTGCTGACTGTGAGATAAAGTAAACCTTGTCAGGCCAGGAAGGAAGCCCAACTCTGATGCATCTTAAGTATAGCCAAGGTTATTTCATACAAGGCTATGATGCCTGCTAAGTTGAGAGTTAACACCGCTCATTTGTATAACCACTAAGTAATGACACCGAGCAATTATTAAATCATAAGTGATGAGACAAAGTTAATGAATAGGTAGGTGTATGTAATGAAACAACTTGCTTATGTTAATGGATTACAAGAATACATCTCTAGAAATAATTAGATTAGTTTTCATCTCCTGTATTGGCAGTATTTCTTTGCTTCACAGTCCCATCGCTCCAAGCCTTGTCAGTGATACCATGGCAGAATTCATTACACCGATAAAGTACACCATAAGTCCAGTCTAGCTGCTCTGCTTGATAAGGATAGCTCACTGGACTAACAGCATTTAGTGCAACTACCCTAGTTTGATCTGCATGCTCAGTGCAAATGACATTAGACGTTTGGGAGCTTGTTAGAGAAAACAATTGCCAGAACGTAATTAGTAATGGTGAAACTTTCAGTGGTGTTTAATTGATAGAGAGTGTGGGCCACAAATAGCTCTGACAACTCTGCTTCCAATTAAACAGTCTTAATGAATGTCTGATTAAGTGTTTTGTGGATCACACTGAAAGGAGAGGAAACTCTACAAAGCAGATACATCTGGCAGTGAATGGAGTCCTGTATGTCTCCCATAGACTCATCCTTGTGCTTTATGTTATGACAATGGTGGGTAGCGTACTAGTTCAAATGGGCTTTTTATAGTTGGTTTATGTGCTTTTGCTACATGAGAGTTTAAATTGTATTTGTACATTCTTAATGTTACTTTAAGCCACTCAGAGAAATAAGTATTACAACTTGAACAAACGAATATTAGCTTTTAAGGATTGGTAAGAACTGATCATCTTATTTTGGTCTCTGCTTAATGGCACCCTTAGATTGAAAAGGATATTCTAGTTACAAATGGAATCTAGAATGGGGCCAAGCACTGTGCAAGAGCACATACATTGCATGCAGAGGATCCTAGATTCAATACCACACATTTCCAGCTTAGGAAGGAGAGCTGGGAAAGATCTCTACAAGACACCATTGAAATCTGATGCAAGGCAGCACTGAGATATATGGTTCAATGGTCAGACTTAGCCAATATAAGGCAACTCCATACGGGCCAAATATGTTTTGAATTTAAAACCTAAAAGAGCCTGCTGGATTAGATCAAAGGTGTATATAGGCAAGCATCATGTCCTCACATTGGCCAACCAGATGCCTATGGGGAGTCCACAAGCAGGACCTGAGTAGAAAAACACTCCCTGCATGGAATTCCCAGCCACAACTATTCAAAGGCATACTGTCTCTGAAAGTAGAACACAGCCATTGATAGCTATGAATTTGTGCTCTGCACTGCTTATCGTGTCTGTCTTAAACATCATATTTCTGTGTCCCTTACCCTTTTGTTTTCTTTCCTCTTGTGTTACAGGTTTCCTCTTCTTGCTTTTCTGTGTATACTAGTATGTGTTTTCCAAATGCTGTATATGCAAACTTATTAATAAAACAATAATTCTTTAAAATGAGCAAACAACTCTATGATGGATCAGATATTTAAAGGGACGGGGAAGAAATCAAATCAGTTTGCATTTAAAGGTGAATATCTCATTTGTACTTTTGGAGACAACACACAAACCTAAACTCTGATTTCCATAAAATTCACACTTCTGAGTTTTGCAATGCAGTTCTCCATCCAAGTAATGTGTACAAAACAGCATACACGATGGTAAAGTATGAATAAAACACACTTTACCATAGGCAATAAGACATTAGTAATCTCTCTCTCTTGAAAGTTTGAAAGCTATTTGGAATTAACTCCACTAATGAAATCATTCTACAGCATAAAATCCCTGCCCTGTGTTGATAGTGGATTAATTCAAGTGCCTAATACACTTGTGAGCTATTATTAAATAAAACACCAACAATGGCAAACAAGAGCCGTACAGGAAATCACTAGCTCCTTGTCTCACATTGTCATTGGGGGTCTGAGTTTTTCAGCCCAATTTAACAGCACCAAAGTGAATGCCTCACAGAAAGGAGCTTCTCTTTTCCTGCCGTCTTGTTTCTTAAGACTGCAATTGTCTGATATTTGGTGCAGTAATGCTTTACATGCAAATGCCAGTTCACAAATGCTGGCAAATGCGACTAAATGCTTCTGACCCATTTTTAAATGCCTTTTGGTGCACTGCAGCATAGATAATTTAGACCCGAGCTGTTCTAAGTGCATACAATTAGATTTGATTTAGGTCAGCCACCCTACTGTAGGCCAATGAAACATTTTCGCTTTAAATCAAAACAGAATAACCTCTGGTGCCAAACCTGTCATCATAATGCGGATGCGCTGTAATTCCTTTGTTTGTGATATGGGGGGAAAAAAGATTTGGATCTATCAATCCTGGAGCAATTGTCTGGATTCTGTACTTTCCTGCCTTATTTACTGCAAAATTGCCTCTGTGATTAGGTTCTTCTCTTGCCCTATAATCTTTTGGTTATATCCTCAGGATCCTTGTCACTACTAAACTGGATTAAGTCCTTGATTCCAGATGAGATAAGACTAAGAAGCTTGAGGATATAAAGATAAACATGTAGTCGTGTGTGTGTGTGTGTGTGTGTGTGTGTGTGTGTTTCAGAAGGTGAAATGTGTGAAGCTTTAAGCACACAGAGATGTGGGACAAATATAGCTTGGCAGCTGTGTTAAGCTTGTAAAGACTGACAGAATCCAGTAAAGGAAGTAAGCCTTTTAACTGGTGGTTTGGACCATTTATATAGCACTGGATAATTTTTTTTTTAATCTTTTCCTGTGCCTTAAGGGCAATGACCTTGGCTGATAGAATGAGCCAAGCAACACAGCTCTGGCACTTTTCCTAAAATCCTTCTACAAAGTGACAGCCTGGTTAAAAGCAGAATCAGGAGGTGGGAGAGGAAGCAACAGCAGCAACTACCAAGAAAAGGGCAAAGATCATCTACTCATTCCATATTCATAGTTTTGTTTCTATATACCTTTTGTCACCACATTTGCACATACACAACAACAGAGTTTGGGATAAATGACAACAGCAAGAACATACAAATGCAAGGAGAGTCCTGCTTGATCACGCTAAAGGACCGTCCACTCCAGCATCCTGTTTTCCTAGTGGCTAAACAGATGCCTGTGAAAAGCCTGGACGCAGGACAAGCAAGACTTTCCTGAGCATGATCCTAAGCAACTGCAGTTTCTAATAGTGGAAACAGCACATAGCCACCATGACAAGCGGCCATTTGGCTCACCCTCTTGGAATGTGTCTAATCTCCCTTCAAAATTGTCCAAGAGGATGGCTTCCACTACATTTCGTAGCAGAACAATTCTGCAGTTTTACTATGTGTAGTGTGAAGAAGTACTTCCTTTTGTCTGACTGAATAGCCCAATGTTCTTTGGAAGATCTCAGTTTCAAATATCATACAACAGGGAGAAAATCTTCTCTTTCTGCTTTTACTCAGGGAATATTATAGTGAGACAAGAAACCCACAAGGACATGAAGAAATACCTTACAGCCCCTTGCTGACCAACTTGAATTATTCATATATTGTCGTGGGCTAATAAATACATGTAAGTTGTAATCCTAACCATCACTAGCTTGGGTACTGCATGTAGAAAGCCAATGAGTGAATCTGTTGCCCTCCAACTGTTATTGGGAAACAACTCCCATCATCCCTGTCAAGTGACTGCTGACTGTGGCTGATAGGAATTGGAGTCCAACAACATCTGAGGGGTTGTAGGTTCTGGAACATATTGTTCACCTCACCATCCACCACTGCTGCCTGCAGGGCCCACTACTGCTGCCATCCCTCAAAGCTGACACCCAGGTTTGCCTACTGGCCAAGGCCATGGAGCCAGCCACTGTCAGCTGCTGCCTCAGGGTGCTGCTGCCATTTTGCCATAGCAAACTCTCTTTAAAGTTTAGCATTCATCTGAACCTTATTTACCACTCCAGTAAAGAGGCTGGCGGCACTCCGAAAACCGGGGCTTTCTGAGGTTGTCTGAGATGTGGAGTCTTTCCCAGAGGAAGGCATTATGAAGTGAATTTGTCCCGGAACACATATTCACCGCCTCTTTGCCACAACAGCAAAAACTGTTTGAATATTGTTTACAACAAGCCTGAAAATGAATTTTACCATTACACCAAAGCAACTGGCAGCACTCTTGTGGGGCTCATCAGAAAGCATGCCGACCCCCAGCAGACACACACACACACCGATTAGGTATTTCTTTACCTGCCCTCTGCTCCCATCCATCCTTGTTATACATGCCAACCTTCCTGTTTTTCCTGTTAAGTTTCTCTTTTGGAATAATAATAATAATAAGTAGTAGTAATAGTAGTAGTAGTAGTAGAAGAAGTAGTAGTAGTACAATTTATTGCCTGCTCTTCACTCCAGGGTTCTAGGATGGATTACAAACTCTTACAACACTGTATCACTACAGAGAGTAGACAGACCTGTGTTTACAGTGTATATGCAGAAGTTTTTTGGTTTTTTGTTTTTATTCCGGCAGCATCATTCATTAATGTAAGAGAAGGTAGGTGATTTTTGCTGATCCCCTTGAAGACTGGGAGCCTGCCTCTCCCCCCCCCCCAAAAAAAAACCCCAGTATGGAAGGGGGCAAGGGGGCAAGAGGAATTTGTGGAACTTGCTTATGTTAGCAGGCACTTCCATGGGATCGAAAGCTATTCAATGAGCAGAACAGCAGCACCAAATTTCACCCATAGTATCAAGATACTTATCATTGAGAAGTACAGAAGGTCACATCTGCTTGTGAAGTTGGTTATAAAATCATTTTACAGATTAGCCTGTAGGTATCTCCTACCTTGCAAAGATTTAAATGCATAATGGTTAATTATAAAACATTATTTTGTGCACATTAAAAATAGCATGTAATTTATAGTCTTGTACTATTGGAATAGGGCCAAAAAGTCATAAACCTCCAAGAACGTTTGGGATAGCAGTCAAAGTGAAAGGCACATTTTGTGATTAGATGGGCTGAAGCTTCCAACTTCTTGTCATTCTAGAGAATAAAAGGGAAATGCAAAGAAAAAGAAGGCACAGATTAGGTAATTCTTATTCTTAAAGCAATGGCATCTAGTTTATGCATGAAAATTCAGCAAAGCTACATCTGTGCATGCTTGATTTTGCATGCTTGGTTTTACATTGTTTCCTATTCAGCTGTAAATGTTTTAATCCAATGTTTCTATGGAATATAGTTGTAGATTCTACTTTATCTACAAATTCTTTGATTTAGGTCCATTTTATTCCACCAAGACCATTGAACTACAGTCATACACTGGTTTTCGAACAGCTTAGTTCTCGAACGTTTTGGCTCCCAAACGCCGCAAACCTGGAAGTGACTGTTTCAGTTTGCAAACTATTTTGGGAAGCTGAACATCCAATGGGGTTTCTGTGGCTTATGATGGGCTGCAGAAGCTTCTTGCAGCGAATCAGAAGCCATGCTTTGGTTTCTGAACATTTTGGAAGTCGAACGGACTTTTGGAACAGATGCTGTTCAACTTTCAATGTATGACTGTAATGGAAACCCTCCGAAGTGCAACATAACAGCACAGTATAACATATCAATACTGGTATGGCAACATTCCCATTGGACCCACAGGTTTACGACCACTGGAAGCAGCAATGAAGCTTTTTGGTTTTACAAGTTACCAAAAAGCAGACCTATTGCTGGCCTGTGCCACCTTGCACCAATCAGATAACCCTCTAAGCAGCCTACTCCCCCAAAACAGTATTAAGAAATTTACCCAAACACAAAAATCCCTTTTATGTCCACCAGATATTGCTCGCTCTAGAAAAGCAGGGGGCTGTTTTAGCTGAGACTTAGTTTCAGCCCAAATGTTTACTTAGGACTCAGGACTGTCTCTCCACCCACAGCTAGATCTAGTCACAGGACCATGAAATATTTTGGTAGGTACTTGCTCCTATAGTACTTATCAATTCTAAAGTTGTTTTAACCAATCCATGCTCAACTTAGACAATTCTCTGCATTTTCCTGGCCCCTAAAGCACAAGAGGCCATTCTTTTGGAGTATAGTGAAACTTTTGGAATTGTCCTGGACTGACAGTTCTAGTATGGGGTGCATCAGGGAATCTCCCTCTCTTCGTCAGGTTGATAGCAATTCCCAAATATCATCAAAGATTGGGGTGATGGTAGCAATGGGTTATTTCTGCATGGCACCTCCCTGCTTTGATAGGCACAAAATGATGTAGACGGATTCAACATAGCAGCTTAATTTTACATGTCAGCTCTTCTCATGCCTAGTGTGACTGACATACAAACTGGATTCAAATAATCAAACATTGGACTAATAAGCAAATAACAATGCACTACAAAATTCGGTAACCATATAAAATATTCCACAGAATATTCATTTGTGTTTTGAGATTGTTTCTTACAATCAAGTGGTAGAATAATTATAATGAAATAAAAATAAGCTTGGCCTTAAGAACATTGTATGATTTGTCTGCCCTTAAGAGCTCTATCTAGTCTGCTAATAGCAAGTGGTAATGGACTCCTTTTGATAAAGACAATGTGCACACATTTCTTATTTAAAACCCATAATCCCTTGAACTTGGGCTCACAGTGAGAGAAAGTGTTGCACTCGGGTTCATTTGAAAGGAAGCACTGAAATAATCTGCCTTGTTTCTGGATTCAGAAGCACTTGACGGATGTGAGTATACCCCAGTTTACTGCAAGTGCACACAGGACTGCAACCCTAGTTAATTAAAAACTCACACAAACATGAATTCTTCCCACCAACATGAACCCCCCCGACCCCATTTCTTGCCACAAAAACAGCAAAGAATACTTTTGCTGTTCAGGTTAATCAGTATGTTTTTATGGGACAAACATTTCAAAGCCCTCCCAGAAAACCATTTAAGCAGATGCTTGGAAATTTACTAGCATACTTTCTTTTGGAAAGTAGTAAAATATTGGTGGGTTAAAAAAAAAAAAGATTTAAGAATAAACTACAAGTCTTAACACCAAGATTGCTTCTTAATTTTATGTTTGTGCTCGGGTCTGCTTCCTAATTCCTAGTGGTCTCGTTGGATTCTGCCCCCCACCACTACCCCAGCTTTAGTGTTATAAACTATCAAAGCAAAAGGTACAATTTGAAACCATTAAATCAGTATGAGGTACACCACTGATTTTAACAACACATGGCTTACACCTAAACTGCCTAAGAATTAATGACACTACTTACGTTTCAGTCTTACATAATCCAAATAAATTACTTTTGCGTATTGTATTAAAACCTTGCTTTTCAAC
This sequence comes from Podarcis pityusensis, assembly GCF_964106645.2. Taxonomy (NCBI): domain Eukaryota; kingdom Metazoa; phylum Chordata; class Lepidosauria; order Squamata; family Lacertidae; genus Podarcis; species Podarcis pityusensis. The sequence continues at coordinate 44,365,286 of NC_138026.1, read as the reverse complement.
ATAACTGGTGTGTGTGTGTCTCTGTGTGTGTATGTATGTGTGTTTATATGATCTCCCAAACTGTAGTCAAATAGATTATTACTACTTGAAATTAAGGAACTATTTTTAGATCTACAGTAGGTCAACATCCACAGGTGTGAGCAGGTTGACATCATCTTGATTACAATGTGCTTTGCCTTTGTGGAAAGAAACAAGTCTATCTAAAAATAGATGATAAAGTCTAGGAGTGTCCTCCCCCTGGAAGTTCAGTGGTGCAGTAGACCTAAGCCCTATTCAAGCATTCAGCTTGATCATGTAAGGATTCATGTAGGCCACCCTTGAACTCACTGCTTCCCTCCATTCCTTGTCTTTAGTGCAAGAGTCTGAAGAGGGCTTCTAATATGAATATGGCTAGAAGCCCCTACAGAACTTTGTGCGGAACACACAAAGGCTGGGGTGGGAGGGGTGTGCTCAGCACAGAGGATGAGGAGAGCAGCACAAGTGCACATGGCCCTATACAAACATTCAACTCTCTTGTGATCAGGCTGAATGAGAGGCAACAGAAGATTCAGGTTAGGGGTTATTTTTATGCAGAAGAGGAAAGGAATAACCCACTCTGACAACAGTCCCAATCCAAGTCCTCCCCTCACACTCCTCTAGCAAGCTTTTAAAACAGTAGGAGACCAAATCCCAGATCTCTCACAATCCCCTCTAGTTGTACCCTCAAAAATGAATCTTTGCTGATGGCCTTGGGTCAGCCACTGTCTCTCAACCTAACTATCTGAAACAGTCCTTGTAAAGATAAAACGGGCAAGGGGAGTTAATGGATTATAAAATTGGCAGCTGATGCACATGAATTATGTGCAGTCTGAAACACAGTGGGATACTTTCCTTCTTTCTCTATCCCATAATCCCCTTTTGGGAGAAAACAGGATATGGCATGGAGCTCTTGTAAATGGCAAATACAAACGAGTATAATTTCTTATGCCCATTTTACCCACAGATACTTTAACTCCTTAATTTAAAGAAGTTGCACTTTAAAAAGCAACAACCAAGAGGATCTCTGTGTCTCATCCATGAAATAACGTTGTTTCCCATGAATCTGAGTTAATGGTTCAGGCTGCATCATCTGTTCTGCTCCAGAGTAACCCTCTTCATTATGTAAATAATATCCATGAACTTTGGAAATGAATTGTGTTACTGGTTCCATTTCCTATGTTCTGGGCCAAATGAAAACACAGGCTTGTTATAATGTAAACATTGGCTTGTAATAAATGTGGGACATTGTTTTAGTTTATCCATTTCTGAAGTAGCCTCCTTCAACTTCATCATCCTGCAAGGAAAAGTGAATTGGCAGAGATGCAATTAAGCAACTGGCATGGAAGATAAGTACTACACATCCTCTAGAAAGTCTACTCCTGCTCATTGTCCTGAACCCCTGGCCAACTTGGAAGCAAGTTAGTACGTCATGTCCAAAGTCCAAAGTCTGGGGGTCAAGCCACACAAGCAAAGTCCCAAGACCAAAATCCAAGAAACGCAGTCCAAAGTCAAACCAAGTAGCCAAGTCTGAAGTCCAGAAGTAACAATATATTCCAGTGTCAAACCCAAAGTACAATCTCATAGAGGTCCAGGAGCATCCAAGCTGAGGTCCATCAACATGGGTAGTTGAGCAGACACAGCCCCTCAGCTCTGCTTCCCTTTTGTACATTACATGCTGATTGCAGCATCTTGGCTTGATGAGGCATGTGACCCTCACCTGTTCCAAGTCTACTCCAGCTGAGGAATCACTTCCCCCTCAGAGTTAGTGACCACTACCTGGCTAGCTAGGGAGTTGGGATGTGGGCTCTTGCTTGCCTCAGTCTCCTAGAGCACCCCTCCCACTGCTCCCTATGCTTCGGAGCCCGCAGTGTTCATGGGGACAGGGGATCCTTTGGCTCTGGTGATGGGTCCTGCTGCTCTGGTTCCCATGCATTGACCTCCATCCCCTCGCCATCCTCCATCACCCTGTATTTCCTTCCCCATCCTCTGCTTGCCCCAGTGTGTCCCAGTCCTGGCTACACCGCTTGCTGGGATCCTCTTCGTCTTTCATCCTTGTCATCCTGCCTGCTCATGACACTCATTAGGATTCCTTTTTCTTCTTCTCCCACTAAGATACTCTCCTGTTCCAGCCTCCTTCCACTGCTGTTCCACACCAACACATCCACTACTGTCTCAAAACACCATATTTTGTGGAGATCCAACATACAGCCTATTATTTTTAAAGCTCTCCAATGTGACAAATGTCTGTATGTGTGTGTGTGTGTGTGTTTAACAATCTGAAATAGACTGCAGATTCATCACTCAAGTGCTGTCATACAATAACTGGCACATTCAGGGCAGGTTGCAAAGAGCTTATTTTAACAATGGAACATACAAGTACTACAGCTATCCACTGATAAAATGTAATTAAGGACTTGTCCTTAAAACACATCCTGAAGCATAATAGAAGAGTTCAAGGCTGACTGGGCTGTTCCAAGCTTGCAGCTCCAGCAGCTCACTGTATCTATGCTAGCAGCACATTGGCTAAGCCTGAAGATGGAAGATAGGGTTTTGTTTTCTTTTTTTAAAAGAACTGAAGGTGCCATGATAAAACTATCATTGATCATTGTATGCACACTCTTTTTTTGTCATCTTACCAGCATATGCTCCAGTTGAATCTATTTGCCAGGGCCATTCCTTTTATTTTCTCATTCCTGTCCATGGTAAATTACTGTTTGGAAAAGGATTTATGAATGTCTTTTGAAAATGTTAGTGTGCACACAGGACTTGATATTTGTGCAGAGTAAATAAACACAGTTTGCATCCAAGAGAACATAATAAGAGTCTGCTGGATTGGGCACAGCCAGCATGCCTAGGAGCCAGCGATAGCTTTATCCTCCAATCCTGATTTTTCTCTCTCCTCTTAAAGTCCTCCAACTTGGTGGCCATCACTACCTCTTGTTGGAGAGAATGCCAAAGTTTAACTATACTATGCATGAAGAAGTATTTCCTTTTTTCTGTCCTGAATATGTCATCATTAAGCTTCATTGGATATCCATGTCTTCTAGTGTCATGAGACAGGGACAACCCTAATCTCTATCCACTTTCCCTACGCCATGCATAACATTATATACCTCTACAATGTCCCTCTTGCTCACTTTTTAGTTTCGAGAAAGTCCCAAATACTGCAACCTTTGCTCATAGGGGAGTAACCCCATTCCCTTGATAATGTTGGTTGCCCTTTTCTGAACCTTACTTATGTCCATTGATTTCAGTGGATCTACTCTGAGTATGACTAACACCCAGTATCATCTATTGGGTGGTAGTCAAGTAATTTATATTCAGGGTAGACATGTTGAGATTATGGACCTAAGTTACTCATGTCCATTACTTTCAGTGGGTTTCCTTTGGGTATGACCAGCACTGGACACAACCTATAATTTATTGGGGGAGAAACAATGTGTTTCTTGGGATATTCTCTGCTGTTTCTGAAATTTTATTAATTTAAGTAGTTCTTCCTTTAACTTATCTTTCACCTGCCCTGCATCATAAAGATCCTAGGGGAGGATACAGCAATAAAATTTGAGAAGCTATTTGAGAAGGCTGGCTCCTCCCCGATGAATTCTTAAATGAACTAAAAACTGGGCACATTTGAGAAAACAATACTATCTCTTCATACCTAGATCAGATGAAGAGAGGACAAAAGAGCAATAAGAACCAAATTATATTCTTTTAAAAATATGTATAATATGACATTGGCCTCTATTTTGTCTGCATATTGAATGATGTTAATCACGTCAGTAATGGACAACTTAATGCTAATAAGCAGGTAAGAAATAATAACTAGCATTTGTGATGAGGTATTCAGAGACATACTGTCTCCAGTAGTGATGGTAGAGCATAGCCATTGGGCCTAGTAGCCACTGATAGTCTTATCCTCTATTTTGTATTTTGTGCGTGCACACACACACACACACAAATGGATAAACACAGCAGCCTGCATTTTTTCACTGTCCTTGGGGGCTATCATGAGGAACCCTTGCACTTCAAAATTTACTACTACACTATGGCTGGGGGAGTTTTGGCCCGCTATATATTATTGAACTCCAACTCCCATCAGCCCCATTCAGTATGTCCAGTGACTAGGGATGATGGGTGATGGGAACTGTAGTTCAGAAACATGTGGAGGACTGAAGGTTGCCCAGCCCAGAACTACATCATTGGTTTTTATTCTACTGTAGTTTATAAGCATTTACATATCTGAGATTAGGAGTAAGGAATCCAGGATAGAGACTATTATTTCAATTTGGGCTAGAGTCCTGACACCAAATATTATCCACTTGACATATATTGAAAAATAGTCAATGGGTATGACCTAGTATTCTCTGAGGCAGTAAACCTATGCATGGACTGTACAACTTCAGATGCAGGTTGGTTCTCATTCTCTCTCCCCCCCTCCCCTAAACGCAAATACTCCCTGCATACAGAAAACTAGAATACATTGACATGCTGGTTTTCTGTTTACAGGGATTCATTTTTAGTGTCATATGAAGCAACATTATATAATGTGAATCAGGTATCTTGTGAAAAGTTAGAAACCAATGTAAGGCTTTTAAAAAAATGAATTTAAACATTTTCCCATGTCAAGGTAGAACATATTGATGAAAGGCATATGCTATGTTTTGTAAAGCAGCAATGCTTTATGTAAATCATCCAAAGCTTTCATTCTTATCTCCACTCAGTCTCTGTGTGAGTTACACAGTTTCGTTAGCTCATTAATCTATGATTAAGCAAGAGCTTCAATGTATAGGTGGTCTCCTTCACATAAAACAGCCAAGGTTTTCTAAGGTTTCTAAGGAATGGCTTGTATATGTTTGTATGATGGTTTGTATATGTCCAGCTTTCGGATTAAGTGGTCAAATCTTAATGTACAGATAGTATTCTTATTACACACTAGCCTGTTCTGGGAAAGTTTGTTTCTTTGTTTTGAAAGAAGGATCTAATCCTTAAAATCCTTATACAGGACAGATATACTTTGTTCTAACATATGGTGGAAACACATTACAAATGGCTTTTTCAGATAATTACTGGGATAGGGGTTTAAGGCTTCTTCTACATACCACCTCAAGCCTTAGAGCTTGTGTGGTAGAAAAAGAATGGTGCTTTCATCTGTGGAAAGCAATCTCCTGCTTAAGGTCTTGCAGGAGGTCTCAAGATACATGCTAGCACAAGGCCATGCACAATCTCTTGTCACACAATCTCATCTACTAGCTCTAGCATATCTGTTAAGGGAACAACACAGCTGCCAGAATTTCTTCATCTATGGCATAACAACCCATAACACACTCATAAATCACACACTCACACCCGACCTCTACAATGCTAGAGAGGTCCTTTCACTATTCTGTATCCAGCCATTAACTTGAAATGAATTCTTTTCCTGGACACTTCATAAACAGGTTGCCTGGAAATCTCTCCTATAGTTGACCACAACTGAATGATCAGTTTCTGTATCTTTTTGCTCACAAAAGTAGACATTTGTCCATTATTAGGTAATTTCCCCCTCTTGTGCGACTTGTAGCACTTTGTTGTAGTAATCAGTCTTCTTTGTCTCAGACTTTCTGCTTTATTTTCTAACTCAGGAGTGTGATGTCCTAATGGTAAAATTACTCTAAAGGCTTGGAGTAATTTTCCCGCCCTGGGCTTGTTCCAGTCAAAACACTTAAGGAGTCCAAACCTTTTACAGTGGTACCTCAGGTTAAGTACTTAATTCGTCCCGGAGGTCCGTTCTTAATCTGAAACTGTTCTTAACCTGAAGCACCACTTTAGCTAATAGGGCCTCCCGCTGCTGCTGCGCCACCGGAGCACGATTTCTGTTCTCATCCTGAAGCAAAGTTCTTAACCCAAGGTACTATTTCTGGGTTAGTGGAGTCTGTAACCTGAAGTGTATGTAACCTGAAGTGTATGTAACCCAAGGTACCGCTGTATTCTGAAAGGAAGAAGTGTTATGACATCATAGATACTAAATAGTATAATATGCTTCTCAAAACAACGGTCTTCCTGTGAGGCAGACTTTATTTTGAGAGGCTTGACTCTGGCTCTTTGAGCAGTAATAAGCTCATTTGGCCAACGTAAATCATTGACACCAGCAGATTTTTAAAAATCTGGCTTTGTTCTGATATTTTCAATTTCTGTTTACTTAGGGTGATAGCTAATTCAGAATAGACCCACTGAAATCAATGAAATTAAAGTTTCTTGTCTATTAAGTCCAATAGGCCTACTTAGTTAAGATGTGTGTGTGTTTTTGTGTGTGTGTGACAGAGAGAGAAGGGAGAGAGAGAGCAAGAAGAAAAGGAAAGAAATTTAATATAGAAAAGGAAAAATGAACATGACTGGGAGAATAAGAAGACAGACACATTATTTCAGTCTCTACCTGACAACAGTCTGGCCTACACATGCAGAAGTAGTGAGGGCAAAAGAAAAATAACAGGAGAGAGATGATCTATAATTGTACTCTAGATACCAGGAACGAACAGGAACTATGTTAACTATCCTCTGAGATTTGAGTAATTGCCTGCTTATTGCTTAAGATAGAAGAGAGTGAAGTGCACTGCTATCGTAACGGAAAGAAATAGAAACCAAGGAGGCAAGGTGTACTGCTGCAAAGGGGCCTAAATTATCATTATACCTATGGCAAACAGCTATTTCTATTTTTATTTGTCAGTTCCTTCCTAGTAACATGACGGTTTCTGCTCTTTCCATTGCTCAGTTAATTTCAGCCAGATTCTTAGGATCCAACCTGCATAATTAACGGATGAACTATTTTGGATAGTTAATGGATAATTTCATTTGTTTAAATTTCAATCACCTTGCACAGGAAATGAATATTAGAAAATGGAAAGTAGTTTCCCAAAACCTCTGGATCCAGGGAGAAACTCTTTTAAGAATAGCCTCTTTCAAGGTGGAGAGCACAACTCCCTCCCACGAACCAATTCAGTCAACCCCCTGCCACTACATTCTACCAGCCATAATGGGCATGGATCAAGAGGACACATTGTTGGCCTCACCACTGCAAGCAACCTGGCCAAATCCTTGCACTGTGGATCCTATAATAGCCCTAGAAATCCATGTCATCTTCTGACATAAGACAACACAGCACACTTCACAAAGGTCATAAAACTTGTAACAGTTTGCCACAGATGGCAACAGCTTACACCAGGGGTAAGCAATGTCGTACCCTCCAGATGTTGTGGGACTCCGATTCCCTTCATGCCTGACTATTGACTATAATGTCTGGGGCTGATGGGAATGGTAGTCCAACAATATTTGGATAGAGCCAAGTTGGCTACCCTTGGTCTGGATAGTTTTTCAACCACAATATATTAAATGTAGGTTAAAATAAGGCCTCTATAAATATAGAGGGTCAATGTGTTGTGGTGTGAAGGTGAGCACAGACAAAAAGTCTTTATGAGTGGCGTTGCCAGTAACTACTACATGTTTAATGAAAGAGGTGTGAATATTCAGTGTGAGAAAGGGTATATCCAATTACTATTTTATAGGCGCAAAGGGACATGAATGACAGGATTATGTGGTTAGTGTGCCAGTGGGCCCCAATTAGTGTAGTGAAATGAGCCTAAGAATTAACTTAGGCAGAGAATGTGACATATTCATGCGGACGAACAGATTGTGAGAACATGCAAGGAACAGAAGAAGGTTCATAGAGCTGTACCCTCTATAATGGCCCACCTCACATCACAGTTGTGCAAGAAACAGTTACAAAGATATATGCCATATTTTATATGCAGGCACAGGAGTCTTCACAGATGAGGAATTACACAGATGATGTCAGAGTGTGCTATACAATTAAGGAAAAGTTGGAAGATAGTTTTGTAATATATCCTTAAATCTCACAAGTTTTTGCTATCGCAGAAAGGACGACAAAGTCACCTTTGTCTACAGAGTGAGCTGTTGGCAGGAAACTACTCAAAAAGATTTGGCCTTCTGTATTACAGTTGGAACTTCCTGACAATTGCAGAATAATGGGGAGTAAATATCAAGTTTAAGTACTCTGTAAAATGTTGTTCATTGATTTTCCCCCCTTCTGAGCATAAACCTTGAAGACTCAATAACAGTTCAAAGGGCTGAACATCTAAGAATTAAGTACACTCATAATTACTCCTGGCAGGGGTGTGAAAAAAGTCATGCTGTTTCTCCTGAAGTGGAAATTAACCTCCTGCCTTCATTTTATTTTCCCAACTTTATGAAAGCTATCGGTTTGAGAGAGGGGGTGAAAAAACCCTACAGTGGACACTAGAAAAAAGAGTTACATTTGAGAAGGTGGTTTAAAATATTCTGAATAGAAGAGTTTTAGGCAGGGACTCACAAGTGGTCTTTGCTCCAATGTAAGGCGGATCAAGTCCGGGTTGCCACCACAATTTTTGTTGTTTATTTAGGCTGCCCCCCCAAAAAAAAAGTGAGTGGAGGGAGAAGAAAGACGGTCATATAGGAAAATGACACAGAGAAGTAACAAAGAAGTAACAGGGACCCCCATATTGAATTCAAAGGTCATGGTTCTGAAAAGTCTTGAAGACTATTGTTAGACAAGCTTCTGAATAAACTGCATCTTTTTCTGGCTACAATATCTTACATTTATTATTATTACGATCATCACCATTGATGCATTAATCACCTTCTACACCTACATACTCATCCAATACATTTAAAACAAAATTAAAAACAATACAAAATAGATACATTAATATCCGTTGTAGTTGAGTAACATGTTACAGACCTACAAAGAGAAGAATATGGAGAGTTTGAGTCCTACAATAAAAGGGCAGCATTGGAAAATTCAGAAAAGTGTGAATTCTGAAGAATGTGTTTAGATCAATGATTCTCAAAGGGTGTGGCAGGAGAGGATGGCAAATGTGGCAGGAAGATTCAAGGACAATTATATTATATTTTGGGAATGGTTCATGTTCTTATGTACCTGCGCTGTTTTATACTATCTGGGTGTCCTGTGATTATATTATACAGTAGTTGTGTTCTATGTTATGAATCAAGCACTGCTATGAGTTTTCTTTTCCCATGTATTTCTTATCAATAAAAAAATTGGTGTGGTGCGAGCAAATTCTGAAAGTGTGACCCAGAGGAAAAAGGTTTGAAAACCCCTGGTTTAGATTCAAATTTGGTAACTTTGCCTCTAAATGTGAGCTGAATCCAAATTCTCTCCCATCTTTATGTATAGTATTGGACATGATATGAAGGGATATGTGAAGACATGATGGGTTGGATCCAGACACACAGCACAATGCTATGTGCGTCTAGTCAGAAGTAAGTTCCATTGACTTCAGTGAGACTTATTCTCAGGTAACTGTGAATGGAACAAAAGCCTTCATTATGTTAAGAGTAGACCCATTCAAATCAGTGAAACAAGTTTAATTTCAACAGATACTATAAGCTTGGCCTAAATCAGGGGTCAGCAAACTTTTTCAGCAGGGGGCCGGTCCACTGTCCTTCAGACCTTGTGGGGGGCTGGACTATTATTTGGAGGGGGGGATGCCCCACAATTAACCCAGAGATGCATTTTAAATAAAAGCACACATTCTACTCATGTAAAAACACCAGACAGGCCCCACAAATATCCCAGAGATGCATTTAAAATAAATAATAATAATTTTTAATAATTGATTATTTATACCCCGCCCATCTGGCTGGGCTTCCCCAGCCACTCTGGGCAGCTTCCAACAAAATATTAAAATACCGTAATACATCAAACATTAAAAGCAGACATTCTACTCATGTAAAAACATGCTGATTCCCGGACCGTCCGTGGGCCGGATTTAGAAGGCAGTTGGGCCGGATCCAGCCCCTGGGCCTTAGTTTGCCTACCCATGGCCTAAATGTATGATTCTGTGATAATATAAGATTAGACATACAACAACAGAAATGTATGCACACAAGGACTCATAAAGGACATGGCATTTCAAATCCCCATAGCACTGCACTCTGACAATGGAATAATCTTGGAAGTCCAATAGATCAAATTTAGAGGGGACAATGTTTAACTGAGCCATATCATCTGCTCACCTTCCTAGAAACACACAGACATTTACTCCAAATAATCTATGAGATCAAAAAACAATGAAAATGGTAAAATAGGGACCATTTGCTTTCTAATTAAATTGTTACAAAGTATGTTGTCACAATTCAGTTAGGAGCAGAGAAATAATTAATAGCTTTTAACTAGATTCTGGGAGCAGGCTAATTATCACCACAGCTTCCAGGCTGGGAATGAATTGGATTTACACCATATTAACATGGGTGTCATTCTGTTTACTTCACTGGTTTCTGATTTACACTGCTGCTTCCAGTGGTATAGATGGATAATTTGAAACAAATTAATTTCTTTATGGGCCAGTGTTTTGCAGAGCAAAATGTGCAGTGTTAACTGCAGAGAATCCAAGCCTTGAGATTTCATATTTCCCATAAACCATAATTTTTAATATAAAGTTCAAGCATCATTATCATCTCAGTCTCTTTATAGCAAAATAAAACCCCAAGGTGCTTTACAATATTTTTTTTAATCACACATGCTCTGACCTCATGTTTCCCTTCTAAAATAAAAAGGCCACGTCAGCTATGGATCTAGAATTTTGCCTGAGATTTGGGTCAAGCGTTGCTCACGGCTCTATTACTGGCTAGACCAGCATCAATTGGAGTAGTCAAGCAGTTCAACCAACCAGGGCTGTGCTAGGCCTTTGTTTGTCTGCTTCGGGGCCTTTAGCACCCTGAGTAAGCACTGCATTTTCATAATGGTCGCACAACTTGCTGGGGGGGGGGCACACTGGTTCTAGGCTGGGTCCAGATTGGCTCTGATCCAGTTGGAGTCATGGCTGCAGTCTTGATTTTGGTTGTAGTGGAAGTCTACTCCATCCCTAATATCTGCTTGTGTTTTGCAAACATTAGGCTGGTATCTTAGGGACAACATCGGTTTCTTCCTCTGTGAGGCTGTTTTGGTGGCTTTCATGGTGACCATCTCATCTGTCTGAAGGAAGGCTGATTCATGGTTTCAGAGTGTTAAGCACTGGCTAAACTGCCTTAGCAAAGTATTTTTTGTGGGCCCAGCCAAGCACAAAGAATATGAAAGAGCTTAGGGGAGAAGGGAAATATCAGCCTGAAAGAAAAAGAAGTGGAAAACCCATGTGTTGGAGATGGAGTGGCCTTAGACTCACTACTGTCTGGGGTAGAGGGGGAATGCTGTTTGAGGAAAAAGTGTAATTTTTGTTAGGAAAATAGCTAGGCAAAAGGCTAGTTTAGAAAATAATTGTTTTAGGTTTTTTTATTTTTGTGGCTGAGTTTTGAAAAATGAACTGTGGCAAAGTTTCCCAAAAAAGAAAAAAATTGTACCGGTGAGTTAAGACTAACAATTACCCACATGCTTTACATATAACATATTAAAAAGGCAGGTTTTCAGTTATACTGATAAGTAGGGAAGCCGAGAGGTGAGTACAGAAGTACTGATGCACGAGGCCCAGCCCAGCAATGGGGTGGGGTGGGGCAGACTGTGATATTTCTTTCTTCTCTTTAAAAGATGAATTTTATAGCCCCACTAAAAAGAAAGGTATGAAGCAAAATGTGCATTTACCCTTCTAAGTGATTTCTGTGAAACGAGGTGGTCGAGCTGCTCCCACCTTCCTTTTTTTTAAAAAAAAAAAATTATTGGGTTTTACAATAGAAATAAACATAATAAACAATATAACATTTGTCTTAACATAGTTTCACATTTTCTTTGGACTTCCTCACATCTCCCGCTCCCACTTTCATCGTTATAACATTTTGTCAGCAATTTATCATCTTATTTAGATTCTTATATCCCTTCTATGTTTCATAATCTTATAGTTCTCAAAAGGAGTTAAATTTTCACAGTCTTACTTATTTTCTTAAAAGACTTCTAAGTTTAGTGGTGCTCAGTTATTTTGGTCTAGCATCTTATTTAGCATTCACTCAAATTACAATGTTTTTGTAAATAATTCTTGAATTTCTTCCAGTCCTCCTCAATCCTCTCTTCTCCCAGGTCACGAATTCTGCCGGTCATTTCGGCCAGTTCCATGTAGTCTATCAGTTGCATCTGCCATTCTTCCAGTGTGGGTAGATCTTGAGTTTTCCAGTATTTTGCGAGAAGTATCCTTGCTGCTGTTGTTGCATACATAAAAAATGTCTGGTCCTTCTTTACCACCCCTTGGCCGACAATACCCAAAAGGAAAGCCTCTGGTTTCTTAGTGAAGGTATATTTAAATACCTTTTTCAATTCATTATAAATCATTTCCCAGAACGCCTTCACTTTAGGGCAAGTCCACCAGAGGTGGAAGAATGTTCCCTCACACTCTTTACATTTACAACACTTATTATCAGACAGGTGGTAAATTTTTGCAAGTTTGACTGGGGTCATATACCATCTATAAATCATTTTCATTACATTTTCTTTCAGAGCGTTACATGCAGTAAATTTCAATCCATTACTCCACAACCTTTCCCAGTCCTCAAACATGATATTATACCCAATGTCCTGTGCCCACCTTATCATAGCCGATTTAACCGTTTCATCTTGTGTATTCCATTTCAACAGCAAGTTATACATCCTTGAAAGTACCTTAATCTTTGGTTCTAACAATTCTGTTTCTAGTTTCGATTTCTCCACCTGGAACCCTAGTTTCTTATCATTTTTAAAAACTTCTTTAATCTGAGCGTAATGTAACCAATCTCGCACTTTGTCTTTCATTTTCTCCAAACTCTGCAATTTCCAATTATCTCCATCCTTTTCTAGTATTTCCCAATATTTTGGCCATTTAGCCTCCATATTGGGTCTTTTTCGGGCCTTAGCTTCCAGAGGTGAAAGCCACCTTGGTGTTTTATTTTCCAGCAAGTCTTTATATTTTGTCCAGACATTAAACAGTGATTTTCTGACTATATGGTTCTTGAAGGCCTTATTTGCTTTAACCTTGTCATACCATAAATATGCATGCCATCCAAAAGTATTGTTAAACCCTTCCAGATCTAACACATCAGTGTCTTCAAGAAGTAGCTAGTCTTTTAGCCAGCAGAACGCTGCGGCTTCATAATACAGCTTTAGGTCTGGCAGGGCAAAGCCCCCTCTTTGTTTTGCATCAGTTAGTATCTTAAACTTAATTCTGGGCTTTTTGCCCTGCCAGACAAACTTAGAAATATCTCTCTGCCACTTCTGAAAGCACTCCTTTTTGTCCAAAACCTGAAGTGTTTGAAATAAAAACAACATCCTTGGCAATACATTCATTTTGATAGCAGCAATTCGGCCTAACAAAGAAAGTTTCAATTTTGACCAACTATCTAAGTCTCTCTTAATTTCTGTCCAACATTTTTCATAATTGTCCTTAAATAGACTTAGGTTTTTTGCTGTTATGTTTACCCCTAGGTATTTTACTTTCTTAACCACATTAAGTTCCGTCTCATTCTGAAACCGTTCTGACTCTGTATCAGTCAAATTTTTTCCCAAGACCTTAGTTTTCTGTTTATTTAATTTAAACCCAGCCACCCGACCAAAGTCATTAATCAGTTGTAATACTCTTTTCGTACTAGGCTCTGGCTTCTGCAAGGTCAAAACCAGGTCATCTGCAAAGGCTTTTAATTTGTATTGTTTCTGTCCGACCTGAATTCCTTCCACCAACCGATCCCCTCTAATCATGTTCAATAGCACTTCCAGGACCGAAATGAATAACAAAGTGGAGATAGGGCAACCTTGTCGTGTCCCTTTTTCGATTTTGAACTCTTCTGTAACCACATTGTTAACTATCAATTTAGCTTTCTGTTCTGAATATATCGCCTCAATCCCATTCTCAAAACCCCGTCCCACTCCCATCTCTTTTAAATTTCCCATCATAAATTTCCAGGAGATATTGTCAAAGGCCTTCTCCGCATCTATAAAAATTAAAACTGCTTTTGTATTTATATCTGTTTGCAAAAGTTCCAAAATGTCAATAATGTTCCTTGTATTAGCAAACAGATGTCTACCTGGGAGAAAGCCGGCCTGGTCCTTATGAATTACTTCATTTAAAACTTTTTTAAATCTACTTGCCAAAATGTCTGCAAATATTTTGTAATCCACATTTAGAAGGGAGATGGGACGATAGTTCTTAAGTTGTGTCTTTTCAGCTTCCGACTTTGGTATTAATGTGATGAATGCTTCCTTCCACGACTCCGGTGCCCTCTTCCCCTCCATAATTTCATTGCTGACCTCCATCAAAGGTTGTATCAGATAGTCTTTTAATGTCTTATAGTACTTGGAAGTCAGCCCATCTGGCCCTGGAGATTTGCCGAGTTGCATGTTCTGAATGGCTTGTTCCATCTCCTGTCGTGTTATTTTAGAATTCAGGATTATCCTATTTTCTTGTGACAATTTAGATAGTCCATTTTTTGCCAAAAATTGTTTAATCTCAACTTCGTCTTGCGGCCCTTGGGTGTATAGTTTTTTAAAGTATCTCTGGAAACACTTTCTAATGTCCACTGGATTCTGAATGTTTTTTCCATCAACCTCTAAGTTTGTAACCGTATTTAATCTTTGTCTTCTCTTCAATCTTATCTTTTTTCTCATTTTGTGTTCTTTTCTTTACTGCATTCTGTTGTATCAAGAATCCCCTCATTACAGCTTTGCTTGCGTCCCAGACGATTCTTTTTTCCACCGTAGTATTCATATTTATCTCAAAATAATCCTTCAAAACTTTTTGGGCCTTCTTGGTAATTTCCTGATCTCTGAACAAATTGTCATTCATCTTCCATCTAAAGGATCCAGTTGGTAGTAGTGTCATATCCATCTTTACTGCATTATGGTCGGAGCAGGTCTTTGGGCAGATTTCCACTTTTCTGACCTTAGGTGCCAGGCCTCTAGAAATCCATATTTGGTCGATTCTTGTCCAGGTCAGTTGGGCTTCAGAAAAGAATGTTCCCTCTCTTCCTAGTGGGTTCTTTGTCCTCCAGATGTCAATCAAATCCATATTGTCTGTCATTTCAAAAAAGGTTTTAGGTAGTCTGCCGTCTTTTGTAACATTTTGACTTTGTGACTTGTCCATGTTAGTTGATACGACCCCATTCATATCTCCCATCATTATGATGTTGTTGTAGTCCAGATAGTCCAGGATTGTCTCCTGCAGCTTCTTGTAAAATTCCGATTTCCCTTCATTAGGTGCATAGATTCCTAATATCAACAATTTCTCTCCTTGATATTGTATCTCAATAGCCAAAATTCTTCCATGTTCATCTTTAAATAAGAATTTGGGTGACAGGCTCTCTTTTGCATATATCACCACGCCTCTCTTCTTGACTTTATCCAACGATACAAATTCCTGGCCCAATCTTTTATTTATTAACACTTTTCTGTGGAGCCTCGTCACATGTGTTTCTTGTAAACAGATAATGTCCAATTGTTCTTTTTTTAATATGTGAAATATTTTCTTCCTTTTTTCCGGAATGTTACAACCATTAATATTCCAACTCAGCAATTGCAGAGACATCCTGAATTAATCTGGTTATTTCTCCAGGGGTGGTATCTTCTCTGAATCTTCAGGTTCCCCAGGTGCTGGTGTTGATGCTGGCATTGCCCCAGGCCCAGAGGGTAATTCAATTCCTTTTTGAAGGTCCTCTCCGTGTGTAGCCAAAAATTTGTCTCTCTCTTCCAATGTTCTAATTTTAACCTTTCTCCCTCTAAAGGTAAAAGATATTCCTTGGGGGAATTCCCACCTGAATGGAATTGCGTTGCTCCTTAGTAGTTTAGCAAGTTCAGAGTAGGCGGCTCTAAGATCCAGCAGTTGTCTTGGAATATCTTTATAAATTTCAATTCTTCTATCCAAAACCTCCAGTGACTTTCCGTAGTGTAGGCCCAAAATCTTATCCCTTTCCTCCTTTGATCTCAATGTTATCAAACAGTCTCTGGGCCTCTCCTTCTTTGTGAATCTTCCAAGTCTGAAAGCTGACACAATTTTAAAGTCCTTTTCTTCCAAATTCCAGAACTTGGAAAATTCTTTGGTCAAAAACTCAGTTAGATTTCCTTCTTCTGCCTCTTGTAATGATCTAATCCTCAAATTATTCTCACGATTTCGCAGTTCTATCATAGAAAGATAAATCTGATGTTCCCCAACTTGTTTAGTGAGTGGTCTTACCTCTTGTTCTAAATTTTCCAATTTTTGTCTGGTATCCTCAGCCAATTTCCGATTTTCTGCTGAGGCTTCCGTTAACTGTCCAATTGCTTGTGTATTCTGTACCACTTGTATAGTTAATTTATTTAGACATTCTGTATTTTTGTCAATCTTTGCTGATTGCACATCTACTTTCTTGTCCAAAGCTTCCAATTTTTCAAAGATTTTGTCTAGAACAGAAACAGATGCTCCTGAGGCCATATCTTCCAATTGTAACTGCTCTGCTTCACCCTCTCCCTCTTTTGCCTGTGACAAGGCAACTTCTTCAACTTCTACTTCTGAGGGCAAAGTAGGTACAGATGATCTGCGTGTCTGCGAGGCTGAGGTTAGAGTTGTTAAAGTTGTTTGTCTAACTCTCCCTCTTTTTCTTGTGCCACTCATTCCAACGTTATCTGTCAGTCAAGGTCACACTGAGTTATTCCCATGGGAATAGAAAGGCCCAGAGCAAGCAAACAACAAGGGAATCGAAAGTAAATGTACATGTAAAGTCACTGTTTTAATCCAATCCTCTAGAGGGAGCTTAAAATGTCTTTCAGAGTCTAATTTAATATCCAAGAACCTTCAAATACAAATGTTTAGCAGAGTTTATAAATGGTCACTTTGTTACAGACAGTGCTTATTTGTCTCCAAGAAGAATGTTTCAAATTTAAAAGGTCTCAATACCCTCAGATTGTTGCAAGTTCCAATATACAGTATCCAAATCTGCAGTACTGACAGCTCAATCTCTCAATGCTCAGGCAGCTCCGGACCCTGGGTTTCACCTTCTAATTTGTAATCCAATAAAAGGAGGAAAGTCAAGTGCAAGTAATAATTCCAAATCTTTAACTTAAAGTCTTTACTTTAGGTTGCAAGTTCAGTAGATGCTTAGATCTGTAAAGTTTAAAATCTCTTTCTTTCAGCCTCCACTCCTCCAACTAGTTGCTTTTTTCAAGTTCAATGGCTGCGGAAGACGGACTTCCTGTTTCCACGTCTCTCCGCTTTCAGCCAAGTTCAAGCCAATTAAGATTTTTCATTTAAAGTCTCTAATTTCAAGTGATTCAGTCTTTACTCACAAATAAGTTGCTTTTCGTCCGAATCCGAATTTTGACAGGAAAAGGGATCAGCGCTCACCGGCAGCAGCAGCGCGGCTTCGCTCCGCAGACTGTGAAACAGCTCTCAGCGCCGCAACCCCCCTCCACGCTCCGGAGCCCCTTACGGGGTTCCTTTCGCGTTTGGAGGGTCGCTCAAGGCGCCCACCGAGCCTCAAGACCCCAGGCTCTTGCTGCCTGGGGTTTTCCGGAGTGGGTCTCCGCTTCGCCGTAGCGGACGACCCGTTGTCTGTGGAGCCTCCTCTCCCGTTCAGAAGAGGACCGCCATTGCCGTTCGCGCCGCCCCCGGAAGTCGAGCTGCTCCCACCTTCCAATGTTTTTATCCAATGAATGAAGTCAGAGCTGTGATGGACAAATGAACCGTTTGAACAACATGTAACGTAGATTGGTTTGGATAACCAATGATGAGTTGATATTAAAATGTGAAGCAGCATGTGCTCAGAGTGCTTGTTGTTGTTGCTTATTGAGGTTGGAAGTCCAGCTTTTGTTTTTTGTTTTGCTGTAAAGTATTAGGAGTGAATTTAGCAATCAATGTCTTAATTAATCAGCTTAGATGCCCACCTTGTCCCTGGCCTTACATAAGCATATTAGAACAGAACATACATTGCATGCGAAACTGGGAAGTCCAAGGGATATTGCAGCAGGTCTATTCTTTTGGAGAATACCCAGAATGCTGCAACACTAATTCCCTAAAAGATTTTGAAAAAGCATAGACTTGCATTGAATAAATCAAAATTTTCAAGAGTTAGGTGGAATTCAGAGATGTATCTATCAACCTCTCCAACAACAAATGTGCTTCAGGTAAAAGGGTTTCATAGCCTGCTTGTATTAGCCTAGCTACTGTTAGAAATAGAATGTTGGTCTAGACAGACTCTGGGTCTGATCCAATAGGGCAGAGCTTATGAAGTAAATAGCTTCAGACTGGCTTCTCAAAACCTAGAATAATGCCCCATGACAAAGTTGCCTTTAAATTCTCTGTAAGAAATGACAACAAAGGACTAAACCCACCTTACTTTCGCATCATTTAATGGTTTCATTGAGCATTTGTGTCTCAAAAATGACACAGTGCTTTGAATTATCCAGACGAGTGATGTCTTTTTGGCTTAAGCAAGGAGCAGTAGATACTGTACGTAAGAGTTGTACCATTTGCCGCCAGCTAAGCATGAGCCAATTTCTACCGCTTTTAGGTAGATCATAAATCGCTATGAATTCAACAGCCTTATTTGTCTTTGTATGCCACGCTGTATGGCAAGCTGTCGCTTGCCACTGTGAGCTACATCATTTTTATAAGGAAAATCCCTGCAGATTCATATGGATTTCTAAAATGACCAGGTGTATCCATCATCAAAACCCATATTTAACTGGAGTGCTGAATAGTTCATCTGCTTTTTGATGATAGATGATTTTTAATTATATGTCGTACCACAGCCTTGTGTCAGTTTGCAATCATTCTTCTTTTATTTAAGGCCACTGTATCTCTTCTATTCATGTAATATAACTAAGAACTGATAGGGGGAAATGCTTTATATTAACTGTGACTATAAGGGTGCTTTAATATAGAATAATCTGCTAGAAAAACATTACTGGGCATCAGACTTACATATGCTAAAAGGATTTAGACATGCATGGTCAGGCTGAATTCAGAGGGCGCACTAGTCACAAGATTTGACTTCCATCTGTAAATGGAGGTTTGGAAAGCAGCTCAGTCTGCTTCAGAGCTGCTCAATGTCTTCCCTATTTTATTCTCTGTTCATCATTTGATCTGTTAAAATGGAAACTTTATTTTCTCCAAGTTCACTATACTCTAATGGGGAATCTAAAAATGGCCACAACTTTCCTTTTCACAGAAGTGGACAGACTTGGATGAAATTTGCAGGCTTGGTCACCCCTTTGAAGGAGAAGATGGGACTATAAATTAAGATTTCCAAAACACATTAGTGAGATGCCCTGTATATGTGATATGTCTTTATTCAAGACATGGCACTTGGTTTCATCTTTTGAACTTCAAGAAAAGCTCCCTTAACCATTTGTTCTGTATGGTTTCCAACTAGTGTGTCTCAACTCAAGCCAATGTATCCCACAAGCTAGAAATAACTGCTTTTAAAATAATTGACACCTATTAATACACTCCCTCCCCGCCCCCCCAAATCTTCTGAGCTTCAAAGGAGAAGACTGACATACTGATTTTCTAAACATCATAACATGCTGCCAAATTCCATTCCTCCTCTATGGGGGGGGGGGTGTACTTGCCATACCCTCCTCCCCTGAAAGAAGATGAGAATTGCTTTCTCCCACAGGGAGTGATGTGGCTTGTCAAATGGTGCATGTCTGATTGAGCAAATGGGTTCAGTTTGGTTGATCTGCAGATCCTCTACTTTGTTATATATATATTTTTAAATAGCATCTTTTAAACCCACAAAACATGTCTTCTTTCTGGTGTTATGACAAATTAATGCTCTAGAGTGGTTTACATGGAGCATTGCTAAAGTAGAATACTTTGAATCTTGTGTGTTATCAGAGACACCTTAATGATGATGCATACAAGTTGCGTTTGCAAGCACTTTATTTTGAGAATCAACATTTAAATTGCTAAAACGGTGTAAATTGTTCTTAGTTTAAATATTAATCACAGCTAAAATGAGAAAACAGCACACAAATATAGAAGCCTAACCAACATAAGTGCAGACCAAACTTAAACGGGGGGGGGGGGGGAGGGGGAGGTGAGATTTAAAAACAACACAAAAGCGTTAGTTTCTAAATAAGCATTTAAACATTCTTATCCTCTGGCACAATAACTGTGTGTGGACCTTTGATTCATCTCTATTTGGGAACAATTTGCAACTCAGAATTTAATCCTTTTAAGAAGTTATTTGTTTCTATACTTATTCAGCGTTTTTGTTTTTATTTTTACATTTACAGGAACGATTTTACTCTAGGTCAGTTTGAATGTATTTTGCTTTAGGTCAGCCTGAAGTACAAATAGCTTCTTAAGATTACTCTGTCAACTATTATTTATTTTATGTGTGTATGTACTGTAGGTTTCTTTTCTTCATTATTGTTTATAGCATCCTTTCAGATGCTCTAAAACAAAATGTTGCTGCTTCAGATTTGATATTTTTTCAATTTACTGTAACAGACTGCTAACCTCCCCTGCCTTCCTCTACTCTTTACTGTAAGAGCAGAAACATCTTTGGCTGGGCAGCTTTAAAGAGAGCCTGGGGGAAGATTCATTCATTTATTTAATGCTTTAACAGCTTGATTGTTATGCCAGCACATAAACGTTTGGTGGGGAGGAGGAAGGGATGCTAACAGCTATGGCGGTGCAGCATCCACCAAAGATGATGCTGGGATAGCATTTTGGCAAGATTTATGCCAGCACTGCAGCTAGATACGTCAACACAAATGTTTCCGATCAGGATGCAAACCTAGTTTGGAATTAGAGTTGCAGGATAGCGATTTCTCAGAGAAGAGAGTGCAGGCTTTCAAGTGTCTTAGCAAATCCTTCTGTAAAGGTAAAGGACCCCTGACAGTTAAGTCCAGTTGCAGACGACTCTGGGGTTGCGGCACTCATCTCGCTTTACAGCCCGAGGGAGCTGGCGTTTGTCTGCTCCGCAGACAGTTTTTCCGGGTCATGTGGCCAGCATGAAAAAGCCACTTCTGGCGCAACGGAACATTGAAACCAGAGCAGCGAATGGAAACGCTGTTTACCTTCTCGCCGGAGCAGTACCTATCTATCTACTTGCACTTTGATGTGCTTTTGAACTGCTAGGTTGGCAGGAGCTGGGACCGAGCAACGGGAGTTCACCCCTTTGCGGGGATTTGAACTCCCGACCTTCTGATCGGCAAGCCCAAGAGGCTCAGTGATTTAGACCACAGCGCCACCCACGTCTCCTCCAAATCCTTCTGTACCAGGGCACAAAACTAAATCATTAACGCAGGATTCTTGTGGGTGTCACAGATTTTTGGAAAACATCATGATTGCATTTAAGCAGCTTTCTACAAAGATGTTGACATTTCTGGGTTCATCAGAAATGAGGCAAATTTAGGTCACACTAGCTGTTTGTTAAATATGTAGTATGCTGTTTTATGCACCTGTGGTTTTCTTACCAGGGTGGGGCTGCCATTCTAATCGTTCTGGGTTGGGAAGAGATAAGCCTCTTCTCCCCACATGCTGCCTTCCTGGTCAGGATCTTGCACTCTCACACACAGTGCTTAGCAAAAATCTGGTTTGATCTTAAGTACACTAAAGATTTTAACTATTGTTTGCATAACCCATATTATCTTCTCTTCATAATGAAAATGGTGTCTTATCTATGTATAGGATCCAATAGCAATAAAGACCTTCAGCCTCTGGCCCATGGGCCTAAAAAGTCCTGCTAGGCCTCCTCATTTGACCCTCCAGGCCATTTTGGCCTAGTCACACCCATCTGACGTCATCTATTATGTCAAGTGTTGAGGGGAGGTAAAACAGGCTTGGGCCAAAGGAGAGGGCATAGGCTGTGCAGCTGATCACTGGGTTTGTGAAGCACTGTGCTTGTGATTTCACAACTGCTGACAAGCTTGTAAAGCCCTGTGCATGGTGTAGGGCTATGTCTTTGATTTATTACTGCACAGGCAAAAATGGGTCAGCAGATCTCATTAGAACATATGATATGCTTAATGGTTGAAGACAGGAGGATATGGAGTTATATATGTGTGTGTGTGTTTATATATGGCATGTACAACCAGTCTATATATATATGAATGATAGAGAGACTGGTTGTACATGCCATATATATCTGAGACTAGTTGTACATGCCTATGCAAACATTCTGGATTTTACAGTCAGTTCCCTTTGTTATACCTCCAACCCAGATGCTAAATGGTAAGAGGTCCATAGAATACATGTCAGTATATGATTGAGGATTTGCAAAATGGTTGTTGTTTTCCCCATGCTTTCTCTACTAGTACTTTTGGACAAGAAGAAACTAGAACCAGATTTATGGATGCTGCTGTCAAGCTTGCCTGTAGTCTATAAAGCTTCTGAGAACATTGATGGCAAGTCAATGTGGAGGAAATAGGAAGCTTTTGCTTCCACTGTCAGCCAAGTGCAGCTTTTAGCTATGGCCAAGTCAGGACAAATTGTACACAGCTTTAACTATGGCTTGTCCAAACAAATCAACATAAAACCATGTTTTATGATCCTGCCTCATTCAGATAAACCACATTTAAAACTGAACACAATTTCCAGTTTAGACAAGATTATAAATTGTAGTTTATTTAAAATAGAAGTGGATAATAAGTTCTGATCTCCTCCTCACGGCTATTCAAGAGGAAGAAAAGGGAAGAAAATCCAGTACTAACTATGGTTCAGCATTACTTCTGAACAAGGAAGACTGGAAGTCCGTCATCTTTTTGAGGAGTGGCAGCTGAGGATGAGAAGAAATTATATAAATTGTCAGTGAGTTCTTTATGGAAAGGGATTCTTAGGTCTAAGTTTTGTTCTTGTACAAGTTTTCTATGAACCAGAACCTAATTACTTTCCAAACAAAATGGGGGGGGGGGGCAAGATTCCTATCTAGACTTCATACCAGAACTTTTATTAAGTCTTCAAAACAATATGAAAAGAAAGAAAAAACAAAGGAAGGAAAATAAAAGGCACCTTACTTTGAGAAACAATTAGACATTTTAAAACAAAAAGCTTCACTAGTGTGGACAAGAGGTCAAAACAGGAGGCAGGCTGTTTTATCTGCCCCAGTCTGAAATGCAGTATTCATTAGTTATCAAAATCCCTTTCGATTGCTTAGATCAAGTATGGTTTAAAAGTGGTCTTTCAAGTGCATTTGAATCCCTGCAGGTTTTACCTTTACTATGATGTTTTATTTAAAAAAGAGACAGAGAAACTTTGCTTTTATATTTCTGTTGCATTTAATCCTTTTATTTAGAAAAAGAAAGGCAAGGAAAATGGTCTTGACAAAGCAGGCATATAGAACACCTGTATAACTTCCACATTAGAGGCAATATGGGTTGCATGTTGTTTAAAGCGGTAATAGCCTCTCACTGTGATCCTTAGCAGGTAATGATTCACTTGTGCAACGACCCCTGATAGCAAAATGTAAAGGTAAAATTAGAATCCAAGGGTGCTGGGATCTGACATCCCATTGGAGTCTGATCCTAAGCAAATCTGCTCATAGGTAAACCTCACCGAGCTCAATAAAATGTGTTTCCTAGTAACTATGCTTTAACATCACAGCCTACAGCATGTAACTTTACACCTAGTTGCAATCCTATGTACACTTGGTAGTATGCCTAATTGTACTTAACTGAATATACTTCTGAATATAGATGCATAGGACTGCACTGTTAGATTTTATTGTACTTTGGTTTACACATGTGGGTTCAAGACTTTGGAAATTACACTCTGAGGAGCATGAAAGTTTATGACAGTAGATGCACTGTGCCTTTTTGTTCATCTTTTTCCTAGGAAGTCTAACTTCATCTTTCTACCATGCAGAATATTTTTATACCACAATCACCAAACTCTTGCCTGCCCACCACCACCATAAGCAAACAAACATCTATGATAATCTGGGCCAAAATGCCCATTAAATATGTGCATGCAGGAAAGTGCTTAAAATTACTTTGAAGAGTTTTCCTATGGAGTGTGCTTTGATAGAAGACATAGCACGTTCAGGTTCCTTTCTTAGATCTGACAGACACATTTATTTACTGTGAATGATGCTTTTAAAACTGCAAGCTAGATTGCTCAGTATTATAGGGAACAGCATTCTATGGCGCAACCAAGCATAAAGAAAAAAAATATAATGAAAGTAAAAAGCTGCCCAGCGCAGCATTGCACAGCTAGCCTAAAGAGGACAAATAGTTTTTTTGGAATATTGGAAGACTTTGGAAACAAAGGAAAATCAGTCCAACCATCCAATTCTTTTACTTTCGGTGTAAAAAATTTAAACACTGGGAGGTTATTCTGCTATATCTGTTGGGATGAGATGTTATTCATCCGTATTGATCACAACATTTCAATTTTAACACTGGTATTATTTTCTACATGACTTTTAAAATTGACTCTCAACTAGTGGTTAGAGAGCTGAGAGATGCGGTATTTTATCTAAACACACTATCAAATTTTGATATTGCTTGGGTGGAATATCTTCTGAAAGCTACAGCAACAACCCTACCATGGCCTGAATTTTTCATAGTGTCAGTGGTTATGCCAGGGGTGGCAACCACGCTGAATGCGGCCCTCATGTCTGTCTCTGGCCCCCAGAAGCTTCCCCAGGCTGCACATCCTCCAGTCACACCTCTCATCGTGCCTTCCTTGCACATTTTTCCCTGGCTGGAATGTGTCCTTGACTTCTGGTGTCTCTTTTTTGCCTTAAGATACAGGGGCGTGTAGGTGAAGAGAAATCCTAACGTACAAAGGTACAAACTATATACATTGCTCCACCACAGAAAGTGGTCCAGAAGGAATTACTACTGAAAAAGATTCCCTACCCCTGGACTATACCTTCTGACTTTTTAAAACACAGGCTATTTCAGATTACCATAAAGGACCACACATCCTGTGGACTTAACCCCTTGACTTAACTCACAATGAAAATAAAGCCAAGAAGTCTAGAACTGAACTTTTTCAGTTGTGCAGTCATTCATATATCTGCAAACTTTCCCTTGTGAAACCAAAGTATTTGGATTATTCAGTTCTTTTCTTTTTTTCTCCAGTGATTTTAGCTCTCATTCCATGACTGTATCAATAAGGTTTCAAAAGGAATTTGATGTTCTATCCATTGGGAATAAACCATGGTTGAGAAATGCAGTGGGGAAAGACCCAGTGGAGGAAACAGAAAGAGCTAAAATTCATTTAAGGGATTTTTTTTGTTTTGTTTCTTTTGCCGCAAAGCCTGGGATGAAAACGAGATAATGTTGACATCTCAAATGCACCAAGACCATTGAAACATCTGAAACTAGAAAACAGAGGTAGAACGCAACCACAGTAAAGGTTTATGTTTCACAATTGTTTCTTGAAGTCTCAGCTGACTTCGCTACATTCCTGTGTTCTTGGTGATTTTCTCCCCCATTATAGATTTTTTAAAGGAAGTTTATTCCCCCAGGCCATGGATTCTGAATACTCCGTTTCCTTATGAATCTGGCCTGCTTCTACAGTGCAGCCTCAGACTCCAGATGGGAATAACATTTAACACCCATTACTTTTAATATACCGATGAGTTCATACCAGCAGGAAATTTGCACAACTTCTGGAATACCTTTACTCAAATTCAACTACTAGTGAAGGAATGTTTATGGATGTGGTTTCTCAACTGTGAAAACTGCACTGGACCCCGGAAACAAAAATCAAAGACCATGCTCTGTGCCAGAGTATAAATTTGTCCTACTGTTTCCAAACCCTAGTTACATCCAAATGAATAACAATTAAACAGGAAATACTGAATGTACTGCATATTCTGTAAGGCACATTAGGCTATAGTCATCTGGCTTTCCCCTCCCAACCCCTTTTCCTTTTGTGCTGTCCCATCTAGATTTTACACTTAAGGACAAAGTGTGTATTCATTACAGATATTTTTAAGTTGCTCTGAAACCCTCTTTTTTTTGGGGGGGGGGGCTGAACAGTGGGATAAAAATACTTTAAATAAATAACTACAGTGGTGCCTTGGGTGGGTTACATACGCTTCAGGTTACATACAGACTTCGCTAACCCAGAAATAGTACCTCAGGTTAAGAACGTTGCTTCAGGATGAGAACAGAAATTGTGCAGCGGCAGCGTGGTGGCAGCAGGAGGCCCCATTAGCTAAAGTGGTGCTTCAGGTTAAGAACAGTTTCAGGTTAAGAACAGACCTCCGGAATGAATTAAGTACTTAACCCGAGGTTGTTGTTGTTTAGTCGTTTAGTCGTGTCTGACTCTTAGTGACCCCATGGACCAGAGCATGACAGGCACTTCTGTCTTCCACTGCCTTCCGCACTTTGGCCAGACTCATGCTGGTAGCTTTGAGAACACTATCCAACCATCTCATCCTCTGTCGTCCCCTTCTCCTTGATCTTTCCCAACATCAGGGTCTTTTCCAGGGAGTCTTCTCTTCTCATGAGGTGGCCAAAATATTGGAGCCTCAGCTTCACGATCTGTCCTTACAGTGAGCACTCAGGGCTGATTTCCTTAAGAATGGATAGGTTTGATCTTCTTGCAGTCCATAGGACTCTCAAGAGTCTCCTCCAGCACCATAATTCAAAAGCATCAATTCTTCAGCTATCAGCCTTCTTTATGGTCCAGCTCTCACTTCTATACATCACTACTGGGAAAACCATAGCTTTTACTATACGGACCTTTGTTGGCAAGGTGATGTCTCTACTTTTTAAGATGCTGTCTAGATTTGTCACTGCTTTTCTCCCAAGAAGCAGGCGTCTTTTAATTTCATGGCTGCTGTCACCATCTGCAGTGATCATGGAGCCCAAGAAAGTAAAATCTCTCACTGCCTCCATTTCTTCCCCTTCTATTTGCCAGGAGGTGATGGAACCAGTGGCCATGATCTTCGTTATTTTGATGTTGAGCTTCAGACCATATTTTGTGCTCTCCTCTTTCACCCTCAATAAAAGGTTCTTTAATTTCTCCTCACTTTCTGCCATCAAGGTTGTGTCATCTGCATATCTGAGGTTGTTGATATTTCTTCCGGCAATCTTAATTCCGGCTAGGGATTCATCCAGCCCAGCCTTTCGCATGATGAATTCTGCATATAAGTTAAATAAGCAGGGAGACAATATAGACAATATACAGCCTTGTCGTACACCTTTCCCAATTTTGAAGAAATCAGTTGTTCCATATCCAGTTCTAACTGTAGCTTCTTGTCCCACATAGAGATTTCTCAGGAGACAGATGATAACCCGAGGTATCACTGTACAAATGATAATATTATGCAAGGGCAGGCAGAGTGGTTCAGATTCTAAACTTTCAAAATTGCCATGTCCAGACTCTAAATTAAAAGCCAGAACCAAAGTAACTGGTATACAACACCACATATTTTAAAGCAAATAACAGATAAAATTGATTTCAGTTATTACTATTTTTTTAAGTCCTAGGAATATACAGAGAGAGAGAGAGAGAGAGAGAGAGAGAGAGAGAGAGAGAGAACTCAATCAGTAGAGCATGACACTCTTAATGTCAAGGTTGTGGGTTCAAGCTCCACATTGGACAAAAGATTTATGCATTGCAGGGGCCTGGACAAGATAACCCTCGTGGTGCCTTCCATCTCTACAATTCTATGATTGTATGAGCTTCACCTAATACAAAAACTGTTTTGGACAGCAGGCGTGCCTTCTTGGGTAGAGACCTTGGAGACCAGGGTTCAAATACCTGACTCTCAGCCTCTCATGGTTGTTGTGAAGATGAAATGGGGAAAGAGCAAACCATGTATACCACTTTGAGCTTTTTTGGAAAAAAGATGGGATATAAATGTAAGGATGGAATGCAATAAGCAGTCAAAAATATGCTTTCACAAGCTGTTTGATGGCACCTGGAAATGACCCTTTTGAGGATGATGCATGGGCAGGTAATGTGGGAGAGGAGGTGGTCCTTGAGACAGCTAGGTCCCAAGCTGTCTAGGGCACACTTCCACAATGAATCCATTCCACAGTCTCCCATACTCTTCTCCTGGTGTTCTCTAAAACACTTCAGGACAATGTTTGGGTGAAAAAAGAATATACAATGATTCTAGTTAAAGGAAAAGTCATATTAGGTTGTCTAAATTATGAGAACCTCTGCAAGAGATAGATTTTAGAAAATGCAGTAGAATGTAGGGGCAGTGAGAGTGGGAGAACAGCCAGTAATATGTCACAAGCAGCTGATTTAGAAGTTGTTAGCACATGGAGGACTTAATAAATCTGAGCAATGAAATATGAATCTCTCAGCAAAGTGGCTATGACTGGTATGTCTAAACCTGAAAACACTTGCCCTTAGGACATTGGTCTGTTGCGCTGCACTTTAATGCATCCTTAACAGCTCTTTAACGACATCACACCAAACTACAAATGATAGTTGTAAAATAGCAGTGATTAGAGAGTCTCCTATTAATACAATTTTGTGTGCCAGTAAGAGGATAAAAAAACCCACCCTTATTGGTTTGCTTGTTCCTTTCAGTCTAGGCTTGTTTGAGGTGAACAGTTAATGCTATAAGAAATATGAGCCTGGGAGGATAATTTTATTATTAAAAAAGGGTGGTCAGATTATTCTTCTGATAAAGATTATCTTTGTAAGGCCAACATTATTAAACAGTAATTCACATAAAACTGTTCAAAGTAATCTTATTAAATATATTTCGGAGCATTAGGAAAGCCTTCTTAATAATTTACTTTAATGCTGAAGAAATTAATGGCACCATTTAAAGGCTCTTTGGCTAACAAATCGTAATTGGCACACGCAGCACGTATCGTGGCGTGCCAAAAACTTTGCAGTGTTAACATGCTCTTAACATCTGTATAATGCATTATAATCAAAGAGCTTGCACAAAATTCCCAGGATTTCTCCTGGGTTTTTAAAGTAATACTAGGAGAAGACGACTCATCAGGCTGGCATCAGCAGAGTGATGAGTGAGTGAAGAGTGAGTGACTTAAGAGTTTTTCCATATCACATGCCTATGATATGAAGCATTGTGGCCTTTAGCTTTCAAAGGTGGTCAAGTGTTTTCACATGGAGGAAGACATGCTGGAAGATGGTAAGGTGTAGAGTGAACCTTTGGTATGCAGCATGCTCTCTCCCCCATGCCTATACTTGGAACGAAGATAATCTTCGGTCTTCTACTTATGCACGGGAGAGACTAAAAACATTTTTATGACTAGTCAAAATGATCCTGAAGTAAACTATACAACTGCAGCATTTTTTACCATTGAACAAAATGAATGCATTGAGAGTGGGGTGGGGAAGTTGCTCTCTAGGAAATTGGGGTGGCTGTTAATTAAAGCTGGAATCTGGTGCTGAGCTCTGCAGGTGTCTATGTTTCCCCTGAATTGGTTTCTGCATGGCCAATGCATCATATGCTGACAGTGCAATCCTATACATGTCTTCTGAGAAATCCAATATGGCTTGCTCCCAGGTAAGTGAGTATTGGATTGCAGCTTTACGTTGTATACTTATCTGGGAGTAAACACCGTTGAATAGAGGGGAACTTACTTCTGAATAAGCATGCTTAGGTTTGTACTGCAAATTGTGTCTCACCATGTGGACCATGTATATTTGTAAAGCATGCATGTGTCCATTTTATATATTTGGGTATTTTAAAAATGTAAAGGTACACAGCTTTGCTTAGCACCAAAGAGAAACGAAACATGATTACTGCTGTTGTTTTAAATGTATGTTTAATTTGGTTTTTCAAATAACAAACCAAACATCAAGGATATCAATGGGCCATTCTCACAAGTGCCTTGAAGAAGGTTACTGAATAAATGATCATCTGCCCAGAACATCCCTCCATAGCGGTCCAATCAGTCTCAGACAATTTTCTAGTCTTATCCTGCATAACCATATGCATGATAACAAAGTTCCTTATGTCAACAATCTATTGTTCAGGTGTTACTCTAGATGAGCAACTTCAAGACCCCTGAGCTGCCTTCTTATGGGTATTTTCTTCAGATCTTTAAACCAGACTAGGGAGCCCTTCAAATGGAGGACTTCTTCAAATAGAGGAGGAGAGCACAAATCTGAACTGTAGTGAGACCCTGAAAGAACCTGGGGAATTTCAAGATTCTGTCCTTTAAAAGAAGCTGCAAACACCCTGCATTGGTAAGCAACCCTATGTATTGGATCCCTTTGGATAAACCAGTCCCCACTATGAAGAATGTTTTTGGAGAACCTACTGATGAAACCATCAAACGAACTGTACATACAATCTAATGCCAGGTACAAAGCAGCTGTGATAAAAACTGATGCTCCAGGTTTCTGATCTTTAATATATTTGTGTGTTTAACCCAACATTTTCCAATTTAAAATGTCTCTGGAAGGGAATTACATGTATGAATCGACCACTGTAATAGAAAGCTTGCATATCGCCTAACATTAGCTTCAGTATAAGGCAGGAGATAGGTCACTTTTCAGCTACAAGCCACTGAGTGATGTGATACTGAGAATTGTGAATCAGCTCTGACTTCCTTTTTGAAATATATTTAGAAAGAGAGCTTAAGATGTGCACGGACCAGGGTATTTACCGGTACATGTTTTGCAAAGGAAGCAGTACACAGTAACCCTCTTTGAACCATTTCCATTGGGAACTGGGAGGAGGCTAGAATGCTTACCGTAATAGTGTGGAAATAATTGTAATAATTTTTTTTTTGTGTAATTTTGTTGCCCCAGCAACATTATGGACATGAGAACATAAGAAGGGTCCTGCTGGATCAGAACAAAGGATCATCTAGTCCAGCAGGCTGTCCTCACAATAGCCAATCAGATGCCTCTGAGAAACAGAACATAAGCACAGTAATACTGTCCCACTCGTGACCACCAACAATGGATATTCAGAGGCATACCAGCTCTGATACTGGAGGCAATATATAGCCATTGATAGCCTTGTTCTTAATGAATTTGTCTAATCACTTTTTTAAACCATCCAAGTTGAGTGACAGAGCCAAGCAGAATAGGATCCCTCCCCCAACAGTGAAGAAAGAAACCCAGTTTACACACACACACACACACACACACACACACACACCCCTTACTGTTTGTGATAGGAAGAATGATGTTAAGATGAATGAATGAATATTGTGAGGTTAATCGATGCCATTTGAACACTAAGTGGCAACCTGATTAAAGAAATTAGAGCTAATTAAAGGTAAAATGTTTCCTCCTAAATTTCATTTCATGCATCTGATAATGTGAGATGTGCCACTCAGGGAATGTATTTCATCCATAAAGCCTAGATTTTATGGCTTGTGTATAATGCTTGTAATCGTTCGCTTAATATGTTTGGATATTATTAAGCATAACTCATCTTCCAATATTATTTTTACTTGGATAAATGTCTGATGATTTTGCAAACTGCCTACTACAGTTGATATTACCAAGATAGACCGATTTTATAGCAGATGTTAAACCCAGACTTATTATCATTATTTTCAAACTGATGAAGCAAATTAGATGGTCTGCTAACAGAGGCCACAAAGTACATAAGAACTGCCGATGAATTTTGTAGATTGTGGCAGATAAGAAATTAAGGCTTAAAACTATTGCTATGGGCTACAGAGCAACAATTAACTTTGCTATGAACCTAGGGCAAAATCAAATACTTTAGCCTGTGACAAAATAGATGGCTGTAACCCAATGACAATGCTAGGCTGCTCCAAGGACCCCCTTGACCTAATACATATAAAAATAAATCATTTCTTTCTCCTTTTAGTTAACTATCTACTGATTTAAAAGATGTGGACAGTGCCCTTCAGCAAAGCTTTGAGGGTGGTATACAAACAAAATGAGATAATAGGCATATATAGAATAAATAACAGCATGGTTAAAAATACATTTTTAAGTGTCTTTGTCTAACCTCAAAAAGATAGTGTTAGATGCTAAGCGCCCATGTTCCACTATTCCACAAATAGGCACCGTCAAGGAGAATTCTCTCTCTTCCCCCTGTCCCCTATTGAATTGCCATTCACCTGACCTCAGATGGCAGGGATCACCTGGAACAGCATACCAGAATATTGCCTCAGAACATGGGCACCTTAGTTATGAGAGCAGGTGTTTATCCAGGTACATGGGCCCTAAGCCTATAGATTTTCCAGTAAGCATCATCACCTTGAACTATATCCAAAAATAGACCAGAAGTTCTGGCAAGATCATGCTAGATCAGACCAAAGACCTATCTAATGCACCATTCCACCTCCAACAGTGGCCAACCAGATGCCTATACGAAGTCCATGAACAGGACAGGAGAACAATGTTCCTGCCACCTGACCCTAGCCAACATCTACCAGCAGTATTTTGAACTAACTGCAGCTTCACATTACACTAGTCAATCCCAGATGTTAACATCTTCATTCCATCTGTTGTTTCCTTCCTTGCCTGTTTTTGCCTATTCAACTCTTGTCAAGTGCCATATAAATTATTCTTATGGGAGAATGAAAAGAAGATTATTTTGGTTGAAGCAAGAGCACCTTTGTGCTGTTTGAGACTGCCTGCCCGCAATATCCAATGTAAGTGTGCCATAGTTTTCTTCATCTGCTGTTTTATTAACCAAATGAAGAAACCTATTTTAATAAAAATGTGTATGCAAGTCTATTAATGTCTAAAATAAGATTTCATATCATATATACATTGCAAATTCAGCCTGCATATATATATTTCTGATTCCTAACGGCAATCTCTATCTCCTAGTCTAGGGGTGGGCAACCTTTTGAGGGCCACATCCCCCCTGGGATAATCTGTTCGGGGCCACATGCCAGTGGTAGACAAAGCCAGTGTCAAAACTTTCTCTTTGCCACCTCCTTCTCTTTCTTTCACTTTGACCTCACCCAGAAATCTGCAGGAGAGGAACAGACCACTCTTGGTCTGATAGCATCTAGAGGGCTTTTAAAATGAAGCTAAGGGCCTCATGCAATTAGAGTCATATGGCTGTTCCTGCCCTAATCCAAGGATGATTAAAACTGTTCGACAGTGCAATTCTCTGCATTTAAACTCAGAATTAAGTCCAACTGAGTTACTCTCACAGTTACTCTGTCTACAGGTTGTAGCCACAGTTATTATGTGTTGTTGTTGTTGTTGTTGTTTGCTGTTACAAAATATACTGCACTTTGCATCCTGTGTTCCCATTTTCATACATTTCTAGTCATCAGGATTCTTTTTTTACGGTGCTTGTGTGCACCACATATCAGCTTTCTATCTATTATGTAGATCTTAGCCAAAGCATCTGAGCCAAAATATCTTCATATGTATATGATATACATCCATATTTATCTATCTGCCACCGGAAGGGAAATAATAACTCCAGATTCCAGATGTGCTGCAGAGATAAGTATAGCGAGAATGAGGTAATAATAGTTGTTTTTAGAAAGAATGTATTGTGTCTGTTGTCTGGAATGTTCAAATGGATGGCCAGGGAAGCGTAATTTTCCATTAAAGGCATTAAGGTCAAAACAGTACACATATTTCCACTGTCGTTACTATTAGTGTGGTAGTTTATTCTCTTTCTTTTTCGGTCCCTTCTGATTTCTCAAGTAAAAGAGCATGGTGGCACTTAAATAAGCAGAAATGAGGACAGCATGACACAACTATTCTTTGACTTTGAGACAGTCTAAATAGCACTGGAGGAGCTTAAAGAAACATGAATTATTTGTATTGGGACGTTAGCAGCAACTGAAAGCATAAACATCATGACAAAAAAGAAACTGTGAGAAAAGCCATTAAAAATAGTAGGGATTTTTAGTAAGCAAATTGAAGGTCTGAAAAGGGACATCTACTTATAGGGTTGCCACCCTTGGTCAGGATCAGGGGGGGTTCCTTGCATTTGGCCTCCCGTTTCCCTCACCACCCCCAATTTTCCCCTCAACTCATGTAGATAGATAGGGGCCACTGGAAGAAACAGTTCTGATGTTCATCAGAAATGAGGCCCATAAGCCTGCAAGGGAGGGGCTGTTTGTGGTGAAAGGAGGCAGCTCCATTCCTACCCAGAACAGATGACGGCTGCATGCTTGGAGCCAGCTGGGAGGCAAGCCTGGCAAATGGCTCCAGCCACTGCAAGACTGGAGATCATATTATCGCAAAGCCTGAGACCTGTGTGATCTCAGCAGGGCCTCTTTGGGGCTGAAGCAGCAGTGTGGCACACTCATCCACCCTACCGTTTGGCTGAGGTTTGTCACACTCTTCCAGGGCTAAGGTTGAGGGAAGGATTTTTTCATGCTCTCCAGATTGGCCATAGACATGGTTTTCACCTTTTTGGGGAGGTTCTTGAAGTGGGGGTATTGTACATAGTTTGGCTTGGCTACTGTTGTCACAACTGAAGCAGGTGAGGGGAATGAGGCGCAAGGAAGCTAAATTATTATTATTATTATTATTATTATTATTATTATTATTATTTCTGTAGGCAAAGGTAGGGGGTGTGGGGATCACTGAGGATATTTTGAACCAACTGCAAGTTGGGAACCACTTTGGCCAAGTGGCTCTCCCATAAGGTTCTCACCACAACAACTTGGGTGGAAGTTCAGGCATGCTGGGGGAGCAAGACACAGCATGGGCAGCCCCGCAAGCTCCACTAAGCAAGAACGATCAAGAACAGACCACCTACTCACACTTCTTTCTTCCTTGCCCAGTTCAAGGCTATGAACATGCATGTAAGTAAATAAAGTTGTGACCGAATTTCACCCAAAGCATTGTGTTTGTCCCTTTCCTCCTACCACAAGAGTGCCATAAAAAAGTGTGCCATAAATTGCTTGCCTTGTTTTTGCTGCAAGAGATCAACCACAGCTGCCCACCTGAGTCCTATTAATTTAACCTTGTGCAACATTTGCAAGCCTAATTGAGATAGTGACAAGTGACTGGCACTGCTGCTGAATATATGG
Organism: Podarcis pityusensis; assembly: GCF_964106645.2. NCBI lineage: Eukaryota > Metazoa > Chordata > Lepidosauria > Squamata > Lacertidae > Podarcis > Podarcis pityusensis. The sequence goes on along the minus strand of NC_138026.1, from coordinate 44,330,443 downwards.
TTGTTGTTGTGACTAAAGCACTATTACTGTGACACTGAGTTTAAATTCTGCAGCACTCTGTGGCAGCACACTGGCTGAAAGTGTTAGGCCATAAACCAGCCATTTTGTCTTCATTTACCAGCATCCCGGTTTTCAGAGGACTTCCTGACATTATCTTCACAAAGCATCTCCCTACATCTTGAAAGGTATGGTGGAAACCATCCTAGGTTTTGTAGGAATAGTCTGGGGAATGTTTTCCATTCAGAGGCTGGATCCTTGGTTTTCATGCACCTAACAGGGCACCCTGACAGGTGGAAGGGGGGCAACCATCTGCCAGTCACCTGACATCACCATGAATTTGAGCTTCTATGCCGACCCAAGATGATTCAAGTGCAGCTTGAAATCTGTTATTGGTGCTGACTTCAAATGTTGCTTTCAGCCCATTGGGAACTCTGTAAGTCAGCTGATTTCAAGTCTTGCTTTCAACAGGAAACTCCACAGCACAGCCATTGCAGTGGGTTTAGCTGTCCAAGTCATGACTCTTATCATCCCCAGTATTGTGATTCCTGGAAATTGGGGAACAGTTGCATCAGAAAGAGCAATGTCAAGGATTGCTCCCATGCAATTGAAGGCTTCTGACAGTCTGACATTTCATGGTGGAAGAAGGAACAGTATGCAGGTAACATCATGAAAGTAACCCATAACAATGTAATTTGCTTCATCTTCCTGCAATTATTTTTTGGAAAAATTTACATGAGCCATCACCACTTAGTGAAGAATCACAATTATTATGATTAACATTATTGCTATCTGTTACATGATGAGATGAATTGTAGGGTAATTCTATTTGGGTTCTAACAGCATGGTACAGTCTTCTTAAAAGACCAGTAACTCTGGTTTCCAAGGGATATGTTAATCTTTATCAAGAAACTTTTAAATCCAAACAAATACAGTGGATCAATGTATTTCAGTGGCCTCGTAAAGTGAGTATGTATTATATACTGTTCAAAGGTATCTACACTATCATACTTTTAATTAGCACCACCTGCAAGTTTCTCAGAAGAGACCAAGGAAAGAACTGTTTTGGATAATAGATATATATAACTCCTGTGACAAATAATGCCTTTGTCTTCTTTGTCATCCAGATCATTCTGAAAACCCCTGATAACTTGGCTCTTTGACATCTTTGATGCAAATTAATATACTTAATAATACTGTAGGATTTACAGTGGCACTATATTGCTTTAATGTGAACATTATAAACACTACTGTAATGGACAGTGGCAAAAATGTCTATGTGTTACCCAGTTTAACCAGCGATTATATTTCCCGCTAACTTTCCTGATGCTGATGACCTGCTGGGACAATCGACTTGTGACTGTAGTGTGGTGGTAAATTTTGAGCTCATCGTCACAGTTCTCATAGCCATATGCTCAAAGTCAGTCCAGAATTTAGGCATCAATGTCAATATATTTATACATACACATGCACCAAACAGCTACAGTGCATAGCATACTGCCTAGTTTATTAAGATCATAAACCTGTTGACTGTGGAACTGGAAAAGGGTCTTATATTGGTAGGCAAGTTGGACTTTAGCTAGGGAGACAGGGGTACACTTGGCTGATCAATCAAGAAATCTTATGACCACATACGTTCAACATGTAAAGCATAATGAGCCTTAACAAATAAAAGCTAGTGGAAATGAAAGTCTTTAATTTTCAATGAGAAACATATACTTGCTCCAAAAAGGGGTTTAACTATTTACCTAGCCTCTGTTTGAATATGTTGCCCATTCTCTGACTTCCTATTGTCACAAGCCATGCCAATCTCCAAGCAGTGCAAGATTCCAGAGGTTGCAGGCGCTTACCCAGAGTTTGATTTCCTTGGAATGAGGGGCAGCGGGGACTGTGGTGTCTTTAAGATATATGGTTTGTTTACACACATATATACAGCCTGAGCCCACGATGGAAGAGTTTCCAGCATTAACATCCCAAGAGGGTTCTGCTTCTGTCATTGTCACAGCCTTGGATTCAAACAAAATCAAGCATCGCTGTGTCTCTCCAGTTGCTGTCTGCATCTAGCCCAGCTATCATGCACAACTCTCTGGCCTTTGTCTTTCTTACCAACAGCCAGGTGATGAAGGGGCTCGCCTATTTGCCTTCTGGCACAATGCCACTTCTTTTGTTACTGTAACAACCCATACTTAGGGGGCCATTAACCAGCATCTGGCCTGGCTACTTCAGCAATTGAATCCTCCATTAGATGCTAGCCCTTGCTGGATCCAGGAATTATAAGGGTCTCAGGCATACAGCCTAACCCCTCCCCCAGCTCACAACAATATGGGTAACCTGTCACAAATGATAGTAAAACACCAAAGCCTTGTTATCACCTCATTCACTTGAGAGAGTAAGGAAGGTACAGTCAATTACTCTGGTGCTCTGATAGATAACATCATCACTTCTTGCTAAACTGGGAGGGTCGCGCTTCTTCTTAAAGCCAAAATATATCTGGAAGCATGTGAGGTGAGTTCCTACAAGCCTCCCTGAAGCCAGTAATTAAGCTGGGAGCTGTACATTGCTGCCTGCTGAATATTGGCAGAGCTCAACAGGGATCTCATTTGCTTCCTACCAGCTTTTCAAAGCTGCTCTTTAGCTATGGCATGCAGCTCTGCTTTTAGGCCAGGATTTGGGGAAGATGCACAAGAATCTGCGCTCTTACCAGTTTGGAAAACAGACTTCAGAAAGGCCTAGCCCATTATGAGATGAGACCAGACTCTTCTTTCTTTGAGCCTGCATACTACTGTTTCTACCGTCATTAACTTTTTACTAAAAATATTTCCAAAGTGACTTAGCAAGTTAAGAATACAAAGATACCATAACACTCCACCCCCAAGAAATAGCACCACATCTAGTACTAAAAGTGTTTATCCACCAGCAATATTGGCTTTCCCCATTTCACTCCTACCAGCTAGTCCTGACTGTCTGCCTCAGGGCGCCCTATCCTCTCAACCACTACAAACTCTTACATTGCAGTCAACCAGGACAACAACATAATCCCCAGTTCAAGAGGCTATGGAAAATGTATAACTCTGGAGCTTCATTTGGGTGTTCTAAGCCCCCATGTGATTAGAAACATGTGAGGCAGAACAGGGATGACTATGCTAGTTACCCTGCCCCACCCCAAACTGGAAGCAAATAGCTACACAGCCTCCTCTATTCATATAAGCCCCCTGCACGATTTAAAACCCTGGAAGATCAAGGTTTTAAATAATGGAGGATGCCTACACAAGTCCACGGGACTTTCTGCTTCAGAATAAGCTACCCTTTCAACTTGTGAAGGGTGATGTGAATGGCAATGGGTGAGCAGAACAAGCACACTTGTCCCCACTGCCTTGCATTGTGTGAGGCATTAAACCATCTGAATAGAGCTTGGCCTGGGCAAGACCCGTAGCTTGGTGGCAGAGCAACTGATTTGCATGTAGAAGGTCCTAGGCTCAACCCTCAGCATCTCCTGCTTGAAACCCTGGGGAGCCATCCCCAGTCAATGTAGATAATGCTGATCAAGATGGCCCAGTGGTATGAGGCAGCTTCCTATGCTCCTATGATGGAAGAACTACATTTCTCAAGAACACCACTCCATGGAGTGCCTGGGAAGGAGGAATCTTGTAGGGGTCTCCAGAAAAGATTTGCCATGGTCACTGCCATTCCTGCTAGGATGCAACTTTGTACAAAGGGATAAGGGAAATGGAAAGTGTTAGAGGGGATGAGAGAATCGCAGAGCAGTTGGCTAAGGAAGGTGTTCAGAAACTGTTGTTTTCCCAATGGCATCTTCAGGAGCGCAGCTGGGTTTCTGAATTCAAAATTGAGCTTTGGAATGAAGCTTCACAATGAAGCTATTTTCCAAGCCCAATTCTGAATTGAGATCACCCTTCAGTAATTGTGAGTGATGACTTGTGCCATATATGGTAGTTATAGTTCAGATTCATGCTGTCAACACACTTCCAAAGCTGATTTAAACAGACTTCAAGCCTTCCATTTCTTCAGCCCAAACATAAAGGCTCATCTCTGTGAAAGCCACAGCGAAGACTGCATAGAAGAAGAAACACAGCAGTCTGACAAGGGCAAGCAGTGACAGTTAAAGTAAAGAAAACAATGGAGACTTCATTCTTTTCAGGCTGAGCTTATGTTTAGAATCCACATGCCATAACTACAGACTATGGGAGCTTTTGAGGTACAGTTATATGAGACGATCAAACTGACAATTATGTGTACCACAAAACTAGGAATGGTTGAAATAATGACAGCCAACTTGTTTTACATCGGAGATTACTAGGATTTGACCCTATACAATCAAAAATGAAAGGATGAGGGAAATAAACAGACTGTATCACACCTGCAATGAATATTTAGGCCAGGGACATGAGGACATTTCCCCAAAAATTTTTGACAAGAAATTATTTTTCTGCAAAGCAGGGCTTTGCATTCTGCAAAGAAGGCCAACTCCCTGAGATATATCTATTCATTATTGTAGTATACTTACTATTAAATGAGACATTCCTCATAATTCATAACAGTGCTATGTTTGATAAAGAGCTTGGAATCTAACCTCTATCCCTGTAATTGCAAAAGGAAATGCCTTGCAAGTTTTTGGCTAAGGGCGATTTTTTTATCTCACACATGTACTTGACACACTTAAAAAAAAAAAGCAAGCATGACACTTTCCATGATACATACATATGTGCGTGTAGCAACTGCTTAGAATGTGCACTTGCATCCAGTAACATGCCTCAAATAACATGCTACGTGTATTATTTTATCATGTTACTGAAAATAAATGCTTTGCATGTGAACATCTATGCATGGTGAGAGTGAGTGTAGGACGGAAGCAACACATTTGCAAAGACAATACAGCATGGGACACCACCCTTGAGTTGGTCCTCCCTTATTGTGAGCTCCATGGTCACAACTAGCTTGGGCCTAGGGTGGCAGTTGCTGTCTGATGAGGTAGAAGAGGATGACGACACAGAGGATGCCATAAATGGGGAGCAGCCTGAGAGGGAGGGTGGGGCCCCTGCCCCTTTGCTTTTAGAGGCTGGGATAGAAATGTTGGGGCATATTCATTGTCACTGAGGGATGTGTGGCTTGCCCTGTGCATCCCCAGTTGCCCCTTCACATGGTCATAGCGAATGCCTGAAGAAGGCGTTGGTGTCAGCACGATTGCATATAATTTTATTATATAAATCAAGGGACAATGTTTTCGCCTGGGTGGGTGGGTGTAATTTATCTGAAAGTGGGTTTTTTTTTTTGGGGGGGGGGTGTTGTGTGCCTTGCTGGCTGTCACCAGGAAGTGAGGCTGATGATCAATTGTGAGACATCCTCATGCAATATTTTGGCAGCCAGTTCCTGGAATAGATTCCATGAAAGTGATACAATGTGATGTGACATCAATCCTAAGTCATTCCAGGAAGTGTGAGAGGCAGGAAGTTCCCAAGAACCTTGCATCTTGGTAAGTACCTGGAGGGCTTCCAGAAAAAGATTTTGAAAGAGAACAACAAAAAAGATCCTCTAGCAGTCCTTAGCTGCTTCATAAGATTTAAGAGAAATTTCCTTCCCCTCTCCTCAATCTTTCAGAAAGATTTCCTTTTGCCCATACCCAACATATGGTAAATGAGGAAACATTGTAATTTTCAGCACTGCTCTAGTTTATAGAGACAAAAAAAAACAAGAAATCTAGTCACAGGCAATTATTTCTATTAGCTTTTCACTGCCTGTTGAAGACATTCCTTCTCCAACAATACTTTTAAGTTGATACATAAAATCTCTTTCTATATCTGTATTAGACACCATGCCACTCTGCTTGGTTGCTAAGCAATACCTTCACCACCACCCCTTGGTTAGCTGGCTTACTGATAACCAAATTAACCTTTACATTACAAACTGAATGATCTCTGCTCTTGAACTTCCAACAGTAAGAGGGTGGTGGGCACAACATTGATGGCTGATTTGAAACAGACTACCAACCTCCGTTTTCCCAGGCATCTGGGCAGCACCAATACAGATCTTATCAAGCTACAACAAAATTTGGAATACCATGCTCAGTTTGGGTCACTGAACCTCAAAACAGACACTGTAGAGCTGGAAAAGGTACACAAAAGGGCAATGAAATTTATCAAGTAGATGTTTTTAATTGCTTTCAAGGCAATATCTTGTAATTGCATCAGGTAGAGGGAAACTACTGTCATCAATAACAACAACATTTATTTTTGTTACATAAAACTGGGATGATTAACTAAAACATAAACTATTAAAACTTCTTCAGTAGTAAGCAATTTGAATTAATGATTCCACTTGATGGGCATTGCCGTCTCATTGATATCAATGTGCCCTAAATGTGTATGATCACCCTACTATCTTATGAGAGGGCAGCTTATAAGTACATACATATATAACTGGAAACATTATAGCCAAAGTTACAACACTGCACTGATTCATTACAATGCCAGCAATGTACTATATATCGCTTCTTTAATAAAAACAAAAAATAAAGAATGGAAAGGAAAAAATACTGAGTTATAAAGTCAAAAGTAAATGAAATTATCTCATTAAAATGAGATGGCAATGATACAGGACTCAACTCCCCCCCCCCCCCCAAAAAAAAGAGCAGGTTGATCTTACCTAAGGTTTGCCTTCTCCCTCCCTCCCTTCTAACAGATCAATCTTACTCTCAGAGACTGAAAACATGAGGTATATATATCCTCCCAATAAAGATTTCAGATCTGAGCTTTGAAAAAGAATGTGTATTTAGCTGGCTTATTTCCAGCATTTCAAGAAGCTTGAAGCTTTTGATAGGAACAACACCGAACAGCCTAGTAGACAGCTAATGATTTGCCTCCCAGACAAATAAATCCATTTGGGGGCTGGGAGGGGGGACAAAACAAACTCTCTTTGAACAGCTTCCCACAGTGTGGGTCAGTATACTATGTCTAATGAAAAGGTCATCCCTTAAGCAAGGATATACTGAAAAAAGCAAGGGCCATCTACCTTTTCCGACTTCCTATCATTCCGCTGAAATGGACCGCAAACTAACCTGAAGGAGATGGCTCAGTCCAGCTAAATTGTTACATATCCTACTTCTCTGACTGGATAGGCTCGGATTTAGCTTTATCACACACTGGAGCAGAGGTCACAGCAACATAAGGTGTAAACGTTCTCTTCTAATTTACCTTTCACTAGGGCAGAAGGATCCCCTGCTGAAGCAATGAATTGGCTAGAAGTAGGACAAGTTAAACGGTGCAGATAAGTTTCTAGTAGTACTCTTCTTCTTCTGCACAATGTCAGTTATTCTCCATCACACACATGTAAGGTAGGCTTGTGTTATTGTCTCAGTCTTGCAGATGAGTGATGCATATAGAGTGGCATATGTGCCTAAGGTGGTATAGTCAGCTTGAGGCTGAGGTGAGATTTAAACCACCACTTCGCCTCAGCTTCCTCACAGTGGTCAGCCACAAAAGTTGGCTTGGCTATTCTTTAGTTTCCCACAATGTTGCCTCAGGATGATTACCAGCATTATTATTATTATACAGAGCAGTTTACAGACTAAAAATACAAAATGAAAACACAAAGTACATAATAAAAGCCCCCCCCAAACCCGAAACCAATAAGCCTTCAAATCAATAGTATATTCCCACTACCTTCTTTACCACTGCCTTTATTTCCCATGACTGACAGTTTTGACTAATGAGCATTAGATCTTGAAACTATTTCAGCCTTGCACAAAATGCAGTTTGAAGCAGGCACGTGGGGACAAGATGAGAGACAACAACCCAGGTCAATTAGGTGGGAAACCAAAAACCAAAAACCAAAAACCAAAAACCAAAAACCAAAAACCAAAAACCAAAAACCTCAAAGTGAGGCTTAAGGAGGGATCAGTCACCATTTCACAGAATCATGGAGTCAAGGAATAATAGAATTGTAGAGTTGGGACTATGAAGGTCAGATAGTTCAACTCCCTGCAATGCAGGAATATTTTGCCCAATGTGGGGCTTAAACCCACAACCCTGAAATTAAAGGGGTTGGGGTTTTTTTTTTGCTTCTCCCACACCAATAGCTTGTTACACAACAGAGCAGTCACCAGTCTCATACCTCTATAGTGTGACCTCTATAGTGATGCAGGAAAGGGTCTTCTCCATGGTGACCTCCTGCCTTTGGAATGCTTTCCCTTGACCCAAAGTCCAGAGGTAGCATTATTATCAATTTATGATGGGATGGAAGGTTCACAGGCTATGAAGGACTTGCACACATATTTATTGACAGCTGCATGAGTTATTATAGCTAGGAAGTGGAAGGGGCAGGGTGAATATAAAATGGAAGAATGGTATAAAGAGGTGTGGGATATAGCTATTAATGACAAATTAATATGTGTTGTTAAGGTAAGATGGGGAATAGGCAGGAGAAATTATTTTAAGGAGATATGGAGGGTGTTTGTAGAATTTTTCTGTTAAAATGGAAACCATCACAAGAGGTGTTGAAATTTTGGGAGGCTGGATAGTTGCAATGGAATGGTCTTGGGGGTGGGGTGCACATTTTTATTCTTATTTATTTATTATTATTACTTTGTCAAAACAAAAAAATAAAATTTCCCTTTTCCTTTCCTTGTATTAGTCAAAAATTGGGTATTGTTGGCTTTTTCTCCTTACAGTCATTTTATTTCATTTCATATTATGGTTCACTATTTCACTGTGCAGTTTTTTTCTCCTGGAAGACCCTGTTTTTAATCATTCTGTCCAACTCTTCTCCCTGCCTATGTTCTACTTGCCTCATCAATAATTTCTAGTTTGTTGTTCTTGTGAATCATGAACATTTATGCGGTGCTAAACAGTTTGCATAACAATAACTTGAGTAATTAACCAAAAGAGTTTCAGCAGCAAATTAAAGTTCACAGATAATATTCCATTTTTTTGTGCTGTGTTGGTCAGTCTTGTCATATGGAAGTGGGGAGATCAAAGCACCAGCAGTAAGAAGCAAATGCTATAACTGAATATCCAGTTATGTTTCTAGGTATATTCTAACACAGATAATCCTATTGCTTCGTTTCTAGAAGAAAACCCCAACAAACAAAGTGGGACTTATTGTCAAGTAAGCATGCTGTCAAGAATCCAGTATTCATGGATGGTTTTCCCATGTGGTGGCCTATTGAACTTCAGATGGCAGGTGAGTTGGAGCCTCCTGGAGAGGAACAACTAGCAGAGGCTCCATTAGGGATGCTATAATGCTGGAATTTCTTTAGCTTTGAGCAGGAGGTTAGACGTGAAGGTCTACGAAGTCCTCTGTATGTTCCTATGATCAGCAACAACAAAAAATGTGTATTCTACACCAGGAGTGGAAAAACTATAGATATTTGCTGCATCCCTATTGAGCTTAGGATCAAATTAACTTATGACTCTGATTTTTTAAAAAGAGGTACATGGATAAGAAACATCTCCTTTTGGCTCGTTTCTCCAGCACTGTTTTAATTCCTCTCATCATGATGTTCAGACATGTGATTTGTCTGCAGGATGATGTGGAAGTGGTGGGCTGCCTTCCCATAATATGAGTGTGGATATGTGGAAATGAAGATCTGGCAGGCCTTTCTCAGATGTAGAAAGGGAGGAAACATCTCATTATTATATTGGGGTGTATCATGGCTTGTCAGGTCCTTTCATTTACAGCTGAACTTGGATCAGAGACCTAACATTGGAAAGTTTGACCAGTTTTGAATCCATGCCACGTGTCTTATGTGTTCATCCTTCAAGACAAACGAACACACAGGGAACAGAATCCAGACATTTTAATATACGTTTTAAGGCATCAAGCACCTCTCCCTGACTGAAGCAAATAGTTGTCTGCATTCTTCAGATTCACAGACATCCCTGCCCACCTCTTTTGTTCACATCTATACTTTTATTTCACCTAAGCCTATGAACCAACAACATTTGATCCATCGAGTTGCCTGTTCCCAAGGAGATGCCAAGCGATGGTGATTCTCCAGTTTCTACCTGGAAAGACCTGGCTCTTTTAGGTGGTTATTTGAGTCTGCTTTTGCACAAAGATCTCTCAACCATAATATTACTCACGGGCTACCTTCTTCTTCCTTTGAGACCAACCTGGCAATCTTATTTGGCGTTGTTTTTAAAGTGTAACTCAGGAAGGAGCTCATGTGTCTTTCAGGGCGAATACTGACATAGCCATTTTTGTTTATTTTTCAGAGCACTTCTGAGATCTGTGAGTATTATTAGTGCTGATAACAGGGGAAGTAGGAAATAAGGGTTCATTGGAAAAACCAGGTTGTATTTAATCCTTATCTCTTTGTCTATAAGTTGTGAATATTGGTCCATGATAGTTAGTTTAATAGTATTGTTTTAGCAGATTTCTGCATCAAGTCTCTTGTCTGTTATTGATTTCTTCTGCTGTTGTCAGCATTATAGATTTAAGACTTCACTCTGCATTATTCTTCAACAATCAATATGTTACTTTATTGATGGAATGATTTACATATTGAGGTTGCCTTCCACAATATGCTGCATGTACATGGCTTTATGGTATAACATGATTCATTTTTTTGTTCTGTTGTTTGAAAGCAGATTATTTATCATAACCCTTCCCCCCCCCACCTGCCCCATGATACTAAGAGCTTATTTTATGTTCTTATAACACGCCTTACAGTTTTTGCACCTGAGCTTTGGATGAGTTACTACACACCCAGAAAATGCTTTTAGTGTCTAGTACAATTTTATTATTCCCCCAAAATGTGTCAGCAAAGAATAGGTAGTGAATCACATTTGTGACTTCAAGAATGTATTCTAAGTGTTCCCTCCCAGCCTTAAAACACATGTTTTAGAAATCTGGAATAATATTTTAAAGGATTTCTGTTCCTTGCTACAGCATATCTTGAAGGATTTCAGGAAAGGCTAAATGATTTTAAGTCAAATTGTTTTCAACAAAGATGAAATCAATGGAATTATGGAGTGCTTTGGCCTGGATCGTGTCTTGTGCAAGGCAAACGTTGTAAGTGTGTGTTACCCTACATCTGGGTTCCACCACTAGAATATCTTTTCTATTCCATAATTTCTACAGAAGGCTTTGATGTTGTAGTTATATGTGGCTAATTCTCTGTGAGTGGGACTAATGTGCACCTTGATTAGCTGTATTAGAATATCTTCATAAAACTCACATTAGGTGATCACTTAACTTTGGTTCTGTTCAGATAGCTTTCAAGGATTTTTAACAGAGTTCTAAATATTTCATTGAATTGCTAGGAAGAAATATTTATACTATGCAAGGATAATGCACTACTCCTTTGTATATATTGTCAGGGAACTGCCATCGGAAGGAAGGGAAGTGAAAGGGCTCACACAGGTTGGGAGAGACTCAGCAGCTGAAGAGGGAACCAGTAGGGGGAGAGGAGCTGAGCTGAGGGAAAGGGAGCTGGAGGGATGGCTCAGAGACACTTCCAGCGAAAACAGTGGGGAGGTTTCAGGACCTCCTGTAGGGACACCCACTCCTCGCCGGAAACTGTCACGCAGAGAGTCCAGAAGACGTGTTTCCGTTAAGGAGCTTTTATGTTGGAAGCGATTCCGAAAGCAACCACTGTCGGAATCTGCCAGCGACTGACGGAGCCATGTTTAAGGGGCTCCGTTACAGACAGAGGTTTGCAAACTTGACCAAACTCTGAGGGACTAGGATTTTACACACAAGCAGCTCATCGTCCCATCACAGCATTCCGACAGTCTTCGTGAGCAGCTTGTGCAGGAGAAGGCATCATGAGCAACCCAGCCGGAACCGGAGAAGCAGGAGCTGGAGCGGGTCCAAGCCTGGAAGAAAGGTACCGGGTGTTGGAGGTCCAGCTAGCGCTGCAGACGGCGAGGCTTGAGGAGAGGAGGGCTCAGGATGCAGACAAAAAGGGGAAAGACACCCAGCTCGTCAGAAAGGTACCAGGATTGGTGCAGAAGTTTGGGGGGGAGCCCAAAGACTATCATGGCTTTCAGACAGAGATGCAATATGCCCTCAATCTGCAGTTTGATGAATTCCCTGACGAGGAATCACGAGTGGCTTTCGTGATTGGGCATCTTGAAAAGGGGGCGAGAGACTGGGTTAGACCCCTGATGGCAGCGAATAGTGACGTCCTAAAGGACACGATGAAGTTCTTTCGCGCCATGGATCTGATGTTTTCCAGCGATATTGAACAGGGAGTGGTCCGCAGACAGTTAATGGCTTGCAAACAGGGGAGCCGATCTGTCCGTGAGTACTGGACTGAGTTCACCATGTTGATCCATAAATTGGGGTGGGATCTATCGGCGGAACCCATTCAAATGCTCTTTGAAGAAGGGCTTTCTTCGGCTGTGAAAGACGAACTTTCCCGGGCGCCCAGGGCGGAGTCTATGGACCAGCTGACCAAATCAGCGCTGACCATAGGAGCGCGCCAGGAGGCGAGAGCATTGGAGAGGCGGGAAGGGAAGGGGGAACGTTGGAAGGAGTTCCGCATTCCAGACATTCCAGAGCCAACTTTCCCGCCGGCAGAGCCGATGGAAATCGGAACAGCGCGCGCGCGCGCAGTTTCAAAGCCCAGTGAGGGGGGAAAGAAGGAGGGAAAAGGCGCCCGGAAATGCTATCTCTGCCAACAGCCAGGTCACTTTGCCAGAGTCTGCCCCCAGAGGAAGGAATGGCAAGGGATGGTAGGAGCTGTGGAGGGAAGAGAGGAAGAAATACCGAAGCAAGTAAAAGCCAACGCCTGGCTGCCACCGTCGGGGCACAGCAGCCAGGCCAAAGAGCAGTGAAAGTGCCCACGCCAGAACCTCCTAAACCCGCCCTAGTGATAGAAGTGGCGCTAGAGCTGCCAAACGGACACCCTCTAAAGATAAAGGCGCTGTTGGACTCAGGCAGCTCCTGCAATTTCATGAGCAAAGAGTTTGCAGCTGAACACCAGATACAGACGATCCCTTTAAGCAACCCCCTGCAGGTGACCACGATCGATGGCAGGGAGCTGTTGGGAGGAGAAGTCAGCTTGCAGACCGTCCCAATGATAATGAAGGTGGCAAGGCACACCGAACTGATAGCGTTTAATGTGGCCACCTTGGGAGGAGCTCCCATTATATTGGGGATGAGCTGGCTAGCGTTACATGATCCGCTGGTGGGCTGGCATCAGAGAGTGGTCTCTTTTGGTTCAGCACATTGCTTAGAACACTGCAAAGAGGGAAAGGGTTTGGCAGGGGCCCAAGCCACCCTAGCAGGGACTGAAGTAACGGAGAACGTGAAGGTACCACGACAATACGCAGATCTCCGCGACGTCTTCAGCGAAAGGGAAGCTGACCAACTACCCCCGCATAGACCCTTTGACTGTCAAATCAATTTACTCCCTGGGGCACAGCTCCCTGTAGGCAAGCTGTACGCCATGTCAGACAGAGAGATGCAGGAGCTAAGAGAGTTCATTGACAAGAACCTGAAGAGAGGGTTCATCAGAGAGTCCAGGGCGGTGGGGGGCAGCCCAGTGTTTTTTGTGGATAAAAAAAACACGAACAAGCCGAGGCTTGTGTGTGACTTCAGGGCCTTAAATGCAGTGTCAGAACCAGTGGCTTTCCCTATGCCCAGGATTGACGACATTTTGACAAGGGTCAGGAAGGGAAAGATTTTTACTAAACTGGACCTAAGGGGGGCGTACAACCTGATACGAATAAGGAAGGGGGATGAATGGAAAACCACCATGTTCACCCCTTTGGGGGCATTTGAATATTTAGTTATGCCCTTCGGCCTACAAGGAGGCTCCGCGTGCTTTCAATCGTTTATGAACCACGTCCTGGGGCCTTTGCTTTACAAGAATTGTGTGGCCTTCTTAGACGACGTGTTGGTGTATTCTGAGAATGAGGAGCAGCATGTGAGAGACGTCAGAGAAGTGTTGAGCAGGCTGCAAGCCAACCAGCTGTGGGTGAAACTGGAGAAGTGTCAGTTTCATACCAAGGAGGTGGAATTCCTGGGGTATCGCCTGTCAGACAAGGGATTGGCCATGGATCCCGGCAAGGTCCAGGCGGTGCTGGAATGGAAAACACCCAAAACAAGGAAGGATGTGCAGAGGTTCCTAGGATTTGGGAACTTCTATCGTAAGTTCATCCGAAACTTTGCCCACCTGACGGCGCCCATTACGGACTGTCTCAGCAGTAAGAAGAAGTTCGTTTGGACTGAGGAGGCGGAGCGAGCATTTGAGGAACTAAAAAGGGCCTTCGCCTCGGAACAACAACTCCTGCATGTGGATTTACAAAAACCGATGAGAGTGGAAACTGACGCATCAGACAGAGCTATTGGGGCGGTGCTTCTGCAGCCAGGGAAGGAGGAGTCAGAGTGGAGACCGTGTGCCTTTTTTTCGCGAAAGCTGAACAAATCCGAGAGGAACTACACGGTGTATGACCGAGAACTACTAGCCATTCATGAGGCGTTCCGGAGATGGAGGCACCTGCTAATTGGCGCACAACATAAGGTGCAAGTGTGCACTGACCACAAGAACCTAGAGTATTGGAGGACGGCACGAGTGCTCAACCAACGGCAAGTGAGATGGGCCCAGGAGTTCTCCAAATTTAACTTTGAGATTTGTTACGTGCCAGGCCCAGAGAACATTAGGGCGGACGCTCTCTCACGCAAACCTGAATATTTGGAGGGGGAGGGAGCACCCGAAGAGAGACATGTCATTCCAGAGGACCGCTGGGTGTGTGGGGCGGCATTGGTGGGACAAAGAGAACTGGTAGAGGAAACAGAGAATGATGAATACGCCCAGAATAAGCTCAGAGGTCTTAGGGGTGAGGGAGAGGAACCAGGGGGTTTCGAGGAAAGAAATGGAGCTTTGTATTACAAAGGGGCACTGTATATCCCTGAAGGAGACTTAAGGGGGAGGGTACTCAAGCAGTTGCACGACAGCCCCACGGCGGGGCATTTTGGACAACACAAAACCATGTGGTTGGTCACCAGGGAATTTTGGTGGCCTAAGGTGAGGGAAGATGTACGGGAGTATGTAAGAGGGTGTGAGCAATGCCAGCGAGCCAAAGGGGAGAGGCGGGCACCGGCGGGGCTATTAGAACCCTTACCAACCCCAGAACGACCTTGGGAGGCAGTGTCGATAGATTTTATGACTGATCTGCCGAAGTCCAAGGGGAAAACAGCCATCATGGTGGTGGTAGACCTACTAACAAAGATGTGCCACTTTGTAGCCTGCTCGCATGCAGTCACGGCGGAAGAGACAGCGAAGTTATTTGTAGAACACATTTTTAGGTTGCACGGGGTGCCATTGAGGGTGGTCTCAGACCGAGGAAAACAATTTACTTCCAGGTTCTGGAGGAAGCTCATGAGCTTACTGCAGGTGGAGGTCAACTTTTCGACTGCCCGGCACCCTGAAACCAACGGGCAGGCGGAAAGAGCAAACGGGGTCCTCCAGCAATACCTGAGGTGTTATGTCAATGACAGAGAGAATGACTGGGTAGAAAAGTTGGCGCTGGCGGAATTTGCCTACAACAATGCCGAGAATGTGTCCACAGGGATGAGCCCCTTCTTGGCTAATTATGGGTGTCATCCCAGGGCTTTCCCAGGGGGAGAAGGGGAGAGATGGGGTGTCCCGGCAGCCGAGCATTTTGTAGAAGAAATGGAAGCAATCCATCGTCAGCTCCAACTCAACTTAGAAAGGGCGAAGGAAGAATACAAGAGGCAGGCAGACAAGAACCGAAGGGAAGGTGAAACCATAAGGGTGGGAGATAGGGTGTGGCTGTCAACCCAAGGGTTGCCGTTCAAAGGAGGTTGTAAGAAATTAAGACCCAGGAGATTGGGTCCCTTTGAGGTCATTCAACAGGTCAACCCAGTGGCTTTCAGGCTCCGGTTACCCAACCACATGAAACTGCACCCAGTATTTCACAGGTCGTTACTGTCACCGTATGAGGGGGGACGAGAAGGGATGGCCACTCGGGGACCGGTCATAGAAGAAAGGGAATGCAGCAGCCATGTGGCAGAAATCCTCGACGCCAGATGGAAGGGGGATCAGGTGGAGTATTTGGTAGCGTGGGAAGGAGAACCGGAGTCAGAAAACACTTGGGTAATGGCAGAAGATATCAATGACGAGGTATTGATAGAAACGTTCCATCAAAGGTTCCCAAGGAAACCTCAGCCTGTGGAGAGGTTCCGGAGGGAATACTTTGGGACCACCGATGAGGAGGAGGAGTTGGAAGGATTCTCGGAATCGGAAGGGGAAGGGGAGATGGACTCTGAGGAGGAGGAGTACTTCGAGACCAGGAACCGCAACAGGTGGAGAGAAGTGTTCGGGACATCGGAAGATGAAGGAAGTTCATTCCGGGGTTTTGCCTCCTCACCGCCCGTAGAGGAGGGGGCGAGAGGGGATGAAGGGGGCCCTGGAGGGGAGGTGGATGTCAGGGAACTGCCATCGGAAGGAAGGGAAGTGAAAGGGCTCACACAGGTTGGGAGAGACTCAGCAGCTGAAGAGGGAACCAGTAGGGGGAGAGGAGCTGAGCTGAGGGAAAGGGAGCTGGAGGGATGGCTCAGAGACACTTCCAGCGAAAACAGTGGGGAGGTTTCAGGACCTCCTGTAGGGACACCCACTCCTCGCCGGAAACTGTCACGCAGAGAGTCCAGAAGACGTGTTTCCGTTAAGGAGCTTTTATGTTGGAAGCGATTCCGAAAGCAACCACTGTCGGAATCTGCCAGCGACTGACGGAGCCATGTTTAAGGGGCTCCGTTACAGACAGAGGTTTGCAAACTTGACCAAACTCTGAGGGACTAGGATTTTACACACAAGCAGCTCATCGTCCCATCACATATATGTTGTTGTATGCAAACTCCAGAAAATGGGGGGGGGGGGCGAGAATCAATAAATCCTAAGACTTTGTGGTATAAGGCTTTAATATCTTCCTGTCTTCCTCCATCCACTTTTTCCAGATGCAAAACAAGAAGGAAAACACTAGGCTTCATTGCTGCTAAGAAACCAGACAAAAGAACTTGGACATTTTGATGGGTCTAGCCACTCATGTTTAGGCCATAACTAATTACCATTCATACACCAGTCATTTCTCATCATACAAATTAGTACACAAGAATGGCATCTTTACTGTGGATATTTATTCCCATGGTTTCCAAAAACCATAGGGAAAGAAGGCGGCAATTTGGAAAAACAAACAACACAGAGGTGAATAATTTCTATTCTTTTCAAAACAGCTCAAGTAAACATAAAATAAACAAATCCCTCCTTTATTTCTTATTATGGATATCAGAATGTGTTTAGAACATGTTGTTCATCAGGAATACAAATATTTCAGTCCATTACAAGTCTCCAGCAATTTCCAGTATATGAAGACTAAATAAAGACCAAATACATATAAGTGAAACACCACAAAACAATATGATTTTTTTTAAAGGTAGTTGCTGCTGGCTCTTTAGATAAGCCAAGATATATTCACCCTGCCAGTCTTACCATAATAATTACAGCACTGCTCAGGTACTCAGGCACAAAGCTCATGCCACCCAGGGTTCCTATAGGAAGCAGTTGTTGGCATTCATCTGTCTCGGGAGACAATGGAAGAGTGCCCCCTTTGGGGATAAAGTCAAACCGTTGGCAAGTTACAGTGCCTGCTGTGGATGTAGAGACTGATAAGGGAGAGACATGTTTTGTTGCAGCTGGGGCAGATGAAGGCAGCCGGTTGTTCTGCTGCAGATGCATCATGGTGTTTCTTCTCTGCGCTCATACCAGTGGTCATTCCTCCTCTGGTCACTGCTGTGGACCAAGCACTGTAGCAAGGGATTCCCACACAGCAGTGTAAATGTTGCGAGCCTACATGTCACATTTGTAATGCAGAGTTGGTTTGCCTAGGGGCCTGAAGTCAGCTCCCTGTAGAGCATGTCCTTGGGGCTCCTGCCATATTCCATTCTGTGGGCATTACCAAGCCAGCATAGACATCACTGAGACAGGAGTATGAACATGCTGAGAATGTGAGCCTGGGTGTGATGGCCTGGGAATCCGATTCAGAGGCTGAACCGGAGGAATCCCAGCATGCACAGGAGTCCCCGCCTCCAGGGCCGGCTGAACTGGGGCAGGGCCTTGATTCTGAAGCGCCTGCACCTGTGCCGGATCCTCAGGAGCAGGCACCAGGTGAATCCACTCTGGCTCCGGAGGTGGTTGAGGACTCATTGCCTACAGGTGAGTCTCCCCCTGGGTCCAGTAACCCTTCAGCCTCTCCTGAACTGCAGAGGCTCAGGGCAGAGAGGCGGAGGGAACTGGTTTCTCCCAGGAGGAGTGCTCGCCTTAAGGCCAGGAGAGGCGGGTCTCCTGGGGGCCGGGACCGCCCCTGGCCTCAGAGAAGATAAAGGCCTGTCAGCCCGGTCCCGGGTTGCAGGAGCAACGTCGTTGAAGAGCTGTTTCGGCCAGCACCCAGTCCGGTTCCCCCAGAGTTCCTGTCCTTGCCCGGCTCCTCGCTGTGGACCCCACTTCGCCCATGGAGGACTGTCTGCCGACCCTCGACTCAGGTCCTGGATCTCGCCCCACGGTAACCTCCCCCCTGGACCAGCACACTGGGAGAGGACAGCTTTGTTTGAGCTCTGCCCTGCCATGTGACGCCTGGTAGACCTTCATCTTGGTATTAATGTTAGCATCTTCTTCTCCCATACCCTTTTGGAGAGGTGAGCCATTGTTGTAGCTGCCTTGCTAAAATGCTTGTCCAGCTCAGTGTCAATTGACAAGTTGTTGGTTATGGTGGAACCCAGGTAGATAAAATCATTGACCACCTCATGCGTGTGGTTACCAGTGCTGATACATGGAGTGCTGGTGACATCTGAAATGTTGGTCTTCATCAGGATGATGGTAAGACCAAACTCCCTGCAGCCTTTGGCAAAACAGTTGCAGAGTCTCTGCAGAACTTCCAAGGCTGTATCATCTGCAAACAACATCCATTGGATAAGGACCTGCCATACCTTTGTCCTGGTGTGGAGGCATGTCAGGTTGAACAGACCCCTGTTGCTTTATGAATGAAAGTACACACTGTCTTCCATCGAGCTGAAGGCATATAAGAGCACCATATGCAAGAATACAGCCCTGTTTCACACCAGCTTAGGTGGGCATCTTATCTTGTTGAGAATTGTGAAGAGTCATTTTCAGTCTATGATGTAGAAGCGATATGCCTGCTCTTGGCATTTCTCCTGCAGCTGGCGCAGTGAGAAAATCATATGGTCTGCTAACCTCTGAGATCTAAATTTGCACTGTGAACCATCAAATATCCAGTCAGCAAGTGACTGTGATCTGTAGAGAACCACATGGGTAAAGACTTTCCCCACAGTACTCAGCAGGGAGATTCCACAGTAGTTGTTATTGTCATCGCAGTCACCTTTGTTCTTGAAGAGGGTCATATTGCTGGAGTAACCGCCTTGAGTATTGTAAGATAGAAAGGCGGTATACAAATTAAAAATGATGATGATGATGAGTCACACATGTCTTGTGGCATGGATCCTTGTTGTGATTCGAGGACCCGATCCCCGCTTGGGAAATACAGACATGTGGACACGGTATATTAGGTTAAAGGGCAAGAAAAGGCCACAACTTTATTGATTACAGCATGTGAGAAGGTATTGGGCTTAGGCATTGGACCACGGACAAAGACTCCACCCACTTGGAGAGGGGTGGCGCGGCCGCATTTGAACGGCAAACCACGCCCCCTCTGCGCTTCCCGATTGGGTGCCCAACCGGGGGGCATGGCGCACCAGCCATGAGGATGGGGCAGGGGGCAGAACGCCCCCTGTGTGATGCGGGAATCGTCTCCTGCTCACAACACCTCCCCTCCGGAAGGAGGAGAGACCTTCCCAACACTGTAAAAAGAGGCTGTAGAGATGTGCCATGGGGAGGAATTGAAGCTGTGTTTCAGCACTTCTGCTGGGATGACATCCTTTCCTGGGGCTTTACCACATGCCTGAGTTGATGGTGTTCTTCAGCTCATCAATTTAGGGAAGGAGGGATATCTAGCTCTTCCAAGGCAAGCAGAGTCTGAACACTGTTGATGGCTGTGTCAGGGACCATGTTTTCCTCAGAGTACAGTTCTTGATCATGCTCTGCCCATCATTTCATCCGCTCGCTGTGGTCTGTGATGATCTCTCCCAAAAATATTTTCAGCAGTGCAGTTTTCCTGACTGTTCAAAGGCTATCCTCATGCCTTCATACATTTTGTGAAGGGCAAAATATGAATTTAACAGATGAAAAAATGAACAAATAAACAAAGGGTAGGAATGTGAGCAGAGCTGTGTTGAATAGCTCACCTCTGAAGTCATGCCTACCGCCTTGTTCTCTGATGTCTGCATGTATAGCAGTAATGACTGCAGGGAAGAAGATTTTGCACATATATCTGAAGCCTCCGAGCCTACTGACATTCATACCATATTGCTCAGAAAGCAGGAAGTGAAGCTACTTGATCCAACCTGTTATCAACTTTTGGAGGAAGCATGCTTTTGAATACCAACTATTGGAAAATGCAGGAGGGGACAATGCTGTTATGCTCAGATCCTGCAGCCATGCTCTCCATAGGCATCTGGTTGGCCACTGTGAGAACAGGATGCTGGACTAGATGGGGAGATGGCCTGATCCAGCAGGCTTGTCTTATGTTCTTATGCTCATGCACCAGTGTGTGTGAATAGGGCTTATAACATCATAGAGTTTCATGACAATTTTTAGTTCTGCTTGGATTAGTGCTTGGATTCTTAGTTTTTGGTGGCACTGAAAACAGCATTATTCGCGTTCCTAATTATTCATATCCATAATAATAATAACTTCCTTAAAGTACCTTTTCCTCATTTTTAGTTTAGCATGACAGCACAAAATCAGCCATGGGAAAAGCTTCCTGTCCCATCCCTTATTTTAATTGTAGCAATATTTTCTTTTATATTATTTAAAAGATTTGCAGTGGTTGCTTTGACTAGAATTCAAAAAATTCTTTCAGGTGGGAACAAATCAATGATTTTGGTAATTGACTTTTCTGATACATTGTTCTCTGGCCTATTGTTCCTGTATAGCTCTTTTCTTTACACATTGGGAAGTATTCTTTATTGAGCTGAGCCTAGTTATGCCCTTTTCACGGGCTGATACTTTTAATTTAGTTGAGTTGATGCTATTAATTACACTACCCTGTACAGAAAGGATTAGCAAGGTGCCTTAGGGGTATCACTCTTTTAACTCTAATAAAAATTCCTGGTTCATATTTGAAATCTCTCTTGGAGCACAATCTTCTAACTAGACAATGCACTGTGTCCTTTTTGCCCACCATCTTTGCTGAGTTGGGATGTTCCAAGGGTGATCTATTTGTGCCTTACTACATGTGTTTCAACAGGAACATCCATGCAGACGGAATTGACATTCCATGCTCTGTACATAGCTAGAAACAGTGGTACAGGAAACAGACTGCAAAAGATCTGTAGTAATTCTTAGGCTCCTTGAGATATATTATGTGTTTTCAAAAAGTCAGCTACTCATACCACCCTGTGCTTTGTAGCAAATGGTTATTCTCATAGTTCCCTCTCTGTCATACACTCACCCTCAGTCCAGGGGCTGAATCTAAACAAAACCCAGCGAGTACTTTGCTTCTGCCAATTCTTATTTCTGGCTGAATATGAATCTGAAGGGCTGCAGGTGCTCTGATATTCAAAGTGTATTTGCATAGAACTTAATAACGCTGTTTACAATAATAAGGAAATATCTGTATACATTCCATATCAGTGCCTGATATATACAAAGTTGGCATCATTACAGTGTTAACCTTATACAGTGCTACTAAGACTTTGTTTATCCTCTAAATATTTTAATGTTTAAAGAGGTCTTGCTTAGTAAATAACACTTTCCCAAAGTATCTTGCAATATTCATTTTCTGCTACTCAGATCATTATGTTCCCATATAGCCCAATCCTAATGTATGTCTAATGTTGTTTTCGGTGAGGTATTTTAACAAGGGAAGCATAACAGCCTCATCTGCTGTGCTTTCAGAATTAGGCTTTAAAATTGGCTCTATTATTAAAGGAAGCCTAATGGAATTCTGTGTTGTTGTTTTTGCTTCTGCTCTTTCTCAGTAACTGGTTTCGGCACACTGATGGGGTGTCCAAAGAAGTTGTGGAGAAAACAGAAGGATAACGTCAAGATATCATCAGGAAAACATGCATGGTGGCACTGCTTGATCCTGTTGAGATTGACTTGCAGAGCTGAAACTTCTTGCATAGACTTTCTGGTCTCAGCTGGTCTCCGAAGTCATGCAGAGCTCATTGTTTTCTTCATATCAGCATGTTCAAGCAGCATAGTTTTTGTGCCCTCTATCAGCATCGCTACCCGAGGAAGCATAATAATATAGGAAGCTGCCTTATATTGAGTCAGACCACAGGTCCATCCACCTTGGTATTGTTTACAATGAATGGCAGTGGTTATCCAGGGTTTAAAACTGCAGTATCTTCATGTCCTACCTGGATATGCCAGGGATTGAACCACGAACCTTCTGCATGCAAAGTAGATGCTCTGCCAATATGCTAGTCATTCCCCTCTCCTATATTCTCTACCAATTTACACTGCCAGTGATGCAATGTTCTCTGCCCGCTGTTTCACTTGTTACTAACACTTTTCAAACTGCAATAAATCAAAAATTGTGGCTCAGCTGAACTCATGCCAGAAAACTACAGCTGCATAAACCATGTTGATTTTCATAATTTGGAGCACAAAATTTGAGGGAGCTTCAGGGCTGAAAATGTACAAACAATTCTGCAGCCCTGTACACAGTAGAGAGAGAGGCCTTTTGTTGACTTGAGAAAATGGATCCAGTAGAATGGGAATAGAAGACAGAAAAAGTGATTGGTTATTGGTACACACCGAAGTTGGTGGGGTGGCTTGGGTCTGCTTAAACAGCACTCCATCATGTCACGTGGCACATTTTAGATTATTGGGGGATTCAGGAGGTGTTTATGACAAATTGGGTGTCCGCTCTTTGAAGAGAAAATAAAATCAACATTCCAAGTCCTTGGAGTACTGAAAAAGCTCTTTGGATCCCAGTCAATGTAGAATTATTAAAAAAAACTCTTCTGGGAAGACCAGGGCTCGTCCACACTTCTGTTTTTCCTGTGATTTCCAGGCATTTCCAGAGGTTTTCCATTTGTCCATCACTTTCCCTGGGAAAAACCCATTTGAATCATAATAAACATTTGCTTGACATGGGGCAATTATAAGAGGGGAATTATATGTTCACAGGGTAAGCCTGGGTCAGTCCAATCTATTTTATAAGGCTGTTATGCGGACAAAGTAAACAGGTGTGTAAACTGCTTGAGCTCCTTTGGAAAAGTGCAGGATGAAAAGGTAATATTACTACTAATAATGTTGTGATATAAGGGTTTGTTACATGCAGACTGCCCTGTCTCTTCATTTCCGGCTGAGGCTGCAACAATTGTGCAAGATGTTGAAGCCAGTTGTAAACTAATGTGCTAGTTACATTTCAAACACCAAAAATCTGAAAGATTTGGGGCAAATAAATATAGTTTATAAAGTAGATCTCTTAGCAACTATATTTATTCGCCCCAAATCTTTCAGCTTAATCGAGTGAGTGATGCAATCTCAAAGTATGAATATGGGGATATGGGCTCCAGGTTGCGAGATCTTTTGTTCAAAGTACAAAAACGAGATCTGGCTCGGAGAATTGATGACATTTTCAGAGCCACCTGCACTCTGCAGGAAAGAACAGAGACCCAAATTAAACCTCAACTTCATCAATATGACTGCTTTTCCATGAGGGTGATTGCACTGATAATGTAGGGCAGGCTTCATATATTATTAACTAATTAATTAGATTCTAGGGTATGTGGAAACCCTTTGAAATGAAATACCTCCTTTCTTATTTAAAGATCGCTCAGTGTGCAGATGAAGGGTTATGGAAGATAGCAGACTGGCATTTTCTTTTACTTTCGCCATAATTATACAGTACATCGCAGTGAATATTCCTGACTATCACACAACTTAATGCCCACATATCACACAAATATTTTCTGGGGAATTAGCTTTACTTCTTAGATTTTACACATTATTTTATTAAAGGGTGATGAGGAGTCTATTTTTATTTCGCAGACTCAACCAAGTACTCTGAGCAGAACAAATGTAATAAATCAAAAATACAAAAACACAATCCAATAACAGTAAGACCCATACTGAGAGTAGCATTGATACAGCCAACACAAAACCATAAAATCAGCACAAAATCAGCATAAAATACATCGTAAAAGGATTACAATGGGAGTGAGGAATAGCGCCAACTGGCCAAAATGCGCTAAAAGCATGTAACTAAAAAAGCTCAAAGAAATGAAAAAGGTTAGATAGAGGTACATTGAATCCCCAGCCCAAAGTATGCAGTCTGTAACAAAGACTTTGTTTAAAAACAAAACATTAGGTTCACTCACTGCCCTGTTGTGTACTTTCTCCTTGTGTCCAGTTATGGATTGCAGCCAGTATAATAAGTTTACATTGCAATGGAAACTGGAAATATTGTACTTTGCCCAAGACGTTTTCACTGAAATCTTCCATGAGTATGTCCTCTGATGATGCAATGCTCAAGCAGGATCACTTGCATAGACTGTTCCCTGCACATAACAGCTGGCTGCACCCACATATGAACTAATAATGGGATAGCTTTTTCAGGTTTACTTTGTAAGAGAACTCTTTAAAAAAAACCAACCCAAACCCTTGGTTTATTTACTGTGAGGCCCATTTGGAAGAATGTTGATGCTTCCCCACAAATGATTTTTGTTGGCAATGTATGAAACAAACTTATCCTTGAGAAAGGTAGGGAATTCACAGCAGGAAGGAGCATGCTTGGTAATGTATGTTGGCACCTGGGTGCATAGAGACAGTTGTTTCCAGTGCCTTCTGCCTAATGGACAATCCTGAGCATTTAGAAGGACAACTGTAACGTCACATAGCCCTTTGCTTTAAGATGTACTCTTGGCACAAAGGATGATCATGATAATACTTTATAACTAACTAACTCAAACAAACATTAGGCATGAAGTGAAGCCCACCAGAAATCTATGTCCTCAGGTGCCTCAGGGTTTAGTTTCTAGAGCTGTTGTGTAAGACCTGGACTGGAACTACTTCAGACTTTGGTGGACTGGAACTCACCTAAAACATGGACTGTGCTCCCCAACATCACATTCACTAGAATAAGTTGACTTGGGAAATGGGGTCTCTAGCTGGGAGGGCTGCCTGATGATGAGACCATTCAGAGCTACCCAAACATCTATAAAAAGGGAGTGCTGGACTAGATAGTCCTTTAGTTTGATTCAGCAGGGTTCTTCTCTTCTTATGCTAATTCTAGGAGTGATATAGCAACTGTGAAAAAATGGTATAGTAACAAATGAGCATACGTAGCATTTTCTTGATAGGCTGGACATGGCTGTAAAATATGACAGTTTGTGTTTAATCCAGCAACAGTGACAGCAATGCTGTGTTTCATAAATACAGATCAGTGTAGTACAGTATTGCTGATTTGGAGAGTTAAGAGACAATAAACATGTTAAGAAATATCCGTTCCTTAACTGTGAATCCACCACTTCTATATCTCTAGCCACCTGAAATAAAATATAATATTGCACTGCTTGCTGAACCCCTACAGCTCCTGTGGAAGTGAACTGAAAGCTCATTAAACTGTCGAGAGAGATCTTTTCTTTGTGTTTTAGTTCCTGTGTGATTCAATAGTTTCCTCCACATTTTTATAATCCTAATATAATTGATTTCAATAAGACCTGCTGCAAAGGTGCTCAGTGGGTTTGAAGTACTGATACTGCTTTTGTTTAGGTGTCTAAATATGAATGTCACTACAAAGGAAAAATGAATGGAATAGAGGGGGAGAAAAGATGGGAGTGAGTGTGCTAGAAACCTACATTATAAAATAACTTAAATGCGCCGGGGGGGGGGGGCACGACTCATTTGGTTCACATTTTAATGTGAACCTACCTCTCACTTCTCAAACCAACATACAAAGTGAAATGGAGCTGTCGTCTCAAGTGTGCACTTCTCCAATTTTTGTGATGCAGTTCTCCAACAGCATGTAGATATTATTTGAATTGCTCATGAAAATGTATACAGTGGTACCTTGGTTTGCATACATCTTGGTTTACATACATTTTTTATTACAAACACGTCAAACCCGGAAGTGTGTGTCCCAGTTTGCAATCTTTTTTTCTTTTCTTTTTTTTTGGAATACAACCCTTTTTATTATTATTACGAATTTTTTTTGGAGGCCCCATTGGCGAAAGCGAGCCTTGGGTTACAACCTGTTTTGGTTTACAAACGGACCTCTGGAATGGATTATGGTTGTAAACCAAGGTACCACTGTATTTTTTTTAAATATAGAAATGAGAACTGAACTTAAAATGAGATATTGAAACAAAAGAAAATTAACAGATTAGGGACTAATTTCTGAAGGACTCTACATTGTGTGCGTAACTTCGGAGCTGATGACCTCCAGACAAAAAATTATGAGTTGTATGAAAAAAGCAATAGGCCCGGTCTTTGTAACTGTGGTGCATTTCAAAAGCTCAAAGCAAATGGAAGAGGACTGATGTGGTCTCACACAGAACTATGCTTAGATACGATGGCAAGCATTCTAAAATGGTTATGATTGGACTCTGTAGGAAGCTTAGCAACCTGGTCTTGAAAATGTGGGGAAATTCGCAGCACCACAGCACCATAAGTGAGCTAGCTTCTACAATAGAAGGAAGAGGATGGAGGCAACAGGGAGAATCTATAGATGTGTGTAACTAGGTTCTCTGGTCCAACTGAGCCAATAGGAACATTACAGCAAATGGAGTGGCTTGAAATATGGTAGCTGTGTTACTTATTCTAGCAAACCCAATGAAGCAAAACAATTCATTGAAAATTCAGTATTTGAAAAGAAAAATCTCAATTTGTCTTGTGCATTTCCCCAGGAGAGAAAATATAGGTGAACAAAGGGTGTGGGAGGTTCAATATTCTTCTTGTTTTGCATATTTAGCAATACCTAGGCTGGGACTGTCACAAAAAAAGGAATAAAAGTAATGCAAAACAGCTGAATGTGTGTTCAAGCAGGAGCAAACAATAAAAGATTATGTTCGTTTCTTTGTGCAAAGTCTATTTTCTGATGCTTTAAACACAATATTTGCATTTTCATTTGGGTGTTGCAGATAAAAAGGCGTACAATTGGCATGTGGCAACTCAAGCTGAGTCTATTTCTTTCAGCTTTTATACTTTAGATAGGTTTTATTGAGCGCAAGTGTTCATAGCCAATCAGTCCTCAGAATCCCCTGTGGTTTCAGATTCAGAGGGATGCGGAGGATTGATCTCTCTGTGTATAGACATCTATGTAGCATCACACTCCCTTGGTCACAAAAGATCTGCCTTTCCTGAATGATTTGCAGCACGGGCATCTAAACAGAACTTGTGATTACCCCAGGGATCTGTGATACTATGTTCACAGTACAATACACTACAATGGACAGTCAGTCTCATTTGATTGATCAATGTGATAAGCTGTTGAATGCTAAAAGCAATGTAAGTTTGAAACCTTGCCCTGTTTTGAAAGAAACGCTAAGAAATTCTGCCTTTTCCGCTAAGATATATTTTCTGTGAAGTTAGAGAATGCAGTATGATTTTTTTCAAAACATCTATTTTTAATTTGAATGATAAATCCTAGAGATGTAATGTAATTACAGTTCACTGGTAGTTGTATTCCAGCCTTCCCCAACATGGTGGCTTCCAGATGTTTTGGACTACAACTCCCATCATCCCTAACCAGCATGGCTTATAATGAGGGATGCTAGGAGTTGTGGTCCATCTGGAGGGCACCATGCTGGTCAAGGCAGACATATGGGATCTTGCTTCTTCCCTGTATATTACATCTATAATATGTTTTGAAAAATATCCTGTTCTATACAGTAGCCCAACTGTACAATGTGAATCGCCTCCATCATGATGTCACCCGCTACTACCAAGAATGCTGTTGTTTTCGTGCTCTGTGTGTGTGAGAGAGCGAGACGTGGTGATGGTAGGCTGGTTGGAGTCTCTACGAAACAGGGAAGATCAAAGCACTTCACACAAAGCAGATACACATTACAGTTGTGTCGAGCACATTTGTTATTTGTAATAGATATACTAGCCTTTGGAGTAATTTCTAGAGTTACCTTTGCAACAGGGTGCTCCTGCTGCTGTGTGGCTCCTTTTGGTACGTCACAGTAACAATGGAAGCCTGAGGTCATGTGAAAACAAGTCAACTGCATGGCTTCTTCTCAAGCTGAACCTGAGGCAATCTTCAAGAGGAATTATGATGGCATGGAAAGGAGCCATGGTGTGGACTTCTCCTATGCTGCTTTGGGCTTCTTACCATACCAAGCAGCATAAGAAGGCGCCAAGATACAGTATGTTCCATGTCACTAAAGCTAACACTGGATGACCAGAGCCGGATTTACGTATAAGCTAAACAAGCTATAGCTTAGGGCCCCATTCTCTTGGGGGCTCCAAAAAAAATTAAAGGAAAAAAACCTGGATGTACATTTCCAAAATATAAGATTAAAATAAAATAAAATGGCTTTAGATACCTATTAGGTCCATAAATTACCATGTAGCATATATTCAACACAAAAAACAGCGACAATTTGTTGTTGACAAAGGACTGTGTTTGTGTGTGTGTGTGTGTGTGTGTGTGTGTAACCTTTTTAACCTTTAAAAGAAAGGTACCATGCTCTTGTCACAGTGGGAAGTTCTCTGGGGCTGATCCGTCCACCTACACTTCAGAGAACAGTTTCAAAGCAAAACAGCATAATACAATATTGTGTTGCTCCAGAAGCACTCCAGGAAGTGTTGTTAGCTACTTGCTTCCTGGCACACTTCCTGGAGTGGTATGACAGAGCGATGTCACATGTTGCGTATTGCATGGCGTTGTTCTATTTTTTTATTTTTTTAAAATAATATTTATTATTTTTCCAAAAACACTAAAAAAAGAAGAAAAAAAGAAAAAGAAAAACAATACAATACAACACATCAAATTAACAAAACAAGACAAAGACAATAAAATAAATCAAACAATTTCATTATCCCATCTTTCATTCACTTATTTCCACGACCTCCTCACACCTCCCTTTTTGTATTCCACTTCTGTTAATTATTTCAGCAATTCCTTTCCATCTTCCTCTGTTTTCTATCCTATAATTATCTTAACTCATTCTAACTTTATTTTTTCCTTTAATACTCTATTAACCTATCTGTACTTAATTCCTTATAATATTTCTACTAAATATTATAATATTATAATATTTCTACTAAAGCCATATAACTTCATTTCAACATTTTTCTAACAACATAAACTTTTTCCAGTCTTCTTCCACCAACTCCTCTCCCTGGTCTCGGATTCTGCCAGTCATTTCCGTCAGTTCCATGTAGTCCATCAACTTCATCTGCCATTCTTCCCGGGTGGGCAAATCTTGTGTCTTCCAATACTTCGCGATGAGTATTCTTGCTGCTGTTGTTGCGTACATAAGAAAAGTTCTATCCTTCTTTGGCACCAATTGGCCGACCATGCCCAGGAGAAAGGCCTCTGGTTTCTTCAAGAAGGTATATTTAAATACCTTTTTCATTTCATTATAAATCATCTCCCAGAATGTCTTAATCCTTGGGCACGTCCACCAAAGGTGAAAGAATGTGCCTTCAGTCTCATTACATTTCCAACATTTATTTTCAGGCAAATGGTAAATTTTTGCAAGCTTGACTGGTGTCATGTACCACCTATAAATCATTTTCATTAGGTCTTCTCTTAGGGCATTACATGCCGTAAATTTCATACCTGTGGTCCATAACTGTTCCCAGTCAGCCATCATTATATTATGTCCAACATCTTGTGCCCATTTAATCATAGCTGATTTCACCGTTTCATCCTGAGTGTTCCATTTCAACAGCAAGTTATACATTTTTGACAAATTCTTAATTTTGGAATCTAGCAATTCTGTTTCCAATTTTGATTTTTCCACCTAGAAACCAACTTTTTTGTCCAAATTATATGCCTCCATTATTTGATAATAATGGACCCAATCTTGCACTTTATTTTTCAATTTTCCAAAGCTCTGCAATTTTAGTCTGTCTCCCTCTTGTTCCAGAATTTCCCAATATTTCGGCCATTTGGCCTCCATATTGAGTTTTTTCTGTGCCTTCGCTTCCATTGGTGACAGCCATCTTGGGGTTTTCTTTTCTAACAAATCTTTATATCTTATCCATACATTAAACAATGCTTTTCTAACAATATGATTTTTAAACGCTTTATGTACTTTTACCTTATCGTACCACAAATATGCATGCCAACCAAATACATTATTAAAACCTTCTAGGTCCAACACATCAGTGTTTTCAAGTAGTAGCCATTCTCTCATCCAACAAAAAGCAGCTGATTCATAATAGAGTTTTAGGTCTGGCAGGGCAAATCCACCTCTTTCTTTAGCATCAGTTAATATCTTAAATTTTATTCGAGGCTTCTTGCCCTGCCAAACAAATCTGGAAATATCTTTCTGCCACTTCTTGAAACAATCAATCTTATCCAAAATTTGTAATGTTTGAAACAAGAACAACATCCTTGGCAGCACATTCATTTTTATCACAGCAATTCGGCCTAACAATGATAACTTCAAATTTGACCATATTTCTAAGTCCTTTTTCACTTCAATCCAACATTTTTCGTAATTATCCTTAAATATATTTACATTTTTAGCAGTCAACTGCATGGCGTTGTTCTAAAGCCCTTCTAGGAAGTGTAGGAATGTGCCACTGTGAGCAGTGCAAGATCCTTCTTTTGAAAGTTGTTAAAAAGCAAAACAACCCTTGCCAGCTCATCTATTTAAGGGAGGATTGTAGCATCCTGAGTAGAGCCCCACCCCACCCCAATATTTGCTCCTGTAGGGAGTCCCACAGACCTGGAAATGTGTCTGGATTAGGCAAGAGCAGGTAAGATGAGACAAGCAATGGTTGCTAATCATGACTGATATATGCTCCATCAAGTATCAGAAGCACCATGCTGAATACCTGCCACTGAGAGTAACAGCAGGAGAGGGTTCATGACCTGATTTTCAGCTTCCAGGGGCATCTAGTTGACCATTGTGGGAAACAAAATGGTGGATTAGATAGACAAATGGTCTGATCCTCTTCCGCCATCACCTCCTCCTCCTCCTCTTCTTTTTCCCCCTTGCCCTTCTCCTTGCTAGCAAAAGAGTTTGCTTCTTTTTAGTCATTTAGGCATTCAAATCCTTGACCTTTCCTCTCATCACCAAATATTTAAGAGGTGCTCTTATGAAATGCTTCCATCTGTACATGAATTTGGACAGTCCATATCTCCTAGAGTGATTTCCTAACAGATTTCTGTAATAGCTGCTTTCAGAAGACCTTGACGGATTAGGGTTTCCAAAAATATGTCAGTGTCAATAGCAACCTGTCAAGCTACCATACTTTTTTAGCTGTTCGGCGAAAAAAGCCCTTCTACTTTGCACACAAATAGACATTTTTCAAAGACTGTCGGAAGTCAGTCTAAATCTATTAGTTCCTCACCTGTAAGAAAACAAAAACAAAAGTGGAAGCCCTTATGTTACTATTTTTAAATTCTATTTCTAGATACATTCTCCATGTATCCTAAATCTTAGGCTCTAGCCTTGCAAACACTTGCCTGTGCATTGTCATTTGCACCAGTACCTCAGAACTGCATCAAACAACAAATGGTTCACCATTATCCAAAGTTTCCAGTAGTTTTAGGAGGTATGTTGCCACACCATTTATAAGCAACGGTTGCTCTTTGGGCTGTGGGATGGGGCTGGAGAATAATCAGCAACTGAATCATGCAGAGGAAAGCCAATTTCCCGCTCAGTGTGAAATACAGCACTACTGAAAACAGTTTGGCACAGAAGTCTCCACATACATTGTTGGTGGAAACGTGTCTGGCGCTGTTATTGGAAATGATTGCACCTACAACCACTATTGTATCTATTGTCTTTTAGCAGAAAGTTTGCTCATTTCTTAGGTGACAACATGAATAGGTGCAGCCAGCAATGCTGTGTTACAGTTTTTCCACAGAGATTGCCAGGGCTCCTTATACCTCTTTAAAGGTATGACCCTGATTTGCACCTGCTCCAGTCCCTCTCCGATGTCAACAAGGTTGGCAAAACTATGCATAGCAAGAACAAGAGACAGCATAAAAACACAATTATCTGCTCTTGAACTAATGTGAGAGCAGAGGGATTCCTGCCCTTTAAATTACTGCATAGATAGCATTTTTTCACCCAACAGGTGAAAAATAGCCTCCAGAAGATCAAAAGAGACTACGAGGCTCTGGGCAGGAAATTGAAGCAATTAAATGCCCAAATTGTCATCTCATCTGTCCTCCCAGTTGAACAACGTGGCCCAGGGAGAGAGGGAAAAATAGTGGAAGTGAACAGCTGGCTTCGCAAATGGTGTAAACAGGATCGGTTTGGATTCTTAGATCACGGACTGCAGTTTCTTGAAGATGGACTTCTGGCAAGCGATGGGCTGCACCTCACAACGGTTGGGAGGAATGTTTTTTTCCAAAAATCTCAGAAACCTCATCAGAAGGGCTTTAAACTGACTAATGTGGGGGAGGGAGACAGTGCTCCTGAAGGTAGGAGTCTATCAATTGATGAAGATGTTCATCCAAATGTCATAGACCAAATGGAGCAAACAGCACGCAGACCTAGTGGTGGGAGGAAAAAATCCTTAAATAAGAGTCACGGGGGAATGATTAATGGACTTCAATGTCTGTACACTAATGCGCAAAGCATGGGAAATAAACAAGATGAGCTTGAGCTCTTGGTACAGCAAACTAAATATGACATAATAGGCATCACTGAAACCTGGTGGGATTAGTCCCACGATTGGAATGTAATAATGGAGGGATACAATCTATTTCAGAGAAACAGACCAGACAAGAAAGGAGGAGGAGTGGCGTTATATGTCAGGGATGTGTATACCTGTGAAGAGATCCAAGATTTAGAACCTCAAAGCCAAAGTGAGAGCATTTGGGTCAAAATCAAGGGAGAGAAGAATAACAGTGACCTCATTGTGGGAGTTTACTATAGATCCCCAAGCCAAACGGAGGACATAGATGATGCCTTCCTGGAACAGATGGCCAAGCATGCAAAAGGAAGGGAGATAGTAGTAATGGGGGACTTCAATTACCCGGATATTTGTTGGATGTCAAACTCAGCCAAGACCATAAGGTCAAACAGATTCCTCACTGGCCTTGCAGACAACTTCATTGTCCAGAAAGTGGGAGAAGCAACAAGAGGAACAGCCATTTTAGATCTGGTCCTAACCAATGTTGATGACCTGGTTAGTGGGGTAGAAGTGGAAGGATCATTAGGCATGAGTGATCATGCTCTTCTGAAGTTTACTATACAGCGGAAAGGAGCAGCCAAGCATACTAGGACTCAATTTCTTGACTTTAAGAAAGCCGACTTCATAAAACTTAGGGAAGTGCTGGGTGAGATCCCATGGACAGTAATACTAAAAGGAAAGGGAGTTCATGATGGCTGGGAGTTTGTTAAGAGGGTGATAGGAAAAGCACAACTTCAGGCAATACCAATGAGACGGAAACATGGAAGGTTCCTAAAGAAGCCAGGGTGGCTATCTAAAGAACTTTTAACTGAGTTAAGATTAAAAAAGGATGTGTACAAAAAATGGAAAAGGGGGGAAACCACCAAAGAGGAATTCAAACAAATAGCCAGCACGTGTAGACACAAAGTCAGAAAAGCTAAAGCACAGAATGAACTCAGGCTTGCTAGAGAGGTTAAAAGCAACAAAAAAGGCTTTTATGGGTATGTTCGTTGCAAAAGGAAGAACAAAGAAACAGTGGGGTCACTCAGAGGAGAAGATGGTGAAATGCAAACAGGGGACACAGAAAGGGCTGAACTCCTCAATGCCTTCTTTGCCTCAGTCTTCTCCGATAAAGAAAACAATGCCCGACCTGAAGAATTTGGAGCAAATGATTCAGCAGAGGAAACACAGCCCAGAATAACTAAGGAGATAGTACAAGAATACTTGGCTAGTTTAGATGTATTCAAGTCTCCAGGGCTAGATGAACTGCATCCAAGAGTATTAAAAGAACTGGCAGATGTGATCTCAGAACCACTGGCAGTCATCTTTGAGAATTCCTGGAGAACAGGCGAAGTCCCGGCAGACTGGAGGAGGGCAAATGTTGTCCCTATTTTCAATAAGGGGAAAAGAGAGGACCCAAATAATTACCGCCCAGTCAGTCTGACATCAATACCAGGGAAGATTCTGGAGCAGATCATTAAGCAAACAGTCTGTGAGCACCTAGAAAGGAATGCTGTGATCACCAATAGTCAGCAATGGATTTCTGAAAAATAAGTCATGTCAGACTAACCTGATCTCGTTTTTTGACAGAATTACAAGCCTGGTAGATGAAGGGAACGCAGTGGATGTAGCCTACCTTGATTTCAGCAAGGCATTTGACAAGGTGCCCCATGATATTCTTGTAAAGAAGCTGGTAAAATGCGGTCTTGACTATGCTACCACTCAGTGGATTTGTAACTGGCTGACTGACCGAACCCAAAGGGTGCTCATCAATGGTTCCTCTTCATCCTGGAGAAGAGTGACTAGTGGGGTGCCACAGGGTTCTGTCTTGGGCCCGGTCTTATTCAACATCTTTATCAACGACTTGGATGATGGACTCAAGGGCATCCTGATCAAATTTGCAGATGACACCAAACTGGGAGGGGTGGCTAACACCCCAGAGGACAGGATCACACTTCAAAACGACCTTGACAGATTAGAGAACTGGGCCAAAACAAACAAGATGAATTTTAACAGGGAGAAATGTAAAGTATTGCACTTGGGCAAAAAAAATGAGAGGCACAAATACAAGATGGGTGACACCTGGCTTGAGAGCAGTACATGTGAAAAGGATCTAGGAGTCTTGGTTGACCACAAACTTGACATGAGCCAACAGTGTGACGCGGCAGCTAAAAAAGCCAATGGAATTCTGGGCTGCATCAATAGGAGTATAGCATCTAGATCAAGGGAAGTAATAGTGCCACTGT
Organism: Podarcis pityusensis; assembly: GCF_964106645.2. Lineage (NCBI taxonomy): Eukaryota > Metazoa > Chordata > Lepidosauria > Squamata > Lacertidae > Podarcis > Podarcis pityusensis. The sequence continues at coordinate 44,295,322 of NC_138026.1, read as the reverse complement.
ATTCTGCTCTGGTCAGACCTCACCTGGAGTACTGTGTCCAGTTCTGGGCACCACAGTTCAAGAAGGACACTGACAAACTGGAACGTGTCCAGAGGAGGGCAACCAAAATGGTCAAAGGCCTGGAAACGATGCCTTATGAGGAATGGCTAAGGGAGCTGGGCATGTTTAGCCTGGAGAAGAGGAGGTTAAGGGGTGATATGATAGCCATGTTCAAATATATAAAAGGATGTCACATACAGGAGGGAGAAAGGTTGTTTTTTGCTGCTCCAGAGAAGCGGACACGGAGCAATGGATCCAAACTACAAGAAAGAAGATCCACCTAAACATTAGGAAGAACTTCCTGACAGTAAGAGCTGTTCGACAGTGGAATTTGCTGCCAAGGAGTGTGGTGGAGTCTCCTTCTTTGGAGGTCTTTAAGCAGAGGCTTGACAACCATATGTCAGGAGTGCTCTGATGGTGTTTCTGAGGAGATTTCACCCCTCCCATACCCAAGAATCTCCTGATGATCTCCTGATGGTCTCTGCTGACTCTCCAGAGAGGAGGAGGCGTGTCCTGCCTATCTACTTATTCTGCCCAGCAACATATCTGTGTGTGTGTGTGAGAGAGAGTCAGTCAGTCAGTGTATCGGAGAGAGTGAGAGTGTTGGAGATCCTAGAGATAAGATTGCTGCTAAGAGCAGCTGCAGACTCTCAGTGTAGCATTGATGTATGCTTAGAATATTCAGCTCTGTATATAGCTTTGTATCATAGTTGTAGTTATAGAATAAAAGGAAGATATTTTACAGAGCTGCTCTCCGAGTGGTTTATACTCTGCAAGACTCTGCAAAACTCTGCTGCGCAACGACTGTATTATTGAGACAGTGAATCCGGTGCTCTCAGCTCTAAGCTGTGAGTCCACAGCACTGTGACCTGTTCCTGTGGGAAAAGGAGGTCTCTGGCGGTGCTACCCAGCTCGCCTAGCCCAGTCGGGGTTGAGGTGCATGAGTCCAGTTGGCGCACTGGCTCTAGGGCGATGCTGACAGTTTCCTGCTTGGCAGGGGGTTGGACTCGATGGCCCTTGTGGTCTCTTCCAATTCTATGATTCTATGATTCTAGGCTGAACTGGATATGGCATTAAAATCGCCTGGGGAAGGGAATTCTACTACCTCTCTTATATCAAATGCTCAGACAGTTTTAACTCCAAACAGATACTGGCTGTCATTGCCAGTTCAAATGTACTTAGGAATGCATCATTTTTAATAAAGCATGAGATTTACTAATAAGACATCAACTGAACGTAGTGCACTATTAAATTCCAATCAAATTAGTGCATCTTGTGACACATTAATTAATTAGTTTATTAATAGAATAAAAGATTGGTAATATGACAGAAAATTAGATAGCATGGTGAGAGGGAAAATTACTAGTACAATGAGTCTGTCAATTTTTATTATCAAATTCTGAAGGGTTTTTTTTGTAATATAAGATAACTTCTGTCAAAACAATAATATATTAAAAGATTTGTATTCTACTAAATGCATTTTATGAGTTTGGGGTGTCTTATTACTGCACTAATAGCGTTTCATTTTTTACAGAAGAAATACAATAATACTTATGCATCGTGATGCTTTGTCTCTTATGCTACCACGCAGCGCAATAACAAAGAAGTATTTGAGGGGATGGAAGAACATAGAACTTCTCTCCAATGCAGAGTGGAGAACTTGTAGTGCTCCAGATGTAGTTGGACTCCATCTCCCATCACCCCCAGTCAGCTGTGGCCAATGGTCAAGGATGATGGGAGTTGTAATCCAGCAATGTCAGCCAAGGCCACGAATTCCTCAACCCTGCTCTGATGGGCCAAAGCAGGCAGCAGCACAGAACTATGGTCAGGGCCTCTTTGCAACATAGTTGAGTGTATTTGGGAAAGATGGGAAAGATGCAGTAGAGCACTTTAAGGTATCGGCTACAAAAGAAGGAAAGAGTATAGTGAGGAAAATTTATTGGGTATCTCAGGTCATTTGGTTTGTAAAAATTATTATAATGAATTCAGGTTTCTGGAAGTATATACTGCGCATTTTGCAAAACCTACTTCTTCCCCACACCTTACATGGCCAAAGGAATTCTGTGTGAAGTTGTTTCCTGGGTTATTTGAAGAGATGGCAAGTTCTTTGTAGCAAAAATAATTGTACACAGAGCTTCTTCCTCCTCTGACGCCTACGGGAATATCTTGGATAAGGGAGCTTCATGTCTGCATTGAAACCCCCTGTGTCTGCAATAAATCATTGAACACATTACATTCATATGCTTATTCAAGATAAATAATGTCGGTCATCAAGGCTATGGATTGTGCTGCATCTTATATTAAAAGAAAATACCTTGTTATATGTTTATTAAAGCTACACATCCCATTTAAAAACAAAGCTGCATCAATGTGGAGTATTTTTTAGACATAATTATTTGTAACTTGCAGATTATATTCAACTTTTTATTTTGCTCTATCCTTAATTTTGATGCTGGAAGCTCAATTTTTAATTAACCCCTCTTATTACATATTAGAAAGACTTCTGGATTAGTTTAATGATTGCTCCCAACTTAGCCATTCTCAGAAACATGGTGCAAGCTTTTCTACCTATTGTTGAAAGTAATTTAAAAGTAGTATTAATTGTGTGTTGTGCTAATGCATTTTTGGAGCCCCAGTCAGGGATTAAAAGCTTTTTAACAAGGTGCTGTCTAGACATGTGTTAGAAACAACATTTTCAACCAAAGAAGCTTAAGAGCAACAAGGGTGGTATCGCCTGATTCAACATTAGGTACAATGAAATTCCCTAGATGCATGTGCATGGCATTAGAAAAGGGAATTAGTAAAAAAAAAAGAATGGACAAAAAATGTGCCTGCTTTGCATTAATTAAGTTGCATTCTCATTGTATGCATTTTTATTTATTTATTTTAAAAAATGCTTTTTCTGTCTGCATTATTTCAGAGGAAATTTTATCATTGTCATCAGCACTGAGAAAAACAAGTTTTCCTTAAAATAAAAAACTACTCAGAAGCTTTACAAGAAAACCACAAAAATTCATTATATAAATATCTGCCAAATAAATGTGCTGTCATGATGAACAACAGTTTTCTTATAATACAAACAAAGCTATTGCTTATTTGTAAAATACCACATTTTCCATAACCTCAGTAGTTCCCATCTTACAACAGAGAGCCGAGTTCCAATCCCAAGTGGAGCCCATGGACAGTCAATATAATAAATCCCAAAAGGAAAAGGAACTATCAATATAGAAAGTTTCTACTCAAGGCTGAACCCTAATAAAACAGAAAAAAACACAGAGAGTTCAGGAAAGGTGACAAAAACTGACACATCATATTAAAGGCTCAACAGGCATTCAGAACCTTCATCAATATTGAAAAATAGAAAAGTGCAAAACCTGGTCAAACAATCACAATCTGAAATGAGGTATTTAGTTCTGGTCATGTCACTGCTGAGCTAAAGTAAACAGAAACCAAAGCAAAGGAGGAGGCAAAACTGCTGAAAGGAGATCTACTCACCTTCGGCTTTCATTCTCTGACATTATGTGGGGCCACTCACAGGGGCAATGGTAAAGAGGCGGCAATAATCTTTCTGCAAATTCGGCAAATATCCCATCAAACTTTGACATTAGCCACAGTAGCACATCTCGCTCTTAAGGGCAGAAAGAGCACATGCGGTTGGCTTACACAATCCAAATATGCTTTTACAGCAGCTTTTTTCTTTGTTCCTTTACTCAGACTCGTGAAGAGTCAAAGTCAAATGAAAAACAGCTGAGGGGGGAGTTGTTTATGTCTTTGCCACAAGTTTTGCCACACTTCAGCCCACTGATCCCTGGACAGCGACTTGTTTACTTGGAGAGCCATTTTGAAAATGCAGACAGAGAAGGAGGCCCAGGGCCCAAATTCCAGCCCATAGCTGATTGCTGACAAGTCCTATCCCCTTATATTGCAGCCTTTCCACAAACTGCTTTTGTCTCTGGCTTGGAAGCTGAAGGACAGGCTTCCTCAGAGGCCTGGTTTTGCTCCAGGAGTCTAGCATAGAACCAAAGCTGGAAAATGTGTGCTGGATAATCAATAATGTTACCCTTAAGTTTGGGGCTAGCTCAGGGCTATTTTTCTAGAAAAAGGTGCTGGAACTTTCCATAAACACCTCCCTCTCTCTCTTAGAACGGCAATGGTGCCCACCTGAGAGGTGCTGGAACTTAGTTCTGGCTAGAGAAAAAGCCCTGGGCTAGCATGCATTAGGAAACGCTACATGAAACTCTGGAGAGCTGTTGCCAGTCATTCAAGCTTGGCTAAAAATGCAGACCAAGTCTTTCTTTGGGGATGTGCATTTATCATGGAAAAAGGAAAAAAAAGATACTGTTTTGAATTAAGCCAGAAATGATAAACAAGCTTGGATTTTTTACAGCTAGCTAGCAAGGAGTCTCGGATTGTAGGATTTCTTTTGGTGCTGTGGTGTTAGCACTGCTTTAAAGACTATATCTGCCTGTCTAGGTTTCTGTTTCTTGCCCCTCATCATCTTGTGTATTTTAAAGAAAGTAAATATGTACAGATATTATTTAAAAAACAAACCATGAATCTCACAAGGAGATTGACCCTGTCTGTAATGCCTGTTCTTGGAACCTAAAAACAGGTCAGGGAAGTGGAGAAAATGAAACAATACAGAACATTTTTTTCCTGGAATCTCAACACAAGCTGACTGGTATAAAAGCCAAATGCACTATGAACAGTGGTTTTCTAGCTAATTCCTTTTTTCTTATTGCTATGAAACAACTCCAGCCATTTGGAAGAAGGCAAGGGATTAATGGCAAATTTCAAGCTTGCTCATTTTTATCAGGACGTCAGTGGCGCCTAAAGTAGGGGTGTGTGTGTGGGTGTGTGGGTGTGTGTAAGCACATGAAGGAACACACAGCAATATTTGTTAAGATATGAATGAGCAGAATGTTGTATCCAGTCAGTTATTCGTTTTCCCTTGGACTCTGCGTGGTTGTTTGTTCTTGTTTTGATTTTTTGCAGTGGGGGATTTTGTAGTAGTATTGTGTATTGTACAAGGGAAGGGAAAGGAAGTGAGACAGTGAAAGCAGAAAAGGAAAGAGAAGCAGACGAAAACGAAGAAGAAAGAGTAAGAGAACAGGATGGAGGCTTGGAGAATATAAATGATACTTTTTAAAAATACACCCTGCTGCATCCTCCTTATGTGAATAATATGCAAAATACAGATATGATAAAATACACTACCTTCCCTTTGCTGCACATTGTGCAAATTGTGGTTCAGAATCAAATGGGTCCCGTTCTTTCCAATAAGCTGTTTTGTTCAGAGATCATGAAAAATTTCTGCAGGTTGGGCTCCTGTGAAGCACTGCAGCTGGATAACCACAGAAATAACCAAAAACGGATGGCAGGAGATGCAGCCCAATAGAGAGGAGAGCTCATGGAGCTACTAGAGACAGCAGGACACAGATCTTAAGGGGAATGGGATGGCAAAGATACATATGAGCAAATCTGTTCTCTGTTCCTTGAAAGCCCTGGGGAAGGCCATGCTCTGAAATACGTACTCCTTGTATTCCCTATTTTGATTTTTATTGTTGCTCCTTCTCTCTCTTTCTCCCGTCATTGTACAGCAGACAACTGCAAGAGCTCTTGCATTCAAAAACAGCGAGTGAAACAGAGGTGCAGAGAATTTGTGGATAGGATAATAAAAGGGTTTATCCTAAGGCTTGCTATGGTAAATGCTTGTCACAGCAGGTGTAATTTTGACCAAAGACATAATGCTATAATGTGTTTTTTATCTGTAAACATTTATTGTTAAGCCAATATTGTTAATAGCAAAAAGAATGGCTGCAGATATTTCATTATTGAACTGAAAATGTCACATATTGATTCAGATTTGAAAGCATATCCTTCCAAAAATGTGAAAATATTTCCCTCAGGTAGACGAGATTCAACTATATAGAGTTGGAACACTTTGCCCTGATCAAAAAGGCAAGTGCTTCTTAAGGACACAAGAAGATCAGCCCATCTGGTCCAGCATCCTGTTCTCACTGCGGCCAACCAGATACCTACTGGAATCCTGAAAGCAAGACCTGAGCACAACATTACTTTCTCTGGTTGTGAATCCCAGCAACTGACATTCTGAGATATAGTGCCACTGACAGTCTCTTTGAATATTCAAGTATTTGGTGCCTATGTATTTGGAAATCACACACAGGAAAGAGGGGAGTTGCCACCTTCTCACCAGTATCATACCTGCTGGCCATATCCCAAGGTGACACATGGTTGGCATTTCTATGCACATAAAGTTTGCAAACCTGGAGATTCGCATCTTTCTGCTGGGAATCCTACATGCATAGAAGCATTGTCACTAAGGAAATAGTGTTCCTGCTGGCCCCTTCGTGCATTTGGTAACTGTGTGCAGTGAATAAGGTTAGAGTTTATAGTAAATTCACTATTAGAGGAAGTGATGTCATCTCCTTGCCCAAAGAATGTTTAAAAAATGCATTGTTCATGAGTTGTAAGGCAAAACAACAGAAAGAGATAACAGTTTGTAATTAGAATTACATAGAGACTCATATCTGTGTAATCTAGGGAACAGGGTGTCTAATTTGAACCTCAGAGATCTGGGTTCAAGTTCATTGAGCCTCTGCTTGCCACTTTGTAAGTCTTCTATTTTACACACTGTGTGATGATACCAGTCTGTTTGATGAACCCACTGCCATTTTAAAAGCAGGTAATGCCATGCTGGGGCGAGCAAAGCTTACAAATCAATCTGTCTTAACTGATTGTTTGTACCTGTCTATCTGTGTGTGTGCATTTAATTTTCTGTATTTAATCCTCTCTATCACACACAGCTGCAGCTACAGCTTTGGACATTTCATGTAACTTTAAAGCAGTGATGGCCAAACTTGGCCCTCCAGCTGTTTTGGGACTACAACTCCCATTATCGCTACCTGTTGGGTTTGGAACTTAACAGGTTAAGAAGTTCCCATGATGCCTCAGCATTCTGACGTCAGCTTTAGAAGCTGGGAGGAGTTTCGTCTCTGTTCCTCTCTGGTCTCTGAGGGAAGAGGTCGCAGTTTTTAGTCATGGCTGCGGTGAGCCCAGGAGATTCCTGGGGAATGTCGGAATAAAGATACTGAAATGGACAAACCTGGTCTCTGTGTGTTTGTCGGAAGCTAAGTGGAAGCTACGTGACAGTTTCACCGCTGTGTTTAACTCTGCTGAGGCGTGACTGGAGAGCTACTGGAGACGGAGCTGAGTGGCGCAGCTCGGAGGAAGCGCGCCGGGCATAAAGAGCTAATTGTGGATCGTAAATCAATTAGCAGGGGTCACGCCAAACCAATAAATCAAATCAACAGGTTATGGACCCTTAATCACCGATCGTAAAAACTGTCAGAGCTGCCGGAATGCGTTTGAAGTCGCTGGCAGGAGTTTTTGCCTGGTGTTAAGAGGCAAAGGAGGGCTGCGGAGCTCAGAGCAGCTGAAAGACGCAAAGTGTTTGCCTGTGCTGGGAGCTGAAGAGCAGCTGGAAACGGGTGCCGGATAAGCTGGTGAGTAAGCTTGGGGCCCCGGGAAGACGATGGCAGACAGCCAGGTCTTGAAGGACATTGCGTTTGAACAGCTCACTCTAAGAAGTTGGGCAAGGGCGTAAAGTCAGCAAGGGCTGCCTGGGATGTGCTGTGAAGCTTCAGCAGGAGGCCAGAGCCCTGGAGAAGTATTGAGAAAAGCCTAGAGATGGCTGCAGCCCCTGTTCCTGATGTTTTAGCCTCAAGGAGTGCTAGTGAGCAGATCGGGGGGGCGAAGGATTCCAAAGGCCACTTCAAAAAGTTGTCCACTGTGCGTGCTGGAGTGGAATGTCAACAAAGCAGGTTCCCAGAAAGCCGCAGTGGGAGCCAGGCCAGAGGGGGCGGAGCTGGCAAGGAGTGCGTTTCCGGAAGAAGGAGGGCCAGGCCAGCTGGGAGGAGCCCCGGGCAGTGTTTTTCCACTGGAGTTCGTCGTTGCTGCCCATGGAGAGCGGAGACAGCTGGGCAGGAAGGTCCCAAGGTCAACCAGCTGAGTTCCCATGGGAATCAGTCTCGGAGAGGAGGCCAGCGTGGGAACGCAAGGGAAGGACGTGGTTCAGACACTGGGGAGGGTTGTTTTCTTATCACTGCTTCTATGGCAACTGTGAAGAACAACTCCAGCCAGGACACGGTGATGCGCTGGGTTTTGAATACTGCTGTTGGTCAGCACCTGCTAAGCGAGCCTGCTGGCGAAATGCGGAACTGCAGAGCTGTTTCAACAGGACACAACTGTGATGTTAGCAGACGGAATGAGAAAGTCGGTTTCTGCTGTGGCTAACATGTTTTTTTCTCCTTTACAGGAGGAGCTAGAGGTCTACGTTGGGGGGAAACAAGTGGCCAACGTGGAGTGCAGCAGAACAATCTCTTTGTTCTGGAGTCACCTCTGGAGGGTGGTGGGAATGCTGGAAAAGCACAGGCGCAGTGTGCTAAGGTTCCCAGTCATGTGCAAAAGCTGCACAGGTGCACAAAAGGGTACAAACTCCGGAAATGTGGGAGGTCCCTAGGGTGCAGGGCATGCAAGGGTGCACAGGTACATGGTTTTCCCGGGTTTGGGAGGGTAGCCGAAGAGCCCTTTGAGCTCTTTGAGGCAGGTGGTCCAAAGGTTCAGGAAATGATCTTCTGTGGATATGATCCTGCAACCAATGGGTGGAAGTTTGCATACCCAGAGGGTGATCAAACCAAGCTGCTGGTCAGTAAGCAGGCTGAGTTCTGTGAACAGAATGGGTGTTCAAGACTCAGGGATGGTTCTGATTTTTCTCTCAGAATGTCTGTCTGATTCTGAGGAGGAAAGGGAGCCAGAGGCTGATCCCGGTGATAGGGACCAGGTCCAGGATCAGGGTTCAGAACCCGGTGATGGGGACCAGGTCCAAGATCAGGGTTCAGGGCAGGTCTGGGCATCTCCAAAGGTTGTGAAAGGAGTGTCCAGGTGTGAGGCTTCATCTCCGGTTAGCGTAATGGAGAAAGCTCACAAACAGGGTGTCAAGTCAGAGGGGGAAGGATCTGACGGAGAAGACACAACTGCTGGCCCAAATGGGTCCGTAGGGTATCAGGTCACAAGTGCGTGGAAAAGTGTCGCACAGTGTGATTCTGGGAGTGTTGAAGGGGTTCAACAGGTGCCTGGGAAAGATGCCGGGAAGGGGCACAAGGCAAAGGGGAAGGTGTTGAACTCAAAAGGTCTTGTCAGAATGGTTCGGCAAGAGGGGGTGTTGGGTTTGGAACTTAACAGGTTAAGAAGTTCCCATGATGCCTCAGCATTCTGACGTCAGCTTTAGAAGCTGGGAGGAGTTTCGTCTCTGTTCCTCTCTGGTCTCTGAGGGAAGAGGTCGCAGTTTTTAGTCATGGCTGCGGTGAGCCCAGGAGATTCCTGGGGAATGTCGGAATAAAGATACTGAAATGGACAAACCTGGTCTCTGTGTGTTTGTCGGAAGCTAAGTGGAAGCTACGTGACAGTTTCACCGCTGTGTTTAACTCTGCTGAGGCGTGACTGGAGAGCTACTGGAGACGGAGCTGAGTGGCGCAGCTCGGAGGAAGCGCGCCGGGCATAAAGAGCTAATTGTGGATCGTAAATCAATTAGCAGGGGTCACGCCAAACCAATAAATCAAATCAACACTACCTAACAGGACTAGTGGTCAGGGATGATGGGAACTGTAGTCCCAAAACAGCTGGAGGGCTAAGTTTGGCCATCACTGCTTTAAAGAGAATATATGTATACACACACACACACACACACACACGGATGTGGATGCCCTCTACTCTTTTGCCTTGGTGCTACCAATTTAATACTAATAATAAACTCTGTAACCCAGTTCCAGTGTATTATATCGTTCATGACTGGCTAAATTCTGACTGGTTCTGAGACACGGAAGTATGAAGAAATGTTTACCAAGAGACAAGTTCTTAGGCTGGGTTTCCATTCAGTTGGGAATTAAAAGAACTGGTGCCTAAGGTTGCTTTCCCCCCTCCTCCTTTCTTATGTGTTATGTCCTTTGGGCGGGCCAGGGCATGGCTGCCCTAACTATCAAACTTATGAGCTGACCTAAGAGGTAAACATGATTTAAATATCTAATAAATAAATAATGTAAGGTTATGGGACAGTTATACCTGCAAATGCTCACTTTTTAAAAAAATCTATGTGAGCCTTCCCAATCACACCTGGGCTTAAACCATTCCAGAAATATCAGCAGAGTATATCCACACAGTGCCTAGTCCAACAAATTGCATTGCATTTATCCATCTGATGGCCTCTGCAGTGCAGTCAGGAGAAGTCCTATGGAGAAAGGAACCTTGCATGCATCAACCAGTACTACTAGTATAAAGAAACGTAAATATATACAAGGTGTGGTCAAAATCCTTTTGGTCATTTCTAAAAGAAATGCTGGAAGTAATATTGTAGATCTCATTTTAGAACCAACTGTTAAAAAGCACCTGCCAAAGTTTAGGAAGGGTGACATGTAAAGGTTTATGCATGTAGATTTATATATTACAAGACTGGTAACAATTGAAATATCCCTTCATTGTGGAGCATGTCATTAATCTGTAAATATTAATTGGCTTGACAGTGATTGTGATTAATTGATCTACTTTCCACATGTTTTCTACTCTAATCTATCATGACTTAATCCCCATTTAAACTATAATGTTGCTATTATTCATTATACATCATCTCAATGAGTGACCATCATCCTTTTATAAAGGTGATTTGTGAACTCTGAATCGTACCATATTAATTTTATTGCATAAGCTAAAACTGATTATATACACCCACTTTAGAAGGGGCAGAAAGCCTACACATTGCTGTTATCTGCTACCCTCTAATTTTCCTTTGCTACTTTCTAATTTAGAATTTGATAACATAGCAGAAGATGCAGAAAAATAAAAAGCTACGAATAGCCCTCATGTTAAATCAGAAAAAAGTGAGATGTGAAAACTAAGATTACTCAGTGGAAAAACCCAAAACATTCCTATCACTCTTGTCCTTCAGAAGTCTTTGTTGCTTAAACTGTTTACAATACTGTTGACAACTATCAACAAATTAGACAGTACAACTGGGATAAATAGCAGTAAAAGTGATATCCAAGTAGATGGGGATATTGCTAAATTATGTCACAGTAGGCTCCCTTTACCTTAACCGATGTTTGGTTTAAAAAGTAATAATAATGATGACTCTCTGGGATCTGATGGTTACTTATATTTATTTGTAAGAGCCCTCCACTTCTTTTTAGTAGTTGTTACTATTATCTGTTTGACCCAAAATATAATGAATTTCAAGGCTACTCGGATCAGGCATCCACTATGTCCTGCTCATTGACATCACTTTAACAAACAGAGGGGGAAATGTGCTTTTTTGTTTTTGTTTTTCAGTTGATTAATGGTCAGAAAGTATAAAGGTTGCTATAACTGATGACACTGGTTGCTGCTTGTCAAAATCAATAATCCCAATTAAAAGAAAATATAAAATTCAAATAATTAAAAGCATTCATGACCTTTTAAGAAGGAAGGACTGGATATGTAGTCATGATTGACTGGATAACTCAGTTGGCTAGAGCATGTTGCTGATAATGCCAAGGTTGCAGGTTTGATCCCCATATGCAACAGCTGCCTATTCCTGCATTGCAGAGGGTTGGACTACCTTCCCACTGCAGCAGTACCTATAGGGATGCGGGTGGCACTGTGGTCTAAACCACCAAGCCTTTTGGGCTTGCTGATTGTAAGGTCGGCAGTTCAAATCCACACAATGGATTGTTTTGCAAATTTATTGTTTGTTACCCTGGACTCCTTTGGGAATAAGGGCAGGGTAGAAATTGCATAAATAAATAAAACAAATACTTTCATACCTTGTCCATCCCTCAGTTAAGAAAATGTTTCGTAGATTTATGCCATCTACATGGTATACTATATAAGTATACCATGGCAGGAACAGAAATGTGTTCTTGGATGTGAGCATGTTGGAAATTTTGTACACTGTCTGTTCATCTGTCCTTTATACGCTGAAGCAAGGGAGAAATGTTTATCAGATACTCTCCCAGTAATCAGATAAACTGCAACAAGATATTGTGATATAAATGATAGGCAAGTGTTGCTATATCAGGTGATGCTGTTTGCTGCACTGACTAAGAAATTATGTGCAAGTTTTTTCAAGGGAAACATTAATGGTTTAATGAAATTATGCACTGATACAGTCAACTGCAGTTATGGATTCAATTGTGATGGATTCAATGGGTATTGTAAATTAGGAGTAGGGAATGCAGGCACTCCAGGCCTCTCTGTCTGTCCCTCAGGACTATCCCTGGGCCATACTCCTCATCGGCTTGGCAACCTGCCCAGTGCTTTTGCCTGGCTGGAATGTCCTTGAATTGTGGGGTTAACATGACTGCCAAAAATGTGAATTTATTTAAGGATAATTATGAAAAATGTTGGATTGAAGTGAAAAAGGATTTAGAAATATGGACAAATTTGAAGTTATCATTGTTAGGCCGAATTGCTGTGATAAAAATGAATGTGCTGCCAAGGATGTTGTTTTTGTTTCCAACATTACAAATTTTGGATAAGATGGATTGTTTCAAGAAGTGGCAGAAAGATATTTCCAGATTTGTTTGGCAGGGCAAGAAGCCTCGAATAAAATTTAAGATATTAACTGATGCTAAAGAAAGAGGTGGATTTGCCCTGCCAGACCTTAAACTCTATTATGAATCAGCTGCTTTTTGTTGGATGAGAGAATGGCTGCTTCTTGAAAACACTGACGTGTTGGATCTAGAAGATTTCAATAATGCATTTGGCTGGCATGCATATTTGTGGTACGATAAGGTAAAAGTACATAATGCGTTTAAAAATCATATTGTTAGAAAAGCATTGTTTAATGTTTGGATAAGATATAAAGATTTGCTAGAAAAGAAAACCCCAAGATGGTTGTCACCAATGGAAGCTAAGGCACAGAAAAAACTCAATATGGAGGCCAAATGGCCGAAATATTGGGAAATTTTGGAACAAGAGGGAGACAGATTAAAATTGCAGAGTTTTGAAAAATTGAAAAATAAAGTGCGAGATTGGCTCCATTATTACCAAATAATGGAGGCATACAATTTGGACAAAAAAGTTGGTTTCCAGGTGGAAAAATCAAAATTGGAAACAGAACTGTTAGATCCAAAAATCAAGAATTTGTCAAGAATGTATAACTTGCTGTTGAAATGGAACACTCAGGATGAAACGGTGAAATCAGTGCCTACAGCCGCATCTGTTCCAATTCTACAGACAGAGACTCTCACCTAAGAGATCTACAGCAAACCTTTTCAGAACTAAAATACCCAGCAGATGAAGTTAGACAACAGATCAACAGAGCCAGACTTATACCCAGAGAGAACTTGCTGCAAGACAGACCCAAAAAAGAAAATAACAGAACACCTCTAGTCATCACATACAGCTCCCAAGTTAAAACAGTACAACGCATCATCAGAGATCTACAACCTCTCCTGGACAATGACAGTTCTCTTTCTCAAGCTCTGGGAGGAAGACCTTTCATTGCCTACAGACAGCCACCCAATCTTAAACAACTCCTAACCCACAATAATACTACAACCAGACTTAACACAGACACTGGCACCAGAGCCTGCAATAAACCCAGATGCCAACTTTGCTGCCACATACACCCGGACAACACCATTACTGGCCCCAACAACATCACACATACCATCTCGGGACTATTCAATTGCTCATCATCTAACATTGTGTATGGCATCAAATGCCAACAGTGTCCTTCAGCTCTCTATATTGGACAAACAGGCCAAACCTTACGCCAAAGAATAAATGGACATAAATCTGACATCAAGAATCACAAAACAGAGAAACCAGTAGGAGAACACTTCAATCTCCCAGGACATTCTATACAAGATCTCAAAGTAGCTGTTTTACTACAAAGGAATTTCAGAAATAGACTGGAAAGAGAAGCTGCTGAATTGCAACTCATTACCAAACTTAAAACCATGGAGAGACCTGGTTTGAACAAAGACATTGGATTCTTATCCCATTATACATGACTAAGCCATTTCTCACCTTCTCACCCCTTGCCTTTTCCTGTAAGACCTATTACAGTCGTTAAGAGTCGTCAGCAGGCTCATCTCAGCTATCTGCCAATCTCCCATTCCCACCACCCTTCTGAGTAATACCCCTCCCCACCTTCTCACTATATAGAAGGATCTGGCAACTTCTGTTTCAGTGTATCTGAAGAAGTGTGCTTGCACACGAAAGCTCATACCAAGAACTAACTTAGTTGGTCTTAAAGGTGCTACTGGAAGGATTTTTTTTTATTTAGATTAATAGAGTATTAAAGGAAAAAATAAGGTTAGAATGTGTTAAGATAATTATAGGATAGAAAACAGAGGAAGATGGAAAGGAATTGCTGAAACATCTAACAGAAGTGGAATACAAAAAGGGAGGTGTGAGGAGGTCGTGGAAATAAGTGAATGAAAGATGGGATAATGAAATTGTTTGATTTATTTTACTGTTTTTGTTTTGTTTTGTTAGTTCAATGTGTTTAATGTGTCAATGTTATGTAGTGTTTTTGTATTGTATTGTATTGTTTTTGTAATGTTTAAATTGTTGGAAAAGTAATAAATATTATTTTTTTAAAAAAATGGAAGGTCCTTGAATTGTGATAATGCCTCTTGCTTGCTTAGATAGCAAAATGTGGGTATGTAGAAATCTCTGACTTTTGTGTGCCTGGAATGTAGCCTATTGTGCAAAGTCATATCCATTGCTCTGCTCACTTTTTCCCTTTGGTCCTGCTGGGAAAGTTCTCCATGGGGGAATGTGGCCAGTGGGTTGAAAAAATGCCCCCAGCTTCTGTTGTAAATGCACATTTATATCAGGGATACAATGTGATTTTTTATTTTGTAAGGTTCTTTGGTTATGTGAAATAAAGTTCATCTGGAGATTAAAGTTCATGCTATGCTTTGCTCAAATCTTTTCCAAATCCTCTTTGTGTTAGCATCTTTTCCACATTTTCTATGGATGATACATTGACTGAGTATCTGATACTTAGGGGGTGTCCTTCTTCAACATTATAAAGTATCTGTTTGTCACCCATGACAAAACTAATCAGAATCTGCTTCTTGTGAAATCTTATGTGTTCTTTTAAATTAAAACCATTCTCTGTTTTTCTCCATACATACATACATGGTTTATGTACATTTTTGCAGACACAATGCCTCAAATATCTTTATTTTACTTATCAGTCTTGACGCAACCTGTCTAATTAATCACTACAGCTATAAACTATTTGGAACTGCTGCCAATTAGAAAATGAATATTCTATCAGCCACATGTTTTCTATTGGAACTCTCAGATAGCCAGAATATTCTGAAATATCTAGACTAAGACAGTGGAAAGAGATGATCAGCCAGATTAGTAGAGCACATAACAAATGAGCTGGCAAAGTATTTAGTGGGAAGCTTTATCACAACACATCATCAATAAATATGATGACACATTTAAAGAAAAGCATGATGGAGCATACCATTACTTGTAACGTTTGTAATCATGGAGATATTAATATCAGCAAACATAGAGAATCCTTGAATCTGCTCTGGATATATAAATATAACCTTGTTACTATGATAGCTGTCTCTATGGGCTGCAGTCATTGCTAGTCCTATTAAAGTTAATGAACATAACAAGCATGGATTCATTCATTTCAATGGGTCTACTCTGAGAAGGTCTAGCATTGGATACAACTCTCTCTCCATATGGACACACACGCACAGCGTACTATCTATGGTGGTTTCACCTGCATGAGTCTCATAGAAATGTGGGCCTTAGCAGGAGAACCCAGTGGTTTGTAGACACAGTATTTATTTAATTACAAATTTCCTATGCATTTATGAAACGGGGGAAAAAGGAAAGTGACATCCAAGTAACGGCACAATCCTAACTGTATACTCAGAAGTAAGTCTGACCAAATTCAGTGCGGCTTACTCCCGGTCAAATAGGTCAGGGCTGTAGCTGAAGTCATATGCAGAGTAGAGCACCAAAATTACTGGACAGGACTAACTTAGGTCTGTTCCAGTTCTAAATCCTTTACCCAATTAATGCTTCTTGCACTGCTGCCTGTCTATAGAGGTTGTCCTGACTAATTGCCAGATATACTAAAAGAATATACTCCAAGATATGTACTTCAGGACCTTACTAGACTGCCAGACCCAAAGAACACAAGGTTTGGATGTATCTCACCAAAGTCTCCCTTTCAGTCCAGCATTCCATCTCTTGCCGAGGCCAGACAGCTGTTTCCTGAAACCTCACGAACACAGCACAGGGGTGACACATGCACCCGCACATACACTACTGCCTCTTGTTTAAGTGACCTAGGAAAGCAGCACAGCCTGTATCAGAAACACAAAGCCCAGACTAAACAGGTGGCACACGGGATAAGTGCAACCCAAGGATCCTGTATCAGACCATCCCACCATGCTCCCTGAAATATTTGCCAGTTAATTTATTGGCTTTTCTACAGGCGTTATCAACTCTGGCAGGGTTAATCTTAATCACTTCTTTCCAGACTCCTCTGTCAAGTATTTCTGACCAGTCTCTGTTTGTTATTTCTCCCCCCCCCCCCACTTGTGGTTAAAGTTTCAATCGGTTTCATACATTGTGCCAGAAACAGCAAACAACTGGAGTTACTGCTAAGATATAACTTGAAAGATATGCCATATCTTTACATATTAATGGGGTCCTAGTTCGAAAGGTATCTCCCTTGCATATTCTGTCTTGACCTTTTAAACTGCATTAGTACCAGACAGGAGGTTTCAATGCCAAAAAAATGTTCAGATACTAATTTGACTGTATTCCAAAGAACACTAGTTACCAGAATCCCTCCTTGAAATACAAGGAGCAGTGTGGAACAATTGCTGTGCAGTAATGTTTAATAAGTGAAAATATCCAGTCCCCTATGGAGAGATGCCATAATTTTTCTCAACATTATCAAACATCTTTGATGAAGACCAAATTTCCAGCATTTGCAGAATTGTCCTTGAAAATGGAAAGAATGCCTGACACACATGTTTGAACATTTTAAACTGCTAAGGAAAAACATGCTTAATCCAAGATGTCCAGATTCAAAATATAATATTTATATCATTTTAAATAAACAATATGCATGCTTAGCCTTCTCATTCTTTCCTCATCAAGAAACCTAATAAGTGTGATTCTCCTTCTTTTTCTATATATTAAAAAGCTGGCTTGCCAGCAGCGATATAAAGCATTCCATGACTTCATCGGCTGCAGCCGTAGTATTATGTGCATGACTGGTCAGAGGAGAAAAGTTCTGCTTTCCAACTTAGTTTTCAAAGCAGCAGCATTATAAATTAAATAGCAAACCGTTTGTGTTGGATTTTAACATCAGGGTCACTTCTCACAACCCCAGCTGCATGCCAAAATGGCTCCTGACTGATATGGGGTCTGTGGTGAAGCATTTGACTGTTTCATCCAGCTCATCTTCCATTCACTGCTCAGTGCAAGAGCATGAACTGCTGCAAAGTGTTTGCGTGCTGAGGTCCCCCAAAACCCCTACCCCAATAACTCAGACATCACACATAATTTTTGTTTAAGGTTTTTGGCATAATTTTGGCCACAACTTTATTTTCATACAAATTGAGAGTGGTTGCTTAGGCATTGGTTATGACTAGCTGTCCCTCTCCCGCCTTGGGGGACAGCACTGACTCCCTAGTCAGTCCCGGAGGAACAAGGTCAGAGTCAGCTGGAGCTGCGACACAGGCCCTCAGCTACTCCGCGCATGCTCCTTGAAGCTTACGCGGCCCGCACCCTGCCGTCAGGGTTTGGACGAAGGGGATGGTAAGCTTCAGAATTCCTTTAACGGAATACCCGTCAGCAGCAGCATTGGAGGGGCAGGCACAGCCAATCCATACCCCTCCACCAACCAATTTTAACCAATGCCTAACCGCCAACCTTACAAGTTGTGACGATTTGCTAAGCAGTAGGCAAAACCCAAAAGGCACGCACTAATCAGCCAATTGGAAAAATTCCTACTGGGCCCCCGCACCAATGCGAACGACCCCATGACAGGCAGAGCAAGGTCAAAGCGCAAGCCCAAACAAGGGAGGGCGGGCGGGAGATCCGATGTCCACAGCGAAAGAGAAAGAGAAAGCTGTGGACCCTGCTTATATAAAGCCATTAATCCCACCCCTAAATTGGCAACATCAAATTTACCCCAGTAACACAATCATCCAATCTGCTCCAGCCCATTGCCATCAATGGCCTGGCTACTAACTGGGGGTTTTGTCTGGCCCCATCCGCAACACGTGCTCTCTCTTTTATGAGAACACGCTTTGCGTGCTGAGGTCCCCCAAAACCCCTACCCCAATAACTCAGACATCACACATAATTTTTGTTTAAGGTTTTTGGCATAATTTTGGCCACAACTTTATTTTCATACAAATTGAGAGTGGTTGCTTAGGCATTGGTTATGACTAGCTGTCCCTCTCCCGCCTTGGGGGACAGCACTGACTCCCTAGTCAGTCCCGGAGGAACAAGGTCAGAGTCAGCTGGAGCTGCGACACAGGCCCTCAGCTACTCCGCGCATGCTCCTTGAAGCTTACGCGGCCCGCACCCTGCCGTCAGGGTTTGGACGAAGGGGATGGTAAGCTTCAGAATTCCTTTAACGGAATACCCGTCAGCAGCAGCATTGGAGGGGCAGGCACAGCCAATCCATACCCCTCCACCAACCAATTTTAACCAATGCCTAACCGCCATTCGAGCCCTTACGCTTGCCGCCAACCACTCACAAATCAAGCCACACCCTCAACCTGGACACCATAGCATCCAACCACACATCATTCCCAACTGGCGAGAGATGAACCCCGTCATCCCTGTAATATTCAACCGCCTTGAATGAAATAAGAGGGTGAGGGATCACACCCCCGCCCAAATTCACCACCAGCTTGCTTGCCGCGGAATTAATCCGCTTCCTTACACGTTCGGTGGCAGCTGGGCAAGGACTCCCCCGCCAAATGCGGCGTTGAAGCAGCTGTGACCAAATTAACTTAGCTGTCGGCACCAATGCCGCCAGCTCCCCAAGGTCCTGTAAAATGGCAGCACGCAGCCCGTAGCAGGAAGAGGAAACCATATCGTTCTCCCCGAGCTGCACCACGATCGCTGAAGGAGGGCCACACTGGAGGACACGCCTTCGCATGAGGGGTAAAAATTCCCTCCACAGCATCCCCCTTCTGGAGATCCAGGACACCTGTACGTGCTGCGGGAATCCCAGGCCATCACCCAGTCCAGACTGACGAGCTCTGTCCGCAGCCCAGTGCACAATACTGTGCCCTACTATCCAGATACGGATAGCAGCCCGACCTAGGGTTAAAACACACACATGTAAGTCCAACAACACATTATTTACGCACATAGACTTTGAATGCATCCGATCTCCACCGTCCTAGGTCCTTTATCCTCTTTACTGATAAACCCCAGTGGGCAGCAGTTGTAGCAGCTCCGATCCTAAATGAGTGAGGGGCAAACTCAGAAGCCGGGAGGCCGCAAGCCGCCACGGCTTTACGCAAGACACCAGTAAACTGGCGTCTCACCAGCGGGCGGCCATTTTCGTGAATGAACAGGGGCCCTTCACCGCCAGGACACAAGGCTAAATACTTCGTAAGGTCTTTTACCGGGCAAGGGCCACTTTCACCAGTCGCAGGGAGCGTAAGAACTGCGCCCCTGCCTAGTTGGTCCGTCTTCGAATTCCTGACGTTAACCTGCAGGTCCATTGAAGACACACTAACGTCCTGCATCAGCAAACCCCTTGAACCTCCGTCCCGTTTGGGCTCAAGGACCACCTCTCCGACTCTCAGGGCCCCAAAGAAGGCCAACGAAAAGGCTGCTGAAAATAGCCGAGCCTCAAATTTTGCCCAACAGACGCTCCGCAGCTTAGACCGCATCTGGGCCAGCAATTCAAATGTAATAGGCCGTCTGGAAATGGGCCTGGAAGGAATGAGTCGCCCCCATCCCTCCAGGGCCCTACGCACCACAAACTTCCCACACGGATCTTTGTTAAAATATGCCTTATTAAAAAAGGAAATTGCTGCGGAGTGCAGACGTAGAGTCCTAGCCGCCCGACGCATCTGGAATAGATGTGCCAGATACCGGAGCACCTGAGAGGTGGAATGGGAGGTGGTAACTTCCCCTACTGACTGCCCAATAAATGATAAAAAATCCGCCCAGGCCTTTTCATAGGACCTCAAGGTAGAGGGTGCAACGGATGCAGCTACTCCCTGTAAAACTAAGTTCTGCCAAGGTTCCAGAGATGATCCGGGAAAATTTCTGGACGGTCTCGAGCCACTGGCACCAGGGACCTGAATCGCTCCATCTGAAAACGGAACAGAGCATCAGCAATCTCATTAGAAATTCCCGGAACAAAACGAGCAGAAAACACAATATTAAAACGCAAGCAATGCAGAACGAAAGCCCGAAGAAGGGCGGATACCCTAGGGGATCGTGAAGACTGCTTAGCCAGTACATTCACCACCGCCTGGTTATCGGTCCAGAAACAAACTCGATGATCCCTGAAATGCTCGACCCACAAGTGCACTGCCACTACAATGGGAAAAAACTCAAGAAAGGTTAGGTCCCGAGTTATAGCCTGCCCCCGCCAGGCAGGAGGCCAGCGCTCAGCACACCACCTGCCTTCCCAGTAAAGGCCAAACCCCAAGGACCCAGCAGCATCCGAATGCACCTGGAAGTCGTTGTGGAGGTTCAAAGTGTCCTGCCACAATGACACCCCATTGAATTCCTCCAAGAATTCCAACCAAACAGCAAGGTCAGCCCTTACCTGAGCAGGAAGGCGCACCCTGTGATGCGGGGCCTGTAAGCCCGAGGTAAGTCTGGCCAAGCGGGAGCAGAATGGTCGCCCCGGGGAGACCACCCTGCAAGCGAAATTCAAGTGGCCCAGCAACGACTGAAGCTGCCGCAAGGAAACCTTCTTTAAGGGAATCATATCCCCAATAACCTTTCTCAAATTGATTATTTTATCAGGCGGCAAGCTGGAGGTTTGAGCCACGGTATCTAACAAGATACCCAGATAAGTCAGCTGTGTAGCAGGACCCTCGGTCTTTCCAGCTGCTAAAGGGACACCCAGATCTTCCGTTAAGGAAGCAAAGGCCTGCAATAACGCCACGCAGTCCCCTGTATTGCCTGCCGAGGCGACCAAAAAATCATCGAGATAATGCGTGACACCGCCCAGACCGGTCTTTTCACGCAAGGCCCACTCTAAAAATGAACTGAAACACTCAAAAGCCGCACAGGCCACTGAGCAGCCCATGGGCATAGCCTTATCGAAATAGAATCCTCCTTCGAACTGAAATCCCAGCAACCAAAAATCGTCGGGATGAATTGGAAGCAGCCGAAATGCTGATTCAATGTCGCATTTTGCCAGTAAGGCGCCCGGCCCGAATTTCCGAATCATCTTGATCGCGTGATCAAGAGAAGCGTATTTCACTGAACAAAGCTCCGGGGGAATCACATCGTTTACTGACGTGCCTCTAGGATGTGAGAGATTATGGATTAGGCGGAATTCCCCCGGGGCTTTTTTGGGAACTATACCCAAAGGTGAAATGTGCAAATTGGGAAAAGGGGGGGCAGCAAAGGGACCGGCCATGCGACGTAAAGCTAGTTCTTTACCGATTTTCCTACGCGCCACCTCTGGCATATCCCTAATCGATTTCTGGTTCGCTGGGTTCCTAGCAACTGGGGTAGAGATCACCGGGATTCTAAAACCTAAAGAAAAACCGTCACGCAAGTAGGACGCCGATTTGGCATCCGGGTATAATTCCAACAACGATAGTAGCGGTTGCAGCCTTACCGGGGTGTAAGCTAAGGAGGAAAGTATGCTACTTCCCAGCTCCCGCGGCAGGGACCTGGGAAGCAGCTTTTGGGGGCTGTTGAGAGCCCCCCCCTTTCCGAAAGGGACGACGTCCCCCCAAACACGCGGACGCCGAATGGTTCCCTGAACACTTCTCGCACACGTGTGCGTATTTACAAGATTGCCGTGGACAAGCACCCTTATTAAAATCCCAGCATAACGGCTTACGGCCTAACCTTGTCGGGGCAACCTTGAATTTCTGCGTATCAGGGACCTTCTTATCAATGCGGGGGGCCACATAAGTGGTCCAGACATCCAAGTCCTTCCGATCCCAGCGGGCCGTGGGGATCTTGGCAGCCCTACGCCTAAAATTCTGGTCGTAAGCTAGCGCAGCAGTTTCACCGGCCATTGTGAAGGCCGAACGGACTATGGAGAGATACACCCAGAGATGCAAGGATCTCCTGGGATAAGCTGCAGCCACTACTCCAGCGAAAACCTGGAAACTATCTAACCATCGCTCAAAAGTCCTATCCGCCTTAGCTATGACCGTCCGCTTCTTCTGTACAGGCAGGCCCCTATCCAGGGGCTCCTGGCCTTCGAGCGGAGGAGCCAGGCTGAATATATCCACATAACGGCCATCCAAAATTCTGGACCGCAATTTAGCAGACAGGTGAGCCCCCGGAATAATATCCCTGGCCGAATTGGTGGAGACCTTTACGTCTGGCACCAGGACCCCTTCAAGGCAGTCTTGTACCGCCCCATACCTGGCCCTATGGGAATTCGCCCTCCGCTCCCAAACCCATTTTGGGAGCCCCGAGGCTTCTCCGAAACCCCAATATAACTTAAGGGGCGCTTCCTCATCACTACTGGAGCTCTGGGAAGACGTACCTGATGAAGAAGACGAGGTGTCTCTACGTCTCCTCTTGGCACGCCTCCTGGAGCTTTTCTTGCGGCGGCGGCGCCCACCTGAAGAGGCCTTCGGAGGAAGAGGGAGGCTGTCCTCAACCGATGAGTCTGATGCCTCACCCTGCTGCGTAGTGGCTGGCAGTGACTGGAAAGACACAACCTGTGAATGACCAGGGATCGGACTCCCCACAACTGGGGGCTGCGCAGGTGAACCCCGCACAACTAGACCCCGGGCAGGTGCCCTTTTTCTGGCCCCGACCCTGGAAGAAGCCCGACCCCGTGGCGCGGCAACCTGCGACACCGGCAGGACCGGGGACCGAGCCTGTTGCGCGTCAGGTAAGTAGCCACTGGCTGGCAATGGCTCTCTCTCCTCTTCACTGGATGATGACGGTGGAAACGAAGCGTCCACAGGGGGAGCCGGCGTCGCAGAAGAAGTCGACGGGGTTGAGAGGCGATGCATCAGACCGTCCAGCTCCGCCTCCATCCTTGCCAGAGCCACCGGGTCACCAGCCAAACTAGATACCATAGATTGAAGGCGTTTCACCGACTGGCCAGGTTCGGGAGAACGTAAGGCCTGAGACGGGCCTTTTATAGGCCGCTTTGCAGAGCAGGCCGGACCAGACTTCCTTGTTGCCTTCTTTGGGGCCATCCCTACTACTGGTGTGAAAGAAAATTAGATTTAAATTAAAATAAAATAAAATAAAATTCAGCAAATTAAAATGAAAGTAATAAGATTATTGAATTAACGATAAAGCACAGTTAAAGAAATAAATAAGTACCCAGCAGCAACGAAGGACCCAGCCGGCAGCAATTCACAGTGGTGTGGCAGCACTTAAGACAGCCAGGCCAATATCCAAAGGCACCAGGAGTCAGAAGCAAATGCGGCCTACGCAATACACCAACATCCACAAGAGGCCGCCACCTGGCAATGAAAATTGCCTTGCAATGCACCCTGCGGCCACCAGAGGCCGCCACACAATTCTTTGACTCAATTGGAGGGGAAGGCAAAATGGCGCTCCCGCCAAAATTGCTTGGGGATGAAGCAGGCAGCCAGGGGAGCCCACCCTGGGCTAGGTGAGTCACCCCCAAAGCCCTGACCGCCTCTCCCGGCGCCCCCAGAGGCCCAGAAAACGGGGGAGGAAGGAAACGGCCCCCCGGCCGGGCCTACTAGGCCGCAGCAGTCGCGGGCCGCCGGCCCACGCACCAGGCCAGCGATCCCCGGCGCGGGGACGGCCCAACGGTCACGGAGGCCCGTCCGCGCCTCGCGCCCGCGGATCAGGGCCTCGCCAGGGGCCGGGAAGGCCCAAAAGGACGGGGGGGGCAGGCGGGCGGAGAGGCCCACGCCCAACCTGCCGCGGCGCCCAGCGCAGCGCGGCCCGCCCGACGCGGCGACCACGCGCCGCGCCGGAGTCTGGGCCCACGCGAGGGCCTCCAAGGCCCGATAGAACCCGTGGGGGGGGCAGCGGGCGAAGGAGAACAGGCCCCACCCGGGCCGACCAGGCCGCGGCGGCACCGCCGCGCCCGCAGGCCCACACGCGACGGGCAGGCGCCGCCCGGCGCGGCACAAACCTCCGCGGCCGGAGATCGGGCCTCCCCCGGGCCCCCAAAGGCCCGATGGACGCTGGGAGGGGGGGAGCGGAAAAGAACAGGCCCCGGCCGGGCCAACTAGGCCTCGGCGGAGCCGCGGCCCTCAGCAGCGGCCTGCAAGGCCGAAGCAGGGCAAAATCGGAGGCCCTACTGCAGGGAGGCGGGGGGAGGAAGGAAGGCTATCCCACCCGGCCCTGGGTCCTGTGGCTCGGCCGAGAACCGGGCCGTCAGCCACCCGGGGCCAGAAGCCTCGCCCCCCCCCCTCCTGAGGGTAATAAGCTGGGAGCTCACCCTATGCCGAAAAAAAAAAGGGGGGGGTTATGAAAGGGACCAAAACAAAAGACAAAAAGGTGGGGGGGGGGTAAACCAAGGAAGAACGATACTAAAAGGATGAGAAAGCAAAGAAAGCAAAGAGGGAAGGGAAAAATCCACAAAATATACGACCAGACTCTCGCTGAAGTCACTCGGTGCAGATAGATCCGATGTCCACAGCGAAAGAGAAAGAGAAAGCTGTGGACCCTGCTTATATAAAGCCATTAATCCCACCCCTAAATTGGCAACATCAAATTTACCCCAGTAACACAATCATCCAATCTGCTCCAGCCCATTGCCATCAATGGCCTGGCTACTAACTGGGGGTTTTGTCTGGCCCCATCCGCAACACGTGCTCTCTCTTTTATGAGAACACGCTTTATGGGACAGTAAATGAGCAGGAAAGCAAGCAAGCAAAGTCCTGCTTTTCATCCAGCCATATTCAGCACAGATCTCATTTGTATTTTTAGCACATGACACGAATCCTATGCAATAAGGAATTCATTACTATTATTCTATTATTTTGGTTAAATGTCACTTATTTTTTATTGTGGGGGAGCAGTGTGGACATCATTTTCTTTTTAATTTATTGCATTTCTATCCCACCTTTCTTTCTGAGGAGCTTAAGATGGCGTACCAAGCTCTCCCCTTTACCAGGGTTCAGATCCCCACTTGGTCGTGGAACTTTTACTGGGTGAATTTGGCCCTGTCACTGCCTCTCATCTTAACCTACCTCTTATGGGGGAAGAGGAGGCAAAGAACACTGAGCTCCTTAGAGGAAAATGTGGGATATGAATTAAAATTAATTAATCCTCACAACAACTCTGTGAGGTAGGCTAGGCTGAGAGGGAATGTAGGTAGGTTTGGCTGAGACAAAAGTGTTTCAAAGCTTCCCACACCTGCCTTCCCCAGTCCTCATATTTCTTAAAGGTATTTCTTTCCCCCCATTTTTTCATATCTGGAATGTCACTGTTCAGCCTTCCAGAGGAGAAAACCTGGCTGAATTCAGCTTATTTACAAACCCTTCCAGACAATCTATACTCTGGTTGGATTTTTGCTACCTACCTTTTACTTTTACTTTTACACCTTGTGATCAATGAATAGCCAAAGGGTTGTTTTTGTGTGTGTCATTATAAGGTTTCTACAGTCATACCTCGGGTTGAATGTGCTTCGGGATGAGCGTGTTCAAGTTGCGCTCCGCAGCAACCCAGAAGTAACGGAGCGCGTTACTTCCGGGTTTCGCCGCTTGCGCATGCGCAGACGCTCAAAATGACGTCACGTGCATGCGCAGAAGCGCCGAAACATGACCCGCGCACGTGCAGACGCGCAGACACGGGTTACATTTGCATCTAGATGTGAACGGGGCTCTGTAACGGATCCCGTTCGCATCTAGAGGTGCCACTGTATAATACATCAGCCTCTCCTCTACCATTTTTCAACTGATGCTTTCCTCGTACCTTCTATCTTTGGCACTTATCTGACAATCACTAAGTGTCCTTGATGAAAGATCTTAAGAACACTATCAATAATTTTCACAGTGGCTAAGAAATATAGTAAAATATTTTCCACTATGCAAACGCTGTCACTGCAAGTTCTTTAGTTCTTGCTTTGTTCACAATTGAAAATACTTCTCTACAAGGCTTCTTTAGTGATACAACTATTACTACTTTAAAATGAAATGTAAAATGAACATAAAAACATAAAAAGCGGACTTACATTGTCCATCTAGCTCAGTACTGTCTACACTGTGTGGCAGCAGCTCTCCAGGGTTTCAGGCAGGGCTTTAGGTCTCTCCCAGCCCTACCTGAAGATGCCAATGGGACTGAACATGGGGCCTTCTACCACTGAGCTATGCCGATTTATCCTAACATATTTGAAATATATATGAAGAAGCTATTACAGAGACCGCTTATTTACTGTATCATACATAATCCCTATTTTGCAGCCTGTTGAGCGACATGTTATTTAGTGATCAAATTATATATTTCATGGGGGAAAGGTTTTCATGTGGACTTGCACTGGGCTCCATTAAGACAGCAGTAGTGGTGGTGGAAGGGCCATCAGAAAACCGGGGAGTAAGTTCACCATCAAACTTTCCACCAGCATATTTCCTGACCCTACCAAAGAGAGATGAACCAAATTGTTATAATAGGTTGCAAGTTGCCTTAGGGATCATTTGATCAAAAGGCAGAGTAAAAAATAAATAACATTTGTTTCACTCTATTTAGTTGAAAAGTGCTTCAGAGTCAACATCTTTATGCCATCTGCCCTCAGATTCCCATAAAAATAAACTGCTGTTATTCACATTTTATAAAGATGCGGATCAGCAAAGCTGGAATGAAGCCAAGTTTCCCTGGTTCCATTTGGTACACAATACTGGCTCACCCTCTCAGCACTGTGAAAACTTTGGTTGGCTTAATAAAGGCAAATTTCAGGCACAGAAAAGGCTTTGCAGGTTTACTAAATCTGGGTATTTAATAATGGCTTAATTATTCAAGAGAATACAGAGGCTTTGTGATCATGACTGAGTATTCTGCAAACTCACTTTGCTGAGCATTCCTATTGCCCTGAGTTGAACATCCATTTCATTACTGAAGATTGCTGCAGCTCCCTCATTTGGATAGGAGGCTACCATAATGCTGGGCTTGCATCATTTGACAGAACAAAACAAAGCTCAAGAGACTCTAGCAAAAATTAACATTGATTGGGGTCTTGTTATTGACGAAAGGTCACCATCACAGAACCTGAAAAAAGTGAAAGCTATTTCCCATTGTAGGGGAAATAGTACCTAATTCTAACCAAAATAATAATCAGAGCCCATAAAACACATTCCCTGAGAATAATGTGCAGTATAATTTCCAAAAGGCAGATGTGTCTGAGTTTAATTACCTTGATCCTATTGAGAGATTATCTCCATAGTATAAAGGAAAGGCAGAGAGAGCACGGGGGAAAAGATAATTAAGAAAAAATAATGTTGAAATGCAGAATGCATCATATGTTTTAAATAGGTATAGAATGCCCTGTAAAAGTACCGAACTCTGAGGCCTCAATCCTAAATGCACATGTAATTTCTATAGAAATCACATACTGTTTAGTGGAACTTGCCCAAGGGCTGCACAACTTGTGAGCCATTAAGTTGAATGCAGAGAGCCATCTGCCCTACCAGGGGCTTGAGCATCCAAGAGCTAAGGAACTCCCATTCATTTAAAGATAATCTGTCAGTAGATTGTGCTCCATGTTGAATTGTTTGATCAAAACAACACCAGGGTACCATTTTAACATCCTGACTTTAACAACAAAAATATCGGGTTTGTCCTGTCCCTTCATGGGCACTGATGTAGTGTGCAGGGGACTGAACTGATTAAGGACCATCCATACAAAAACCTCCCAGCTTTAGCTGCAAATAATTATTTATCTACCAGTGTGCCCAAAATGATATTACTGTTAGGATATTTCCGTTCCACCTTAAAAGGGAGCAGGCTTTGTGAGTCAGAGTCTGCGTATTTCCTGTTCACAGGATGTTTATGTTTTCTGTTGCTTTCGTTTTCTCTTGTGTCGCAGACACTAAATCAGCAGGCAGTCATGTTTTTCTGTGTTCTGATCAACGCTGAATAAACTTGTAAATAATGCTCTCCTGAGTGCAACTTTTGGCTGTGCATCTGCTGATAGTGTGCATGAGCTCTGGAATGTGGCAACATATTTTCTAGAAACTCATGTCGCTGCGTGCCTACGGGAGGTCGATGGATCGTCCGGCAGACGGCTTGGGGGCCTTGATGGACTTTATCTCCCTGGCAGTATCCCAAGAACAGGTTTCGGGCCCAGATTCACAGCACTTACAGGAGAGTAAGACTGCGACAGACTGCTGAAAGGTATGTGGAGGAAAAGCGAAAGTGAGGCTTTTCGTTGCCGCGGCAAAGTCCCTTTGATGTCCGGCAGGCCTAATTGGATCTGGGAGCCGCGCCAAAAGCTTCGTGATTAATGGGAGCCAAGATAAGGAGTCTCTGAAGTGAATAAAACTCAGGCTCAAATAAAAAGCTGGAATGGAGTTTTTCCAGGCTTCTGAGGCTGCTGAGTGCCCAAAGTTAAATCGGCACAACTATCAGACCTGGGCAAAATGGTGTGAGAGTTTGCTGCGTCAGTTTGGAGTGTGGCATACTGTGTCTGAAGCCCCTCCAGTTCCTCTGACAGATAGATGGAGGGCCGAAAATTCGAGGGCGATAGACGTAATCGTCTTGTCCGTCTCTCTGGAGGAAATAAAGACGCTTGCTGGCAATGTGACTGCACAAAAGATGTGGCATGCTTTGAAGATAGCCCATCTGCCAGTCATCCCAGCCCAGAGTTTGACTGCATCGGAGGTCCTGGCTGTTTCCCAGAATGCGAGTGAATGCAGGGATGCTGAGGGCACCGGTTGCAAGCTGCAGGGGGAGCTGACTGTCACGTCATCCCAGGCAGCATTCCAGCCTCCAGGGGGAGCCAAGGAGTCGGCAGCTGAGAGCTCTGTTTCTCATGGGAACCAAGGTCATCGCCTTTGCAGAGGCCGGAAGGGCAAAGGTAAACAGAGGCAGACGCCTGCAGATGGCCAGAAGCAGAGGGAGGGTGAAGAGCCCACGCCAGAGGAAAACAAAGTTTTGTTTGCTGGCACAACTTCACCAAAGGCTAAAGGCAAGTCTGATGGCCAGGAGCAGGGGGGCAAGCTGCAAAAGCCCACGCCAGTGGAAAACAAGGTTTTGTTTGCTGGCACTGGCACAGCTTCACCAAAGGCTAAAGGCGAGTCTGATGGCCAGGAGCAGGGGGGCAAGCAGCAAAAGCCCACGCCGGTGGAAAACAAGGTTTTGCTTGCTGCAAAAGCTGCTCCAAAGGCCAAGGCCAGGTTTGTTATTGATTCAGGCTGTACCCGCCATGTCTCAAAAGACCGCCACCTATTTATCTCCTTCAAACCTCAAGAAGGTGAGATCCACCTGGCTGATGGAAAGACGTTGCGAATTGCGGGAGAAGGGACTGTGAAACTGGCAAGTCTGCACACGACCATCAAAGATGTACTGTATGTTCCAGGTGCTGCAGACAATTTGCTCAGTGTCCCACAGCTGACTGGGCGTGGTTTTGAGATTTCCTTCAAGAGGAGCGTCTGTGTCATCAGAAAAGGCAAAGAGGACATTTTGCATGCAAAGTTTATGGATGGCTTGTTCTGTATAACTTATGACGACAATGCTGCTGTTGTGTCTAATGTTGATTCTTGTTGTGTTGCACAAACTAACAAAGTTCTTCATGCAGGATGCATTCACGATGCACATCGAAGGTTTTGTCATCTCTCTTGGAAGGCACTGTCCAAGATGCCAGAGATGGTTGAGGGTTTGAACATCAAACCCTGTAAGTTTCACATGAAATGTGTATCTTGTGCAGAGAACAAGGTGAAGGTTGCTCCAAAAGGCAAGGAGTCTAGCAGGCAGGCTTCCAAACCCTACCAGCTAGTGCACGCAGACCTGGTTGGTCCACTTGCGCCCTCTTTGGGTGGAGCAAGGTACTTCATGGTTCTAATTGATTCTTTTTCCAGGTACATTCACGTGTTTATGCTCGAGCAGAAATCGCAAGCGTTTCCTAAGTTCAAGGCATTCTGTGCTTGGTTGGAGAATGTTCACGGTAAACGTATTGGCTGTCTCTTTACTGATCGAGGCGGGGAGTTCACTTCTCAGCAGTTTGAAGCTTTCCTGACTGAGAAGGGAATCCAGCATGACTTGTCAACGCCTAGATCGCCATGGATGAATGGGCTTGCGGAGCGAGCAAATCAAACGTTGCTGCAAGGAATGAAAACATTGTTGCATGATGCCAATCTCCCTGATAAGTATTGGGGGGAGGCTCTGTCGAATTTTGCTTACACTTATAATCGCAGATTGTCATCACCTATTGGTTGTACTCCCTATGAGAAGATGTTTGGTAAGAAACCCAACATCAAACACATGAGAATCTTTGGTTCTGACGTGTGGGTACACACCCCACAGAGCAACAAGCTTGGGAAGCGTGGGGCACATGGTTTGTTCATGGGGTACGAAAAGGGTGCATACAGGGTATGGATGACCAACTCTAAGTCCATTAAGTTCACAAAGAGTGTTGAGTACAATCCTAAGTGGGGGGAAAATGTGGGAATTTTCCAGAGTTACCCAGAGGAGGATGAAGGTGATGTCAAAGAAGCAGCTAAAGCTGAGGAAGCTGCTGAGGATGATGATGACGATGATGATCAGAGTTCGGATTCCAGCTCAGTGGGCGGCGCTGCTGCTGATGTCGGTGACAGTGATGACACAGCAGACTACAAGAGCGCAAAGGCCTCAGTCAGACCATCTGATGCGTCTGACAATGAACTGGAAGAACCACTGTTCACCATTGGTCACTTTTCTCCTAAGAAGGAGGAGATGAGTCCAGAAGACTTGTGTCTAGTACGCAGATCTGAAAGAGCCACAAAGG
Source organism: Podarcis pityusensis (assembly GCF_964106645.2). NCBI lineage: Eukaryota > Metazoa > Chordata > Lepidosauria > Squamata > Lacertidae > Podarcis > Podarcis pityusensis. Next base: position 44,264,124 of record NC_138026.1, on the reverse strand, counting down.
GCAGACCTCCAAAGAGATTTGCTGATGAGTTTGCTAAGACAGCAACTGCTGTTCTTAGTAGCTCAGAGAAGGTATGGGAACCTTCAAGCTTCAAAGAGGTTCAGGAGTTAACCTCTAAAGATGCTGAGCCTTGGCTTAATGCCATGAAGGCTGAAGTTGATTCCTTGAATAGGAACCAAACTTGGGAGTTGGTACCGGTAGTCCCAGGGATGAGACTGGTTGGCAGCAAATGGGTCTTCAAGGCCAAGACAGACCAGAATGGCAAGGTTGTCAGACACAAAGCCAGATTGGTTGCCAGAGGTTTTTCACAGGTACCAGGACAGGATTACCACGAGACCTATTCACCCACAGTCAAATATGAGAGCATTCGGTTGATGCTCAAGATTGCTGCGGAGGAGAAACTGCATGTTTCCCATCATGACATTAATACAGCTTTTTTGTACGGGATTTTGGAAGAGGAGCTGTTTATGCTTCCACCTGACGGGATGCAGATACAGAAGGGAATGGTCTGTAAACTGCGGAAATCCTTATATGGTCTCAAGCAGAGTGCCAGGTGTTGGAACACAAAGCTCACTGAGACATTGCTTTCTCTAGGTTTTCACCAGGGCAAGGCTGATCCATGTGTGTTTGTCAAGGAGGAGGGGCAAAACAAACTGTATTGTTTATGTTTTGTTGATGATCTTCTGATGTTTTGGAAGAATCAGGCTTTGTACCAAAGCACCCTAGCTCAGCTGAAGGAGCACTTTGACATGAAGGATCTTGGTGAGGTATCCAACTATCTTTCTCTGCAGGTAGAGAGGGACCAAGCAGGTAATTTTCTGGTACACCAAACACAGAAAATTGCTGATGTATTAACCAGGTTGAATTTGGTTGATGCAAACCCAGCAGACACACCGATGGTGACAGGTTACCAGGTAGACAGTACTGCTGAAGCGTTTTCTGACACAACGCTGTACAGATGCATTCTAGGCAAGTTGAATTTCATTGCTAGATGCTCAAGACCTGACATAGCTGTAAGCTGTAACCTGCTTAGCAGACATGCTAACAATCCTACTGTTCAGGATTGGAAAGCTCTGAAGCGCATAGCCCACTATTTGAAAGGGACTTTGCACTACAGGCTGAGGTTCACCAGTCAGAAGACTGGAGGTCTTGAAATCTTTGCAGATGCAAGTTTTGGAAGTGATACCACGGATGGTACAAGCACTTCTGGAGTATGCTACATGTACAACCACTGTCTGTTTGACTGGCTGTGCAAAAAGCAGACGACAGTGAGCCTAAGTTCCTGTGAAGCAGAACTCAATGCTCTGTCATTTTCACTCATGGATTGTGAATGGTTGATGCAACTGTTTAAGGACATCGGAGTTTCTGTGAAATGTCCTGTACAAGTGTATCAAGACAATAGATCGTGTTTGGCTTTGCTGAACTCGGAGAGTTGCAAGCAAAGGACCAAGTACTTGCAGATTAAGCTACATCGTGCAAGGGAGTGTATTCAGAAAGGACTCATTCAGGTGTCCTACATGCCAGGAAATGAAATTCCTGCTGATCTGTTGTCTAAGGTTGTTAACAGAGAACAACTTAAGGTTTACGTACAAAGGTTGCAATTGGGTTGAACCACAGGTACTACAGGTTACACGGAAAGGGGGAGGATGTTAGGATATTTCCGTTCCACCTTAAAAGGGAGCAGGCTTTGTGAGTCAGAGTCTGCGTATTTCCTGTTCACAGGATGTTTATGTTTTCTGTTGCTTTCGTTTTCTCTTGTGTCGCAGACACTAAATCAGCAGGCAGTCATGTTTTTCTGTGTTCTGATCAACGCTGAATAAACTTGTAAATAATGCTCTCCTGAGTGCAACTTTTGGCTGTGCATCTGCTGATAGTGTGCATGAGCTCTGGAATGTGGCAACATATTTTCTAGAAACTCATGTCGCTGCGTGCCTACGGGAGGTCGATGGATCGTCCGGCAGACGGCTTGGGGGCCTTGATGGACTTTATCTCCCTGGCAGTATCCCAACAATCCATTTCTTTCCCAGCAGCCCTCATGCTATGCCCTTGATTTCTGAGGGGCACCAGGAATATATTTCCGTCACTTGCATTATTCTCATAATGTAAATAAGTCCGAGTATATTCTAAGTGCCTTCTTATGTCTTTAAAAACATACTGTTTCTAGCATTATCACCTTCATTCAGTCCACACTGGTCTGTTTACAGCTGGCCTTGCAACACATGAGCAGCAAATTATATATGTTTCAATATTATAAACCATACTGCTACTGGAAATTTTGATGTAATAGTTACTGCATTACAAACTGTTCAGATTATGATCTGAAATTATTCTATCTAAATTTATTTTAAAAAGGAAAGAAAGACTTGAAGGTGAAAGCAGGTGCAACCTTAACATGAAGCAAACACTAGAAGATTAAAAACATGTTCCAATCCCCCCTAACACTGCCAGCTTTTATTTTGACAGCGTTCCTGCATCCTTAATAACTATGTTACATGCATACATTCAGCAGGTATAATTTTTCCCATCACAGCAGCTACATACCATTGAAACCTTTGCCTGATTAATTTCTGCTTGCCATGCATCTGTTAAACATACAGATATCTGGCCAGAAAAATATTGACTTTTATTGAACCTAGAACTAGCAAATCCATGGCAAGCATCACCAACATGGTGCCCATGAGTTCTTAAGTACTAGTGCAGAGGCCTTCAGTGATGCACTTAGGACCACCAACCTATCTTCTCTTCCTCGCTGCTGAAATTAGGCTTAACAAAATTCCACTGTAGAAAATAGAAAAGGTTGTGGTATGTGTATATTATGCCCATAACAGTTTTTTCCAGTTTTTAAAAATACCCAGGAACCCCAAAAAGGCTGGCAACCCCTTATCTGCTACATATTGGCTGGAGTCTGTCAGCTTAGTACCTCTAGTATAAAGAAAGGTTCTCAACATGCCACAAAAAACCACTCTGTGCCATTGCGGGTCAAACTTTGCACCTTTGTGCATATTCATAATGTCCTAGATTCTGGTAGAAGTATCTTGTAGCATTACTCTATTCTGCCTTGGTCAGTCCAATTCTAGGAAACACTGTTTAAGAAGGATACTGACAAGCAGGAATGTGTGCAGAGGAGGGCGACCGAGATTATCAAGGATTTGGAAACTAAGCCTTACGAAGAACAGTCGAGGGGAAAGAGGAAACTGAAAGGAGATATGATAGGCGTCTTCAAATATCTAAAGGGCTGTCATGTGGAGGATGGAGCAAGCATGTTTTCTCCTCTTCTGGAGTAGGACCCAAACCAATGGCTTCAAATGACAAGAAAGGAGATTCTGACAAAAAATTAGGAAATATTTTCTGAATGTAAGGTTGGATGGTCATTTGTCAGGAATTCTTTAGTTGTGCTTCCCACATTGCAGGGGGTTAGATCAGAAGATCCAACTCTATGATTCTTTGTTTCTATGATACATGCCAGCATTGGAAGTCTTTGAAGAACTCTGCTCCCATTGAGTGCAGGCACTCCACAGATGCACATACTGTTATCAAAATGCCTAATAAAGAAACAGGATGCACAACTCCCAAAGCTACAGATTGAGACTTTATCATGTGGACTACTTTGTCCTTCCCACAATTTTTCTACTTATATTCCAAGACAGCTAGTTAAAAGACCTATACTGTATGTGTTTGTGGCCCATCCGTTGTTATTTAGCTTCTTAGATTCCAAGCAATGCTACACAAAAGGCAAGAGATAGGCTACGTGTTGCAAACTATCACAGCATGACCCTTCAGAGACTAATCAGCCATGCTCACAGGGAAGAAGACTGTGGATGATAAATCTTTCCCCAATTTAAGTAGAGGTTTTGGAGTTTCTAGAACAGAAAACATTGCGGGAGTGACTGTATTTGTCAATAAATTGGAGACTGTGGCCTAAGGCAAATCAATGTGTCTGTCTGATCATCACTACAATCCTGTTTCGGCTTCAAATGATGCATCTGCAGGATCTGAAGAGTACCACTGGCATTGATGTATGCCAATAAAGTTTTAACTGTGCATCTAAACAGCTAAATTATGAGCAGTAGAACTTTAAATAGTGCCATCTTGGCTCCCCACGTCATCTCATCTAAGATAGCAAGAGACTGTGTATTTTCCGGCCTATAAAGTTTATTTATAATTGGGAATCCATTCTGAATCATTTCCAAAGTGCTATGGTGTAGGGCAACTGGGAATATAAAGAGACAGTGATTGTATCATGTATAATCAACCGCAGATTTGTTAACTGCCATTGAAGTATATTTCTAATTAGAGACTGAGCAAATAATTTAGAGCACAAACATGTGCAGGTGAAGCCTATCCGTCTTAAAATTCTTATACATGCACACTTACTTGGGAGTAAATACTACTGAACTCAATGGAACTTGGAGGCTGATGTCCTTTTTGTTAGTGGTTGAGAAACCTAAAAACAAATAAAGCACTTTTCTTTGACTAGCAAGCAGTGGCTCATTCCCAGAAATGAAAAGCAATTACTGTGGAATAAACCACTGATGTCCTATCATGCTGTAAAGTGTATAGCTCAATTTGGCTTCTGCTGTTAGTGTTGTTTATAGATGATGGCTCCAATCCTAAACCCACTTATTAGGAGGTCAGCCCCATTGAACTGCAAGTAGTTATGCATAGGATCACACTATAAATCATTATTTCTCAAAGAAACATACAAGGAGATAATTATAGCAAAAAGTCATTGTAGTCTCATCCTCAGCACTGATCTCCTTTTTTTCTGATCACTTTGCCATTCTTGACAGTTGGGGAGGGCAGCTAAAATGAAACATGTTTTCTCTTTGTCCTATTCATATTAAATACTAAAGACCTGGGACCTTTGCTGACACACCAATAGCAAGAGCTTGTCAGAAAAAGCTCACTTAGGGACCAAATATCTCCTAGGAATTGAAAACTGAAATATGATATAAGCTACAAAGGTAACTGTTTACTCATCAGCAATTATGGTAGGCTGTTCCAGGAAAAGGTATTGCCTAAATTAATTAAATTGTGAAGGTAAGGTTTGCAAGTAAAAAAATGGAAAAAGCTAATAACCCAAGCAGTGCTGTGGCCCTCCAGATATTACACAAACTCCCATCAGCCCCAGCTAGCATTGCCACAGGTTCCCCATCCTTCACCTAAAGACCACTTCTTCTGATCAATAGCTTGCTGATGCAAAACAAGGTGAAACAAACAGCTGGGTAGGGTGAAGGAAAGACCACACAAATAATGAAATTGCTGTCCAGCTGTACGTTTCATACTGCAGGTAGGTCAACTTCATTTTGAACACCTCTTCCATCACCCCCACCCCAAAAAACTACCTCTGCAATATGACGAGAGAGTCGGCTTAGCTTTCTTCATAGTAGATGTTTTTCCTGTGAGGGAACATTCAAATATGCATGATTGCTTCTTTCTGCTCTATGACAAGCTCCATATGGTCTTTGAAGTGAGGGTCTGTTATTAATAAGATAAAACAGAGCTTGTTATTGTTTTCGAAAGATTGTGCTTAATCCTGTAACCGAGATTTAATGTAAGGTACACTGGAAGGGTCTAAGACCACCTGTTAATGGCCCTTACTAATCAATCTGTGTAGACTGAACCAAACTAGATGTGAAATTATCCAGGCAGTTAGAAACTGTGTGATTATTTAAAAAAACAAAAGAAAGTAAATAGGAGACATGAGGTCCCTGATCCAGATCAGTACTCCAGGTTGTCCTCCAAACAGTCTGTTTGCTTCTTTAATTAAAATAGCACACGCAATGACTCACTGGGTGAGTAACATCTCATCGAGTTTGGCCCTGAGTGTAGGAGGTCCCAGGTTTCAAGCAAGTGGGTATGCTTGTTCGTGCAATCAGTAGTAGTTGTGGAAAAATGCAGAAACAAAGCATGACTTTTTGTGTGCAAACATTGTGCTCCAAAATGGCTGTTCATGGCTTAGTGCCACAAACACTATTTAGTGTAAGTGAAGTTTTGTTTGTTTGGCGGGGCACCTTTCCAAAATTATCATCATCATCATTATTATCATCATCATCTCTACTGATCACTGCCTTCCTCAGTATCCTCAGTATCCTCTGAATAAATATTAACCTTTCATATTTTGCAACTTGCCTAGAGTTGTGGAGGTTAGGGTGGAATGAAGGACGATCTGTTGCTGGAATCGAGCCAGTGATGGAGACAGAAATCTGAGTCATAGTGGCTGTCAGGAGTTTTAGAAGGCTCCAAGGACATGTCATTCTCTTTGTGGGCAGAAGGGACACACACAACTTGAATCTGCTTTAAAGACAAGTCCTTCCTGGCTATTCCTTGCCTCCTTCCTCTGCTCAGTTTGTGCATCTGTAAATAAACAAGAGTAGGAGTGAAATCCTATACACAATTTACTCAGAAGTCTCACTGAGTTCAATAGTATGTTACATAGAGTGTTTCTTTTTTTAAAAAAAATATTATTATTATGAAACAAATGTCATGCTGCTTACAAGAACAAGAGACTTATACAAAGTTTATAGCTTATGTCTCCGGTACTCCTCCCTCACAAGGAAACCAGACCCCCTAAAATTAACCTTAAATCTCCTTTCTGTACAAGAAAAGTGTGAAGTGCATTTGGACAGCATGGCACTATAAGCCAACCTTTGTTGGGTCAGAATATCTATTTTAAATGGATTCATTACTGCATAGTTTTCTGACTTTATTTATCAAAACATCCCAGACTTTTACATGGAGGGCTGCATGCATATGAAGAGCCTTAGAGCCTTAGAGTGATTCTGGAAGTTTACTTAAATTAATACTGAAGAAGGAAACTTCCTTTGGAAAGCTTTGAAGTGAAAAGAGGTCAGGGACTCGGCTGAAGAGTGTCTCTGTGTATTCATGCCAAGCACCAGCTTTTCAAATTGCCTTTCAAAGAGAGGGTAAACCTGAATTTTGATTATGGAAAACTGCAGCATTGGTTTAGTCCTGGGTGAGTAGACTCAGGAGTGCTTTCACTTATGAAAACACTTCCCTTTCTCTGGCAGATGTTCAAACTTTTGGCCAGTGTCTAACCCTTGCTAAGCCTGCTTGGCATGGCTCCAGTTTCAGAAAGCAGTTCAAAAGTGTAAGTGGCCAGAGGAGGGTTCCTACTGCAAACAAAATATGCAAATAAATGATAGGAGCATGTGCCAGAAACAGTTCATTACTCCAAGAGTTTTCAAACTTCCTTAGTGGGCATCCCAAAGTCAAGTGGAAAGGAAAGCTCTCCAGATGCCTGCATTACGAATGTGTAGCTAGACATTCCAAAGGTGGCCATTCAATTCTGCTGAGGTCTGCAGACTGGCTGATAAAAAGAAAAAGGAAGAAACAAGACCATATAACTCCTCAGAAACTTTTATGGTTACTGCAAGAGAGGGCCTAGCAGAAGCAAGACAGTCGGAGAGAACATATTTACTGCTCAGGACGTGGCCATGAATTAAGCAACACAAGTGAAGGGTGAGAAGTGTTCATCCTCAATCTCCATATTCTGGTCCAGTAAACAGATGAGAAAAAAATTACACTAAGGAGAAGAGTCAGAAAAGTAGTTTATACCTCTGTGTTGTAAGTTGAAGAAAGTTCTTTTAAAAGCCCACATTGGGTTGACATATGTCCTTTTTCCAGGACACGTCCTCTATGGGTAGAGCTGTCATAGCAATCCATAGTTAAAAGTAAAAGCTGGCAAATATGTCTTCTTTTTTGCTCTTCAAAATATGGCAACTCTACAAGAAACTTCAATGGTTCTACCAGTGAGAATGTTGATCTTCATTTACTTGGCACACTAACATAGTTCATGAGGAAACACCATAGCTTAGTGATAATGCCCATACTTTTAATATCAAAGGCCTCAGGTTCAGCAGCTGGTATTTCCAGGAAAGGCTGAGAAATACTCCTGCCTGAATCCCTGGAGAACAGTGCTTACTATGTTACACATAGTTAAAGCTCTTCAGAAGCCTGAGCTGTTGCATTTTGAAGCCAGTCCATTTATGCCACCTCCAGCAAGCTTCACTGTTGACCTACTCCCATTAAACCATTTGCTCCTGTTGACTACAGGCCAGTAGCAGTGTGATGGCTGGGAAACATCACCATTTTTAGAACAGAGGTTGCTAACTCTAATGTGCCTTCACCACTTTGCTCCAAGCCTGGTTGTACATACATCCATGGTACTGTTTGAAAAACCTGCTACACTGTTTAAGAACTGGTGAGACGCTTCTATAGTTAGTCCTCATCTATCACCTGTGTTTGGTACTAATTGAAGTTTCTGAGAAGTGTTCAAAGGAAGCCCCAGATTTACCCCACTTGCAATAGTTCAGTGCAGAGATAATCAGGGAATGGGTAATTGTGGCTAGGTTGTCTCTTGGCATAGGAAGGCCACAGCTGGCAAACCATCCTAGCCGGAATGTAGATGGAAGGAATGTAATTCAGTCTAGAAAAGGTTGAAGCTGTTTCCTGATCCCATAATGACTACTTAGGACTTATAATGCCCTGTTATATTTTTAAAAGGCACTTTACAACCATTTATTGACTTCAGCCAAACAATAGCCTATTATTTAATACCGTTTCCATTTTGGAGATGGAAAACTGAGGCAATGAGGCGATAGCTTTTCCAATGAGTCAATGGGAGGTTGCATTTGGAATCAGGTCCCCGATATTCATGTCTAAGTCCCTCATCTCATATTGGGATGTATGAGCAGTTTGTGTGCTATAAAACCATGCTGAGCAGATAATGGCTTTACTCTGCTGTTTTATTCCAGCTTTCCATACAAACTGTTAATATGCTGGTCAGACATCGTCATGCATGATAAACGACTGTGGGCTCTTTTTTGATTCAAAGAAATGTGCTGGTGGGTTGGAACTTAGCCTCTTACCCTGACAGATTGGCATTTTATGTCGCACTTTTTGCCATATGCACCTCTTTTCCATCACTTTATTTCCTCTTAACCTTAAAAATATAGTTTTAAAAGTATTCAGAACAATTGCATAATACATTTTTTTCTAAAGTTATCCAGGCTTGTACTCACAATTCCTAATTACTCAGTGTGACATTTAACTTAGCTTCCCTCACAATTATATAGTTATGATGTGGCATTCAAATTGGCCACAGAAGGCATTTCACATTTTGACCTCCTAGGGCTTTTGGGTTTGGGTTATTCTTTTTTGCTCTTTTTGCAATCTGCCCTTCTAGCAACGTTCTTCTTGTTCTTTGATGCCAATTAGTCAAATTATCTGACCGTTGAAATCTGTCTTCAGGGAAATGGGTCAGTATATAGTAATAAATCCTCTCCTTTCTCTCCTTGGAGCCCCCAGTCAACAGAAATATAAATCAACGTTGCCCACCTCTCCCTCCCCCCCTTACCAGTTTTTGGTAGTAGTGGGGGAAATCAGATTTCACCATTAGGATTACAAAATACCACTACTTTTTAAAGTCATTTTATTCTGACCCTGAATATTTGGAAAGCCAAAAGGACTGGGGACTGAGGAAGAATATAATGGGAGGGGGTGTTCCATCAATGTAGCAGTGGGTAGAAGTCTTGAGGCTTTTGATATAACTCACAGGCAGTTACAAGTTGGTCACTTGTGTATGTATTTAGTATGCCCCACTGTGTTCACTCCCTGCATAGGTTTGCAGCCTTAGGCACTCTTCATGCTCATTGAAATCAGTGGGATTGAAATGTACAGTTAAGAAAATTAAACCAAACTAATTTCTATGGTGAACAGTGCAGCATGCCAAAATTTTATCCATATCTACATAAAGAAACTAAATTCACCAGCTGTGAACTTAGACTTGAAGGAAGGAGCTTAGATATCTGACTTAATCCACTCTTCCTTTTCACACTTATAGGGTACCGTCCAATGACTGTAGGGAGGTAGCAGGCAAAAGGCTCTGCTGCTATAGGAAGCTCCACAGCTCAGTAACTGGGCACATGCTTTTTGTGCAGAAAGGTCTCAAGTTCAGTCCCTGGCATCTCCAGGTAGGGATGGGAAAGATCTCTCTCTCAGAAACTCTGAAACAGCTGCCCATCAGCATTGACAATACTACGCTAGATAGAGGAACGGTCTGACCTGATATAAGGCAGCTTTTCATATTGCTATGTCTTCCTCGGATGTGTCTTAGTGGCAGCAGCATTGACTGCTAAAGACTTTAGTCAATATTCAGTCTCCGTCCCCAGTTCTCGCATGTGCTCTCTTGTCCTTTATCCAGAGCAATCCAGAATGTGGCAGGGAAGCAGTGGTGTGGTGGATGCAAAGTCACATCACAAGTTCTGTTTGCTCATGTTGGTCAGGATGAAAGATGGAGGCACACCATTCTCTCTCCCCCCCGCCCGCTACACACACACACACACACACACTATAGATAGATATAGATATAGGTATAGATGATATAGATATAGATATAGATATAGATATAGATATAGATATAGATATATAGATAGATATAGATATTCTCAGAGTGGCAGACTTGAAGAGACTAAGCCCCCGGATGGACCATGAGGCTTTATATTCAGCAGAGGGGGTGCAACCAGGTGCCTCCATGGCAGGTTCCCTCATTGAGGCAAGCCGTACCCGAGCCGTGCCTTTAGGGCTGGGCGAAGTGATGCTCACACATGCCACGCCCCTGGGCTAGCTGAGAGGGAGGGAGAGGGAGGAAATGTACCACCACCCACCGAGGAGGAAGGAAGAGGAAGGCGGGAAAGCACTGCTGGAGCCACATGCATTGCCCAGAGTGCCTTGCTATAAGGACAGGAAGGCAAGGCAACACAGCAGCGTTCCTGGCTTCGCATTTCTCTGCTTTATCTCTGCTTCCAAGTTGGGGCTATTTTCTAAAGAGAGACTGCCTTGATTAGATCCCGGCTGGCAAAGAGACTGCTACCCAGCCCACCAGGGGAGTGCAACAATTGCCCCACCCCCAGAGCAGGCAACCCACGCTACGGCTCTGCTGAAACTCTGTTTTAAGACTTCTTCTTTCTTTCTTTTTGCTATAGTGGGCAGCTTTCCTCCTGCAGCAAAAAGGGCAGGTCTCCACAACACTACATCAACACTGGGTGTGTAGGAATCAAGATAATGTTCTTAAAGTAACAATAATAAGAAGTAATATATTCCTTTTTGTTGAGTGAATTTAATTTTTTTTCCTTAAAAGGCTATATAAATTCTCAGACAAAAGAATAAAACTACACTAGCTTGACCATGGCATGACACTTTCATGTTTATTACTCCATCAAAACAGCACAGTTGTGTATGTACATATGCGGCATTTAATAGCTGCTGGCAAGAGCTGCAGAGATTTACAATCCTTGGAATGCCAATTTTTCCCCTTTGCGGCGACAGTTACTTAGGTGAAATTTACTATCAGACGTTCAGTGGAAACTCATCTTCCTCTCTAGTGAAACCTTCCTGAATGGGTTGTTTCCCCTTCCCCTATTTTTCCTTATTGCTTAAATGTTGAAGTAACTCTTGTGTTGTACTTCACTGCAATCTTTTAACCCAGTGGTTTTCAACCAGTGTGTCGTGGCACCCTGCGGCGCCTTGAAAGATGGTAAGGGGTGCTGCGGGCAACACTGGCCTCTGTTCCTCTTTCTTTCCCTCCCTCGTGTCTCTGCCTCCCAAACGGTTGTGTTGCATCAGCCCTGGCTACAAGTTCCCAAGGCGAATGGTGCCTCTGGGGCTGGCCAGGGGGAGCTGGTTGCCAGGAGCTGAGGCAGCCTTGGAGTAAGCAAGCAAGCAGGTGAGGTAGCCCAGCCTGCCAGTTCACCAGCCCTTGCTGTTGGGAATGGACAGACAAGTGGGAGGCCAGGCAGGCAGGCAGGCAGGCAGGCAGGCACTGCACTGGCCTTTCTTGTGCTTGCTGTGTGTAAGAACTTCCTGGGATCTGAGTGTCCGGGACTGAAACCCTGAAACCCATGCAGCCCCAGCAGCACCCACTGCTGCCACCCATGGGAAGGTGCTGGCCTCATGTTCACCTTTGGCCAATCTCCATTGGGCCACCAAGGATGAGGACATCCCCTCCCAGACCTCTGTGGGGCAGCCTGAGGAAGCACCTCTCTTTGGGGCAGGGGGGAGCAACTCAGAGACCAGGGGTGATAGTGCCAGCTGCTCAGGACTCCCAAGGAGAGGGGAGAGGACAGAGATTGTTCCCTCAGCATGAAAAAGGGTGAGATGCTGCCAGCTCTGCAGGCAAGGGGTGTCATAACTGGGCTCCTGAGTCCCACAGGGGTGCCACATAATGAAGGTAGTTGGTCAAGGGAGCTGTGGGAGGTTGAAAGGGAGGTTGAAAATCTCTGTTCTAACCTGATCCTAAAAATGTGCATAGAGAAGTGTTGTTTGCTAGGAATATACAAGCAGTTCCAATGTTATGTCTCCCAGTTCATGCAAGTTAAGGCAAATTATTTTCAGTCTGTGCCGCCATGTTCAATTGGAGATGGGCGAGAAATGTGATTTTGTTTGCACTTGAATGAGCAACTATTCAATTCATGCTTCTTAGTCCATTATTCAAACTGAAACACAGATATCCTCTGAATTTCACACTTCTCCAGATTTTGCAATGCAATTCTCCCGTCAATGTGTGCAAAAAAAGCATATATTAAGATGTGAGCATAAAATGCACATGTAAGTAAAAAAATATATACACAAATCTACTTTATTCGGTGAAGTTTTTCCTAGTATGTTTATATCAGGAGACATCACTACTAAAAATTTCATGAGGATTAAAAAAGAAAAACAAAATAATTAGAAACATGGAGAACTGAATTTAAGAATGGAAAAATGAGATCCTGAGAGAAACTGAAGTTGACTTATTTGTCCATTCCTATACTCAGTGTACAGGGATTTAATCTGTGAATTGATCATCTTTGTTCTTCATCACAAGGCCAAGTCAGCAATGAGCTATGTAAAGATTCTCACCTCTTTTCCAGGTAAGAATCTGGATTCTCATTGTGAAATTCTCAGGTAGTTTATTCACCAGTTATGGAATGGAGTAAAAGCAATTCCAGTCACACACAGACCAGTCGGAAGCCATGCCAATAAATGGTATGTGTCTGTTGGAATGAAACTAATCTATAGGAACAGTTTGTAACTGGCTATTTAAATCTCAGTGCCATGGTCTTTATAAACCTCCATTTATAAGGATGATTTTGTTTCCTAAAGAGTTATTGTCACACAAGTCAAGGAAGTTAAAGTCTTGGCATAGAAAAAACTATGAAGGATGAATTGTATAGGAGGTTTTTTGTTTTTTTTAAAAAAAATAATCTTTAGAAATTAAGAGCTACAGTCATATAGAGGGTCATTGACACTGTTGATAAATTCCTTATGCCCAGTACTAAATTGCTTCTTATGCTTTCTTTAAAAAGTCACTGAATCAAAGAAGAGCTTATAGGAATGACATACTAATGCTGGAACTGTTGATTGGCTATGCTATGATATAGGTTGCTGAGGAAACCTTTTAATTTCACAGAGCAGGAACTGGATGAGTATTTTGAGGATACAATTGAGCATTCATATGAAAGCTTATCTGTGATTGTGCTGCTTAACAATAGTACTAGGCTCTTGACATTCAGTTCTTGGAAAGGAACTGAGCTTTCCAAAGCGAATTTCATTCAAAGTTTAAAAATAAATAAATCTTAAACTGTTAGTGTTGGATTGCATTTTAAAAAAGCACATTAATTGTTAAGAAAACAAGTGATAGTTTTGGTTATATTGCTCCTTCCCCACTCACTGTGTTCAATCTTCATTCATAGCAAGGATGGGCAAGTATTAAAAAAAGAAGAGTCTTTAAAATTTGAATCCTAATGCTTCAATATTACCAGTCATCATGACTAGGGTTTTGAAAATGTGCACACTAAATGATAGAATTACAGAAATCACCATAGTGGCCTCAAATGCCACAGAACACCCACCAAAGTACAAACCAAGCCAATATCCAAGATATTCCAAGGAGTCCCTGCTGGTCATTCCATTACCAGTGGACTGTCACTTGGGGACAGTGTGGAAGTGGACCTTCTGGTTAATAGCACCCACCCTCTGGAATGCCTTCCCTTGTGTAATGTGTGAGACAAAATTAATCTTTAAATGCTTCTTTAAACCATCTCTGCTTAGCTGTGGCTGTCCTGGTCTTTGCCTCTTTGTTTTTAATACTGTTTTGTGCACTGCTCACTGTGGTGCATAGTTTTATTCTGTTTTTACCTACCTTTTAGGAATTGTATTGAATATTACAATTTGCACTTATATTATTCTCTAGGTAATCTGCTTGGACATTTTGATTATACTAAACAGTGTAAAAGTATAGACAAATGCAATCTTGTATAGACCTTGTATAGAGTGGACACCCTTCAAACAACTGGAACAAACAAATCTACAAAATGACTCCACGCTTTGGATCTTGAGTTCCCATCCTGCTTAATATCCTTTCCAAGCTCTATGGTGCCCCATGATTGACAGGTGGGTTGTCCTGCCCAACTATCAGAATCAGAGCTTGAAGTCCGGATGCTTTGGGTCATTACTTCCCCTTTCCTCTTAAGGTGCTTGCCTAAATTCTTTCTTCCTCAACTGGCATTATGTTCTTGTAGCAGCCACTTCGTAAGTCCCTGAGTGGCCATGCTCAGACTTTTCACATGCTCATTTTCATCAACTGAAACCAGAACACTGGCATTTATTTATTTAATAAGTAAAGGGTTGCCATATCTTGAAGCACATAAAAGAGGACAGTCCGAGCCTGCTGCCAACCCAAGCCCTGGCTCGGGCTGGCAGCAGTTGCAACATGCAGAGTAGCCTAAGCCCAAGCTACCCGTGCCCAACTTCTATAAATAAATCAATCCCCCCAAAACTGGACATTTCCTTTAAAATGTAAAAATCCCCCAGATGGGCATGTTGCCCCCCCCACCAAAGAGGACATGTCCATGATTTCCTGGATGTATGGCAACCCTATGCCCTCTCTATCTCATTGACGACACTCAGCTTTTTGTGAGTTGGGGAAGCTTTTTCCCTTATGTTACTTTATTTTTTCAACCCTGGCCCAGTCAATCTATGAAGGAATGGGCAAGTGTCACACATACCACGTTACAAACCCCTACTGGAAAATAGATTTTACTGTTGGCTGGCTTTATTTTACACACACACACAAGTACAATTTATTAGGTCACAACTTGCCTACATTTTTACCTGTCACGCCGGTTCCTCCAGCTCTAGCAGCAGTAGTGGGTGTGACTGACAAAGGGATAATTAAGCAACAAGACATGACAGCATGTGAATTATGTGGCAATAATTCATATCTTACGTGTTCTTAGTACGGCTGAGTGCTATTGAATTATTGTGGTGTGGTTCAACCTATGAAGAGAGTGTGAGTGGGATTGGGAAATTGTGTTGTACAACAGGTAGTTAAATGAAAAAAGATCTAGTTTTATTTAGAGAGAAGTGTGTTCTTTAAAAAGCAGGCACATCACTGACTCTTTGCCTAAATAAAATGCTTCAGCAATATTCATATCTATGAACATTGTAGCTATCCTGGGCCTAACATCATGGCTTATATGTGAAAGCTTTCTTCTACTTGACTTCCATGACATTCCCATCCTGTCAACATGAAGAGAACAATTTTCACACCCCTTGCTTTCCTGTTGGGCTTTAAACTGATCCCATCCATAAAGTGGACAGCCTTAAAATTCCCAGGGAAATGTCATTCCTCTCTCCCCTTCCCTCTTTCTACACAACTTACATGTATATGTAGCAATAACTCTTTCTTCACTCTTGCCTTCATTTATAAAAGATAAAGGTACCCCGGACCATTAGGTCCAGTCGTGGCCGACTCTGGGGTTGCAGCACTCATCTTGCTTTACTGGCCGAGGGAGCTGGCGTTCAGCTTCCAGGTCATGTGGCCAGTATGACTAAGCCACTTCTGGCGAACCAGAGCAGCACAGGGAAACGCCGTTTACCTTCCTGCCAGAGTGGTACCTATTTATCTACTTGCACTTGGATGTGCTTTCGAACTGCTAGGTTGGCAGGAGCAGGGACCCAGCAACGGGAGCTCACCCCGTCATGGGGATTCGAACCGCCGACCTTCTGATCGGCAAGCCCTAGGCTCTGTGGTTTACACCACAGTGCCACCCGCGTCCCATGCCTTCATTTATACCTCTCTTTGAAATCACATTGCTATCCTGAGTTCTTCTAAGCATTATAGATTGGTGAATATGCAGTTCCCTCAAATTTCTCTTCTCAACAGCCGTGTGAGGTAGGTTAAACTGTATGGCTGGCCTCTGCTCTCTCATGAGCTTAATAGCAGAGCAGGAATTTCTCCTTGGACGTCCTCAGCCCAGCACACTGTCTACTTCTACACTGCCTCTCCTCTTAATGACATTCCTTGCCCAGATGCACTTCAAGTTAAAAACTATCTTGCCCACAATCCATTCTCCCATCTTTCAAAAACACTAACAAATTGAGGAAGACACATATGTTGTCCACCTGCCTGCATCCTCCCAGACTCATTATCCATTTTTTTTTAAAAAAAATCATCATCAGTATACCTGATACTCCCTGTCCAATTCAGCATACAGTCTATATCTTGACATAGGCACAAGCAAAATTGATGTTGCCTTTGAGTTAACGAATACAGAAATTAGGAAACTTACTTCACCGAGTTATTTTTGTCTGAGAAAGGATGTCAAGATCTTATCCAAATCATTTGCTTAAAATTAAATGCAAATGATGCTGAATTAAAATAGACTAAAAATAGATTTATTTTTTTTAAAGTACAAAGTCAATTCCTCCTGGCAGGATACAAGTGGTTTTAAAACCTACTGCTGACTTTAGCAGAAAAGCCAGTCTAGAACATGTCATTTTCTTTCCCTTCCTCATTGCTTGCTGAGGCACTCCACAGAGCTATAGAGCAGACTGATCTTCTGAAGATTTAAAACTCCTAATTTACCTTCTTAAATGAAAGGAAAAGCTTGAAAGCTGCCCAGCTGACTCTGAGGAACAGTAGAGCACAATGGTCGGAATGGAATGGGAACAAACTGTGCTGTCCTTTGAAATGTTTTGCATGTGACTGTCAAGTAGCTGAACTTCAAAAGCAAGACACCCTCTTTCTCCTCCACCTCCTACCTATGCATTGCCTGAGCCACACTTTAGGAAGCTGCAGGGATGCTTTCAAGTCAACATTCGTATTTTAAAAGCAAGTACAGGAACGCTGACTGACTCCCAATTTTCCATTTAAAAAAATAAAAATATAACAACATAAATAAATCAAAAGCAACCCTGTTCTGCTTCCCCTATTTATATAGGTTCGCCATCAGTGTTGACTCAGGTAGACAACTTTTAACTTTTTGAAAGTGAAAACTCCAAAATCCCAAAGTGCCAGCGATAAATTTATGGATTTAGGTTTAGGATAAATAGACAAGTGGATTGTGACCTGAAGCCTAATCCTATGCATTTTTACTCAGAAACAAGCACACTTAGGTCTGCCTCCTCCTAAGAAAGATTTGATAGGATGGTAGCCTTGATAATTATTACCTTTTTGGTTCAATAAAAAGTAATTGCTGATTGTGTCAATTCATGGACTTGCTGTGTCACTATCAGTTGAGGAGAGAATTACAGGAAGACTTGGAGTCTAGCTTGAGTGTATGTTTTATCTTTGCTACTAAATTCCCAACCCAATACTCTAGGAATGCAGAGAAAACCAAGCTTAAGGAATTACTATTATATTCTCTTACTGTTTTGTGTGTGTGTGTTTGTGTGTGTCATATGTTCCAGCTGTCCTTATTTACTAGAAACAGCATCTCTTTTTTTCCATGGAACCAGTTTGTTAATCATTCCTGAGAATGCCTTGTTAAAGTTGTAGCCTGAGTTCTTCAAGGTTCAACTCACTCCACAGCATCTCTAGGAGTGCATTTATTATTTTATTTATGAGATCTATGCCTACATATACAATAAATCTCTGACTAAAATATGTTTCCATCCCATCATTTTTCATGTTCCTCAGCTTCTATTGGGTTGTTGGGCCAACTATAAAGGCTCCATTGAGTGACTGTTTCTATTTTTTCTTATGCATTGGAAAAGAAAATCCATTTGCATTTTCCAGAATACAGTACCACATATGGCATATCCAGCTAAGCCATACTCAGAGTACATCCACTGAAATCAATAAGCTTGTTAGTTGTGACTTTAAATCCATTGATTTCAAAGGGCCTACCCTGGGTATGATTTAGTTGAATACAGTCCCACTTCTTGGTGTGGAGGGGCATTATTTAGAGAAAATATTTTGCCCATTAGATACCATTGGTTGTGCCAATATGTTATTGAAAGAGGAAAACTTTAAACTTTGAGTAAATGGTTATTTGGCTGCTAGTACTCTGAACTGCATGAGGACAGTTTGAACTCCCAGTTTACAAGAGGTGAAAATAGAGGATTTAATATTTTTAATGCACATTTTATGATACTTTAGGTTCTCAGTTACAATTTATAGCTAGACAAATGTAGTTTCCACTTAAATCACATGGGAGGGATTGTATTTATCAGACAATTAGCACAGAGCTTTGTTTTTTTGCAGCTGTATATTATAAGCATAGATAGTGGTTTTGTACATCTGAAATGCTCCAATAATGATGTTTCATTAGGCTTGTGCTTTGCAACTATAAATAGGCTTATTTCTGATATAGACTGTGTGGCAACTAAATGACCTCATTTGTCCTTGTCTCAAGGCAGCTTTGCCAAAGGGGAAATGAGGAAATGCCAGAATTCTCTCGGAAATCTTTTACCTTTAATCTATGCCTTTAAATTTAATGTTTCTCATTTATTTAAAGCTCTCCCTTGGAGAATGCTGAGAAACATTTCAGTGTTATTTCTGACGTTATTCTTATTCTTTACCTACTGGATTGCAGCCCTATATCCATCTTTGCATGATAGCTGCTATTTTCCTGTTTAGAGGGCATTTCCATGATTTCCTTTTACAGCCACCAGCATTAACTTATGTAACCCCCATTTGATTCACCAAGTACTATAAGCCTCTTGGTATTATTATCATTGCTACAGCACACTGGTCCCAGGTGGAGTCTTTGAAAAGAGAAGAGAAACAGTCAAGGAACCCCATTAAGTCAATGCAGGAAAGATGGTTGTATAATGTAAGCGTCCTCCCAAGGCTGTGAGCTGGGCTATGTAAGGCAACCCCCCCCAAAAAAAAAACACTGTTAAACTGAACCAGATGTTTGCCACGGTATGTGTGGAATAAAGAAGCAGACATGGGTACAAGTATTAAAATGGCTATGTGCTAATTGAGAGACATGACCTACAAAATTAAATTGAATGAGACTAATCTGGAAAGAAATTCTCTCAGCCATTCTGCAAGGATGCCTTCCTGGAGAGGGTCTGCCATACCCTTGCAGAAGGGACACATGACTGCTAACAGTTTCTGCAGGGCCAAAGCCCTTTCCTCACAGCCCCATAATTCTTACCTACATTCTTAAGGCGCTCTCCGGCATCCCAATCCCTTCCAGTTTAAGTCTGTCATTTCATTGTGGATACAAAGGGCCTGTTGTTCAACTCAAGGGGTTGGTAGCGCTGATTGCATCATAGGGGATATGTGGAAAATTTGGGGGTGTAGTCTTTGCAAACATTTTGCCCCCTACAAAAGTGGAACCAACCCAGGAAAGAAGTGAGGGTATCAGAAGCAAGGATGAGGCAACCGGGCTCAAAGATGCACAAAGGCAATTTCTTACATAGCCCTCTTGGATTACGAAGCTTCCTCTCAGGAGTGACTCCCGTTTGGCTGTTTAAAAGAGAAAACAAAACTGTCTCCTGTTGACAACAGTTTGGGTTTCTCTTCGGAGAGTGTTTTAATACTCAAAATGTTCTGTACAATACATTGCTCTCTTTTGGCCATATGAAAAGCGTCCCCATTGGTTCTGATTATTTTTTGAGGGAGAACAGGGATTGCAGAGCTGCTCACATCTTGATGCCCATTGTGAGGAAGAACAAGAAGCATTGTCCTCCCTTTGAACAGATGTTGTAAGGAGCACTGTAAGCATTGTGTGGCGGCACGGAGAACAAATCTGATAGAATCCACAGGGCGCCATAATGAAACAACTGAGACAAAGGTAATAATAACCATAATTATACGGCAGTATCAGTAGATCTTTGATGTCCTATTGATTTCTCTCCTCACAGAAGGAGTGAATGGTGGGCTTCCCACAACTTACAAATTTTAAAAAAGGAATCCTAATCCTAATTTAGAGCCCATTAATCATACTGGCTGGGACTGTTGGGAGATGGAGTTCCACATGTGGCCTCAGGTTTCTGACTGATGTAAGAACGACAGAGAAAGTTAATCTGTGACACATAGGACTAGAATTCTAACTGAGGTTTGTAAGCCTACTCTCACTTTCAGTGGTAATTTCACTGCTTTCTGTAGATACAAGATGCCTTTAAGTCTTATATTTAGGAATGGATAGAACTGTGCGGGTACAGTGTGTTCTCCACAGGAAACTTTTGTTCTCTAATGTGCTGCTGAGAATTATTGGTTAACCGTGGTAAATGTTTTTTTTACTTGTAAGGAATATCCTTTGGCTGGTTTTTTCTAGGGCTAAGTAGCCCCAGGGGTTGGGCTCAGTCTATTATTTGAAGAATGACAGCTTTAAAAAACATTAGCAGTATATCATATTTGACCACTCCTCATTATGTACTGCCTGGAATTCTCAATAGATAGCTGTGATGGGACGATGAGCTGCTTGTGTGTAAAATCCTAGTCCCTCAGAGTTTGGTCAAGTTTGCAAACCTCTGTCTGTAACGGAGCCCCTTAAACATGGCTCCGTCAGTCGCTGGCAGATTCCGACAGTGGTTGCTTTCGGAATCGCTTCCAACATAAAAGCTCCTTAACGGAAACACGTCTTCTGGACTCTCTGCGTGACAGTTTCCGGCGAGGAGTGGGTGTCCCTACAGGAGGTCCTGAAACCTCCCCACTGTTTTCGCTGGAAGTGTCTCTGAGCCATCCCTCCAGCTCCCTTTCCCTCAGCCCAGCTCCTCTCCCCCTACTGGTTCCCTCTTCAGCTGCTGAGTCTCTCCCAACCTGTGTGAGCCCTTTCACTTCCCTTCCTTCCGATGGCAGTTCCCTGACATCCACCTCCCCTCCAGGGCCCCCTTCATCCCCTCTCGCCCCCTCCTCTACGGGCGGTGAGGAGGCAAAACCCCGGAATGAACTTCCTTCATCTTCCGATGTCCCGAACACTTCTCTCCACCTGTTGCGGTTCCTGGTCTCGAAGTACTCCTCCTCCTCAGAGTCCATCTCCCCTTCCCCTTCCGATTCCGAGAATCCTTCCAACTCCTCCTCCTCATCGGTGGTCCCAAAGTATTCCCTCCGGAACCTCTCCACAGGCTGAGGTTTCCTTGGGAACCTTTGATGGAACGTTTCTATCAATACCTCGTCATTGATATCTTCTGCCATTACCCAAGTGTTTTCTGACTCCGGTTCTCCTTCCCACGCTACCAAATACTCCACCTGATCCCCCTTCCATCTGGCGTCGAGGATTTCTGCCACATGGCTGCTGCATTCCCTTTCTTCTATGACCGGTCCCCGAGTGGCCATCCCTTCTCGTCCCCCCTCATACGGTGACAGTAACGACCTGTGAAATACTGGGTGCAGTTTCATGTGGTTGGGTAACCGGAGCCTGAAAGCCACTGGGTTGACCTGTTGAATGACCTCAAAGGGACCCAATCTCCTGGGTCTTAATTTCTTACAACCTCCTTTGAACGGCAACCCTTGGGTTGACAGCCACACCCTATCTCCCACCCTTATGGTTTCACCTTCCCTTCGGTTCTTGTCTGCCTGCCTCTTGTATTCTTCCTTCGCCCTTTCTAAGTTGAGTTGGAGCTGACGATGGATTGCTTCCATTTCTTCTACAAAATGCTCGGCTGCCGGGACACCCCATCTCTCCCCTTCTCCCCCTGGGAAAGCCCTGGGATGACACCCATAATTAGCCAAGAAGGGGCTCATCCCTGTGGACACATTCTCGGCATTGTTGTAGGCAAATTCCGCCAGCGCCAACTTTTCTACCCAGTCATTCTCTCTGTCATTGACATAACACCTCAGGTATTGCTGGAGGACCCCGTTTGCTCTTTCCGCCTGCCCGTTGGTTTCAGGGTGCCGGGCAGTCGAAAAGTTGACCTCCACCTGCAGTAAGCTCATGAGCTTCCTCCAGAACCTGGAAGTAAATTGTTTTCCTCGGTCTGAGACCACCCTCAATGGCACCCCGTGCAACCTAAAAATGTGTTCTACAAATAACTTCGCTGTCTCTTCCGCCGTGACTGCATGCGAGCAGGCTACAAAGTGGCACATCTTTGTTAGTAGGTCTACCACCACCATGATGGCTGTTTTCCCCTTGGACTTCGGCAGATCAGTCATAAAATCTATCGACACTGCCTCCCAAGGTCGTTCTGGGGTTGGTAAGGGTTCTAATAGCCCCGCCGGTGCCCGCCTCTCCCCTTTGGCTCGCTGGCATTGCTCACACCCTCTTACATACTCCCGTACATCTTCCCTCACCTTAGGCCACCAAAATTCCCTGGTGACCAACCACATGGTTTTGTGTTGTCCAAAATGCCCCGCCGTGGGGCTGTCGTGCAACTGCTTGAGTACCCTCCCCCTTAAGTCTCCTTCAGGGATATACAGTGCCCCTTTGTAATACAAAGCTCCATTTCTTTCCTCGAAACCCCCTGGTTCCTCTCCCTCACCCCTAAGACCTCTGAGCTTATTCTGGGCGTATTCATCATTCTCTGTTTCCTCTACCAGTTCTCTTTGTCCCACCAATGCCGCCCCACACACCCAGCGGTCCTCTGGAATGACATGTCTCTCTTCGGGTGCTCCCTCCTCCTCCAAATATTCAGGTTTGCGTGAGAGAGCGTCCGCCCTAATGTTCTCTGGGCCTGGCACGTAACAAATCTCAAAGTTAAATTTGGAGAACTCCTGGGCCCATCTCACTTGCCGTTGGTTGAGCACTCGTGCCGTCCTCCAATACTCTAGGTTCTTGTGGTCAGTGCACACTTGCACCTTATGTTGTGCGCCAATTAGCAGGTGCCTCCATCTCCGGAACGCCTCATGAATGGCTAGTAGTTCTCGGTCATACACCGTGTAGTTCCTCTCGGATTTGTTCAGCTTTCGCGAAAAAAAGGCACACGGTCTCCACTCTGACTCCTCCTTCCCTGGCTGCAGAAGCACCGCCCCAATCGCTCTGTCTGATGCGTCAGTTTCCACTCTCATCGGTTTTTGTAAATCCACATGCAGGAGTTGTTGTTCCGAGGCGAAGGCCCTTTTTAGTTCCTCAAATGCTCGCTCCGCCTCCTCAGTCCAAACGAACTTCTTCTTACTGCTGAGACAGTCCGTAATGGGCGCCGTCAGGTGGGCAAAGTTTCGGATGAACTTACGATAGAAGTTCCCAAATCCTAGGAACCTCTGCACATCCTTCCTTGTTTTGGGTGTTTTCCATTCCAGCACCGCCTGGACCTTGCCGGGATCCATGGCCAATCCCTTGTCTGACAGGCGATACCCCAGGAATTCCACCTCCTTGGTATGAAACTGACACTTCTCCAGTTTCACCCACAGCTGGTTGGCTTGCAGCCTGCTCAACACTTCTCTGACGTCTCTCACATGCTGCTCCTCATTCTCAGAATACACCAACACGTCGTCTAAGAAGGCCACACAATTCTTGTAAAGCAAAGGCCCCAGGACGTGGTTCATAAACGATTGAAAGCACGCGGAGCCTCCTTGTAGGCCGAAGGGCATAACTAAATATTCAAATGCCCCCAAAGGGGTGAACATGGTGGTTTTCCATTCATCCCCCTTCCTTATTCGTATCAGGTTGTACGCCCCCCTTAGGTCCAGTTTAGTAAAAATCTTTCCCTTCCTGACCCTTGTCAAAATGTCGTCAATCCTGGGCATAGGGAAAGCCACTGGTTCTGACACTGCATTTAAGGCCCTGAAGTCACACACAAGCCTCGGCTTGTTCGTGTTTTTTTTATCCACAAAAAACACTGGGCTGCCCCCCACCGCCCTGGACTCTCTGATGAACCCTCTCTTCAGGTTCTTGTCAATGAACTCTCTTAGCTCCTGCATCTCTCTGTCTGACATGGCGTACAGCTTGCCTACAGGGAGCTGTGCCCCAGGGAGTAAATTGATTTGACAGTCAAAGGGTCTATGCGGGGGTAATTGGTCAGCTTCCCTTTCGCTGAAGACGTCGCGGAGATCTGCGTATTGTCGTGGTACCTTCACGTTCTCCGTTACTTCAGTCCCTGCTAGGGTGGCTTGGGCCCCTGCCAAACCCTTTCCCTCTTTGCAGTGTTCTAAGCAATGTGCTGAACCAAAAGAAACCACTCTCTGATGCCAGCCCACCAGCGGATCATGTAACGCTAGCCAGCTCATCCCCAATATAATGGGAGCTCCTCCCAAGGTGGCCACATTAAACGCTATCAGTTCGGTGTGCCTTGCCACCTTCATTATCATTGGGACGGTCTGCAAGCTGACTTCTCCTCCCAACAGCTCCCTGCCATCGATCGTGGTCACCTGCAGGGGGTTGCTTAAAGGGATCGTCTGTATCTGGTGTTCAGCTGCAAACTCTTTGCTCATGAAATTGCAGGAGCTGCCTGAGTCCAACAGCGCCTTTATCTTTAGAGGGTGTCCGTTTGGCAGCTCTAGCGCCACTTCTATCACTAGGGCGGGTTTAGGAGGTTCTGGCGTGGGCACTTTCACTGCTCTTTGGCCTGACTGCTGTGCCCCGACGGTGGCAGCCAGGCGTTGGCTTTTACTTGCTTCGGTATTTCTTCCTCTCTTCCCTCCACAGCTCCTACCATCCCTTGCCATTCCTTCCTCTGGGGGCAGACTCTGGCAAAGTGACCTGGCTGTTGGCAGAGATAGCATTTCCGGGCGCCTTTTCCCTCCTTCTTTCCCCCCTCACTGGGCTTTGAAACTGCGCGCGCGCGCGCTGTTCCGATTTCCATCGGCTCTGCCGGCGGGAAAGTTGGCTCTGGAATGTCTGGAATGCGGAACTCCTTCCAACGTTCCCCCTTCCCTTCCCGCCTCTCCAATGCTCTCGCCTCCTGGCGCGCTCCTATGGTCAGCGCTGATTTGGTCAGCTGGTCCATAGACTCCGCCCTGGGCGCCCGGGAAAGTTCGTCTTTCACAGCCGAAGAAAGCCCTTCTTCAAAAAGCATTTGAATGGGTTCCGCCGATAGATCCCACCCCAATTTATGGATCAACATGGTGAATTCAGTCCAGTACTCACGGACAGATCGGCTCCCCTGTTTGCAAGCCATTAACTGTCTGCGGACCACTCCCTGTTCAATATCGCTGGAAAACATCAGATCCATGGCGCGAAAGAACTTCATCGTGTCCTTTAGGACGTCACTATTCGCTGCCATCAGGGGTCTAACCCAGTCTCTCGCCCCCTTTTCAAGATGCCCAATCACGAAAGCCACTCTTGATTCCTCGTCAGGGAATTCATCAAACTGCAGATTGAGGGCATATTGCATCTCTGTCCGAAAGCCATGATAGTCTTTGGGCTCCCCCCCAAACTTCTGCACCAATCCTGGTACCTTTCTGACGAGCTGGGTGTCTTTCCCCTTTTTGTCTGCATCCTGAGCCCTCCTCTCCTCAAGCCTCGCCGTCTGCAGCGCTAGCTGGACCTCCAACACCCGGTACCTTTCTTCCAGGCTTGGACCCGCTCCAGCTCCTGCTTCTCCGGTTCCGGCTGGGTTGCTCATGATGCCTTCTCCTGCACAAGCTGCTCACGAAGACTGTCGGAATGCTGTGATGGGACGATGAGCTGCTTGTGTGTAAAATCCTAGTCCCTCAGAGTTTGGTCAAGTTTGCAAACCTCTGTCTGTAACGGAGCCCCTTAAACATGGCTCCGTCAGTCGCTGGCAGATTCCGACAGTGGTTGCTTTCGGAATCGCTTCCAACATAAAAGCTCCTTAACGGAAACACGTCTTCTGGACTCTCTGCGTGACAGTTTCCGGCGAGGAGTGGGTGTCCCTACAGGAGGTCCTGAAACCTCCCCACTGTTTTCGCTGGAAGTGTCTCTGAGCCATCCCTCCAGCTCCCTTTCCCTCAGCCCAGCTCCTCTCCCCCTACTGGTTCCCTCTTCAGCTGCTGAGTCTCTCCCAACCTGTGTGAGCCCTTTCACTTCCCTTCCTTCCGATGGCAGTTCCCTGACAATAGCTCTGGACACCCTGTGAGTTATTTAATGCTAGTCTTAAATATTCTTGATAATGTCTGCTATGAAATGATGTCTGCTGGGCAGATAGCCTAAGCACTGAAATTATCATGAAAATCAGTATTTGCAATCTGCCTCCTCCAATTATTGGAAATATTATTTTTTGAATATGAAGGTGCCATTTAACAGCACCAAAAAATGCTCCCTGTGAAATTCCAACTTCAGCTGCAGGCTTATGCAGTATTACTGCAGTAGTTTGCTGCTATGCCACACAATTATAAGAGGAAAAACCAACTTTAGCACTTCATTTTCGCCTGCAAGATCTTAAGCACACTTACTCCGAGATAATTATGATGAATCTGGTCTGGCTCAGAACTGCTTCAGACTGCATTTAGCAAATATGTTTAGAATCAAGTTTTAGATACAACTGATCTAAGCATTCTCATAAGCTTCCAGAAGGCATGGGGGCAAATTTAAATTTCTGTGAGCAATGTTGTTGGAAAAACATGGTGGCGGCCATGCACCAAGAAGCATAATTCTAATGTGTAAAGCATGAGTGAGCAGTGGAAAGTACAATTTAGGTTCAGGAACCAATGATGCAACTAAATCACTCTATACAAATTCCATGTAACTTTTCATGGTAGTTGGGTTTTCTCCCTGTGGTAGTTCTTTGTGTGCAAGGAGATTTATCCACAGAGGGTTCTTCAAACATGCAGCTGCCCATTCATAAAACCTGAAATGTCTTGGAATAAGCAACAGTTTTTAATTAATACCCACTGTACTGAGATAAAATGAACCATGAAGTGGTTAATGTATCTAGGAACAGAAAGTTGCCTTCCTGAGTCCTCCGTTTACTTTCTCTTGCACTTTCTTGCTTGCTCCTGCTGTATCCAGAAATAGCTGATGATGTTAAGTCAAATATACAGTTTAAAGGTTATGATCGTATCTGTCTTCAGTGTGGTGAGTTAAAAACCTATTCTGCAACAGGTTATGGGCCTAGTTTTGTTTTGTCTATTTGTGTGGATGGATGGGGGGCAAATTAGCTGTCAGGGACTGGCTGGAGGAGGAGTGGTAGGAGGCACTTTCCATTTAAAACAATATCTTACCTGGATAGCTCAGCTGGTTAAAGCATGGTGATGATAATGCCAAGGTTACAGGTTTGATCCCCATATGAAACAGCTGCATATTCTTGCATTGCAGGGAGTTGGACAAGATGATCCTAAGGGTCCCTTCCAACTCTACAATCCTATAATTCTATACCAAGCAGAGATTTGTTAGGAAATCCCTTTTTCCTCTCAGAGGGGAAGAGGGGTCTCCTAATGACTCTCAGCACCCTTAACAGATGACAGTTTCCCAGGATTCTTTCAGGGAAGCCATAACTGTTTCAAGTGGTATGTGTGCTTTGCTACCCATTCCAGCAATCTAGAAGGGCTCAGTAGATCATAATCACTCAACTGTGGAGCCATTCTGAGGATTCTGTAACCTATTCTAGAGTTTGGGGTGCTTCCCACCCAATTTTTGGTGAATTCATTTCATTCATGGAGTTCATTCCCTCCAGCAACTTATACTCTCTGCCAAAGCTCAGTAAAACAGAACCCCACCAATCCAAAATATATCAAGAGTTGGTGACTTTCTGATGGCCACCCAAGAAGTCAGCAAAGGTTTCAAACCAGGGCAGAGAGAATCCTTGCCCTGTACATTCACCAAAAGCCCTACGGACACCGACAAATGTACAATAATTGAAGAACAATAATCTGATGTAAACATTTTTCAGAAAAGTATTTTAGAGAGGCTTTCATGTGTGTATTTGTCATATTTGTGACAAAGCGGGGGGGGGGGGATATGGTTTAAAGGAAAAAGTGCAAATGGAACCATGAAAAGCAAAATGTGTATTTATGGAACAGGATTCAAGTAACTGGCAGGAGCATAATAATACCAGTGGTACTATTTCCATTGCTTTTGATACAGTGAAATGCTAAATATTTCCTTCATATCTATCTGATTCACATTTTGCTGAGACCCTGGAACAGTGTCCGTCGCTCAAACATACTTTTCTCTCAGCTGATTCTGTCATTTTTTTGCCATCTTGTATTTCATAAATTCTGTCATCAATATCATTGTCCACTAGAAACTTTTTTGCAGAGCAAGGGAAAGTGGTGAAGGATGAAACTGCTATAGACTGACCTTGATAGAGAGCTAAAAGAAAAAACCCCAAACACTCAGAATTAACTCAGCTCCTGGGGCACTTATTTCTTCCTGGTGGGTAAATGACTACCACTATGGTCTTAACCAGAAAGATTTTTTTCCAGGAGGGGGATGTCTCCAATCTTGTCTCAAAGGTGATAAAGCATCAAAGTGCCTCCAAAGCATTTTCTCTCTCTTTCTCTTGTCATGGGGTCGCTGAAAAACAGACTAATGTCCTGATCTTAACCTGTGCCCACTGATTTCAGTTTCCTTTCCTTTTTCTCAGATTCCTTTAAAAGTTTGAGTGGTAGGTGTGACTGTTCTCAAAGTTAAGAATGTTGGGATACTGCCAGGGAGACAAAGTCCATCATGTCTCCACGTCGTCTCCGTTGTGACCCATCGATCTCCCGTAGATACAGTATCAGCAATTAGCGACACGAGCTCCAGGAAATAGCTTGCCACATTCCAGAGCTGATGCATGCTCTATCAGCAGATAATGCACAGCGAAAGATGCACTCAGGAGAGCATTATTTACAAGTTTATTCAGCGTTGGTCAGAACAAAAAAAACATGACTGCCAGCTTCAGTGTCTCAGACACAGAGAGAGAGAAACGAAAGCATAGACACAACAGAAACATCCTGTGAACAGGAAATACACAGGCTGTGACACAAACATCCTGCTCCCTTTTAAGGTGGAACGGAAATATCCTAACAAAGAACATGCTTAATGCTCTTGATGGGGGCTTTAGATGCACTGGAATGTGCGTTTGCTGTTAGCACATCCATCCTTAACTCTCAGCATATGGTATATCTCCTTTAAAACAACTTAATATTCTTTATTCCCACCACATATACCAGTTCAATCAGCCTTTCTTCAGATGGTGAGATGCTAGGCAAGGGTGCTGCTGGGTATTGCTAATATGCCCCTTGGGGTCAAGGTTCTTAAGTAAGTGGTGGCAAACCAGGTTCATTCTCTTTTGACTACCTCTCCCCATATGAACCAACCTGGACCCTGCAATCATCATCTGAGGTGCTTCTTTGTGTGCCCCCTCCGTGGGAGGTCCAGAGGGTGACAACACAAGACGGGGTCTTTTCAGTGTTGGCTCCCTGTTTGTGACTTTCCCAGGGATGCTTGCCTGATGTCATTATATATATTTAGGCACCAGGAAAAGCCTTCCTCTAAATCCAGGCCTTCTAACTGCCTGTGACCTTTAGAAGTGAGTGAGATATTTTTAATGAATTCCCCACACTAACCCAGTTTATTATCTCTGTGGGTGCTTTGTTTTTGGTCGTAAGTCGCTCTGAGTTGTGTTGAGCAAGGTAAAGTGACTAACACATTAATATTTCACCCGAAGACCCCAGGGTGGGTTACAATACTTTATAATGCACAATTGGTAATTCTAAGTATCAGGGTATAGACCCACGGTGTATTTGCATAATATTAGCATGTGCTGATTTGTATGTGAATATATGGGTTTAGGTCTTTGAGCAAATTGAGATGACTGGGGTCTTACGACTACTGTACTTTGCAGCATGCCCAGCCAGCCTGTAAGCAAAGTGTAAAAATAAAAAAAGTGGTAAGGAGGAGGAAATCTGAGGCTCAGTGCAAAACCCCCAACATAACCAGCACTGTGCGTGTCTCACACATAAACCCAACAATGCCTTTTGCATGGACAGGCAGAGTCCCCCCCCAACACCAGCCAACCACTGAGCGGAATAATGACTCAAGACAACGTGCTATGGGATTAAAATTGGCCACAACTTTATTAAATTTCAGATGTAGGGATACCTTGGCTCAGGCATTGGGCATTTATCCTTCCCAGTCCCCAGCTGGGGATCTGGGAGACATCAGGGTTATCCAGAATGTGTGGGGATTGGGCTGGCTCTGGAAAACATATGTTCAAGCAGAGAGGCCGTCCTCC
This sequence comes from Podarcis pityusensis, assembly GCF_964106645.2. Classification (NCBI taxonomy): domain Eukaryota; kingdom Metazoa; phylum Chordata; class Lepidosauria; order Squamata; family Lacertidae; genus Podarcis; species Podarcis pityusensis. The sequence goes on along the minus strand of NC_138026.1, from coordinate 44,233,827 downwards.
GTTTCACCGCCGTTGGAGGAGACAGCGATGACAACCTCTTGGCGTATAGCCAATGCCTCCCCTCAAGACCCCTTTAACGGGGAACCCTGGGATCACCACTGCAAGGGAGGTGTGGGTCACTGCTTCACGCCCCCCCCCCCATTTAGGAAGATAGACTAAAGGATTCCGCTCAAGGCCGGAAACTACCAAAGTTGTGATGTTTTGCTATGGGAAAGGCAAAGCCTGCCAATGCAGGAAAATTCCTTTCCAGCCCTTCAACAGCGACCATGACATAGCAGCGCCCACGTACCTGTGGAGAAGATATCAACCTGCAAAAGAAGACTTAACTGAGAGAGGGCAGTGTGTGAGAAGCTCTGGAGCCAACTGACACTTCGCAGGTAAAATTCACCTTCTGTTGTGTGGGCAGGGCAGTCCCTCCCCCTACCTAGCTGATCCCCTGGCAACGCCTCCCCAGGCAGGATTGGGCGATTGGCTGAGGTAGGCAGAGACCTCTAGGTATCCAGCCTGGGGAGGGTGAAGCCAGCCCAAACTACCAGGGGCCGAACTGGGATCCGGGGGCCTGCGTGCAAACATGCAAAAGGTGCCCCCCCCATTTGATATGAGTAGCGGTCATTATCGTAGGAATGTGCCTGGTACCAGAAGCCACATGTTGATGAAAAGCCACATGTTTGGTACATATTTAGAGCAATGAATCAAAAGAATCGGTCTTCTTTTGTTTAAGGGGTTTTGGAAGGCACAAAATATTGACTAGTTTGGGGGGGGGGGGAGGCAAGAGTATAGAACTGCAATTAGAGTGTGCAGGTGACCAGTGCTGAGGTTCTGCAGCATTCCAAAAAATGTGTGTGGGAGACTCATAATAGTCATTTCAGCCAAGTTAGAAATGAAAATAAAATAGCTATTATTCCCTGCTATGTGGTAGACCAAATTCCACAATACTTCTAGTCTATTACACTAACAGTGAGTGAATTGTTACTTTTATGATTTTGGCACATATGATTAGTCCACGATCACACAGGGAATGTTTAAAATAGGGACTATTAATAGGGTGAAATTCACCTCTTTTTTTGTAAGACTGTAAGCAGTGCAGTAAGACTAAGCAGCTATGAACTGTGATATGGAATGGGTCCTCAGGAATGTAATTTTAGACAAATGTAACACGCTAATGCAGCCGTTCCTTCAGTGTGCCTGCCCCCTGCATCAGTGATACATTAAATGACTTCCACATTACTGGCTAAAAATCTGGGACAGAACTCCTTGTGATTCCGGTACTGTACATTAAACCTCTAAAATAAAAATGGATTCTTGGGTCAGTCTTATAAACATTAGAATCTATGCAGAATAGTAGTAACCATCTGTTTTGCATGCAGATTGCCCCAGTTTCAATCCCCAGCAACTCTAGATAGAGCTGGGAACGTCCTCTCTCCAAAACCCTGGAGAGCAGCTGCCAGTCAGCATAGACAGTACTGAACAAGATGGACCAATCATCTGACTTCATATAAGGCTGTTTCTAGTGATGTCATTTGCTATTTTCCCAGCAAACATGGGAATGTCTGTAGCTATTTCTGGTAAAGGCCCATCCAAAATAAAGTTCATAGTCATATACCCCAATATTCTGCCTGTTGAGAAACTATATAGAACTTGTTTTTGTGAACCCATCTACAGATTTAAATACTGTATATATATCTACAGATATATAAATACTGGTATTTTTGCAATGCTGTTTGAGAAAGCAGGATTCATAAGCAAAGACTGGCACCCCCCTCTCACACAGCATCAACTCAAGCTGAATCACCAACAGTTCAAAAGACCTGGAAAAAATTATATATATTTCCTCTAAAACCTGTGTCATTTGTATCACTATCAGCTGTGGCCAAAACAAGCCATTAATTACATAATCAATTTCAGTGCATTGCAATGGAAGGGAAACATCAAAAATATAGCAGGAAAAAAATTAAGTAGCATTTGAGAACTGAAAAAACAATAGTGAATATTGCTTATATTCACCTGCATGATTACTGCTGCTGGTTTCCAGCAAGCATGCAAATTGCAACAATTTCTTCTCCAGTTTCCGTTTCTGACAGAATTCTCTGATATCCTAATTTCAGTAATTCAGTTTACACAATACACTTGTTTTAGGCAGTTTCTGCAGTCATAAGAATCATAACTAGAGATTATTCTGCTTTAGTGAGATGTGTTCATCATGTGTGCAGAAGTAGAAAAACAGATATTCAGCTATAGCAACTTCTGTAATCTCTAGATCAATACCATTCTGCCTTTCAAATTAGGAAAGATGGCACAGCTGAGATCTGGGATCTCTCTGCTCACATGTTAACACGGCTCATGTTCAAATAGACCACTTAGTCCCTCCCCCCCCCCCCGAAAAATACGTAACATATGAAGCTGAAATTGACTGAAATTTGCTTTGCAGGAATTGCTACCTCAGTCTCTCTTAAAATGCAGTTATTTTAGCAGAAGCGTAGGCTTTTCATATACAAGTGGAAGAAGATACACATATAAGAGTAGTGTGGACATGTTCAAACATCCAGTTACTCTGTGAAGAGATTGGAAAGCTAATCTTAATCATTTTACTGTCCAACAGACTACTCAGTGCTGGAAAAAAGACATATAAGCTAAAATGGACAACTTTAGCATTTTTGCTGATATTAGCTAAAAGTAAAGTCTGTCCATGTGTTCAGCTCTTACTGTACAGCAGTGGAGATCAAATGCATAGAAACAGGCTATGACAACATTAATGGTATGCTTTGATGAGGAAAAAAGTACTATTGCTCTTAAAGCCCCATTAAAGTGGCATCAGACTTGCGTATACTAGTTTTTCTCCAAATCTTAACAGACTCTCCAAGTGTCCCTATTTTCCAGGGACAGTCCCAGATTTAAAGAAGCTGTTCCAGTTTCTGATTTGGTTCCAGAATGTTCCACTTTTCTTTAGGACATCTCTGTTTTCATCAGAGAAATGTTGGAGGGTATATCTTAATATGTATTATGTACTGGTAACTGTATTTTCCGTTAATAGTAAAACATTTATTTTTAAAAAGATAGACTTAAAAATAAAGTGTTTACTTACTGTATAATCATGCATTACCATATGATCACAATGATCCTGCTTCTGGACTGATTGACAGGAATCTTTCTGAATCATATTCTAGTGCTCTTCATTTGACAACGCCATAATAAATAAAATTCTAACACAGTAACACACTGAGATAAACTAAAACAACACCATGAGGCAAAAATAACAGTTGGTCTCTCTAACTGAACACCAAAGAGAGGGGCTGATTCCAGAGCACAACACAAAAGCCCCGCCCACCAGATGCCAGACCTTCTACTAATCAAATTAGGCCCCAGTGATTTTCTTACAGATATTAGCAGGTTATGGGGGTGGACCCCTAGTTTTGCAGGTGTACAGAAATGGTCTAATGAAAAAGCCCTAAGGGGAAGGAACTCCACAAACAATCTAATGAAGAACAGTTTAAAGAAGAGCAAATGTTTATCATGTGCTCTACCCTGAGGTCCTAGGCTACAAACCCATTCAGTTGCCTGACACCATTCGATGGGAGAGACTCTTCTTCTGACCCTTCATGATCAAGGGTCCACCATTATATGCGCAATAGCCTTGGACTGAGGCCCACTGAATTCAGTGTGGCCTACTTTCGAGTAACCATACCTAGGCCCAATGTCTGATCACGCTCAGAGTTGACTCCATTGGCCTTTAGAAAATGAGCATGCATTATCCTTTGCTTGGTCCCATGCCTCAAGACAGTATAATAAAAATTGTTTTAATTCCACACTGCAGGGGATTGCTTTGTGTGTTAATCACTTCTTGGTCGGCTATGATTTTTTTACTCCTGGATGGAGAAAATAACTAAACGTATCCTGCAGGGTAAAGACAGGCTCAATTTTATTGTTGTTCTTGTTATTATGACCCTATAATATCATGCTAAAACTTTCAATCCTGTCCACAGCTTAGCTGCCAGCATGCTGGGAGGAAAGCAGTGCAAACTAGAAGATATAAGAGGCTTTGCCAGGCAATCAGGGATTCCCCACTGGAACCGTATGTCACATATATATTTGCAGACTTGGTAGGACTGCAATTTCCCTTGTCTTCCTAATGTGAATTACGTATATTTACTTGTGTAAGAATATCAACTGTCTTAATTTCTGGGTATATTTAATAGTGTTTAGTCTCTACTGATCTTTGGAATGGGCCATATATTCCTTTTCTAGCGTACCCCAAGCATCAATTAACTTATTGACCATGGTGGTAATTACGGTATATTAGGTATGCAGATCTCAATTTAATCAGAGTGTCCTGTTTATTATTTTGTGGTTTCTAGTCGCTCTGAGGAAGCCAGCTCTCTGCCTTTAAAAATTATGTAGATTGTTTACTCTGCCACATTATTTCTGTTATTTTTAACCATGTTAAAATTTTACTTGCCTACTCAAGCTCAATTTCCCTAATGTTTCCTGTTCTTTTTTCATTATTATTAAGGCTGAAATTCTATACCTAGTTACCTGGAAGTAAATCCTACTGAATTCAGTGGAACTTCTCAATAGTCATGAATAAGATCCCCCGCCCCGCTCTCTTTCACTTTCTCTCTTTTGGTTCACAACAAATAAATAGCAGAAAAAATGCCCTCCCCCCTTGCCTCCATTCTGACCCTCTCCCAATCCTACTGGACAGAAATAAAATTGACTACTGCTATAATATAAGCCATTTAATAAGCCTCTGTCTTATGTATAAAATATGAATGCCAAAGGCAAAAATCTCAGTACTGAAGAAGAGTGATGGGCAGAGCAGTCCACCCCACACTATAATCCATGCTGATGTGTATTGAATGAGGTGAAGTGTCCCTTCTTTCAGCTCTCCTACATAAACTGCAGAAGGCCTGCAGGTAGGAGCGCACCTGGTATGAGCCAACAGAAACCCCTGAAATGGCAGCACGGGGAGCAGGGAGGTTCTGAGGCTGGAGCTGGGCTGGGCCATCTCACTGCTATTGTGCAAGGGCATCAGGCTGATCCAGTCATTCTGCCTTCCCACCTTCCATCACGGGATTATGGGAGTATGTAGTGTTGTCACTTGCTCTTGCCATTATGAATATTATTATGCAGAAATTACGGCATGCTCACAACTCTCATTTCAGGCTCAGCACATTGTCAGACAAGCCTGTCTAGTGAGCATCCTGCATCCCTCTTCCCAAAGGTTAAGTGCTTGGAGTGAAATAGGAGCAGTGTAAAACACTGCTTGGGATTTCATGAGCGTTCCTGTATCATGTGACAAACAAAATAAGTATTTTAAGTATGCGATAGGAATGTTTTCCAAACCTTGTTTTGAGGCAAATGGGGGTGGGAGTTTCCATATACTGTGACTGGGGGTGGGGGGTGGGAATGGCTCCAGTTATAAAAAGGCACAAAAAGGGAACCAGATTAATTGCAAATATTCCCAAGAGAGGATTGCAAAAAAATACGCTGGAATCATTCCACCCATCAGGAATCCAAAATGGCACCCCTTCTAGCAACATTTAAAAATAATTATAGGGTGACATCCAGTTGTGTTGATCTGCAAGCAGAGCAGCAATGATAAAATGCACATTTGGTACCATCCAGGTGCACATTACAAACCAGGAGGTTACTTGGAAACCATAACCTTTTCCCCTAATGTTCACTGAGAAATCAAGCCGATTCTGAAACAAGCTCAGTTTGCCTGTCACTAGAACAAAGACATTTGGTGCAATGCAACTACAGCAACGGTTCTTATCTGAAATTTGTTGAAATTAACATATCAAAAGAAACCTCGCTTGAACCGAGAAAAGGAATATCTCCTTGATTGCTTCCCATCCTGTCACCTCATGTTCTCTACCATTCCATCTTCCCACATCAGTGCAGGATGCAACAAGATTCAGTATAAGACTACATGACAGTTAAAAATGTGAATGTGAACAAAACCTTCATTGGATATTTGCAGCCTGTCTTGTAATAGACAGCTGGTTAGAAATCAATGCTTGCTAGATCTAGACAAGAACCATTCGCAAATGCCCCAGCGTTTCCTGGTTTGACAAGGAGGACAGGTATGGCCAGGATGTCTCAGTACATTCCAATGCATGAAAGAGGAAGCCAGGCGGCATGGAAATAATTAAGCATTGATAGGTTTTTGAATATCAAGACTCGCAAGTCTAAGTTTATCTGATTGATTTGTCTTGTTCCCCACCCCTTGCTCCTTCATTCTTCCATGGTTGCTTATTCTTTAAAAGAAAACTTCCACTTGGTGAAATTGAGATGGGAAATTGTAAAACATTGACATTGCACTCTTCATAGTTTCATGACTTTGCTATGCAGGGTGCATATATGCAAGTAAGTAATTGCAGAAGATGATGGGAAGTTTCTTGAAGAGACATTTTTAAAATAATAATAATAATAGCAGAAATCCACTTTTCAGATATTTAGAGACAGACTTTTTAAAAAAGTTATAAAATTGGCTAGCTGTTCATTACAAATGTTGGACTGTTGCCTGGCATTCAATGAACAATGGGAGACCCTCCAGAATAATGTGGGAGGTTGAGTGAGTTGGAGTGGGCAAGGAGGAATTGGTGAAAATTGCATCCTACCTTTTCAGTTTGCAGATGCCACCACTGGATCCAGTCCCCTTCCATTTCAGGGAAGTTCACCATTGGACCCAACCCAGTGTTTCAGATTTTAAACAGTCCTAGTTGCCTTGGTTGATAACCTCTGCTGAGAGGCAGGGGAGTGCAACCTTGTTGATTCTCTTGGATCTCTCAGTGACTTTTGATACCGTAGACCACTGCGCTGGAGCAACTTTGAGACGTGGGGACTAGAGGCACATCAATACAGTGGCTTATCTCCTTCCTACCGCTTCCCCTAACATTGTGAGTCATTCCTCTCAGTCCTTTGGCAATTCAGATAGGGGTTCTATCAGGTACCATCTCATCCCCCATTGTCCCAAACCCCTGGCCTACTTGGCAGCAAGTCAATATGCCAAGTTCAAAGTCCAAAGGTCAGGAAACTCAGTCCAGGGTTAATCCAAGGTGCTAAGTGTGAAGTCCAGCAGTTAGGATACAGTGTAGAGTCCAACTCAAAGCACAATCTCGTTTAGGTCCATCAACATGAGCAGTTAAGCAGACATAGCACCTCAGCTCTGTCTCTCTTCTGTACTTTGCATGCTAATTGTAGCACCTGGGCTTGATGAGGCATATAGTCACCACCTGTTCCAAGCCTAATTCAGCTGAGGAATCACACACTTCCTGCCAGAGCTAGCAAGCCCCACCTGGCCACCTAAGGAGCTGGGCTGTGGGCCCTTGCCTGCCTCAGCCTTCTAGAGCACTGCTGCTCCCTATGCCTTCTGTGTTCCTCAGGACAGGGGCCCCTCTGCTTCCTGTGCATTGACCTCCATCTCCTCACCATCTTCTGTCTCCCTGTAAGTATTTCCTTTCCCATCCCCTGCTTGCCCTGGTGTGTCCCAGTTGCAACTACACTCCTCTGCTTCCTCCTTTTCCTCCTCCTTGTCATCCTGCCAGTTCATGACACTCATGCTTTTTAAAATCTAAAGGAAGTCATCCATGATTTGGGGGGAGGCACTGCTATTTTTCAGGGGATACTCAGGGGTATGCAGTACTGGCACCTCTTTTTTGTTGTTAAAAAGTGTGGCACTTACTGTAACAACTTCATGGTGAGTACCGGCTCCTATTTTTGTAGAAGAAAAGGGTCACTTTAAGAAGGAAACTTTGTAGTTGTGGGTTGCCGTCACCTGTAACTAAAATCAATACTGCACCTGTCTATACAGTGGTACCTTGGGTTACAGACGCTTCAGGTTACAGACTCTGCTAACCCAGAAATAGTACCTCGGGTTAAGAATTTTACCTCAGGATGAGAACACAAATCGCGTGCTGGCGGTGGCAGCGGGAGGTCCCTTTAGCTAAAGTGGTGCTTCAGGTTAAGAACAGTTTCAGGTTAAGAATGGACATCCGGAACGAATTAAGTTCCTAACCCGAGGTACCACTGTATAACCTTACATTGTAACAGTTGTTGTTCACTGCAGAAACCACCATGTCATAAGTTCCATTATCTTGATATTCTGCATCTGGTATGTACATATATGGTATAATTGTTTATATTATTCCTATTTGTTATAATATGTTGAAATACGATATTATATACATTTATATTGTTTAGAATATGTACAACTGATGAAGCCCAGGAGGGCGAAACAAGGCATTATTCCGGAAATCCTTGTCAAGATTCTGTGGAACTGTAGTAAGCTCCCATTTGGATTTCATGAACATACAAAGACATACGTGGAACAGAAACTAGCAGATATTTGGACTTTAGGAATGAACTGATCTATTGGGACTTCCGTTTATATTGTTGTACTTTATGTGTTGATTTTGTGCAAGAGAAATATATGATACTGTGATAAAAATACAGAACAGAATTGTTTATGTGAATGCACAGCCGGTTACGTTTAGAGGCAGTTATGGTCTTGCCTACCACAGAGGTGCGACAACTGGATCCATCTATAAGTCCAGGTCTTTATCTCTGGTAGCCCCACCCCCACTCTCTGTGGGCCAACTTTGGCAAGACAAAATTCGAAGGAGGTCTCTATAACAGCAGATCTGCCACAAATCTAAGATTAATAATGCTATAATAATGATACTTTCCTTGTAGGGTGTCTGGCATGCTGCACAGTGTAGTTTCAAGGAGACTTCAGTCAGTCCTACATCGTCCACTGCCAGAGGCAGAATGCTTCTGAATACTGTTTATTGGAAACCATAGGAAGGGAGAACGTTTTTGTGTTCAGGTCCATCTTGAACCACAGGCATCTGGTTGGCTACTGTGATAATAGGATGCTGGCCTAGATGGTCCACTGGTCTGATCCAATATAGACCATACATTTAAAGAATGTTTGTACCATACATTTAAAAGAATATTGTCGTTTAATCCCAACAGAGCTACAATTTCCAGGGCTCTTAATAGACTACAGTTCCTGGATTATTTGGGGGGTAAGTCACATTTTTTTTAAATGTGCTTTAAATTTATAGTGTTTACGTAGCCATGCATGTAAGTTTGTCTCATGGGCTTCTGCCCAGATCCCCTCTAAGCACATAGGATTGCCCCTGATAAGCATAACCACCTTTAGGCCCTCAGAAGATAGATTCCCTAAAAATGTAAGGGGATAAATTCTCTGCTCATCTGTTTTCTTTTCCTTTAATAAGACTATCTGGAGCATTTTGCTATTGCTTTTTGCCAATGAGTCACTTGATAGCAAGACAATGTTTTACAACAAGGATTGTCGACTAAATAACCTAATCAAAATATTATTAAACAATTATACTGCAGTAGGCTGTTTAATGAAGTGTTTTCAGTGTGGTTTGAACGTTAATAGCAAGGGTATTAAGCTACTTTGTGCTCTGCGTATCAAACAGCCCCAAGATATGTGAGCCAGCCAATTCTGCGCCAGAGAAAATCGCAAAGCACCCTTGACAGGCAATGTGCTTGTGCCAGTCAAACCTTATCGTGTGTCACGATTGACCAGTGAAGTGAGGCAGGAAAAGTTAAGATCTTCCATCATGATAACTGAAGGCCATTGCACATAATGCACGGCAGTAAATGCCAGCAAGGTGTGTGCATGACAAGGAGCTGGTGTGAGTTTGGCTCTCTGAGGAATGAGCACAACCATAAGAAAATGAGCAAGTTTGAAAAAGTCATCATAAAGACTAGAAAACCATTTGCTGTTCACTTTTACGATATGATAAAGAGCCAACACAAATAGAAGAGTTTATGGGGACAGGACATAGGAGGAGATATATTGTTACATGCAGTGAAGAACTTCAGGGGTGCCAATGCATTTGTTGGGTTGGGTTTCCCTGGAATGAAGGTCACTGTAGACTGGTGTCTTTGTAATATGTGGTTTTATTCTCCTACACCTAGAATAACTGGCCTCCAAAAAGATGAGGAGAGAAGGTTAGGTCTGCCTCCTCCATCTGGAAGTATCAACACACCTGCCATTGACCAACTCTTTAGTCATGTAAAAAAATGCTTAGCAGGTGCTTGACAGACTTGGTTAGGGCCAATTACATGTACAGAGCCCGTGTATGTAACATTTGTATCTATCCAGGCTCTGAGATTATGACCCACAATGTGATCTATGTAAGGTTAGAACAAGATGCTCCCTTGGTTGTGGAACATTACAGAGATGTGTCTAGCATCTGTCTTTGGCACTAGGCAAATAACTTTTAAAGTTTTTTAGGGCATTTAAAATAATTTATATTAACTTTTAAATCTCTGCATTTCATGGTGATTTTAAGATGTGGGTTTTATTTAGCTCTCTGGGGATGGTTTGTGACTGTCTGCTATTATGTGAATGTAGCTGAAATTGTGTTAGTCTCTGATCAGATATGGTTGTTTTGTTTTATTGAATTTTTATGCTGTTATTTGATTGGTATTTTATTGAATTTCTGATTTTAATTTAATTATTCACCACCCAGAAAATCCTGGTTCTGGGACAACTAAGAAATAAAAAATAGATATTGTACATGCATAAGTTCCATTCAGAGGCTCAGCTGAATATATTGATAGCAGAATGGGATCGCTCCTCCATCCACATGTTAAATATACATGGATATATGCCTATGCATATGTCTATAGCAAGGGTAAATATTTAATTTTTAGGCAGTACTTGTTTTGACATGTCTTATATGGAAGGAAGAGTGACAAGATTTTGTATGACATAAAAGATCCCTTTTTGACACTGCTGCTAACACAATGCAGACAAGTATAATACAATCACACCTGTATCCACCAGAGAATTAATTGAATTAGCTGAATACTGACATGCAAACAGCTCAAGGCACTAACACGCTGAGTTTAGCTTTGGTGAAAAGCCATAGCCTGCAGACTGGTTCTAGCTCAAACAGTTACTCCTAAATAAGATACTGTTGAGGCATTAGATGGAATTGCGGTATCATTCTCAAATATATGATGCCTAGTTTAGCAACTAGATTTGTTGGTTGGCATTTATTTTATTTATTAGGGGAAATTATAGTCTGATCCTCGTTTGAAAGTAAATCCCAGAGTGGGTTAAAATAAAAACATAAACAATAATACCAGCCAATATTACCGTACTTAAAAACACAACATCAGTACAACACACTAACAAAATCAGGAAATTTGTGAGGGGGCAGACCACCCAACTTCTAAACCAAGTAATCCAAAGCCCTGATTGGTAGATATGTTTTCAGCATGCAGAAAAGCCACCAAGGCCTGTGGCAGCCAAATCCGTTGGAAAGAGCATTCCATAATCTGAGAATGCCCAGTCGTAAATACAATATACATTGAGAATTTTGAAAGCGATTCCTTTGCCTCTCTGCAATGAGGGCTTTATAGAGAGATCTGATGTGCAAAGAAAAGTTCATTTTCTGGCTACCAAAGGAATGTGAAACTGTGAGTCATAGTCGTTTGCATTATTATTATTAACATTTCTATACTGCCGTCCATCTGAAGATCACAGGGTTGCTTTACAATATAAAACACAAAAATACATACCATAATAACAACCCAAAGCAGTACACCCTTCCTCCTTCCCAGGTTAAAAGGCCATATTGGCAACCCCTCTCTATGACCTTGGGCAAGTGATCAGCTCTTTTCCACCTCCACCTCCACAATGGAGGAAACATATTCTTTTTGTTGCAGTGTGTTATGAGCTTTAATATATTAAAAACCACACTGATTCTCAGCGGGAAGTTGCTATACAAAGAGCTTAAGATGGTGATTATTATAATGAAAATACATTGCCTGATTAATTATATCTTTCACTTCGTGTGTTGCCTTGTAAAAGTGAAGAGCTGGCAGGCAAGATCCCAGAGGATCTGTGCAATTAAAAGAGAAGGGGGTTTTTTAATATAAAAAAATATGTATTGTAAATCATATTTTTTCCTAAGAAAATTAGGTGCCCTTTGGATCTTGCCACCAGCCAAATGGGAGCCACTTTTCTTCATGTGCACCTTTAAGTTGATTACAGGGGAAAGATCCATACAACCATATTACTGCAGCACTCCTACATGAACCTAGCCATGTGGCAGCTTATCACCAAAACAGAGATCCGACCTGTGTGTTAATATGTGATACTTTATTTATATCGTTTAGTAAAATAACTATACATATGAAAATTAAAATTGCATGGAAAAGAAAGTTCCATTCTTGGACCTACTTAATATCAGAGCTCTCTCCTTTCTTGTCTCCCTCCTCCAAAACAAAGAAGTCCCTGCTGCTATTCTCAGTTTTAAATGTCATTTTCTTCCAGGATCAACAATATTTCCTTCCCGTGATGCAACTGTTTCCTAATAGCAGTGAGATTACCCCAGGGGTGGTGGTTACTATGTGATAATTAGATAGCGCTCCAAGGTCTGAGGTACCAGAGACGTGGCCTGGCTGTGTTGTGCATCAAAACACCTCAGAGACATACGGTTGTGTCTGTGGATGTTTCTTCCCTCTATTTATGCCTCATTGCCTCACCGTAGCATATCCCTCTTGTATAGTCTGTGATGGATACTTTTACGTCTGGAACAGTCTATTTTTATTTCACTCTCCAGCCCGTGAAGCAGTATGGCAACTTACACACTGTAGGAGGCAAGAGGGGATTGGCTTATTACTTAGCCATGTTTCCATTCAGCATCTGCTTTGCTCTTCTCACTCCTGTCTAATTCTCCATGGGGCCCTCTCAAGTGACAAAGGCTTCTCGAAAATTCCCTCCCTTGTGTTCCCTTGATGAGGAGAAAAAAAAGAGTGTAGCATCCTCTCTGTTCCCAGGTAGGCTGGAGCAAAGGGGCACATGCAGGAAGCAGTGATTCCACCTATATCTGCAGCAGTGAGAGACGTCTTATAACATTAAACATGGATTCAGGCCTGATATTGGGTTGCAAATGGCAGACGCATTGTCTTATTTGCTATTTTATCTGTAAACACAACACATTTCTGTACTGCCTTACACAGTCCATCTCAAGGCAGTGTACACATCCAAAGCAGGCCCTGGAGCAACAACTGGACAACTCGGGCACCAGTTGAGGGCCTCAGGGATCAAAAGGGCTGTTCGCTGGCCTGACCCTGCAAGCTACTCACCCACCTCCTTACCACAAGACCAAGTGTTTTTTCAGTGGTAGCAGTGTGTGAGCTCTGCTTTTGAACGACAGCCAACTCAGCTAATGTCTACAGTGGCAAGTGGTCCTCTGCCTTCCCTTCACTGACTCTCCTGGTCTCTGAGAAAGGGCCATGGAGTCCGCCATGGAGAGATAAGCATTTTGGATAAGGGAGCTGAGAAAATACCTGCACTCACTGCCATGGTTTGCCCCAGTAACTAGAAAGGCTTTTGAATTTTTTTGTGGGGACAGGAATCAAGCAACCAAACGCTTTATAACTGTCAATTACCAGTATTTTAAAAAGAAGCTTCATACTAATACATAGAAAACTACCAAACAAAATTAAATAGAAAACCATTACAATAAAATTACTAGTAGCTATATCATGTCACCAGATGCCAGGCATGCAGAACAAAATGGTAAGTTTGCTCAAATTTGTCTCTGGAGAGTTTTACATGCAGCAGCACAATATTCAGCCACCCTGCAAGAGGTGGGTGCATTCTGATCTGAAAGGAGTAAGAGAGCATAAAATGCTTCCAGTCGTCCTGAAAAATTCTGTAAAATGGTTTCAGTTAAAGCATATCACGATAAAAGGAGCAATAAAGTTATTTTTAAAATGTAAGTTTAAAATGCCTTGTGTCCACCGTGGCAAAATGGCGTTCTCCTTTCCACCTCTGCTGAAATGTCTGGCTCAGGAAAAGGGCCCCATCTTTCTCAGAACCTAAGCAAGGTGGGGGTGGGAGAAAAACTGCCCACGTTTCCACCACATTCACAGTGATGGATAATATAAAAAGGAAAGTAAGAGGGGGCTGGGGGAGTGGGAAAGGAGGAATGGGGTGGCAGTAGTGAAGAGTAGAATGACGACATTGCTGGCAAAAATCAGAGGATGGGGCAGGATAGGATATAATGGTGGCAGGCTTGGTGCCAGGCCTGCACTGGGCAGCAGTGGGTGCAAGAGGGAGAGCAGGCAACCTCTCCTGGTTTGGAGTGTGTGTGTCCATCAACTGTAGGGGGCACTGCCCCTGATATCTGACCCTGACTCTGATTAAAACAATAGAAACATTATTTTCCACGAGTATAATGTTAACTACTACTTAGTTGTCCACTGGCTAGAGAAACTTTTTTTTTTTTTTGCGTGTGAATGTGGTGATCCCACTCCCCTGTCTATGTGTGTCCACAGCAACACCTAAATAGTGCTCATATTTTCTGTTAAGTGATTGCAGTGCATTCCCCATTGGCATAAGCTTTTGAATGAGATTAAGGGCATTGTCTCAGACTGATACCATTCATGCAAATGACTCATCATTGTCTTCATGGGGACTCTACTCTTGGGCTCACAGTAAGCACAAAAAGGATGCAAGTAGCCAATTCTTCTCTTTACCCATAAATCAACTTAAACATTATAACAGACGTGAAGATAATGAGAATATCTTTTTAAAAAAATAAATAAATCAGAAGTCTAGACAGATAGATCCTTACACACACAAATAATTTATACACACACTATAATTTATAGTGTGGCATTTGTGCCACACTCATGAGAAGGCACAGTTTTGCGATTGCCTCTCACCCAAAAACTACTTAGAGAAGCCCATAATGGGAAAGTTGTTTATTTCTAGTAACTTTCCACCCTAAAGGCTTGATTTATTTATTTTTTAACACTTCATGTGTTCAGCATTTTGTATACTTTACTGAAACTGTGATGATTACAGTTTCTGCTCCTTTTCGCAGAATGCCACTGGCAATAACTGTTAGTGATAAAGTGAGCCAGTGTGGAGGCATGTGGGAAGTTGTTTATTTTGTTGGGGGAGGTGGAGGTCTAGATTTTGAATCCATTACTGCAAGTTAATATTTTGCTCTGAAGGAAAAGTTGTTTCTGAAATTGTGCAGCTTACACTATGGGATGTATGCCTATGCTCAGCAACATTTCTGGAGTGCCACATCAAGCGAGTTTTCTGTTTGATTTTTTTCCACCCTTTGGCTGTGGAGCTCTGGCTAGGCTTTTACCATGGCAAAGAAAATCACTGCTATTCCATGATGATTAAATGACAACACGCCACCAGGATGTATCATCCTCTCCGCTGCCTTATTTACAGCCAGGATGCTTGGGCTCCCAGTGCTTGAGAACATTGCTGTTTTGCACATGCTCCATGTGAAAGTGTATACTCAGAGGGTTCACCACCTCCACTGCAACCTCCTCCTTTTCCTTCACTCCCAGGCGTCCACAGAAATTGCGTACTGGGTGTGAAAGCTGAGGATACTGCAGTTCACCAGCAGACCATGACAAAGGAGATTCTTATTATGTCCACATTCACACCATACATTTAAAGCAATATGATTCCGCTTTAAACAGTCATGGCTTTTCCCCAAAGAATTCTGGGAGCTGTAGTTTCAAAGGGCCCTGAGAGGAGTTGTTGTTTAGTCATTTAGTCGTGTCCGACTCTTCGTGACCCCATGGACCAGAGCACACCAGGCACTCCGGTCTTCCACTGCCTCCTGCAGTTTGGTCAAACTCATGTTGGTAGCTTCAAGAACACCGTCCAACCACCTCGTCCTCTGCCGTCCCCTTCTCCTTGTGCCCTCCATCTTTCCCAGCATAAGGGTCCTTTCCAGGGAGTCTTCTCTTCTCATGATGTGGCCAAAGTACTGGAGCCTCAGCTTCATGATCTGTCCTTCCAGTGAGCACTCAGGGCTGATTTCCTTCAGAAAAAGAGAGTTGTTAAGGGCTCCCTATTCGTCTCCCAGGGATACAATTCTTAAGAGTTGCCTGTGAAGGTGGATTGATTGTCAACCTACACTGAGAATTGTAGGAAGAACTGGCATGGCACAGCATCACACACAGGAACTTTTGGAGGGAAAAGTGTGACTGCTAGCTGATGACCACTGAAGAAAGTTCTCTGCAAGCAGCCGTTTAGTTTAAGCCACTACTGAATTTCATCACTTGAGATTTGCCAGGATATTTCAGTGCTTCATTCTGTTGATGCTTTGCATTAATTGCCTGTGATTCAGTTATATTGTTTGATTCCTGTCTTGAATTCTTCATTGAAAGTATAGGAGGTGGGGGGAAAGAAAAAGGAAATGCTTTATTATGTGATTAATCCATTTTGAACTTTATCTTCCCCAATAACTATGAGTAGAAGAGGTCTGATGCATTTTGGCTTAGGGAATCTCTTTTTATTTAGTTCCATAACTTCCATGTTGATCATGGGTAGCTCCTTATTTTTCCTCTGCATTTTTAAAGCTTAAATGGCCCACTTTAGAACGGATGATAAAGAGTGAATTTATTAAATCGCAGGAAGTGTGCAAACTTCAAAAGACCCTGATAGTCTGCCAAACTATTTGCTATAATTATTCTGAGGAAAGGAAAAACTACCGCCCATTTAGTGGAAGCAAATAATAGCAAAGTGATTTTCCCTCTCCATAGAAAATGCTCAGCTGCTCTATATTGCACTTAAAGGGGAAAAAGAAACATTTTGTACCTGTGCGCTGTCGATATTTTCATGCAATCACTGCAAAATACTACTCTTCTCAGCATCTTTCTTTATATGTTTTTCTTCACTAACAATTGCTTATATTTTTTAAAGTTTGCAGAGCAAGACACATCTTCTCTAGACTGCATAAGGCAGGGACTGTACCCATCTAATTTAGCTGATTTAGAAAAATATATATATATTTGAG
This sequence comes from Podarcis pityusensis, assembly GCF_964106645.2. Lineage (NCBI taxonomy): Eukaryota > Metazoa > Chordata > Lepidosauria > Squamata > Lacertidae > Podarcis > Podarcis pityusensis. The sequence continues at coordinate 44,216,989 of NC_138026.1, read as the reverse complement.
GTAGCTGTTAGAGGGTTGTGTTTGGATGTGGCTTAGAGCGCTGCTGGCCTATGAATGTAGCTCATTGGATGGCTGTACATATATGGTACCCTTTTTGTAGCTGTTGCCTGTGAGGCTAAAATGATGCTCTGAACATCAAATAGGACACAATTTTTACAAGTAAGAATCCATCAAATGGTTTGAGAATGGAAATATTGACCACAAGCACTGTTTCTTGCAGTCATCATTGAATCTCTTTTAGATCTTGGAGCCTCATACTATTTTGAAAGGACCCAAAACATTCTGTTCTTGAAGAAATCAGAACCTTTATATTGGGGAAAACTTGGAAAGTGCTTCTATGTAAGTTTTATAATAAATGTGCACACTCCTGCTGCTTTCAGATTAACTTCACCAGGAGAAGCTAGTCAATTATGAGATGTTTTCTGTGATGAACAGTGTAGCCAAATGGACAGCAGCTGAAGTGTTAGGAACAGCATTAGCTTGAAATTAATCATAGCTGAACTGAACATTAATCTGTCTATCAATCACTCATCACCATCATATTCACCTTATCTGTCATAACTTCAAGCCATAACAAATACAATAGTATTCTGTCTGGAATCTTAAAGTCTCCCATACAGTTTTGTAGGAATTGCATTTGAACTGTTTTAATCACCAAAGGAGGTCTGTGATATATCATTTTTACAGAAGCATTTCCTTATTGTTACATATGCTTCAAAAAAGCTCTTTTCAGTTCATGTCGCAGATGCAGTGGGAGATAGATTACACCCTTATTTTTATTTCTCTCTCCACTCCTGTAAAATCTCTCTTAGACTTCATACAACGTGCATTATGTCTTTAATCACCAATAATGCCAATTAGGACTCACTTAACATGCAACTAATTAGATCTTAATTATATAGAGGGAACTCTGCATTAGCTAATTGTGAAGAATACAAAGAATTTAAATGTGTTGCCGTTATTGGCCCAAGGTCAGGCTGGGATGGGAAAAACCTCTGAACAAATTACAGTGTGTGCTTTTGTACTCAGATGTGGTCAGAGGTACTTATGGTCGCCCTCCTGTCTACAATATGTGGATTTTGCTTCCTATACTTAAGGAGGAGCCAACATGGTGTCTTCCATGTTGTAGTCCAATTATGCACTACAGTTCCCATCAACCATGTCCATTGGGCATGCTGACTGAGGTTGATAGGACTCGGAATTCAAAACTTTTGGAGGGCACTACATTGGCTACCCACGGTTTACACAATGAACTTTATTTGACTTTGATTCACAAAGAAAGAGCTACTTTTGAATACTGACCTTTTGTTTCAGGCATGATTGATGCTTAGTGTGACATTTTCCTTAATGTCCTTGCTCAGTGTCACAGTCCTACTTGTATGTAGCTCCAGCACTTTTTAATTACTTCTAGCTTGCCTTTTCGCCCTGGAGTTGTTAGTAATTGGGAAGCGAAGGGAGATAAATACCACAGGACACAACCTAGCTCATTTGCAGGATTGCAACAGATGCAGGTACACATATGTAGGCATTCAAAAGCCATTATTGGGAAAATATCAAGTGTCGACAACTACCTGGAGAAAGGAATTAGAAGGAAAATGAAATGGTAAGGGAAATCAAGGACAGTGAACAACTTGGCTATAGAACTAGAGGTACAGTCTTAAGGCAGGCTTCCTCAACCTTGGCTCTCCAGATGTTTTTGGCCTACAACTCCCTTGATCCCTAGCTAGCAGGACCAGTGGTCAGGGATGATGGGAATTGTAGTCCCAAAATATCTGGAGGGCCAAGGTTGAGGAAGCCTGGTCTTAAGGGCTTTCCAACCATTTTGTATGAGTCCAAAGGCCTTGTTCAGCATGCCCCTAAATTCCAAGTAGTACACTGAACTGCGCCTGTGAAATTTAACAATTAGTACAGACAATCCAGCACTTCTTTTGAAAATGAAAAAAAACCCCAACCGATTGTTTTGTTCCATTTCTAAACGCAAAGAGGAAAAGTCCCGACCCCTTACTGAATAGAAATAATGCCGGGTTGCATTGTCTAAATCTGTTCACCTAATCCTGAAATAAAGGGAGGAGGTGAGAGGCAAGTTAGACTTGAAGACAAATTAATGGACTATAAAGCTATCAGTGGCTACTAGTCTTGGTGGTTACGTACTACTTCCAGTGTCACAGGCAGTGTGCCTGTAAATATCAGGTACTGGGGATCATGATGGGAAGGTGCTGTTATGCTCCTGTCCTGCTTGTGGGCAGCCCTCAGGCATCTTTCTACCTACTGTGAGAAAATAATGTTGGTCTGGATGAGCCTTTGGTCAGATCCAACAAGGCTTTTCTTTTTCTTCTTTGATAAGTAAGAACCTCTCACTATGTCAAGACTACAGCAGCTAGTGCCACTTGGGCATAGGTACAGCATCACCATCAAATTATCATTTGTATCCCGTCCATTGGACTGGGTTGCCTGTGTGGGTAGCCCATAGTTTTATACCCAATTGATCATTAAGCAAGACGGAGAAGATAAATACATTCCATAGACATGGAAATATACCCTTATTCTTCTTAAATATATGGTCAGTAGGAAGGAACAACTTCAGTCTCATTTCCATGCCCTATCACTACTGTATCAGTGGTTCATGAGATGAAACAGTAGTTAGTACCCATAAAATATGTTTGCTCTGCTATGGCCTCCACCTAGACTCTTCACTTATCAACTGTTCTTCACAGACATGTATTCAGCTTTCCAGTAATTTTAAATATCTAGATTTTAAGTATTTTTGTACTTTGGGAAGTCAGAATCATTTGCTGTCTTTCATTCCATGTGGCGTCCATTCTGACACTATGCACTCTCTCCGTGTTGGTGGTTTTTAGCCAATAGTCTGAGAATCCCACAAATGCACTACTGGGGATGTGGGAATATGGTCTCTTCTGGCCGAGAGAACCCAGCACCCAGCCATACGTTTAAGTAAGGTGTAGGGAGGTTTAATGCACACCACAGGGTCACACAAAGCTAAGCATCCCATCCCAGGTCCTGTTACAGATGTCTCATTGCACTAAGTGCAGCCATATAAAACCGTTCCGTGTGCAGCTACAGCTGAAACAGATCAGCATAGGAGGCAGAGAATGAGATTCAGAAAATGGCATTCAAATGTTCCAAGAAGTGAGAGCTATTGTTTAAAATCTGGTGTGACTGTCAAATAAATGCCCTGAACTTGTGAAACTTTCTCTCTTCTTTTCATGCTTATTCAGTTATATTATACATGGCCTTTCTCTCAAAGGAGCCCAGTCTAGCTATCTCAAATTTAGGACTTCATTTGGCCTTTGCTGCCACTTCACAAGCAGGGATGAGTAGGATAGACATTCTCCCTTTCCAGCTAGCATTAACAAGAATGGGCTGCTCATTCCAGATGCACAGGTCACCTCCTGGGATTACTAAGGTCATAAGTGGAGTTGCCCTTCAGTCCTGTGTCACCTTAACAACACTCACAAATCTGGTTAAAGTAAAGGGACTTGACCTGCAGCCAGAGACACGGTTCTCTGGATTAATACATAAATGCTCTTTTATGCTATGCTGTAAAGTGCAGACTGGTATTTTTATTTCTATAATGTTTCATGTCTTCTAATAAATTCCTTCCTGCCCATCCTCCCAACTCTTCCCCCACCCCATCAACCAATTAATATATCATAAGGTACAACCATTGCCCTACCTGGAGGAAAAAAAATACTCCCAGCCTATCTTTTGGTGCACATCAAAATTAATACAATAGTTTGCATCATCCCTGTAAGGTAGGATGATATTCTTGTCTTAGATTGCTGGTGTTGGGTTGCCCACTGTCATTTGGTTGAATACACCAGCTATCTTGAGCCGGAGGAATGAACCTTTTCTAATGGTCTAATGCCCTGATCTACTGGGATCCATCCCCTGGTATGCCATCCATCCACTTGGCTCTGCTGACTCACCTGGATCTAATTCCTGAACAGGCAAAATGTTTATTTATTTATTTAAAAATATTTATGAACTGCTTAACCAAGGAGCTGTCTAAGTGGTGTGTGTAATAACATTGTAGATACAATGCAGTCAAAATCCACAAAGCTCCTTTAAAAATTACTATAGGTCAAATCATCATTAAAACACATATAAAGCTACTCAATTATATTTCTGGGTGCGCTTGCTGAAAAACATTCCTGGATCCACATTCTGACTCATACCTGATTTTACCCTGTGATCTAGTATTAAAATAAAATTTAAAAAATCACAAACTGGCAACCCTAGGCAGATTAAAGACTGAAAGAAAGTAGCCCAAGCTAGAAGGTGCATGAAGATTTGCTGTAAAATAAAGCTGCATCCCTTTTGCAGATAATAAAAAGATAAGGCTACCTGACAAATAATGGTTAAAACAAGTAACAGTAGCAAGGTTTCTGCAGGACATATGTGTGGTTATTATTTCCCCATATTTCAGATTAGCAGAGAGAGAGAAAGAGAGAGAGGTTTGCCTAAAGCCACCTAATAAAAATGGCTGTGGTGAGATGTGACCCAGGACATCTCCCGTACAGTTTTACAGTCTTAGCCATTACATTGCACCAGGTCTTCTCCATCTTCCCTTTGGGCCCATGCTGAGTATTCAAATATAGCGGTGAGAAGTGGCGGGGTGTTCTAGGAATTAATTTGCTCCTCCTTCTGTTCCCAGCTTGAATCCAGTGGCCTGTAGCCCGAAGCCTAGCTGGCTGCTGATAGAACCAGCGCTGCTCCTTATCACACCCTTTGCCTGGTGCACCTGCCAGCAGCTTTATTGCCAGCCTCACAGCGTCATAGCTCTTTGTTTCCTTGCCTCTCCAACCGTCAGGGCCCTACGAAGTAATGCATTACTTGCCAGTTCTAATCTCTAAATGAAGCAATTCCTACTTCGTTCCTGCTCTCATTTCTTGAGAACTGGGAAGCACAACAAGTATCAAATAATATTTTTTTTAAAAAGTCTGGTTAATCCAGTGTTTTAGCAAACCTCCCTATGAATGCTGTTGCTTTTCTTGACTAAGTTACACTGATCCATGCCACTGCGGTTCATTTTCCCCATTCCTAGATACATCGTCCACAATAAATTGGCTCCAGTTTTTCTGCACTTCTTTTGGCAGGGCATAAGATTTCAGGAAGTTGATTTGTTTATACCAAATGCTGCTAAAAGTAGGTTCCCTGGATTATGTATTTTGACTTCATGCCAGGCGCATCATCCCACCCATATCATTTTTCTTGCTGCGGTTTCCAACTGTACAGATTTACAGTTACCCCAAACAGATCAAGTGCAGAACACAGCCTCCCAAGAGGAATAAAAACTGATTTAATCACAAAGGGGCTGACAATATTAGGTCAGGCTTTTGCTTCTAAGGAGCATTTAAACAAAGCAAACGTTCTATATATGCCAAGGAGTATGACATGCCTTCCAATTACTGGGTGGTTTCTTTTTTGTGATAAGCTGATTCTAGCCTGGCTTTGGGGTCTTAAATTTGTACTGGCGTTGAACACATCTGGGGGCAGATGTATGGGGAGGGGAGGGGTTTGCCAGGCTCATAGTCTGCTGAATTGGCACCAACAGGCACAGAAACTAAGTGCAAAGCTAATTTGACATGAGGGAATGTGTGGGCTTGTGACAGAAGGCCTTGAATGCCCAGGTAAGTACCGCTAGCAAAACTAGCAAAGAGCACAAAACAAGGCCAAGATATCTCCATCCTATCTCCAAAGCATAGTGACTGGAAATCCCAGGAAAAATAACTCCCTCTGATTGGAAACTAGAACTGTCAGTCACAAAAGAACCCTCTCTCCCACTCTCTTCCCATCCTGGCATTTTCCTTATACAGTGGTACTTCGGGTTAAGTACTTAGTTCATTCCAGAGGTCTGTTCTTAACCTGAAACTGTTCTTAACCTGAAGCACCACTTTAGCTAATGGGGCCTCCTGCTGCTGCCGTGCCGCCGGAGCACGATTTCTGTTCTCATCCTGAAGCAAAGTTCTTAACCCGAGGTACTATTTGAGGGTTAGCGGAGTCTGTAACCTGAAGCGTATGTAACCCGAGGTATAGCAAGCTTAAGGAATAATTTCTAGAAGTTTGCTGAAGACTGCACAATTTTTCAAGCAGATGAATCTTGGAATCGTTCTGGATCACTTGACTGTCCCCTGCTTCGTGGTTCAGGACACTTCAGAGATATCCTACTTTGGCGTAGACAAGTTTGGAGTCTCTCGAAAGCAGCTTACTTTGGTTCTTGATTCAGGATTTGTCCGAAACTGATACACATCTTTCATGTATCTATATTTCTGAATGTTTTTAAATTTTTACCTGCCTTTAATGTTTTTTATCAAGAATGTTACGGCTTTGTTTTCTATTTCTGTAAACCTCTATTAAGTGAAGCAAATGTCTCTATGACTATATATTTCTTACTATACATTATGGTATGTGTACACATACTATCGCATTATAGGCACACAGCTGGAAAGAGAGTGACATTACCCTGTGTTCCATGACCATGGGGTTTGTTGTGGTTCTCTTTCTTCCTTTGGGCAAGGTTAAAAAGCCAAGATTATGCAACCAGAAAGCTGGATAGCTTTCAAAACAATGTATAGCAGTTCTTCATTCTCCATGTAGACTTGAGTATATGTCACTGGCAAAGGGATGGTGACAGGGAGCCCTGTAGAAAAAGATTAATGGCTTTTGAATCTACCAGCTTGCTGCTTACACAGCAACTTTGAGTGTGCTGGGACAAACTGTTTGTTTTCCCTTTTAGATTGCTCACCACTGCTTGATTTACTGGGCAACAGAGGGAAGACAAGTCTCTAAATAACTGTGGCGGAGCTACTACTCTTCTCAGCAACTGAACGTATTTCTTTGAGAGACAGCAAAAGATCACTTGTTCTACCAAAGGAAAAGGATGGTTATTGTTTCTAGGATTCTCGGCCATGAAATGTGACCTTAAGGGGCACTTCAGTTATAAGCCAGAAACCTTTGAGCAATAAAGGAGAAATCCCCTAATCAAATGTGTGCACACGCAGGAGATACGGCAACACTGCAGATAAGTTTCTGGGAAATAATCTTATGGGCATCTAGATATTTCATGCCAAGTGTCAAAACTTAAATGGCTTAGCCCAGCTCCCCCACTTTTTGTAATGGGTGTTCAAAAGGATTACTGTGATTTTTCTGAAGCTGCTGTAGACTGCATTATAGTATAAGGTCCTCCCTTGCTAAGGGAGGGCAAGATTAGAGTTAGTCAACGCAGTGAGGCCTAAGAGGGCAATCCAATGATAGCTGGTATCATTGCTGGTCAATCCTTCAGCCCAAAGGAGCCCAAAAGAAAGAAGCCATGCAGTTTGCTTTAACAAAAGTGAAACTTGCTAGTACAAATTATTTGCAGTCAGAGATTACCCTCATCTCCACCCTGTATTGTAAAATGGCGGGTGTACAGGAGAGCTCTCTTTAAAAATTGAATACCAGGGGTGGTCAATGTAGCTCCTCCTTCCCAAATGTCTTTGGAGTACAACTTCCATCATCCCTGATGGTATGATTTGGCAATGCCAGCTGCAGTTAATGGGCATTGGAGTACAATATTGAGAGGGAACTAAACTCACTACTCTAGCCATACAGTGACTGCAAGCTGAGATGGATGAACCTTCCTCAGCAATTCTCTGTTTGGCTCAGGAATTTTTTGGCATTGTGCTGAAAGATACAATAACACACACAAAAATATGCTTTTAACACTGGAGCAGCACACCCATGGAATGCCTTAGAGATTGCATAATCTGTTTACTACAAAAACAACAAGAACCTTGAACCTGTCTCTACAAAGAAATGGGCTCCTCTAATGTTTCTGGGTTTAGTTTATTTTTTAAATTTCTCGGTGGGGGCGGTTTAGTCACAGATCTTTCTGCCTACCAGATGAGCTTAGTACAAGTTCCAAAACAAATGGGAGTCATTTTTATTGTACCTTTGTCAGTGCAATAATAGAAACTAGAACAAAAAACACATACTTCAGATTTTTTTTGCATTGCATTAGCTGCCTTTTATCATATTTGAGGTTCTGAGAGACCAAATCAAGGATGTGTGTACCCACTTTTGTGTTTATTTAATAAAGAGCAGTGATTCACTGATGACAGGCATCTCTTCGTAGAAGGTATTTTGCTTAAATGTATATCTTTATTTGCCAGCGTGATATTTATCAGACGTTGTGCTTGGAGGCTTTTAATCAAATGCTATCCGTTGCTGTTTAGCTTCATATTAAGGATGTGCAGCATACTTCGCTGCCTTGGAAAAGTATTTTCTTTTATGTTTCCAATCTCATCCTCAATCAGTGCAGATTCAACAACTTTCTCTGCTGCATATAACTTCTTGACACCTGAAAAAATAAATGTAAAAATGTGACAGATTGGCCAGGTTGCAAAAGAAATCTTTTTAAAAGTCCACTTCTGCCTGTACAAGCTATAAACATTTGCTCAAATCAATAAGCTCAAGTATGCACAACAAGCCTCCCCTGGTGTTTAAGGCACTAGGGCACATTTCTCAGATGATTCCCATAGAGCTTTGGACAGAAGCCATTTTTTTCATAATGAACTGTGGCATTCCAATTTATGAAGGGCCACATTCGAACTTCATGGAGTTCTCCAGCCCCCAATGCGTATAGGAACAAAAAATTATATATAAACACATCCATTTTATTAACCCTGAGGAGGAGGAGGAGAAGGAGAAGGAACTGGTAGGAGCAATGTAACCCAGCTAGGCCAACACCTTTGGCTCCTAAAATGTGATTTACTTGTGGGAAAACTAGCCCCAGATAAGACACAACATTCATTTGGCAGACGTGATATCACTATGTTGGATCCTGGGAAGAAAGCTGAATATTTTATTACAGAATTTTGTGGCATCCAACTAAATGACTGTTTTTCTAAAAGTGATTTTCTTGAATCCCAGAACATAGCCTTCTCTCCTCTACCTAGTTTTATTATCCCTAATTTTATTGAGTTTGGATAGGATATTTTTAAAAGTTACATTTCTCCCTTGTATATCGTAAAACATATTTAAAAAAACAGTGTCATGAGTAACGGGCAAGTAGAACCTGTAACTAAATGTTGCAGGGTATTCTCAGACTCCCCCAACATACAACCAGCCATGACTACTTCCAGGGTACCATAAGACAAGGTAGCCAGATTGGCCTCCAGATCTTGTTTTATTTACTTATTTGTCTAACCATTTTTTACATCCCACTTGATTGTAAGAAAACCTTTAAGAGGTTTACACAAAATATAAAATAAAACATTAAATCTATCTATAAAAATGCATTTAAACTATGAATTTTAAAATATTTTAAAATTAAAAATTACAGTAGCTAAAAAGAAAGAAAAAGCGTGTTCTCATTTAAAGAGAGCACTTGTTGTGGTGGGGGCCAGCCAAGGCACCCCTCTGTTGCCAGGCAGTTTGGGATGGTATGGCTCTGGCAGGGATTAGTAGCCTGAGTTGCTGGGGTAATTTTGATGTTGCCAATTTGGGGGTGGGAACAGAGGTTTTTTAAACAGTGCTCACAGCGATCTGCTTTCTCTTTCGCTGCGTGCACCGGATCACTCGCCCGCCCATCCTTTCATCCAAACCCCTGGAATTGGGTTCGGGCTGCGTAAGCCCCTGGGAGCATGCGGGGAGAAGCTGAGGGCCTGTGGCGCAGCTCCAGTTCTCCCCAACATTGTTTCCCCTCACTGACTTTTACTGGAATCCGGAAGTCAGTTCTGTCCCCAGGTGGGGGGACAGATAGTCCTAACCAATGCCTAAGCAACCACTCATATCCATGTAGGTTAATAAAGTTGTGGCCAAAATTATGCCAAAAACCTTAAACAAAAATTCTGTGTGACGTGTGTGTTATTGGGGTGGGGGTGTCATGGGGACCTTGACACACAACACAGGAAACTGCTATGTGTCTGAATAGGCTTGCCTAAACAAAAATGTTTTATGCAAGTGCCAAAAAATGAAGGTGGCTTCTTGATATCAATAGTTGGGGGAGTTCAGCTTAGCCAATGGTAATGGCTAATGGGAGTTATAGTCCAGTAACATCTGGAGAGCAATATACTGGCTAACCTTACATAAGCTATGAAGACTTCCCCTGATTCTCCCTCTTTTTTCTTGTGGTCCTGTTTTGATTCCAATCCTATCAGCACACATCACTTGAGTTTCCTGTTAAAGAGACTGATGATCTAAGTATATACTTGCATGTTCATAGCTTGCATCTCTCATCACTTATTCTTCTCTTGATGATTCTCAGCCAAACATGCAGTCTCCGCTGAAATGTAATGTGTGAGCGTTGGCATTGGGTGATAATGAACAAAGAAATGGCTCATTCACACAAACAAGAAATTACTTGGTGCCATATAACCAATGAGTAATGGCTAGGCATGCATTATGTGAAGTGGCCCTTAGATGCAACAATCATAAAAAGCATGTAACGTAGTTTAATTACTGAAGCAAAGCATATCTTAAGAATAATTTTTTTTATTAACCGACCAATCACATCAAATCAAACCAAATTGCATAAATTCCAAATTACACAGCCGAATTTTAATTTTTTGTTGGGGGTACCCATATTTCAAGTTCCGAAGGGATCCAATCAACTTCTTGCATCTTACTGCTGTTTTAATGTCCACAAATCTAACCTTATGATGTTCACAGTACTATCCAGTCCTTTCTTATTATTTTTCCACATCTCTTGTTGTTATTTGCATATATTTTTCCTTTCTCTTTGAGACCTCTGATAGTCTCCGCAAGCTGGTTAGAACAGTTTGTAATCCTGCGTCGATATTTTTTTTTTTTATCCAGTAGCCATATCCAGACGTTTTCCATATAACATCACTTCCATACATCAAAACAGTCTTAGCGTCATTAATCTTCACCAATCTGCCTTCACATATCTGTCCCACGTAGCAAAATCATGTCCTTTGCTGTGAGCTCCTAAGAGGAAGGGATGGAAGTACAATATAATAGAACAAGCATCTAGGAATCATAAAAGATAAAGAAGGGGTCTGAAAATAAATAATTTTCTTAATTTAGCTTGGCACCATCCTTTCATTTATTGGTGGGTCCTGCTTGATTTTGATTGTAAAGCAAATGAAAGCTGCTGTGTCTATGTAATTGTGCCTTGCATAGTACATGATTGTGGTAGGGATATAATATACTATATACAATGACTTCTCTTATTATTAATTACATTATGTCTGTTTGGGTTGAAGGACTGCCACCAAGGCTAACACCTGGCTTTATGGGTACCATGTAGAAACAATTCGTTGTTTAAAATGAGCATACTTGGGATGGGTTTAGGGTTTGTTCTGCAGGTCACACGTTGTACTTCAGTTCATAGCATTTGAGCACAACTGGTATCGATTCACAAGCTGTGTATCATCCGGATACATGCCATTTTACCTATACATATTGTGGTTTCTTGACGCAGGTGGCACTGTGGGTTAAACTACAGAGCCTAGGACTTGCCGATCAGAAGGTTGGCGGTTCAAATCCCCACAACAGGGTGAGCTCCCGTTGCTCGGTCCCTGCTCCTGCCAACCTAGTAGTTTGAAAGCAACTCAAAGTGCAAGTAGATAAATAGGTACCACTCCGGCGGAAAGGTAAACAGCGTTTCCGTGCGCTGCTCTGGTTTGCCAGAAGTGGCTTAGTCATGCTGGCCACATGACCCGGAAGCTGTACGCCGGCTCCCTCGGCCAATAAAGCGAGATGAGCTTTGGTTTCGGGTGTTGGAACTAAGAACTCCAACTTGCTACAATCAAGGATTAAGAAAGGCCTATCCCTCCATACTCCTTCCTGCACATCAAAAAATATACTCTCACATTCCTTCTTCAGTATTCCTTTCTTCTCCTTTTATTCACTTGCCATCTTCCCATTTGGCCCTTTCTCCTTTTTTATTTCTCAACCTCCTCGTCCAGTTATAAAACCATGCCTCAGTTTTTCTACCTGCATACTCCTTCAATACACCTGGGCTTAATTCCAGACAGCTGGCACAGGCAGGGAGCCAAACTGCCTCGGCATCTTTCCCAGACTCATCACACATGTTTTCTTAGAAGCAAACCCTACCAAATTGAATGGGACTAGCTCAATTTTCTCCACCAATTTGAAAGAACTGGGTCCAAAGGTGGCCTCAGAGAATGGTAGCTTTGAATTTTGTGTTATAGGGTTGCAAGGAGGAAAATAAATGACATGATATCTAAATGGGTCCATCCCCCCCGCCACTGGTGCAAGAGTTTGTGAGAGTTCTTAGCAAGCATGAGAATTAATGAATTAGCAATAATGAATGAATGAATTTGCAAGATTTTTAAGCAAGCATGAGAATTATAAATTAATAAGAATTGCTAAAGGTTTCATTGATGAACAGTATGGTGCAAACTCTTCCACTAGCTCTTACAATGATAGCTAGCCTGAAGATTGGGGTCATAAACAGAAACAGCCTCTGAATACAAGTGGATGAAGAAGCGCTTGGTTTCTTCCATGTTCTGATGGTGACTTACCTAGAAAAATAAAAAATGGCTACTCTGGAATTCAGACTGCCAGACTAGATAGTCCTACCGACTTAGACACATAATACTGCAGGTGGAAGATCACATTTGGTTCCAACACCTTCAGGTTCTTACTATGTTCTTAAATGTTTGCAGAACAGCTTCATGGCTAAATTTTAATTCAGCTCTTGATACTTTTGCTTGAACCCATAAATCTTTGTGCTAAAGCACTGAATCCCCACAATAGTGACTTCCTTTGAATCATAGAATCATAGAGTTGGAAGAGACCACAAGGGCCATCGAGTCCAAACCCCTGCCAAGCAGGAAACACCATCAGAGCACTCCTGACATATGGTTGTCAAGCCTCTGCTTAAAGACCTCCAAAGAAGGAGACTCCACCACACTCCTTGGCAGCAAATTCCACCGTCGAACAGCTCTTACTGTCAGGAAGTTCTTCCTAATGTTTAGGTGGAATCTTCTTTGATAAAATGTACCAGAGGGAATGGGATGGGGACATACCTGGCTACATAATAGGAAACAATAACACAAAATAATTATGTTTGACTATGTGAATCCTACCCAGAAAAGAAAGTACATATAAATATTAGTTTAGAAGTGACAGGGACAGCTGCACAAAGCACATTTTAAATCAATGGAATATACATTTAGGCATTATTCAAATAAACACTTCTCATTCCTGAGAAGACAGACCTCATTAGAATCCTCGCATAAGCAATACAAGCCTGAGCAAGAGTTATAGTGACATACCTTTGGCCGGTTTCTGTTCCCAATTTATTCAGTGGGACTCCTGCCAATAGCTTCAGTGGCAGCTGGAATGTATTTGATACATTCCCTTAAATCAGCTTATCTTATACCTTTTTAAATTGATCTGTGTTGATACCCTCGTGTTTACATTTGTTATCCATTATTTTAAGTCTTCTGCTCCCTTCATCCTTCCCTCGTCCATCCCAGATAGACAGCAAGCCCTTCAGGTGGGAATTATCCTGCTTCTATGTTCTAACAGCACCTATGCATTGGGCAGTAAATAAATGTTAAGCAGTAACAGAAGTAGTAACAGTTTACAAGGCAGGAGATCTATACACTCGGCTTTAAAATACAGGCACGCTTCATGGTAAATTAGAAATGCCAAAATCAACTGTAATTTTCTCTCTTGCCTTGGTTATAAAAGAACAGGCACGAAGAACACAATCTTTTGTAAATTGGCTTAATAGTAAGCGCCATTAAACTTTGCCACACTTGCTTCTGAGTAAACATGCTTAGGAAGAGGCTGCATAAAAGGTGATGGTGTTATTTAATGTGTTAAATTACAACTGGCAGCTGGTGAAGCCTTGGTGGTGGTGGTGTTGCTACTGGGGGCTGCCCAGTTGGCATTGACCCATGACAGGGCCTTTTCAATAGCAGTTCTCCATTTGTAGAATGCACCCCCCCCCCGGTAAGGTGCATCTGTCTCCCTCACGGTTAACTTTCAGGAGGAATTTTAAAACATACTCAGGAATCTGATGGCTGAAAAATACTTTTCCTGCCAACCCTGAAATTGTTGATTTAGATAATGCTTTTAAACTGTTTTTCAAATGCCTTTTAACCTGCACTGCACCTCAGTTTCCTCTTGTGTAGTGGCCAAATAGGGCTTCTCTCTTGAGTAAATCAGCTTGCTATCTTAAACAGCCACCATCTTTAAAAAAGGGAAAGATTTATCACCTTTTTGTGGGGGGCAGAGAGTCAAAACATTTTTGAATGAGTGGTTTATCACCGTCACAGACCAATAAAATTAAGCATACAAATATTTATGATACAAATAAAACACCCAGCTCATTAAAACCTTTAAAAACAAACATAACAGATGTACACTTTTTTTCCTTTCCAAGATACCAGCAGATTTCTCCTGATATTCACTGAACTCAGAAAACATTTTCTATCCTTCTCAGTAATTAAGACGGTTAACATCCTTTAAGTAAAACAATATCAAATCTTCAGTAGATCTTCCCAGATGAGTATATAGCAATGAGAGAATCAGCTTCTCTCTACACTCCCTATGCAGAAGAACATGATCAACAACTTCACACAGCTCCAGCTTCACACAAACACAACTGTTCATTAACTGGGATCTTGCTGAATTGTTCACTTAGCAATGCAGTAGACAGCACATTAAAAGGAGCAAGGATAAATGTTCTCTTATTCTTGGAGTCAGTTAATGTATACAGGTATGAAGCTGTGACAATTCCATCATTTAAAGGGCTATTAAGGAGGAATGGAGAACAGGATTTGTTAACTGCAGTTCTCAGATACTGTAGATCTAAGTCTACTAACCTTTGTGCTGGGCCCTCTCTAACCCATAATTGCCAAAATTTCAGGAAAGAAGCCTAGCCTCAGTATCTTCTCCATCTCTCTCATCCATTGACTAACAAAAGAGATTATGAGATAATGAGCAGCTGCTGAAAAACGTAAATGTAATCAGTATTTCAGTAGGGCTGCCATATTTCCAACAGTGAAAACAGTTGTTGAGATTTCTTTTGGCAAATGTTGTTGAGCTTTTTGAGCTGAAATTAGGGCTGCCATGTGTCCCAATTTTCCCGGACGTTTCCCAATTTCCACCCGGACACTGCTGCCATCAGCAGTATTCTGTATGTATCTGGGAAAATCCAGATGTATGGCATCTCTAATTTCAGGGCATTTTTTTAGGTTGTTGGGAGATACACTTACTTTTGGCAAGGCAACCTGAGAGTTTTTTCTTTTAAAAAAATTAAGCAATGCTAAGCTACTCCCCTAAGTGGTGGTTTGATGGCACTCAACTGCCCAGCTGTCAGTTGCTTTGAAAATGTGGTTAGAATACATTCTCTACCTCCAAAGTGCCAGGAAAGATGGGTCACGTGCTTTTGGACCCACAATAATATAGCTGCGTATTCCAGTGCATAGGATAGAATTGCTCGTGCAATGAGTTAACATATTTGTTTGTTTATATCCTGCCTTTCCACTTACCAGAGTATCACTCGAGTTGGCCAATAACACTCAAAATACAGCCAAATGATCATTGATTAAATATTTTAAATGCTCAAAAGCCAAAAAAAGACCTAGAAGCAGTATTAACACATAATTAAAATATGCATAAATAACACTGAAAAGAAAGTAATATCCTTTGTGTAATACGGGGGGAGGCAAGTACTGTATATGAAGAGTCACAATTATTTCTCAGTGTTTGTTTTGTGTGATGCTTATTAAAGATTCAAGAATAAAAAGGTAAACTGAAATGTTGCACTTGCCTGTTTTGGAATGTTACTGAACTTCACAAGTTCATAAAAAAGGAGAACGCAGAACTCATACAGGACCCTCTTCCTTGGGCCTCTTACAAACGGTTGAACTACACTGTGATCTTAACTTCCCTTAGGTGACTTTTATGTTAGCATCTTTTTGCTTTACTATTTATGGGGTTGGGGGAGAGAGATGGAGAAAGCCTAAAGCCTTAAGGGAACAGTCATTGGCCATTAGTTTGCTCACGGTCTGTGTTTTTGCAGATAAGAAATAATTTAGTGACATCTAATTCCTTTACAACTGATTGGTGTAAAGATGACTTTATCTGCCATAAGGTGGGCTATGATTTGCATGCACCTGGGCTTACCTCCTTGTTAGATACCACCTGATAGGATAAACATTTTATTTTTACTTTTTATTTTTAAGGCTATTTCTCTGAAGCAATTGCCAAACTGACAAATTATTTGTGTCAGATTTATAATGGTGTTAATATCAGATTTCTATGTCTTTGCTAGTGAGGGATTCTTGGCGGCATTTCCACTGTCTGAGAAAATTTTTATGTTACCTCTTAATGTATAGAAACTAAGGTGAAATGCATTGCCGTACTGGAGAGAGATGGCATATTAGCTACCTGTAAAAATAGATGCATTTTTGGTATACAACAAATTGCATCACCTTCTACTTACGATGAGCTCCAGAACAGCAATTTACTTCTCTGGTAAGCCTCACGGTTCCTAATACTGTATATACTTACACTTGAAAATGTCATCATTACCCATCCATCAGCTCTAGTGAAGTTATGAAACTTCATTTCTCCAGAGGCCTTGACATTACATTTCTCACTGTTTGTTCTGCTTGTCAGCACTTTATGTCACTAATGGACAAGCACTCAGGTCCAAAAATCCCAATTTTTCCCCCTTGATAGAGGTATTTTTCGCATTCAATCATCTACTTGTATATAGCCCATAATATGTCTGTGGGTATACAGCCAAATCAAGGTAATAGGCTCTGTCGGGTTTGACTTGAGGAATGGTATTGGCTGTTAACGGCCATCATTGTTGGGCTTTCCTCAGTCAAAACCTGATTTTATTGCCTCTCTCAAGGTATTAGTTGAACCTCGGTTGGGCTTTCAGAATACTGCAGCAAAAGCAGTGCCTATTAATTTCCTTTATGTACAGTAAGAGAATGTTTATTAGCATCAAGGTGAAATAACCTCATTATTTTTAATTAACTGCATGTATAGATCCAACTCTCAAAGGAATGCAGCTGAGGGGACATAATGGAGGGGGCGGGGAGAAGCAGTCCATTCCTTATAATAGGTAAAAGGAGTTTTACCTTAATAACAATAATTGGCAATAATCTCTCCAGAGGTTATAAAAACCCCTTTCTCTTTTTTGTGTCAGCGGTCCTAGGTGCCACCTGAAACCTGCATAGAACCTAGGCTGACTTATTGGGGAGAAGCCTCAATGAGCGTTGCTTTTGAGCAGAGATGCAAGAAGGCATCCATTTCTATTCCAACCTGTGTTGGTTGCATGCTGCCCTGTTTCTCTTCCACTGCAGTAAACACATTATTCCTCATGCTGTCAGCTGTGGCAGAACTTTTACAACATTCACTATGTTATTAACTACATTATTCCACACCACTCATTTCAATGCAAAACAGGAAAAAGGTCATTAATTTCATATCAGACTGTAAACAACAGTGAATATCGATTTTATTCGCTAGATTTCCTTTCCAGACATGGGATGAACAAACGAACATCGGCAATTTCCTCTCCATTTTCCTTACTTTGGAGTAGACATGGATTACTCTGTAAGTCTGATAACCCCTCCTAAGCTCTGTTTTAAAACTGTAGCTAAATGCAGGATTTGTGGAATCGAAATCAATCCAGGTTTCACCAACGCCACACACACACTTTGCTCCACATCCAGCCTGATGAAAAGTCCTGGAGAATCTGAAAGCTTCCTCACTACTTTGCTCAGTCCTGGTGATCAATAGTGTTTCCATTGCTTTCCATTCACTAGTCCTTTGATATTTATATATGACAGCTGGTGATATTTGAAATTAAATATCAAAGTAAAATTTCAAAGCCTAAAATCAGCATTGGACAGTACTGAACATTTGACAAATGATGACACTAAGTATTTGACTGCATTGATTCCTGATGTCTTCATATTTGCTAGTATTTGATAATTGGCATATTATATTTGACAGCATTTGGGATTTCATATTTGATAGCTGTCAAAATCAAAACAAGAGATGCCAACAGATTACAGCATTTGAATTCTGAATTTTGAGGGAAACGTTTCGCATTCAAATTTCAAGTGTCAAAATCGTGAACATTTGAACAAGTTCCAGTTTTAATTTTGGGATTTGGGGCAAGTAGCAACGCTGCAGGAAAGAAGCCAATATCATTTCCATCACCCCTCAGTCAACAGTTTCAAAGATCACTGGAAGATCTTTTAAGATGAACAGGTGGTGTTTCTCTGTACAGTGAACTCATTCATTCATTTGCTTGTAGGCATTTATTGTGCACCCTTCAACTGTGCAATCCCAAGGCAGGTTCCACACACCTCAGTGCAGTTAAGCCATACAACACATTAACATTAACTGGGAAGATATTCTCATCTCAGCTTCCACCCTTCAAACATCTGTGCAAAAAGATGCATCTTGACCTGATGTCAAAATATATATAATGACATGGTTTGGCAAATTTTGAAGGGGAGAAAATTCCTCCACCACAGCGATATGAAGCATTTATCTGTGCTAAATGTTCTTGCTCTTCTCACCAGTGAAATATATGATGATTTGCAAGAATTCAGAAGTGGAGGCTATTGCATTAGTTTTTCTGGTTATAATGGTAGCACTTCTATCATGGCTTCTAACATTCCTTTTCCACTGCAGTACCTGTTGTGTTATGGAACTGTGTCTTTTAAATAATTGATATACCACTACACGGACATGATGTGACAAAAGAGCAGATATATTTGGAAATGTCATCACCACCCACCCTTTATGCACCCGTGCATTTCTGTTCTCCCATGATTCACCCATGAAAAAGGTGGGAAAGAGCTGTATATTGGGATAATGCCCCAAATTTCATCCAGTGATTTTCTAGGTTAACAGGGTTGTAAACAGATGGTTGTTGTTTTTCCACTGGAAGCAATTAACACAGAAATGAGTGCTAAACTTCCATTAGAGTCCTCTAGATTTCCAGAAGTGATTTTTATGATGTGTGGTAGATGACATAAAATGTAGAAATTATCAGGTAAGGCAACACCAGGAAAATGTAATGAAGTGTTGTCTGAAGGCAGCCTCAACATTCTATTCAATATTAGCATTCTCATTACCCTAGATAACAGGAGTAAGGAACTTCCTCACCCCTGCTATGTAACTAGTACTTGTTGTGATCAAGTCATTTTGCAACACTTGAAAATATAATGATTTCTGAGGGGCTCTTTTTTAGAAATCACATACAGAACCATGAGATTTTTTTCAATACCAGCATAACAGAGTAAAATAACTAAATTAAGCCCTAAAACATGCATGTGGATTTTATTCTTCTCTATGGTTAATTGTAAAGGTGAACAGGAAAGTTATATACACAAAAGAGAAGATGATCATGTGCTCATTTGCACTTGTGTCCAATAGGATTGTTCTTATTCTTCCTTGGAAGAAAATAAAAGACACCTTCTCTAGAAACATTTCTCATCTGCATTTTCATGTTGCCTCATTTTTTACATAGCAAGCATGTGAAATCAATGAAGTGCTGCCTTATTTTGCATTTTCAAGTGTGCACATTCACAAGAATGGAAAATACTAGCATAGTTCTTTCTTTGCCCATCTCCATCTTGTGCTAAGCTGAAAGAAAAACAGAACACATTCCCTGTCTGAAGATTGCCTTCCTTTGCTTTCGGACTCCAGTCAGCAGGAAATAGGATTTCCCCAAGTGCAAGCCCCAAAGAATCTGATGGCTTCCACAGCTCAGCACATGCAGTACTTAATCCTGATTTGTGAGACGTACATTTTAGCCTTGGCAGATTAGAGAATGGGATGTAGGATGGGGAGATGGTGGTGCGGAGGAAAAACTGCTGACTGTGAACACAGGATTTCAAACTGTCAGGGGAAGACCTTCCTACTGGAAGAGTAAGCATATTTCTAAATGGTGCTTTTCTGTATAGCAAAATAAAAGCTGTTAACCTCCATTAATTGAATGTTGCTGTTCCGAAATCAACTAAGAAGCACAAATATTCAGTACGTGGCCTCCAATGAAGCCAAATACTTTGGCCAGGGATTTTCAGAACTTTTCAGAAAATGTCACTTCGTAATGCAAGGCCCCCAATTCATGTCAGCCTTGCCCAAACTGGTGCCCTTCAGATGTTTTGAACTATAACTCCCATCAGCCTGAGTCAGCAGGGCTGTGCTGGCTGGGGTGTATAGGAGTTGTGGCCCAAAACATCTGGTGGACACCACTGTGAGCAAGGTTGCTTTACCTTGTTAGACTTCCCCCCTAGCTTCTACCTGCCAAGCTAGGTAAAGGTAAAGGGACCTCTGACCGTTAGGTCCAGTCACGGACGACTCTGGGGTTGTGGTGCTCATCTCGCTTTATTGGCCAAGGAAGCCGGTGTACAGCTTCCGGGTCATGTGGCCAGCATGACTAAGCCGCTTCTGGCAAACCAGAGCAGCGCACGGAAACGCCGTTTACCTTCCCGCCGCAGGAGTACCTATTTAGCTACTTGCACTTTGACGTGCTTTCGAACTACTAGGTTGGCAGGAGCTGGGACCCAGCAACGGGAGCTCACCCCATCGTGGTGATTCAAACCTCCAACCTTCTGATCGGCAAGCCCTAGGCTCTGTGGTTTAGACCACAGTGCCACCCACGCCCCTGCCAAGCTATAAAGCTGTAAAATGGGGGACTGTAGCTTTCCAGATGTTGCTGGACTGCAGCACGCATTACCATTGGCCATACTGCCTGGGGCTTATGAGATACTAGAGTCCAACACCTGCAGGTCCACAGGTTCATCACCACTGCTATAAGACTTTCTAATGCCTTAAGGTTTTTTTCCCATTGCTCCATCACCCTGAGGCAGGCTTCCTCAACCTTAACCCTCCAGATGTTTTGAGACTATAATTCCCATCATCCCTGACCACTGGTCCTGCTAGCTAGGGATCATGGGAGTTGTAGGCCAAAAACATCTGGAGGGCCGAGGTTGAGAAAGCCTGCCCTGAGGAGTAACACCCACTGTTTCATACTAGAACCTAAATTACTAGGACTTAACTTCCTGTCCTAGGTTCCAGCTCCAGCTGTTGTTGCTTGAGCAGAAGTGGGCAATTCTAAACAAATGTGGGTAGCCTGGACTTCCCAATTCAAGGTGGCAACCAACTTTTTTAAATGTTTAGGCCTGATTGACACTTCATAATCTTATACTGCACTTTTAGGATAATATAAATTAGGCTGACAAGCCAATTTGAATATAAGGTGGAAGATCATAGGAAGTACTTGGATCTGGGCCAAGTCAGAGATAATCTGCAGCTCAAAGTGAGGGACAAACACCTGTTAGTCTGGGATCTGTGCCAAGCTAATTATGATTAAATTTATGGTTAAAAAGTATAAACGTGTTATCTGAAGATCGTTTGCAATTTTGGTAGTTTGTTTCGTCAAATACCTTTTAAGAGTATTGCTAGCTTGGTTTTTTTTAAAAGAAAACAAAAACCTAAAAGAAAATAAAGCTCTTCTCATCCTAGCCAGCTGCACTAAGTGTAGCTGTAAAGATTTCTCTTTTCTAGTTGAAAATAATCTGATTTTGTATTATATCTAGAACTTTCAGAATTTTTTCATTGCCATGTTTTACTATGATGAACACATAAAACTATAGTGTTTATTCCTCGTTTCATCTGAAGGGAATTCGCTGTAGTCTTGACAGTCCCATTTTGCATTTAGCCAGCCTATTTCAGCAAAGAGATTCACATGCGGAAGCAGGCTTCCATGAACGGATTCCTTTGATGGATTGGGAACTCCAAACAGAGACTGGTTTGTGATATATACACAACACCCAATAGATCTGCTTGCAGATGTATGTATGTATGCATGCATGCATGCATGTACTTCCACACACATCTCAAGGCAACAAAATGCAATTAAAGACACTTTAAAAACTAAGGATGAAGGAAGGAATAATAATGTGGGCGTTGGTAAAAGGAATTAGACACATTGACACATACATAACGGAAATCCATTAAAACTAGTGACGGCCGCAATGGCTAGGAAAACTGGCAGGGATAGCTTGAGAGTCATCATCTTGGCCCAACTCAGATAATATCCCAGCTTCACCTGATGAACTGTAACCTGTTCCTCTTGTTTTGGAGAGTCAAGTGTGAGACAGATTTCCAATGGAGCGACACATAGCAGAGAAGATTAACTTCTGTGCCCACCCCAGTTGTGGAGTGCCCTCTCCTCTGTGGTGTGTCTGGCTTCATTACGGCACAGATTTTGAAGTCAAGTCAAAATGTGCCTTTTCACATAGGCCTTAGTGGGTAGAATATGTGATGTGGTTTAATTGCATGTAAACCACCACCACCACCCCACCTCCACATGGTGAAGGACAGACTATGAATGTCATTATATAAAGTTGGTATAAAGGGTAGCACCACACAGAATGCATTCAGGCAATCCAGTGTCAATATGCCAATGCCAAGACCACCATGGCCAAGCCACCCTGGTCCAGGAATAGCTGCAGTTCTTGTACCAAGGCACTTCTAGGCAACTGAAGATACATGATCTTCTTGTGACAAAGGTGGAGCTGGACTGTACATCTGTTCTTTCAGAAGAAGCGCAATTGTTCTGTCTCCTAGACCTGATAACCATTCACATTGTCTCCATCTTGGGAAGGTTCAAACTCAGTTTCTTGGCACTCATTCAGCCCACCAAAGCATCCAGGTGCTGGCCCAATATTATAGTATCGATACTGTAGCTTTTAAATATCACGCATTCCATTCAATGCAAGCTATATTTACAATATTTGAAGCATGTTAAACAGACAGGCATAGAATGGTCTTCCCTGAATATACAAAGTCCAAATTAGTGTTAGCTTGTTTCCACACTGACTCTGCAGTATCAAATTATCTGTTGTTATGCATTTTCTTAGAATGTTTGCTGTGATTTGGACTCAGAGAGTAGAATTTATGTTAATGAATACCTATCGGGAATCTGCACTGTTGCATTGTGCCATAAACAGATTTCTTTCGCGTTTTCAAAACCCGTATTATTACTTGAGCTACATGAACAAGCAGACTACCTAGCACTCAGATTTCATGTTGGTTATTTGCCTACATAAATTTTAATTAGGAATCTGTGTTAGGTGTTTGTGCACCCACAGTATAAGCAAAATAACAATTAAATATCTGTTAATGCAATTACAGTCCAATTATCTACTTTAATTAGATGAATTAGTCATTATTAGAAAAAAGTGGAATTTTCTGTAAAGCAAAGACAAAAACCTTCACTCACGAGTATGGAAGGTTCTGAATATAGGACTGAGTTAAACAGGCTTTTGGTGAAAAATATACATAAACTTGTAGGATCGCTGGAACTGGTGCTTCCTGGTAAGCTTGCTGTGTGAGGGGGTGGAGTGGCAGTGATAATAAAATTTGTGAATATTTTCTCTGATCAGCCCAGCTTGATTGTCCCACAAACTGATATAAAGATATATGAAGTCACTACTTTGCTGAGAACCACCTTAGGTTTCATGTTGGAAGAAAGGTAGGGTGTAAATTTAAGAAACCCAAAAATAAAATACCAGGTGGGATAACTACATTGTTCATGTCCATCCCTTATGATGCTTGCCATCTCCATTCTCCCGCTGGCAAACTTTATGTTGCAAATGAATTTTTAATGCAGTAAGATGCCATGTATATTGATTGATAAATGCTGATAATATAGCAAATCAATGTCACACACAGTGCTTTTTTCAGAGGGTGCTCAAGGTTACACAGTACCAGCACCTCCTTTTTTGTTGTTAAAAAGTGTGGGACTTACTGGAACAACTTGTCTTTTAGAAATGCCCAAACGTTGCAGTTCCTGGCACTGAAGCATGCAAGTCGAAAAGTGCTTTTGTGCTGAAAGCGTTTTAGCAAAGTTTTCGCCAAAGTTCAAGTTATAATTGAAAATCACTGGTCTGATCTTGCATTAAAAGGCTAACTAGCTAAAATACGGTACCCTCCTGAGTATTAGTCAGGCACCTTCCCTTCTGCAAAATAGGAAATTTCAACCACGAATAAAGCCCAGACTCAGACTGCTCTCTCTGGGATAACTAGGTACTACTAATTTCCCCACCTTCTACCACAAAGAAGTGGCAGTAGGTAATACAAGAGCACTGCATTTCTGTACAGAGCCAGATCCTCTGGAAAAAAAAGCCACTCAGCACTTGATTCTAAGGACCTGAGAGACTTGGCAAAAATTGTACTCCCTCTTCACGCTTTACTTCACTTATGTGATTGAGTGCGACACAAGATAGCTACACAACTCTTCACATGTCAGGAGAATCTGGGCATGATGGTTTACGTAAATTACAAGTGTTATGGCTCCAATATATTGCAAGGATCAGTGCATTTCTGGGAAATTCACACGGCTTAGTCTTTTGTGTGTGCCTCTGTGTGTGTGTGTGTGTGTGTGTGTGTGTGTGTGTGTGCTTTTACTGCTGATATTTTCCCAGATACTGATATATTGAAACTTTTGGCTCAGACTTATCTCTTTTTAATATGATCTTTCTGATAACTTCTCTTCTATTTTATAGCTATTATACGCTACAAGACTAGCTGCTCTGAACTTCATAATTTTTATCCTATATCATCCTTTGTAGTCTCTTTAGATTCCAACCCCCCGTTTATCCAATTTATTGCCAGATACCCTCTCTGCACACTTTTAAAAGGAAGCACCATAAAGTATGGCACAGAATAAAATCATATTCACCCTTCATTCCTGTAGATAAAAATAGTTGCAACAACACCTAGCAGACCCTGCAAATGTATCCCCAGTAGCTCGTGATAAATCACATTATAGACTGATTAGAAGCCTAATAGGATCAAATGGTTAGAATTGCTCCTTTCGTCTTCCAGCCTTCAGCTTGTCAGTTTCCCACCATGGTAAAAACCCATAGTTTCAATACATGCCCTGAAGACCAGTCCCATTAAAAGGCTGAAAAACATAGCAACATTACTTGGTAAGAACTGATAACTGATTGCTTGAGCCATAGTAAAATATTTTGCATACAATGCATCCTTCTTTTTCCTATAAATAGAAGTGAGCAAGAAAACAGGGCTAATGAGCTCCTTTGCATTAGTTCATGATGAGGAAAAATCACTTATTGCTGAATAGTTCTGTAGTGAACTACCCGCACACGTGTGCATGGGAATGTTGTCATGTTTTTAAATTCAATCAGTGGCATGTTTAGGTAGTATATAGTTAATAAAGCCAGGATGGGAACCTGTGGCCTTCCAGATGTTCCAGATTCCTAATTATTGGCCATGGTGGCTGATGGAAGTTGGAGTCCAACAGCAGCTGGAGGACCACAGATCCCCCTCCATTTTATTAAAGTTTTATAAAGGCATTAGAAACATCTATATTAGAAACATCTATAAGACAAGTAAGAAGCTTGAATTTGTGCCCGAGGAGTTCAAGACCAGGTCTAGCTCAAAATGAGGATTAATCCCATTATAGAAAGTCATTTCCTTTTGTTCTTCCTCCTCCCCAAGTCGAAAATGTTGACATTCAAGAAGGACAAGAGGAGGGGACTCTACTGAACCTTCTCCCTTTCTTTCTCAAAGGCAAGGAGTTTGGGGAGACAGCATCCATTTGTGTTTTTATGCTTTGCTTGATAACATTGCAGGGGGGAAATCTCAATTTCCCCCCCAACTATGCTCAAGGTGACACAAGGGGAGTTTGACCATCTCTAAAAAAAGAAACACTACAGAAGTACGAAACCACTTTGAGGTTTTCTGTACAATCAAGTGGTATATAAATTCTATAAAATAAATAAATAAACAAAAGAGAGGAGAACACTTTGGTTTGATTTGCGTACAAAGACCCACACAGCAACTATTTATAAATCTCACCCTCTTAAAATACTTATCAGTAGTAATAAAATGATTTCTGGAAATTTAGCAGTTTAAATAACCATCATAGGGTTTATCTCAGGGAAATAAATCCTGATTGCTAATTTCAAGTTATCTAATTTTGAATTTACAAACCTTCCTGAGGTTTGAAAACTATTTCCAATTTCCAGGTTGAACAATGATGGATGGCTTAATTAATTGTATTTCAAATTTATTTAATTTTTTGCTTTGCAGAAGTCTCTCAGATGAAGGGATCTTGGGGAAAGGCTGTGGCTCACTTGCCAATAGTGCAGACAAGATATGATATCTCTCTCTCTCTCTCTCTCTCTCTCTCTCTCTCTCTCTGTGTGTGTGTGTGTGTGTGTCCATCAGTGTTTTGTTAGCACTGAAATGCTCTATAATAGGGACATTGGACTACAACAATGCCCATCATCCATAACCATTGCCCATGCTGGCCATGGGGCTGATGGGAGTTGGAGTCAAACATAACCTGGAGAGCCATGGGTTCCCTTTCCTTTCTCTATGGTGTATAACAACAACAAAGCAACTCTCAACTTTTTTTTTTAATGGACATAATCCATGCAATATCTTCACCTATGGGTTCTAACTTTTTGCTCTGCAAATGGAAGGAGCTACACTCACAAAAGGAGCTAAAGAAATTTCACTTACCATTCAAGGAACACCGCTACTAAAGCTATCAGACCCAATAACAGTGCCATGTCTAATCAGAAGTAAGCCCCAATGAGTAAAATGGGACTTCCAGGCAGGTGTGATTAGGGTTGCAGCCTCAGAGAAAATGTTCTGTGTTGTGGGGGAGGGTTTGGGGTGATGTTGGAGCTTGTTGCTGGGACAATGAATCTTCTTAACTCTCTGACCAGTCCTCTGGCAACTCTCAGTCCTCTGGCCAACGATTGAGGCCTTTCCCCCTTCTGTAGCTATAGGGCAACTGACACTATGGCTGCAGAGGAAGGCCACACAAATTTACGTGTATCTTATTTTGATTGCCGTCCTAGAGACATCTGATAAGAAGGCCATCTTTAAGAAATGGCTATTAAAAACCTATTTCCATAGTATAAGAAATGAATATAGAAAGCACTAGTTGCCTCAATGGAAAGCAGAAGCAGTTGTCAGAATCCACGAGGGCTGTACACACCTGGGTTTGAGCAATGACACAAGCATACCTTTCTCATTGAACTACCATCTATCAAGACTAACTGGGGAACTACAACCGCTGGCACTTCTATCCACAATATGACCAGAATGGCTTTATTTTTTATATATGGGCTATATATAAACTGCAGACTATATTGCTTATTTTTAAGAGCCTGGTTTTCTTTGCTGAGCTCCAGCCTCTGTGACCTATGTCAATGGAAGAGAAGCTTTGCTGTGGTGGGATCTAGGTGTGAAACGGATTCCCTCCAGAGTATCATATTTGGTTTGTTCTCAAGTGCTTCGAGGCCCTTTAAATTTTCCCTGTGCTTTTAATGGTATTCCCTGTTAGATTCACCTTTAGTACTATAGCTCCTTTAAAAAACAGTAAGTGGATTTTTAAGTGATTTCATTTTGGTGTATCGTATTATGTCAGCTTCTTGAGCATCAGTTGCATTTTACTGTATTACTGTGTTCAGAAAACTCATCTGGTTGGAAGAGTATATTGGTGTCATTGTTCAGTATTTAATGGCAGCCAGAGGCTTTGAAAACCCAATCAGATGCCTGCTGAAGTTATGCCAGTTACATAACACTGTGTTCTTTCTCAGTGAACTTGTCTGAGCAATGTGCCTTAGGACTTGACTTGCCACGCCACTGTTAAAACTCCTATACAGATTTTCTTTCTGTTCATCATACACAGCCTGTCCATCATTGTTCCACCTACCAGCTATTGTTGTTTTGTTGTAAATTTAATTTGCATACCACCCTTCGTCCGTAGATCTCTGGGCAGGTCACAGCATAAAAATATGAGGTAAAAAACACAAAATACATAATAAAAACAAGAACACGCTGCAGTGGTTGAAACTTTGATAAATTTTTGTCTCATTTTAATAAATAATAATGATAGTTGTCTTCGGTCCTTGACGTTAAAAGTTTAAGTTTTTGAGGAACAGAAAATACAGAACCTGATTTCAGACCTGGATCTTACACTGTTTTTAAATTGGTTGATAGATTACAGTCGGTAGCAACACTTTCTACTGCATGTTGAAGTTTTCATTTATTTATTGCAGGACATCCACAAAATGAAGAGACAGATATGTATTACCTTGCACCCAGGTGTCTTTGAAAGGTCTCGGGTTTTGAAGAAATACTGTAAATATATCCCTCAAAACTGTAACATCTGGACATTGTCAGATATGTGCTAATAAAAGGGAGGGAAGCTTAAACAGCTTTTGCTTGTACAAAATGCTTGAAGTCAGTCAGAAAGCCATTATTATGACCTTGTGCTGACCACATACTATGAAGTGTTACATGAGCAGGGACAGGGAAGTTGCTTAATGGAAGTTATATAGTAGTTAGATGTATCCTTGTCACACTTCATCTAAACTGATACATTGCAATGGTCCACACTGCTCAGACCTGGCAATTACTGTCCAATTCCAATCTATTCCACACTGCCACTATAATGAAAAATAATTAGGAGCCTGAAAATGAGTTTTCACATGAAATGGTTTCAGTGCTTGGACACAATTGCCTTTGGCAGATGGCTTTGGGTTTGCTTTAATATAATAAAGACAGTTAATCATCTCTAAAGAGTGCACAGAATGAATAAACCTTTAACACTACTTTGTCCACTGAAATCCTTCTATTGATCAAATATATCGTGGTGATGAAGTCACAGTTCTCCAGTCAAGTGTTTTGCAAAATGCCTACCAAACCTCCCAAGCATGCATTGGCATGTACAGAAGAATTAATAATCCAGAATCAACAGACTTTCATACCAAATCAAAGCTGTGTTCTGTGTTTTGGTTTTTTTTAAAAAAAAAAAATCTATGACATAGCAATAATAAATATGAAGGCTCTGAAAAAAGAAATGCGATCCTACAAGGAAAGATCTTGGGACATGAACCAAGACAAGCAAATGGACCCTTTCGGTGACTAGTTGTAACTGCTGAAGATAACCCGGTCACTAGACAGCAGAAATGCTATTAATTAAGGTTCCAGTCCTGTGAACAATTGTGCTCATGCCATTCTGTTGCCATCAATGGTCTTTATCTCATTTTAACAATGCTCAAGACTGCAGACTACTTTGTTAGGGGAAACTGAGATAAGTCTCACGTTTCCAATAACTTTTTTTTTTCTTTTCAATGATTACAGAATTGATTCAGACCTGACATTTTCACATAGGCAGCGGCTTTCCAAAGCACTGGTTCTTAAACTGTGATGTGCGAACCTTCAGTCATCTCTGATACAATTTTAGATGTTCTCTGCCAGTGTGCCAGTGTGGTATAGTGGTTAAGAGCGGTAGATTCGTAATCTGGTGAACTGGGTTCGCGTCTCCGCTCCTCCACATGCAGCTGCTGGGTGACCTTGGGCTAGTCACACTCCTCTGAAATCTCTCAGCCCCACTCACCTCACAGAGTGTTTGTTGTGGGGGAGGAAGGGAAAGGAGAATGTTAGCCGCTTTGAGACTCCTTCGGGTAGTGATAAAGCGGGATATCAAATCCAAACTCTTCTTCTTCTTCTGCGAGCATCAGGAAAATTACAGGTTATGAGTGTGGGGTCTTTCCATGTACCTCAGGATTCCTTATGGAAGAGGCTTATGTGGCCACAGCTCTATGTGAATATGTCCATTTCACATTGGTGCTGAACACATAGGTGCCATGTGGGCCTAGTGGGCACATGAACTTCAGGGGAAGACCAGCATGCATGGACCTTTCCTCCCACCCCCATTTAATGGGCAGGTGGGTGAACATCACCATCGGACTAACATTGACTACATTTAATAGTTCATTTTCTGTGAAACCAAGTGGCTTCCTGGCTAGTACATGTTGTCCACTTTAAATTGTTTTATGTCTGGACCTTTTTCATTAATTCAAAAAAATATTATCACATCAATTTCTGAAAGACAGCTTCAGGTTGACGCTGTATTAATAAAGCTACTGGACTGAGAAATCTTTTTTTTATATACAAACTTTTTTTTAAAAAAAGAAATATTCTAAATGGTTTAAAGTTTGCATCCATCTGTAGTAGATCTCTTCTTCTGTCTCAAAATCGTTGAAATGTAGACATTCTGTTTTACAGCTGTTCTCCTTTTCAGCTAATGGGGTTCATATGTCTAGTGCCTTCACCCTTTCACTTCATTGAGACTAGCTGTAGAGGTTTTGCCCCACCCTACCCCTGCATCTTGATTTGATATTGCTGATTGGAGTGCTGGCTTGTAAACCACCACGTTATGACTGGAACTCTTTATCTAAATCATTGGGTGGGTTTGAAACCCCCATAAATATCTATTTAATTTAGGTTTTCGGTGATTTATTGATTCATTCTGCCTTTATCTTCTCTGATTCACTTGTATGTCAAATAATTGCAAGAACTCTGATTTTCCCCCTTACATATATAGAAAGTTTTAGGCTAGTGAAGAGATTATCTACATATAAAAGACAATTATATTCTGGTTTTTCAAACGGCTGTGTACTGAGAACCGCTTTTAGAAACTGAAACTGAAACATACTGTTCTCTGTTAATTTGATGCAATTCTATTGAATTTCTCCAGAGTTGCTTTTGATTTTATATAAGTGAAAGATAACATTTTCATGATGTTGTCCTAGAGCATAGCCAGTAGGCTGAACAAATGTAGATTGAATCTTTCAATCAAAGAGTGCCTCTTCCCATTTTAGAGCAAATTTGTGTCATGAGTGATGCCAGCAAAGGGCTTTCAAAGTCACACACAGAAACAAAATGCGGCAGCACCTCTGTCACATATGCAGAGTGAATGAAGCAGCTGGAACTGTGACAAGGTTCAGATGCTATGCTAAATCATAGTTCGTTATAAACCAGACTTTCAAGGAAACCATGTTTTGTTTCAAGGTGCTATTTCTCTCCAAGAGATAAAATATGTGAGCATTTGTTTCTTTTGTCCCTTGAGGAGAAAAGTTGTTGGAGAAGAAGAATCAAACAACTTTTTTTCTACCCTTCTCCTTTGTCAGTCCTCTACTTAATCCAAAACCACCAACATTTTTCTCAGATAAAATTAAGTTTTCAGGAAAAGGAATTGTGGAACTGTTCTCTTGTGTGTTTCCCACTTCACAAGTAGTAAGAAGATAATAGTTTTGCTTTCCACTAGGGTTTAATTTCCTCTGGATGAGAAAGCATGTGAGACTTATAGTGTCTTTCTCATATATTCTTCATCTAAAAATATACAAGCAGAGCATTAATGCAGAAATGCAGTCCAACCAAGCAGTAGATCCACTACCTAAACTCTAAGAGAGATATACCCTGAATTGTCAAGGTGCTTCACTCTTCAGCTAACTCTCAGCTTTCTCTGCTTCTGTCTCTGTCTCACTTAGCTACACACACACCAGCCACCTGACCTTAGATGTGGGACATGGGGTGTGTCATCTTCCTTGAGTTCTGATAGGTCTTCTTTCCCATTCAAACAGAGAGAATGTCAAACATTAGCTCTCATTAAAGGAATATCAACCATCCATGCTCTATTAACAAGCGGTATGCCTGACAAAGGGATAGCTAGCCAGCTCCAGTGACAATATGTCCTGAGGGACTACTGAAGGCAGCAACAGAAGGTAGGGGAGAATTTTCTCCAAAGTGACATTACAGATTGTGACCTGTACGCAGCCGTGACCAGAGGAGGAACGGCTGCTGGGAGGAGCACAGAGAAAAAAAATGCCATAGTGCATCTGCAGCAGCACAACCAGGCACCTTAATCTGCCCCAGCTGCAACAAAACATGTCTCTCCCATATCTGTCTCTACGGCCACAGCAGACACTATAACTCTCCAGCAGTTTGACTTCACCCCTAAGAGCACACACTTCCATTGTCTCCTGAGACAGACAGATGACAGCAACAGTGGGACTAAGGATGGGAGGGGGGGAGAGATTCAATTCAGTTAGCATTTAAAGGCAAATTTACCAAAACTGCCATTTCTGAAACAATACACAAAATGAAACACAGCCATCCCTTGAAATTTGCACTTCACTGAATTTTGCCATGCAGTTCTCCATCCAAATAATGTGTTCAGAAATGCATATTCTAGGGTAAAGTCTGCATTAAAATGCACACATTCATGAAAGTAGCATATAAAACCATGTTGTATTAGGGGAAATTGCTTTGGGGAAAATATATATATTCAGAGAGATTCACACAAAAAATGCTCATGAATTTTCATGAAGATTCTTTCTGTGTGTGTGGAAAAAATAAGACATATGGGAAATATGGTGAACTTAAATATTGAATTTGGGGTTGTAAAAATGAGAAACAAATTGGCATATTCACCCGTTCCTACTTTGGACACAGGCACCCATACCCATCTCCCTTTGCATAGTTTGTTTACTAAAGCCATTGTAGGCTTTTATTTGAGAGAAGCATATATTTAGAATGCTTATGGTGACAAAGTCAGGTTTCCACCTTTTAGCTATTACTTACATCCCACTGGAACAGTATGACTAGTGAAGGTCAATTTTATCTCTCTTTGGTCCTGCAAACATTTAAAATGTATAGATGTTTCATTTAACAGCCATTTTAAGCTTTAACCCATGGGTGGGAAATAGGATTCAGCCAGTTGGCTTCCTCACACCCAGCAGGCCTCTTTGACATCCTAGTTTATCAAGAGTGTGAGAATTCCTTCCCTCCAATTCACTTAACTGACTTATGCAAGCAAGAGGTAACAACAAGGGAAGGAAGGAAGATTTTTCTCACCCCTAGAGCTTCTACATATATTGTAGTTGCACAACTTTATAGATACAGAAACAGTAATGAATGCTTAGTTTTTATCCTCCAGTGTGATTTGCAAAAATCATCTGCTCTATCTTTACTGTTTATTTGCGGTGGGGTGTCACACACATTATGGGCTAGACGGCAAAAATTCCGGTACAAGGACCACATTTAAATTTGTCCATTTCAGCATTACAGTCCCCATCAAATAGCTTCACCTCATCTCATGCCCAATTCCATTCACAACTCCTTTCCCATGTCCCAGAGCTTATTTCTGTGTTACCAGAAGCAAAGGTTGAATAGGCTCATTGGTAAAACACTTGTACAATATTATCAATAACTTGTATGCCATGCCACAGGGGTGTCATATTAGGTCCTGATATGGTTCCTGACCATCCTGCTTGATAGCCTTAATTTGCAGCCATATATCACAGTGTGTTATTCACAGGACTCCTTTCACTCTGTGATATGAATAAGCATTGACTCATATTTAGATGTTCTAATCCCCCATGGGGAGGGCACTGACAAAATATGCTAGTCTCATATCTCTACCACCATCCTCATTGCCCTCCATAAATTGGAGGTTCCTTGTGTGATTTAGATGGCTAGAAGATTAGGTACTAAATGTTCTAGGGAGCCTACATTTCAGAAGTTATCCCTCCAACTTGTAGAAAGGGCAGGGGATGAGGGACAGAGGGCTAACACACTTGTCTTCACCCTCATGGTGTGAGGTGTTAGAATGACTGAAGAGATTACAAGTCTCTTGTTTTGATTATGTCTAAAAGATACAATTTTCAAAAGGCTGCTTGAAGTTGTGGGGGTTGTGGTTTTTGGGTTGTTGTTTTTTTGAAAATTTAGGATTTGGTTTTCTTTGCAGTGTAAGCAAAATATTATGGTCAAATGCCATGACTGCTTTCATGGTCATTTTGCCCTTGAAATTTATGAATTTGGGATTATGTGACATTTCCAACAAAGCACAGTAGCACTTTATTGGTTTTGTTAGAACTGCCTGTTCTCACACTGTTACAAAATGTATTGTGAGAAAGCCAGAGAAAAAATAACTCTGGCAAGAAATATTAGCAAGGCTCCTTGTTCATGTCAATCTATTCATAGCCTCCTTTCTTTAAAATGTAATACACAGCTATTTTCGATTTTTAAAAAACTGAATAATAAACTCATCAAACCTTAACTACACTCACTACTTTCAGGCAAGTTAGATTTTCCAGTGAGAATTTCCCTTCTGTGACTGAGAGACAGATCTGACCTTTAAGGAAGGAAAATTTTGCTTGCCTGTCTAGTTTACCAGCAATAATGGATGTTTTAGAATACTGACAAATGATAGGGAAAGTGATATCGACTGTTCTATAATAAACACATAATGGTGAGGCCTTCCTTCCTAGAGCTTAGTATGTGGAAAGTGGAAATACACGTGAGCTTCCCTTTTGGCAATTGTGCACAAGGGTGGGAGGGGAGAAGAAGAGAAGAAAAACAGAAGATAAGGCCCTGACCATTGTCAGAAAGCCCCTACTGTAACAAAATGATAACAAATACAGTAATATTCCCGTTCACTATGAATTAAGGAGCTTTCCTTGGAAAGATCCCACAGCTGATGCTGCTCACTGCCAGGTGCTGCTCTTCCGTTGCATTGTGTGCAAATGCCAGCTTTCAGATTTCCTAATGACTGCCTAAAACAGCTTCAAGTAGATATTACAAAGCACTGGGGACCTGAGGGACTGCATAGCCCAGCTAGGGAGCCAACAAACAGTCACTCCAAGTCACTCTCTGTAAATGACCCTGCAGGTAGGAACAGAACCACTGAAATACAGTGCCACCAATTCCCACTCCACAGAGCTGGCCCACGAGGACACTATGGCTCATTGCATCAAAAACTGCTGTTTCACATTTAATAAATATTAATAAAATAAAAGCTTCTGTGTGATCAAATAGCATCAACAGGTCACAACCCCCCCCCCTTTTTTTTATAAATGCCATTATTCAGGGCAACCAAGGCTGACTCAGTCCCAAATCCAGGCCTGAAGCCAGACTGAAATGGGTCATAGCAATGTATTTTGTTGCATCCCCACTACTTATTCATCTACCTTGCTCAAGAAAAGGGTATTGGTGACTGGCTGGTAATTGTCCAACACACATTGTTGTCTTCTTTAGGAGTGGTCTTTTAGAGCCACTTGTGGTAGCATCCACTTTTTTGTTGACCCTCCTGCTAACTGTAACCCTCACACAACTGCTCAGAGCTGCTTCTAAGTGTTAGGAGACCCTCTAGAGCAGCCTTTCTCAACCTGTGGTTCCCCAGATGTTGTTGAACTACAACTCCCATCACCCCTAGCTAGCAGGGCCAGAGCTCAGGGACGACGGGAGTTGTAGTCCAACAACATCTGGGGACCCACAGGTTCAGAAAGGCTGCTCTAGAGAGACCCGCCCCCAGAGAGCTGTAACAGGTAACGAGAATCAGCAAAAATTGAGCACCCCTGCTTTACATCAGCAGATGACAACTGGATACAGCCCAGTGTGAAATTCCTTTTTTTGCAATTTATAGAAATAGGTTTAGAAAAGTAGTACTGGAAAAATAACATACTTTATACAAAAATGTTCCTCCAGTGTCTACAGTTGCATTCACAATGTAACATGTGAGCTGGAAGCAGACAACTCTCAAGTTGAAACTATGTGGTACCTCTAGAGTTGCCCCACCAAAGGACATGTTTGCTGGTGTGCTTTTGGATGATCTCTCTTCCTTCACTGGGCCACAAATAATATGTCAGCTTTGTCAAGAATGCTGATGAAGATAGTTTTTGAATAAGTATCTGTCCTCCAAGTGTACCCTGCTCTGTTCTATGGCATTCTTTCCAAGCAGAATCGCTTTCCAATCTCTGGTGCTAATTGGAGCAAGTCCCATTGTATTCAATGGGAATTACCTCTGAGTAAGCATGCATTGGATTGAATAATTAATCTCTTAATATTTTTCTCCCTCCAATGGGATGCATTTTAAACCGTTGGTTCTGCTTTCAATTAAAGCATATTTGGGGTGTTACAAGACATTCTAATATATTTATTTTAAAAGAAACTCAAACTTCTTCTTTTATGGCCACATCCCCAAAATATAGCTGAAATAAACAGCTAATTTCAGGGGGGCTGGAAATCCTGAGAAATGGTCCTTGCCAATTTAGTGCAGCTTTGTCATGGTTCAGTGTTCTGGTTTGTTCATCTATTTTTTTGTTTGTTTGTTTTATGTTTCCGCTTTGGCAACTTACAGACAACTCAGTTTTGCTCATGAATAGAAATTTTGTTCTCTTTATTTTAAATTGCCAACTATGAGATCTTCTCTCAGCAGTTTAGTCACTGAGTGAAGAGATGATCAGTCAAGTACGCAGAAAAAATAATGGTGAAGATAACGCAACAAAAGAAACACAAACAATTTCACAACAGCTTTAAGTCTTCTTTAACAAGCTGTTTGGCTTCTGCAACAGCAAACCACCCTCATGGGGGCAGCGAGCATGATTGCTTCTCTTCATTGCCATTATTTTGGTTTCCCTGGAATATACCATGAGTGCAAAGCTTGCCATTGGTGTTTTCAGGTTACTGTTAGTTTGACACCCCCCCCCCCCATTTTCTCATGCTACAACAACCTATTGCACTATGAAATTCTCTCATTGCTGCATATGGTAGGCAGAAGAAATGAGTACCATAGCCATGTTTTTAAATATACAGTTCCTGCTATTTGCCTACTCGCCACACAAAAATTCTTACCCGAACACAAATACCCCAACCTCACTACTTGAATGACTGATTTAGATATCCGAAGAATCTGAATTTTCCCGCTACCTTACTTGTTTGTGCTTTGCTGGTTGGCTGCAGCCATTTTAGGAAGAAACCATGGTGGGAGGGTGAGGAGATATCATAGGTTAGATATGTCTCCAAAGAAAAGGATGGAAATTGTTGGCTCGTTATGTAACCCTTTACTTAATGCCTTCCTTTGTAATGTTTTATTTTGAAATCTTTAAGATAATCTTAGTTTTCTATCAATTATGTTGCTTGAATGTATACTTTATATTTGACTTTCTTCAATAATGTTTTAGTCTGGATTGTTTTTATTTGATGTTTTAATGTAGGTTGTAAACTGCTTTGAGTTCTTTTCTTGAAAATTTAAAGCAGTATAAAGATGAAATGAATAATACTAATAATGAATGATTTCCTGTGAACACATTGTGTTCTGTAAGCAGGACCTGCGTGTATAACTTTATCAGCATGGAAGCAATGCTAATCGGTTCTGCACCTATCTGAATATACTGCTGCCCGTATTAACAATAAACGCAACACTACCATCATGTTTTATGCAGTGCCCTCTTGTGGGCTGTCTCCTACATCAATCCATCTTCCCAGTTCCATGGGCTTTCAGGTGAAGGTAGGGTAACTCCAGTGGACCTGCCATTTAATCTCCTGTAATATCCCTGATGTAGAAGTCAGAGTAGGGAACTAGACAACTTATCACACCTGCCCCAAGATGGTCACACACCTGTTAATCTCCTGAGGTCACAATGGCATCAAGTGGCCCGTTTCCCTTTGCTTGAGCTGTTTGAAACTAGAATGATTGTCAGTACTTGTGATGCCCTGTGCTTTTGCAAGTGCATATGATCGTGGTAGAGTTAATCCATCGTGGTAGAGTTTTACAAACTTTTCAGCAATGTGAAAAACTGCCTGGTTGCATGTGGTTTTTCAGCCCATGTTTCTTAAAAAATTGTTCATTTATTCATTTATGTTGCTTTCACTCCCTCAGTGTTAGCATCATGTATCCAATTCGTTTTGACTATGTAGCATTATTATGTCATCCTTGAATGGCGTGATCCCTGATTGGATAGTTTCAAAATGCTTTCAGAACAAATAAAGTAACTTCCAGCAATCCCATGAAGTGGTCCAAAGGCTATTTTTTAAAGATTTTTTAAGAATGTATTTTTTAATAGATCCTTTTAAAAAACAGCTTGGAGCTTCTTCAAAGTATAGCAGCTGACATATAAGCTGAAACTGGGCTAAAATGCCCCTGTGAGGGCTGATATATGATGACCGGCTGTTCCTCACCAGGGTATTATATGATGGGGTGGGGGAGGGGTGGCTGCACCATGAAATATGCTGGATGCAGAGTCACACAGTGTTGAGAGCAGGCCAGTGGTTTTCTCCCTCAGATGTGGAACCCCTTCATGAGGCATGCTGAAGAGTTTCACCAAAGCCCAAGTCGATGTAGGGAGCAAATCAGCTCACAAAAGTCAGTTCAAGGATCAGAGAAAGTCAGTTCAAGGATCAAGATCATAGCCTATATTAATGTGAATATTTTAATATTTTTGAGGCTGCGATGCAAAGCAAAAATTAATTTAGCAATAATTTCTATTGTAATCAGTGGAACTTCCTTCCATGTAATTGGGTTTGGAATTACAGTGCACTTGTAGTTTCTATTTTTAAGTGAGCGTAAATCACCCTGAAGCTATTTACAAATTCCTTGGAAACAGTAAACAATATGGTCCATTTTGAGTGGATATTAGAAATCTCAGAAGTTCAGAAATAAAAGGTGACCAACAAGTTTCTGGCACTTGCAGAATATTGTCGGGCTTTAATAGAGCTGTATTTTGTACTGTATGTTGGCAAAACTCCCCTATGGTGGAAGTCGCTTAGTTCTGAAGGATTAACATAATTTGTTTGGTCTTTTATGACAATAGGTTTGCACTGCATTGTTTAATGGAGTTTGAGGAAGACAGAGTGAATTCCACGGACAGTTTATACAGGGCAGGCGAAATCAATGTGGATTTCCAAAAAGGAAGTCAGGCGTACATAACTTGATTAACTTCAGAGTCAGGGACAATGGCAGAGGGCAGGTTGACACATTAGACATAAACTGCTTGGAACCCAAGAAGCCTTTTGATCAGCATAGCATAAAAGACGTTTTGAGTGTGGCGGGCCTTGGTGGATGGCCTAGCTTTTGTCACAGTATTAGAATCTGAAAGATGTTTGACAAGATGTTTAGATCTCCAGATTAATTTTTTTTAAAAAAATAGGAGGGCCAATCCCATATAAAAGAGAAGAATTATTGAAATGGAAGGAACTGCTCTTTAATGTACGAAAACAAGACTCTCAAATAATGAGGAAAGCGGCGGAATGGGGGGGGGGGGAACTGCTCAGGGATTATGCCTTAAATGGCCACAAAGCTCCAAAACACTGATTAGAAAGATAGTATCAAATGTCTGGCGAAGATGTAGGAGAATAAAAGGAGACTGTTTAAACAACTCAAGGAGTTATAGAGTAACTAAATATCATCCCTCTATTCATTGCTAATAAATTATCTGGAAAGTTCCAACTTTTTCCCATTCACACATCCAGCTCAATTTTACCATCGAAGGAACAGCTAGTACAAG
Source organism: Podarcis pityusensis (assembly GCF_964106645.2). Taxonomy (NCBI): domain Eukaryota; kingdom Metazoa; phylum Chordata; class Lepidosauria; order Squamata; family Lacertidae; genus Podarcis; species Podarcis pityusensis. Next base: position 44,177,819 of record NC_138026.1, on the reverse strand, counting down.
GTTCTCTCAGTTGCGATAACAGACAGCTGAAATAAAAACTTTCCAAGCTTTAATAGTCAAAGGGCATATCAGTGCAAGATGGATAAACCAATTAAAGTAAAATAATAGGGTGGCTAATGTTTTAACACAATGCTTTTGCAGAGTATATCAACCTATTCTTATAGTGAGGCAGTTAGCCTGACATAAAACATACAAAGATGTTCCTGTTTTATTTTAGCAGCTACAGTCAACTCTAAGCGGTGTTTTTAATATGTCGTTGATTGTTGATATTGTGAGAACAGAAATGTGGTTAACCAGTGTGCTTTTATTAAGTGTTTGGTGGAGGTTCTGTAATCCATTCATTCGTTCAACTCTCTCTCATCTTCCTCTTTGCATCTCTCTTTCAACTTTAGTATTGTATTGTAATATGGGAATAGTAATTTTAAGTGTCCTCCTGCTCTAGTTGGAAAAGTTTGGTGCAAATGTTGCCTTCTTTGTCTACCTTCAATGCAGAGGCACCTCCACATCATAATGGCCATCCAGAGTCCTCTGAACTGACCCAAAGTGTCAGCTAGCATCCTATGGCTTAGTCTGTTGGTCTGTATCTGTTGTTGTTTTTTAACTCCCTTAGAATTTCCCCTCCCTAAAATCCTTGTACAGTGGTACCTTGGGTTACAGACGCTTCAGGTTACAGATGCTTCAGGTTACATACTCCACTAACCCAGAAATATTACCTCGGGTTAAGAACTTTACTTCAGGATGAGAACAGCAGGAGGCCCCATTAGCTAAAGTGGTACCTCAGGTTAAAAACAGTTTCAGGTTAAGAACGGACCTGCAAAACGAATTAAGTTCTTAACCCAAGATACCACTGGGGTTCCTCAAACCTGCCTTTAATTCAGTTTCGGCATGGGCTGGTTGCATTTTGGGGATGGATTGGAATCTTTTTTGCCTAACACCTAATGGCCTTGCTAGCTTCTGCCTCCCCTCCCCCCCACTTTCTCTCTACTGGTTTTGTGGAGGGTGTTCTTAGCGAGTGGTTGCTTTTATATAGATGAATTGACCACATTGGCAGGTAGGTGCAGGATGTTATCAGGTAGTTAAGGTTCAGTATTGAGCCTTAGACACCTTTAATGGTGGAGGGTGCTGTCCCCAGACATGATATCCCTTGGAATGGAAAGGAGTATCTTTGAAGCCAACCTGTGACACCTGCTCAGAGTCGTGGGGCCCGAGAAGGGGGAGAAGCAGGAAAGCCTCTCTATTCAGCTGCAACGTGGGGCTTAAGGGAAGGGATAGGTGAAACACTGCTTCTTACTCTTGGTGAGGTTTGGTCATCTGGTTCCTTACATGCAAGTAGTATCTCATACCTTCATTCCCTTCAACAGATCCATGGTGTTAAGTTAATGGTTCCTTGTTTTCCTATGTGGTTGTAGAACAGCTTTGATTCCTAATGCGCCTAATCTTTATGAATTGGGAAAAAATTGTATTCCCAGCCAGATAATTATAACCTTTAGAGATACCACTTTTCAAAATATACTGATTGTAATACATAATGTATTGTAAACATTTTTATTGCATTTTTACAGGCTTAGCTGTACATCAAATTAGGTTTACAGGATACATAATATAAAAGCTGAAACAATTGTACAAGAAATGTTAAAAAAAAAGTGATGGGTGTTTTTATCAAACCTCAGGGTATACAAAAGCAATCAGTAAGTTAGGGAGGGGGAGGAAGGGCCCTTTAGAGTTTATTCTTGAAGGAAAGTTGTTGGATGTCTTTCAAATTATTATGCCAGGCCAGATATTTTTTGCATAATGAGAACATCTTTCATGTGTCAGAACAGGTTTTGACTATAACTAAATAAGCCAAAGCACGGATATGCTGATAAGGTGACCTTTAATGTAAAGTTTGGGCTGAGTTATCTGAAAGTATTTCCTAAAACAGAGCCACATCTGCCTGATGATAGAGAGGCACATAAAACAAAAGGCATTTGTAACTCAAGATATGAGAAGAAGAATATGGTTATATTGGTGCTGACAAAACAACAAACTAAAACATGGGTGTCCTACTTCATCCCTATCTGCATTATACATTTAAAGTGCTATCATACCACTTTTGCTTCCCCTGAAGAACCATGGGAACTGTAATTTTTAGAATATTTATTTATTTATATCCCACCTTTTCCCGAGACAGGGGTTCAAGGCAGCTCACAGATAAAATAGAACAGCTAAAAAAAAAGGTGGTAAAAATAATAATTTAAAAGCAATTCAGCTCCTATTTAAAATACAGATAATTATTTGTAAACATAAAACAGTTGATTGCTGAGTGTTGTTATCAGACCCTTTTCCCCTCACAGAGCTACAATTTCCATGGTTCCCTGGGAAGATGGATTGACTGTTAAACCACTCTGAGAATTGTAGGTCTGTGAGGGGAAGACGGTTCTCCTAACAACTCTCAGCACCCTTAACAAACTACACCCCCAGGATTATTCAGGGGCAGCTCGGACTGATTAAAGTGGTGTGATAATGATTTAAATGTATAGTGAAGAGGGTGCCTTAGTGATATGCTATTGCCAATATCCAAAATGAACATGGCAGTTATCACTATGTATTTACAGCCCAGCAAGCCTGCTCTTCAACTTGTGGTGTTTTAGTGTAAGTGCATAATAGTTCTCATATATCTGGAATTATGTGAAGATGGCACATCCTGAAATATGGAATGTGGTGGAGCAAAGTTTAGAGATGGAGGACAAAAGGAGAGAGCTTTGTCAGAGGCCACTTGATGGATTTAAAGAGCCAGCACAAGATGATCCTGGTAGGTGGGGAATCTGTTGTACTGAATATTATATCCATTAGAAATTGAGAAGGTGTTGCAGCATTTCCCTAACTGAAGAGTAAGGCATTGCAGCTTAAAGGAGGGAAAGAGTTGTGTGTGAAGAAGCAGCAGTTTGTTGGGTGTTGGATGAGACAGGGGACGAGAAAAGGCAGCAGAAACTGGGAGAGTTTCTGAAGGCATCTTGGGTGCATAGGGCCTCTCTGATAATCCAGTGTGGGTAGCAAAGCTGCTGTTTTTGTAAAACTGCCTCCTTGCTCTGTTTGAATAAAACACTCATGTCCTGTTTGTATCTTTGTAAATATTGCAAACATGTGGTTAAGTTTTTGCAATGATCCACCAAAGGATGTTAAGCCAAGTGCTTGGAGATGTGCAGAGTTCATAACATCTTTGTACCTTCATTCCTTATAGTTGCTAGTTCAGCTTTTGTGAAGTTTCACCAAGTGATAAGGCTATTACTCTTACCATCTGATCATGCATCCCTCCATAAGGTTAGATTACCATAATACTCTGTGCAAATGCTTGAGATGGTTTAGCAAGTTCAGGACTGCTTCCACAGAGGGGTACATTGCAAAGGGCACACGATAGCCGTGCTTCTCTATTTCATAGGATTACGAGTTATTGAGACAGAAGAAATCGTTCAGGGCCTCAAGCAACTTCCCAGTATATGAGCAGACTGGAAATTAAACTGATAGAAATTCAGTATTTAAAATGTAATGAATATAATGTAATGTAACAAAGCTGCACAATTCAGTTTGGCTGCAGTTGGGTAAGCCCCATTGAACTCAGTGGGATCGACTTCAGAATAAACAAGCCTAGGGTTGCTCTGTGTCCATGTGATTTAGCCTATTCTTCTGATGAAATGAGGTCCTTGAAGAACGAAGGAATTGGTCTGATATCCCTCACCCTTTGGCAAAGCTTTGAAAAAGCAGAGTCCCTCTTTCTGTCTTTCAGTGAACCAACGCTTCTATGCTTTACCTATCTTACCTGCGTTATCATGTTGACCATCTTATTTTCTCCTCTTGTTATTTATGCAACATTTTATTCAGGCTCTGGCATCAGTTACTTTCTTCCACCGCCTTTGTCTCCAGTCCACATAGATGGCTGATGCTATCTCACTTAGAAATTGAATAGTCTGGGAGATTTTATTTCTGCTTCTAATCATTTACTTACAGCTCTGTGGATGGTGGCGTTTGGCAAACATCAATTCTTCTTGTTTTCTCTTGTGTTTGAATGAAAGTAATTATGTTTACAACAAATTAAGCATCATATCCCCCCCCCCCCTCCTCTTGGTGCTCAGTGGAGCCTGATTCATCTTCAGCAAGCACTTAGACTTTCTGGCTTTCATTCCGGCATCAGGCAGAAAATATGTTAAAAAGGAAAGAGAGAGAGAAAGGAATCCTGGTGTGGTCCTAGTTAGGAGTTATATCCCAGGCTTGACTATTTTGAACTGATCCATTTGGAATGGCTACTCAGGGCCCTAGTGCCCTAAAGACATCAAATGTATTTTGCATGTAGAAAGTGAGGGGTTCAGTTCCTGCCTTTCCCATCAAAAGAAAGCCTCTCGCATAGCAGAGTTGAAAAAGACCTTGGCCTGAGGCACTGGATAGTTGCTGACATTTGAAGAAAACTGTATTGTGCTAAATGATTCAACTATTCCATGGTTCAGCAGTTCAATCACATATTCGTCCCTTGTTTTCACTTCATTTCCCTCACCTTCATCTGCTGTTTCCTTCTGTCTCTTTTCAGATTGTTAGTCCCTTGGGGTCAGAAAATGTCAAACATATACATACCTGTATTTAGACGGGTCATCATAATCAGACTTAGGTAGAAGGTAAAGAAGGTCACCCACAGGAATGTAAATAGGGTTAAGATTCGGCGGGGTGGGGGGAGAGTTTACAACCGAACGAAAGCTGACTTTTGATTCACATGGATACTAAACAATTTATTACACCTCATCACTTATATCTCAAACATCAAGCAACAGGGCCAACAGAAATAAAGTATTTATGGCACCCTACTTCATCCTTTAATGATCTCACTGTGGGTCATGATCCCATATTTTGGGATAACTTGAGCATTGACAGTTTACAGCATTGACAGTTAGACCTATAAACAGTCATACAGTTGTAAATGCATTACATCAGTCTCCCAACATTGTTTAGGGCTGGGCCAAATGCAAGAGACTGAGGACACCTCTTCCCAATCCAAGCCTTTCACAAGTCTGATGCAAAGGAGGGGGGGGCGTGTGTGTATGCATATGCATGTTGGATTGCTCTGTTAGTAAAGCTATCTTTGGATAAAGCATGTTTTCATGGTGTTGCGGTGGGGTCTAACAAGGCACCCCCTCTTAGTTACTGGGTGGGACCGTTTGGATGGCCATGATGGTGACTGGGCCAATTTGGGTTGTTGAGGAGATTTTGATGTTACCATTTAGAGGGATGGCCTGAAGGTTATATATTCTTGGCATGCAGTTTTTTTCAGTCTCTTTTGCTGCGTGCATCAGATCACCTGCCCACCCTCCCTAATTTAGGGCTGTTGCATTTGACATTGCTATGCCTGTCATGGGGTCACCTGCTTTTGGGGCAGGGGCCTGGTAGGAATTTTGTCCATTTGGCAGATTGGCTGGTGCCATTTGGTTTTTGCCTACTGCGTAGCAAATCATCACAACTTGTAAAGTTGCAGTTAGGCATTGGTTAAAATTTGGTTTCTGGAGGGGTAAGGGTTGGCTGTGCCTGCCCCTCCAATACTGCTGCTGCAGGGGAATTCTGTTAAAGGAATCCAGGGGTTTGCCATACTTTTGTCCATATCCCTGGCAAGGGGCTAGGGCTGTGCAAGCCCCTGGAAGCATGCGGGGAGGGGTGACGGTATGGTGCCCAGCCCCATTCTCTCCCCAATATTGTTTTCCCTTACTGGCTTTTGCTGGAATCCAGAAGTCAGTTCTGTCCCGGGGCGGGGACAGATAGTCGTAAACAATGCCTAAGCAACCACTCACATTATGCATTTTAATAAAGTTGTGGCCAAAATCATACCAAAAACCTTAAACAAAAATTTCTGTGTCAATTGTGATTTATTTAGGGGGGTGGCTTGGGGACCTCAACACACAATACAAAGGTTTGGTGCACAGCTTGGCTTGCAATTCAATACATACTTATTTAGGAACCCACTGAGCTTATTTCTGGGTAGGCATCCATAGGTTGCAAAGCAGTTTCTTTGCTGCTATGCGCTAGATGAATGACCTACCTGACCAAAATGATCAAGGTAGATCTATTGCATCACTTCTTCAAAACCTTCATGTGCCTTTTATGGTGTCTTATGATAAGAAATGCAACTTATCAATTTACAACTGTATTTAATGAGGAAGAGGCCATTGCAAATTGCTTTTTGGTTACCACTGAGATCAGTCCCTTGGTCAGTGCCAGCTGTCTGACTTAATTTCTTACAGACTCTGGTTCCCTCCTCTATAAACCTTCCAGGAGAAGGTTTTCTGTGCCAGGAGAAAGCAAATGCATTTCCCTGCTTCACTGGTGTTTCCAGATGTTCTTCTTGTGGCCACATATGGACAGTGCTTTTCTCTCCCATTAAATGTTGTAGAAAGATGCATATTCTTCAAAACCAAAAGCAAAGAACGAAAGAAATTATGGAATGTTTCCAATGGTTTTTATACTGTAGATTAAAGTTATGTAAATGAGCTCGCTTTTTTTTTTAAAGGCCAATGCCAAATTCAGAACTGTTGTACAATGTGATGGGTATTACCCACCGTAAATTTGAGAGCCAAGTTTGAGGAATTGGCATGAAGGCAGCAGGGCTCTGCGCCTGATTTGGCTGAGGCCTGAGCTGTATGGGGCCCATTTGGAAGGAACTGAGTATCTGCAGAGGCAAGTTGAAACAACCATGGATCACTGCAGGACTTGCATCTACATAAACACTGAAGATACATTCGGCGGGGGGGGGGGGGAATGCTTTTAGAACAATGGGGACAATGGGCACTTCCAGTCAGAAGGATGTTGAAGCTCCTGCAAATCAATAACGTTTCAAGCTAACACATTGCCATACAAGTTCCTAGAGTCCTCAAGGAGTCACCTCTCTAGGACACACAATTTTGTGGTGGACTTCAAACCCCTATACTCTTTATCTACTGCTGGCCTAATAGTGGCTAATATCACAGTGCTACACAGTGAGCTTCATTGCTGATTTTAAACATAATCTCTCAGGTCCTAATCTACGTAATATCCCTCTACTTATTCCACGTTCTTGGCTCCCATCTGAGCCAAGCTCGGTTCTAAGCAGTGATTAAACCAATTGTTTAAGTGCCCACTGTTTTGTTTTGTTTTGTTTTGTTTTGTTTTGTTTTGTTTTGCAAAGGAGGAGGATGGGGAGAGAACCAGAGCAGGTTAGGTGGCAGACAACTTCTCTCTCAAAAGAGAACGACTATGAAAGCAGGAACCCCTTTCTGAATCAATGTAATACATTTTTCAATTTCTTTGGGTGCTAACTTTTTGTAAAACTGCAATGCCTAAATGTCCACAGTATTTTTGCAAAGGAGGAGAATCGGGGTAAAGCAAAACAACTTGGCCACACCCCTGTGACCTCTTCTTGGCCACACACCTGGAGCTGTTTAGAGAGAGCAACTGTAGGATAGTGTATATGTACAACCACACATGCATGCACACTCATAAGCAGCACTATATATATATATATATATGTGTGTGTGTGTGTGTGTGTGTGTGTGTGTGTGTGTGTGTTTAGGAGTACTCTCATTTTCCTACTCATATTGAAATACTGCCCCACAATGAGGCCAAACTTAGATTCACAAAATGTTTAGGGGTATGTGTACCTCTGCGTCCCCCCAGAAAAAAAGCACTGCTCATATGTACATTTTGGTTATAATTTACCCAAATTATTCATGTTTAAGAATATGCCCTAAATGTATATGAGCAGTTTTGTGGGCCTGCTTTCATGTTTCATGCCGCATCAAACATTGTAGTGGAACCCTTCCCAAACCAGTCAATAAAGAACAATCTGCAATTCTAGCTCACAGTAAGTAGTCCACCATGCCCTCAATGGCCTAAGTAATTTCAAAGTGGGGACATATAAAGGAAGTAAGATGGAGTAATAAAGGGAATCATTTCCTGTTTAAGAATGCAAAGTGAAACTGAGTGCCAAATGAAGAGTAAAAGACAGCAATTAATTATGGTAGCTCTCTTTATCTGTCCCAACACACGGCATTGATGGAACTGTAATAGTTAACTCATGGGGTTATATTGCTTTAACTCATATAAGTGATCTGCGTTGCTCTTTAAGCTATTGCCATAACTCTATATCTCCTGCTTAGGGAAATGTTTCTTTGCATGCAATTGTAATGCCAAATGTTATTATGGACATGGTAGTAAAACTATGGGGATTAAGCCAAACACTTTGCATCAACCAGGTGTTTTGGCACTTGTATTCAAATGACAATTTTGGGAGACAGGCAAGTTATTTGGCAATGTTAATATATGTTTATGGTTTGATACTTGCTGAAATGTCTGTGTGTTTATTATACACCCGTTCCTTTTTCACAGCTTACTCATTAAAAGACAGCCATGCATCAGGGTAGTAATCTTTTAAACTGCTTGTGTGAGAGAATGATTCAGAAAACTGGAAACACTCACAATTAAACCATTTAATTGTGAGGCAAATGTGCTGAGTATTCGTTTGATTCTGGTTTGAAATCCTGGTTAAAAATGCAAAGCTTTATAAAGTAAGTATGATTTGGGTCTGTAGAGACACAGTCCTTAACCATGGCCAAACCTACAAATCCTTTAACCATGTTAATTTATTTGCTAATTAAGAAATCAGGACTGCTACATATGATGCTTACTTTGTCCTGAATGCACAGATTTTCATAATACTTTATAAAGCTGTGTTCAGAAAAGGGTTCTGAAAAGGGTTGTGGGGGGTGAAGTTTATTTCCTCTTGTTGAATGCTTGAGAAAACATGTTTTGTAGTCAGTTGTAGTCCATGTGCTACAGCAAGAGCAAATTGCGGTATTCTCAGATGCTTAATGCCATTGCAGAAAACTCCTTATCCCACCAGCTGGACCTTTTTTAAACTGTTTGATGGCTGCCCCTCATGAACAAAGATGAATGCTTAATGAAGTTTCGTTATGGACGAAAGTGCCATAATATTGATAAATTACCCCTTGGGGAAATATCTACATATTCTTCAAAACATGGCTAATGATATGTCAGATTCATTGACCTCTGTGATGAGAAGCCAAATTGATGAAAAAGATGTTGGCTTATCCAGCCCCTACAGATGAAAGCACAATTCTTGGAGCATTTTCAACTTGTGGTACACTTGACTGATTCTGCAACATTTTGTAGCTCTTTATGAAAGACCAAATAATCATGTGGCCCAAGATGTTATTTTAGTTTATAGGAATGGTTTTGTGGGTTTGATATGTTTGTAGAACCACTTGTGGATGCTCAAGACATTTCTGCTAAATAGAAAAGAGGGAGAAATTTGGTTCAGTTTGCATTTGAATGTGACCCTTCCTATTTTGTACTTCCTGAAATAATAGAATATGTCCAACCAATCACTGTCCAGCCTCTGCTTAAAGACCTCCAGTGATGGTGAGCCAACCAGCCCAGCGACTTTATTCCACTGTTAAATTGATTCCACCATTTGGAAATTTCTTCTAATGTCAATCAAAAGCTACCTTCCTGTGACACATGCCTTTTAGACCTAGGCCTGCCCTTTGGGGCAGCTGAAAATGAATGTTCCACCCTCTTGTTTGCAGTGCCCTTCAGACACTTGAACATAAGGCTGCTATTGTGTTGCCTTTCAGTCTTCTCTTCTTCAGGTTAAAATACTCAGTTCCTACAACCTTTCATCAAAGGACTTGTTTTCTGCAAGATGGACCTCCCATTGGGCAGAGTGAAGTTTTTGTGTAATGTGTAAGATGCTTAGGAGAAGCAGTCAGATGTTGGGGGACAGGGCTGTTTGTGGTATACAGTGGTACCTCTACTTACGGACATGATCCATTTCGGGGTGCCATTCACACCCCGAAGAGACCGTTAGTAGATCGCTGCTTCTGTGCATGAGCATGATGCAATAGAGCGCTCCTGCGCATGCGTGAAGTGTGGAGAACACTTCTGTGAAGGCAGAAGCGGCGAAACCCGGAAGTATACACTTCCGGGTTTGCCGTGTTCGCAACCCAAAAATCCGCAACATGAACCTAACGCAACTAGTGGTATGACTTTATTTTCTTTCTTACACCATCTTAAGCTAGCTTGTTGTTCTCAGGTACACTGGAGTCCATTGCCCCACCACCAATATTGACATAAAATTCACCCACCAGTCAGCTTCTGTATATGGGTGTGTGTGTGTGTTCCATCTTGTCCTTAAACTCAAGCAGTGAAATGTATTGGACCAGCCCTGGTTTTCCATACACTCAACCACCTTCATTGCTCTTCTCTATAGCCCATTCGAGTTCGCTCACATCCTTAAAAGTTTGGAACCACAAACTGGACACACTACTCCAGGTAACATCTGACTAGCTTAAAATAAAGTGGGACTATTTTGTTTGTGACTTCAAAACATTTTCTAAATATGAAAGTGTCAACAAATGCTAAACAGTAATACTATCCCCAATGTTGAGGCTAGAATTAGGTATCATGGCTAAGGTAATGTTGCTTCTGAAATCACTGCTTCCCATTTCAGTCTTACATCTAAAGATACCATGTGTCATTTGATGTCATGTGACAGCACTGTGAGTCTTACCCCAGGGAGAGGCCAATGAAGAGGTAGTGGACTAAAAAAAAATTACAGCATGAACCATCACAAATTTTGTATTGCTGGACATTATGTAGGAGAGAAGAAGAGACACGACATATTCATTCATTCATTTGCCACAATCTTTCATACCACCGAGTTCAACCCCAAAAGTGATGAAACCAAAATAAATATAGACCTCTGGTTTCAATTGCCTGGCAGTGTCCCAGCCATATCTGCCCATTTTAATATTCCACACACACCCAATAAAAATGCAAGACTAACATAAGGGAAGCTGAAATGGCGGGTGATCTTGGTGTGATCACTGAGCATACCTAATTATGCTGGATTTATTTCCTTGCTCCTCTCTAAGCACTTATTTTGAATGAGCTCAGGTGATATCCTTTTGATAGGCAAGATCAAAATAATCATAAGAGGTGCAAAATGAAACCTGGACACATACTGTTTTCTCATTTTACATATTTCAAATAATGTAGAACATATGTCTAGTGCCTTGTCAATGTCCTACCTTAGCACCAGCAGTTCAGCCCTGGTCAGCCCAAGTCAAAATGTTATTTACTCTGTTTAGCATCTTTCTCCTTCTGACATGGACATCAAAGTCTGTCGGATTTGGCAAAAAATAAACAACAAAACCTCCCAAAGTCTCAATGGACATTTGCTTGTTTTAATTTGCCAATGAAACCTAAGCTGCCCGAATAGCTTGAAAGCCGAGAAGCTGTCAAGGAGATCAGAAATAACTGATTTTGATTGGCAACTTAGAGTTGTTTCTCCTGCAAATGCAAGACACCCCAATTTGATTGTAAATTGATTTTACAGCTAACCTTCTTGGGTGAATCAAGGAAATCAAGGAATTATTGATTGCAGTATGAACCTACTCACTGTACCTGATTTGTCTCTCACTTAAATGGGCTTTAAGCTGGCCTGATTACAGCGGCTTGATTGAAAATACTCTTCATTTACACCAATGTCAGTGGCAGCCTCTCACCCCATTACCTGTGATATATTCATAGAGTGAGAAGCAGCTGATATTTGCCAACTGCTACCAGGTCTGAGTATCTCTTAGTGTGCTCAATGTGTCTTCTCCACAACTTAGGCTGCAAACAGACATCACTTTATTCTGGTTTCCTGATCATATCTGTGCTTTATGTGGTCTTGCACACAATATATAAGCCACTTCTGGAAACCTGGTGGAATCTAGTGGAAGTTTAGTCCTAATTTCTGTGTTAGAAAAAGTCTGTTTGCAAGCCTGTTAAAAAATCATAGGAGTTTTGCATTGTCATGTCACGAAATCTGGGGCAGTATCCCAGCATACCATTCTTTCCTGCCATTTAAGACTTAGTGCTGCATGGTGGCCTGTCCATTAAGAAGCCACAGTTCCATATCAAAATAGATACTGTAATGTAAAAGAAACATTAGAAATCAGAACAGTAGCATGAACATTTTAAGCATTGTTCAGCCCAGACACTGAAGTTCAGCTCTGAAGGTCTTCTGGCAGTTCCCTCACTGCAAGAAGTGAGATTACCAGGAGGCAGAGGGCCTTCTTGGTAGTGGTGCCCGCCATGTGGTATGCCCTACCACCAGATGTCAAGGAAATAAACAAGTATCTGACTTTTAGAAAACATCTGAAGGCAGCCCTGTACTGTGAAATTTTTTATGTCTGATGTATTACAATTTTTTATACATGCTATAAGCCGCCCAGAATGGCTGGGGAAACCCAGCCAGATGAGTAGGGTATAAATAAAAAAATATTATTATTACCTGTAAAACTAGCACGATAAATTCCACATCTGAATGCAGCATGCAGCACACACACACACACACACACACACACACACACAGAGAGAGATATACCGGTATATATTCTACCCTTCCTCCCAAAGGAACCTAGGAAATCGAACGGTGAGAAGAACAGCATAGATTTGATTTGGATCAGTTTTATGCATAGAAAGAAGGCACTGTTCAATTAAAAAAATTTTTAAAAGTGTGTGCGTGTGTGTGTGTGTGTGTGTGTGTGTAAAGTCAAAAGAGGAAATCGACCAAGATCAGAATGAATCAGATTGCTCAGGTTGATGGGTCTGCTATTTGCTTGCATTTCGTACAATTATCTTAGCGTTATATGCTTTCGAAGAGCAGACTCGCTAATATCGTCAAATGAATTTGAGTTGAAAACAGGAATACATACATTTCAAAGGGCTTTGTTGGTATTGTGATAGTCTTCTTTCAACGTATTTTTTTTATAGGAGGATGTTAATCAAACTTAGGTTTTAGCATTCTAGAAGATTTCAGAGTTACCATGAAGGCCAAAGGAGGGCCATCTTCATGGATTAAAGTTAAAGCAAGCTCTGTCCCAAACAGGTATACCTGACCTATACAGATTACACGCCCTGATTCAGAAGCCACCTCAGCTTTATAGTGCTGCATAATGCTAGGCTATCTTTTATCTGGAGCTTTCTGTTTCTTCCACTAACTTTTTTTGCGGGTCTTTTCTTTTTAATTTTAACTTCTTTCAGATTCTTATCAGAGACCAGTAAAATGTGCCAATTGCATCAACAAGGAGCATGGAGTAAATTAGATTTTCATTTTTCTTGACTTAATTTAGTCTCCTATAAGCTCTCCATCTGTACATCCCAAGATATTTCTTTTCCACAAGTTATCACACTATTTATATTGAGATCTCTCTTGACCTCCACTGTTGGCTGGATTACACATGAGGCCCGTCACAGATGCTGTAGTGCAGCAGAGATTCCCAGAAAAGGCAGATTTAAAGCCTGCTTGACATCATTCCATGCTTTCCCCTGAAATGTAACCTCTGTCCTTGTGCCCCATCTACATCTGTTTAAATCGTTATTTTCCTGGATGATACTCATTTTGAATTTTTCATCAAAGTAATTATTCCATATTATCATCAAACACATTTCCCCATATTATTTCACTTTGCAATCTGTGAATAATATTTATTTGTGAATTATAATTTTCTTTTTTGCATTTGGCAATAATTCACACTAGACTTTGATTATTTGACTCCTGTTGATGGACCATGTGATGCCCCTCCTTAAAACCCTGCACTTCTTTAAATCTTCTTCTACATCCAGCATGAACTCCTTAGCCTTATTTTTTTTTAACTGTCCACAGTCTTGTCCTCTCTGATTTCTATGCCCTTATTTCTCTGCTCTTATACCTCTGTCAGTGAATCTGATCCTTCAGCTCCACCATTTCCCCTGCATGAAGGGTCATAGATCAATGGTGGAACAGATGATGGAGATCCCTGTTCAGTCCCTCACATCTCCAGGTAAGATTGAGAAAGAGCCCTCTTTAAAACCTTGGAGGCAAAGTCACTGTCAGTTACTACAGACACTTCAGAGTTAGATGACTTGGCATCAGGTAACTTCCAGTGTTCTGCCACCCTGAAGTCTTCTGCTCTTGTACAGAGCCCCTCCCACACTCTTGTACTACCCTTTATACTGATAAACTCCTCTTTTAAAAGTTGGATGATGTCAGCCTTATTTCTTTTTTCCTTTAAAACCCTTCTCATAAGCCACCTCATAAGCCATAAGTCCCAACAGGGGGAAAGGTGGGGTATAAATATAGAAAGATGATGATGATGATGATGATAACGACAACAACTCTACCTTTTCCATAGTCACTTTGCTTGTCTTTACACAACTGAAAAGAAGCCTAAGGGCATAATTCAGTACTTCAGTTACTCCAGCTGAGGACCTTTAGGAGATGGAAGAAGACCCACTATACCACTTCCACAGAAGCTATTCCACCATCACAAAAGATACCCTGGTAGAACAGCTCAAAGATGTTAGTGGAACATTTCACCAGTGCAACCATTGTGCCACCACAGATATACCCAATGAAGGCAGGTCAGTTGGGGCAAATTGGGCACTGCCCTACCAATCTGTCCTCAGCTAGCCCCCACCTGACTGTCTTCTCACTTGTATCCAGTCCAGGGGGTGGCTCGGCCTGTCACATCTAAGGGTTTCCCTTGCAAAACTCAGCAGGAAGGAGGATGGGGACAAACCTAGAATTAATGGGCTCTGCCCGTTATTCGCTCTGGCTCCACGTACTGTTGGCCTCTTTGCCTTCTGTCCCATTGGCCCCAATGGATATGCCAGTGGCATGGTTATTGATGTAATGGTTCTCCCACCTGTTACTATTTCCTATTATTTCTACAGCTCCTTCTCTGTGTAGGGCACTTTACAATGTACAAAAGAGCAGCCCCTGTTCTGAGGAGTTTACTATCAACACATGTGCTGTCTAAAAGCAGTTCTGCCACTGAGCACTATATAAATAAATAATACAAGTTTATAAACCCGTAGCTGCAGCTAAATAGGGAACCTTATATACAAATAGCTGCTACATACATGGTTCTTCTCTGTGATCCAACAGCTGGGGCTTTATGCGGAGAGTTTTTTCATATAGGTTAAAATTCTGACACTTAGGTATTTGAGAGAGAGGGTATGGAACCCTCCAACCTAACCCCTTTGTCGGCCAAACAACTGATTGACAGAAAGGGGTTGAAAAGGGGTCAAAATGCACACTCTGGGTTCCTCTGTTCATGCTGCTTTAGATCAAAGCATTCATGCTTTTTGCATGTTTAGAGTTACAATTTTACATCTAAGAAACTAATATATATTAGCTTTTTTTATACCTTTCTGAATTAACAAAGGTAAGGACTGCCTTTCTTTTTTAATAATGGGATCCTGTTCTTTATTGAATATTCTAGGTACTATGTAACACAATTTTTTAATAATAAAATGAAATCAGAGTTTAGAGTGTACTAAGCAGAAGTTAATGCAAAGTAGCAGTGGCAAAAACTCTCTAATTTAAAATTTATTTTATTTGCAATCTTTATGGTTGCTTATTCCTAAAAATTCACCTCCAATACTTTGAAGCCAGATTCCGGGACACCATCTTCCCAGATGCCATCTTCCCATTTTTTATTGTGAAAGCACAGCAGCCTTTTTTGTTGCTATGATCTTGCGTGATTTCACACGATGATCCCCCCAAAAAAAACCTTTTTAAGACATGATACCCAAAATCATGCATTTTGGGGCACCGTGCAGATTCACAGCCCTGAAAAAGCACCTTATATGGATGAAGCAGTGCTGAAAAATCGTGAGAGATCACAGCAACCAAAATGGCTGCTGTTCTCTTGTGAGAGAAAAAATGGGATGCCCCGATTTTTCTGGTGTATCAAACTTCAGAATTGATTTTTCCTGATTAACAGTTAGTGTGTTCAAGTACAATGAGCATATAATTCAAGCTAGATCTTCACTTAGTTTTGTGTTTGTATTTTCTTTTCACATGAAATGAACAATTTTTCATTAAATATACACAGCAGGTGCAACTATTAGTCTTTTTAAGTATCTCTGCAAGATGCTGGAGAAGCATCAGTTTTGTTGGGCTCAGGGAAGGTAGAGATCTAGAAGGCTACTCCATAGGTGGTTGTCCTATGAACCTTTTGCTACATATAAAATTACATTTTAAATAAAATATATATTGTCCTTCCTGTGGAAATCTTTTGTGAATTAGTGGTGAATAACATAAGATGAGCCTCTTAAACTACATCCCTGAGATAGCTCAGTTGGATGAGATTCTTAATCTCAGGGTTGTAGGTTCAAGCTCCATGTTGGGAGAAAAGATTCCAGCATTGCAGAGGGTTGGTCCCTGCCAACTCTACAATTCCATGAGTCTATGATCTAGATAACTTGTGAGGGTCTGCCATTAGAGCAGAAGATATTTTCTTTATCACTCTGTATCTTGAATGATCCATTATCCTAATGAGAAGATATAAACCTAAAATGAAAAAGTCATGGTCGAACAACACGCTGCAATGATCCAGTTGAAAATGTAAGCACATGGGTAATCTGAAAATTAGTTGCAAAGATTATCTGAGAAACTATACTGATTATAGCAAGTAACCTTATTGGCATTTTTGTGCCCTTTGGATGAAATTCTAAAAGAAAAAAAATCAATACTTATTAGCAAAAAAAATCACTCCCCAAGATCACCAGCACCTTGGGACAGCATTAATCCTAGCTTAATGAAAGGCGAGAGGAGAGGGTCTGAAGTGCAAGCAAGATGGATTAACAGTGCTGCACTTTTGCATGCATATCTTAATAGACATAAAAATACAGCGGTGCCCCGCAAGACGAATGCCTCGCAAGATGAAAAACTTGCTAGACGAAAGGGTTTTGTGTTTTTTGAGTCGTTCCGCAAGACGAATTTCCCTATGGGCTTGCTTCGCAAGACGAAACGTCTTGCGAGTTCTTGCGAGTTTGTTTCCTTTTTCTTAAAGCCGCTAAGCCGTTAATAGCCGCTAAGCCGCTAAGCCGTTAATAGCCGCTAAGCCGCTAAGCCGTTAATAGCCGCTAAACCGCTAATAGCCGCTAAGCCGCTAATAGCCGTGCTTCGCAAGACGAAAAAACCGCAAGACGAAGAGACTCGCAGAACGGATTAATTTCGTCTTGCGAGGCACCACTGTAGATTGAAAAATACAGATGCCACAAACACTCCTTGCAACAGGAAGCAAAATTCCTTTGTGCCACTACTATGTGTGGCAGCCAACACTAGCCCTACACACTGAACTTAATGGACACAACTAATGTAGGGTTATTAATTTCATTGTGTCTTACTCTGACTGGGGCTAAGTTGAATGCAACCCTATGTGTCTAAATTGGGGTTTTCTTTTAAAATCTATCCTATTAATAACAGGGAAGATTATTTCCTTTGAACCTATGGGTCCAAAAACAAACTTCCATTGACATGACGAAACAAAGATAATTTTTCATTTGCTAATTTAACATAGAACAAACAATACAGAAACACAAGTCAAAGAGACTCAGTTTGACTAAAGATTCACTGAAAGAGAAATGACAAGCATCTCCACATCTAAAGAGATTCATTTTGTCTGGCCAGAAATGGTTGCAAATAGACTGCCTGGATGCAATTATGCGGAGCTCTGAAATAATGTCATCCATCCATCCTTTCTTTCCAATTTTTCCTGATGTTCATTATAACATTTGTACATATAAATATAATCTTCCAAGTGGCTGACAATATTAACAAAATAGGAATATGCTCAGTGGTTTATATGGCGTGTCATATCAGGATTTCAAAAACATAATTCTTCTTTCATTCTAACAAGGGAGAAAAGATAGAAGATTGCATTTCTCCCCCCCCCCCCAAAGCATATGAATCTTCACTTAACTCCATTTGTGGTATATTACAAAAGACTTTGCACACCAAATTTTTACAATTACTGCAGGTGAAAATTAGCTTTCGATGAAAAGCCTAAAAACTAAACTGATGTTTTGTAGTATTTTCACAGGACTGTATTTTTAAGTGGACTGGAAATAATTGGAATACAACCCACTGCTCCAAGGGAAGGTGTCTCAGAGGGCTTAGGGTATTGTGGCTCTCCTTGTCTATGGGCAGAGAGGGAGACCTACCCCTCTCCATACATGAACCAACCTGTACCCTATAATAGTCATCTAAGGTCCTTCATGTACCTCCTCTATGGGAGATTTGGAAGGGGGCAATGTGAGAACGGGCCTTGTCAGTGATGGGCCCTTATTTGAGGGATGATCTCCCAAAGGTGGTATACCTTCTTCCATCTTTATTTTCAGGCACCAAGCTTTCCTATTTACTCAGGCTTTTGGCCCTTAAATGGGGGGTTTCCAGGCATTTGTGGCCTTTTTGTGTGTGTTATATATGTACATTTAGGCTTTTATTGATTGTATTTTGTGGGGGAAATGATTAATAATAATACATTTTCATTCCCATTGCACCAAAAGGAAGGGGAAATTCCAACAAAGGAAAATAAAGAAGTGCAGAACAGCAAGGGATAGCAAAGACAAAGGTTTCACCCTGCTGGTGTTTGCTCACTAGAGCTTTGGATCTGGCAGGTTCTCCAGCCTGGTTCTCTTGCCCCTGTCACTATTTGGCTGTTCACATGCTTGAAGTGAGTGCTGACAATGATTTGGGTGTGTGATCTGAAAATCACACCCTGACAAAGAATTCATAGCCTTTCCAGGAGCACCATTCCAAGTTTTTCTGGTGGCGCAGGGGAAGATGACAAGGTTCACAATTAGGTTCAGAGACCTGCTCATGGATATAAGGACGCTTACCTTGCAAAACTGTAGTGTTTAAAAGAAAATTCCATATGTTGTTTGTGCCACAATAACAAGAAATATAGGTATGCCAAGGCACTATTTATATATGGTCTGAAATGCAGAAACCAACGAGACTACACTCCTGCGTCCTTTGTAAATGGTGTTCCTGTGTGGAGAGAGAAAAGGAGAGAAAAAAATCACTGAAACATAAAACATCAAACAACGTATTAAGTACTTTACCCTTTAATTTTGCTGATAAGAGAGTTCCCGTGCATAATTCCCATGATAATAACTAGAGTTATTAGAAATCTAATTATCTATTAAGGGTGGTTGTGTGTGTGTTTTGTAAAGAAATTGTGTGATACGAACTGCAAACATTTAAGATAAATTATCATTTAGTCAGAGGAAATTGTGTTCAGTAAGTGAGAAGAGGCCACATCTACAAACCAAACTAGCTAAATCAGAAATCTGGAAGCTCATCAAATATTTTTGAATTAAATTTAATAATCAGTCTGAAATCCTCCAGCCTAAAGATAGGAAGAGTTTAGCAGTAGATCACAAGCTATGTAAGGAGAAAGCACCACATGTTCAATCCTGGGTCACTACAGAAGGATCACAGAGAGTAAAACTGGGACACACACAGAGAGAGAGAAAATCTTCATAAAGATGCTACTTCATTCTGACTAGAATGAAGTAAGAAGCTGCATCAATATAGCTTGAAAATCAAAATAGAAGCCACAAGGATCAAACAGTGTGTCACTCATCAGAGAATTATATCGGTTAACATAATTATGTGCTTCTACAGCTTCAAACTGAGTAGTCATAAAGTAAAGAGAACACCAATTCAAATTGGCTTTTGTATGAAAGCTCAAACATCTACTGAGGAGCTATTTATCCCAGTGCAAATCAATCAATCTTTATTGTGGTCAAAGACCAGTCAGCAAAGTTAACAACAACAACATATGCCACATCCACAAGAAGAAGTGGATGTAATAAAAAAAATCCCTATAAACTTATTTACATTTTTAAAAAACCCAGTGTAAACGAAGTTTATTTCCTGAGCCATCTGAAGAGTCCTTCTATCCAGGTGAACACTAGTATTAAACTGAAATGTGGTCTGTCATCTAAAACAGTTGCCATTTTCAACCTGTCCCTCAGCCTACATATTGTAAACAAAGGGTGGGAAACTAATTTCAGCTTGAGCAGCCTTCAAGGCATGCATCCCACTGGCATTATCACAGTTCAAGGACACATGCCAACCAGACAAAAGCATTCTACGATGGTGTATAGATAAGGAGGAGAGTGGTTGAGGGAGGACAGTTTGTCCTAGGGGGAGTGCCAAGGGCCAGATAGAAAGAGTTGGCCAATGAGCCACTTCTGCTGTAGACATGCTTGTAAGGTTCTTCTCTGCATTCTCCCTCTTTCCACCACTTATCCAATGTCAAAATTTAATGAAATGATTGATAGTATTAGTAGCATTAATCACTGTGGTGTTGTTGTTTCCTTCTGTTTCTTTTAGAAAAAAGAACTAGCAGACAATTGGCACTATCTATTGAATGTCACCTTCATGCAACACCTATTAAGATTAAGGGGGAATAAAGAATTAGGGGCTGAGGTTCCTTTAATTGCTGTTAAGGAAAATCTGGTGCATGTGTGTCCCTTATCTTGTACCTGAAGGTCTTGTGATTAGTGTTTGAAGGCCACTGACCTGGCAACCGGCCAAGTAGATCACTGTGATCTTGCAACCAGCCAAGGGTGTGGTCCTTCTTGCCTATATTAAGAGGGGGCTGTACATTGCCTCTTTGCTTTGCTGCAAGGAACCTCTGCCAGATTGATATGGAACTCTGTGCTGTATGTATGCTGTGGATTGTTCTTGCTTTGCATTTGAAGCCTGCACCTTCTACTAAGGAGTGGAAGCCTGTATATAGTGTATACCAGGCTTCCTCAAACTCGGCCTTCCAGGTGTTTTTGGCCTACAACTCCCATGATCCCTAGCTAGCAGGACCAGTGGTCAGGGATGTTGGGAATTGTAGTCTCAAAACATCTGGAGGGCCGAGTTTGAGGAAGTCTGATGTATACAGTGGAACCTTGGTTACTGAACACTTTGGAAGCCAAACAATTTGGAAGCCAAACACCAACAACCTGGAAGTGAATGCTTCCATTTTTGAATGTGCCTCTGAGGTGTATTTCTCCATTTTTTTCAATGGATTTTGCTGACTGTCTATTGAACCTCACTTGTTGAACGTTTCAGAAGTTGAACGGTCTTCCGGAATGGATTATGTTCGACAACCGAGGTTCCATTGTATAGTGAAATTGCCTTAATGCTTTGGACTGAACTGACTGCAGAGTTGGAGTCTGACTGAATTTCTTCCATCACGAAACTGCACTGCCATGAACCTACATGCTTAGGGAGCTGCACGCATTTGGCACATGGCATACGCCAACACTAGGACTTAATTTATGGCACCTGGTAGTAATAAGCATTTGTTAAAAGCATTTGTTAAAAGCATTTGTTAAAAGCATTTGTCAGAATCCTTCTGGTCAACAGTGGTCAAAGCTACTTTCCTCTCTCTCTTAAAATACTAAATTAAATACATGGAACTTTGGGAAGGAACCACCCCCTGCACACACAAAAAACATTGTCCCATGACAAGGCAGTTCTTTACCTGCAAAACACTTGTTTGTATGAGCTACCTCATACCTTGGTTTCAGCTGATAAATGCAATATGAAAGCTGTTTTTAGTTTGTGTGTGTTTGTATAGACCAGCCTGCTCCAACCTCATTCCCCTCAGGTGTTTTGGACTATAATTAATATCAGCCTCAGGCAGCATGGCCAAAGATCAAGGATGGTGAAGTTGTAGTCCCAAAAACCTGGAGGGCACCATGCAGGTTGAAAAAGGCTGCCATATATACACTGTTTAGGAAACTGTTTTCTGAGGGCCTCCCTGAGACCTCTGGGTATAGGGCGGTATATAAATTCAATAAGAAAACAAAAATAAAATCAGATGGGATATTTATATGAAGAACAGGGGATACAGGAGTCTCCTGCTGCTAAAAATCTTGAACTAATTCAGAATCCAGCATAGACAATTAAAGTATTGAGGACAAACCATTCAAGTAATCTGCTTGCAAAAGGTTAATGATCTATCCACCATCCCTCCCAAGGTGAATTCACACGTGCATTTGTGTCTTGTCAACTTCAACACCAAGCAAGTGATGACTTAGCTATGATGAAACACAAGTTCCATTTTTACATCGCTGCTCATTACTTCCAAGATGCTACATTTCAACGTGGTTATTGTGTTTTGTCTGTGAGTCATCACATGATAAGTCAGAGAGTGGTATGTGACTCAACCTTAATTTATTTTATTTCTCTTATTTCTCTTTTGCTTTTCAGAAGGCTTCTCAAATTGAAAATCTTGCAGTGCAGGCCTACACACATTTTCATGTTAACAGCTTCATGTTAACTGTGAAACGGCACTCATAGGGTGTAATTTGACTACGTTTTGTTCATAGCAGACTTATTGAACCTTAGGCTTGTTCTTTTATTTCACTGGGTCTGTTCCGAGTAAAATGTATTTGACTACCACCCTTGGGGACTGGAAGGTGTGACACTGAATTCCACCCATAGTTTGTTTCTTACCAAAGCAACCATGAGCAGAAATCAAGTACTAATTTGCAAGTGAGGTGAAGCCAACTTGAGGCTGTTTACTCCCTGATGTGCCCATAACAGGAGTACATAAGAGCAGGAGCTTTTGAGCAGCTTCTTCACTTTGAACAATAGCTTATTTTTAACGATGGTTTAACACCACATCAAAACTGGGCCACTAAGTGCAGAAACAGCTGGCTCATTCAGTCTCAAGTCTTCTTTTATATATTTCTCTCTCTTCTTCTTTTCTTTGGCTATTTCCCATGTTACTTTAAAGATGAACATGAATTACGTTCACCACTAATTATCACAGAAGGGTAGGGAACTTCTGGTATTGAAGCTACCAATAGAAAAATGCTGATATATGAAGCTATAGGGCTGTAACCTTGTTCTGACCTCTTCCCATCACTAGCACAACCAACACCACCACACTTACCCACTTCACTTCTTGTTTAAACACACTGAAAGGGAGTCACTTCACATTTCAGCATATTATCTTTTTGTAATAATAATCAGTTGTTTTGTGCAACTAAAATTAGACATAATTAAAACACTTAAAATGGAACCAAACACTGGTGAGATTACCTATTGCATGCTCCTGAAGCTGCAACAATAGAAAAGAGCAGCTTTGGTATACAATGCTTTGCCATTTAGTGCATAAATCAAGATACTGCAGACTTGGCTCTCTGACACACAGAATATGAGATAGCTGTAATAAGAATGTTTTTGTTACTTCAAATGCTATTTCAGATTGTTGTCAATTGCTGTGATAAGTGGTTGAATTAATCCTCCTAACCTACAATATATTTTCAGAAACCTGGATATTATGAAGCATCTGAGCCTCTGGATGTTTTTATAAACCCATGTAGAAAAACCTATTATATTTTGTTCATCAGTGACACATGGAGCACATTAAAATGAAACATTTTTATATTGTTTTACTTTTTGCAAATTGAAAAGCTAGATCTTATCTCTGTGGAAATGGCTCTGCTTACAAGCCTCTGCAGCGAACAGTTATTTTCAATTTCAACATCCCTTTCAACTTTTGCTCGCTCCTGACCACAAGAAGCCCACGCACAAAACATGACCCTCTTTAGAGATGGAGACATTAAAAAAAAACATGATAAAAATGGGGAGCTGCTAGAAAGCAGACCAGCACAACTTCTCATGCAACCAAACTGAACATAGCCAACAGGCAGACCTGTGCAGAGCTTGTCTAAGGCCTGACGCAGGAGTCTTGACCATGAGATGTGCCACCATGATGCTGGCACCTAACCTGATCTGATGCCAAGTTAGGCACAATGCTAGTACGCAGTGGTGCAGGTCCAGATTTTACTATTGAAGCCCTGCAGTGTATACAGACAGGGACTGGCCTGTTACCCATTAAGTCACCGGCCGGCTTGAAGGCACATGGCACTCTTGACATGACAGTGTAAGTCCAGCAGGTCCCTGGTGGGGCCCCCTGCCAGCGTAGGCCTCTGAGGCCCAGGGCAAATTCCCCCCTTTCTGTACAGGCCTGCCAGCATGTTTTGTGGCCTGCCAGTTGCTGCCTAACAACCGAAGGGGATAAATATGTCAGTTGCAGCTTCTCTCCATTTCCTCCTCCCCCCCCCCCCCCAGCTGTAAACTCCAGTTTTCTGTTTTATGGAAGCTGCCTTGAGAAGGCATTGCCCTGAATGGCACCCTTGAAATGTCAAAATAAACAAATAATGGATTAGCAGTTGGTTGAAAGTCCCTGTAGAACTGCTTCTCAATGGCAAATGACACAAAATGCATAGTTTCCTTATTGGAATTATATCTACTGATGGATATGAAACTTTCAACAGGACCACAATACTCAGGGAAAGAAGGTCTGAGTGTCACCTGAATATTGCAACCTGCAGCAGGAAGGCAAATCTGCTTGTGGGCATTTAGGATTAGAAGCTTCTTTTTTAGTGTTATTGTTACACTGAATAATGTTGTTGTGCTAGAATTCCATAGAATGTTTCAGAACACTTAGAATGCAGCCCTAAATCCTAATTCCTTACTAGGAAGTAAGGCCCATTAAGTACAGTCAGACATACTTCTAAGAAAGCTTCCATAAGCTTGCACTACTAAGGTGCCATTCAGAGTGGATTCTGCTGTGCATATATTAGAGGTGTGCATTGGCTCCCTGTGCAAGGTGAATTATGCAGTGAACAGGGGCAATTTAGCTGAAGTTTTCACATGTCCCAGGCAGCTTGTGCCATCAACAAGGCACCCTGAGTTGGATCAGGAACTCCCTAAGGTTCCAAGTTGCTTTGTGGATTCAGCCCCCTCCCCCAGAAATATTGTATTTTGTTCCTAAAAACAGGCAGACTGCTTCATTCATTCATTTAAAATTAAAACCAAACTAGCTAGGGAAATACTCTGTGCTCACTTGGGTAGGGGAGGGATAGGGAAATCTTTTATTTTGATAGACAGGTCTAGGTTTTAATCATAGTGATTATTTTCTCAGGGCATTCCAATCACAGTGATTTAGGGGAGGGATGCTTGTATCCTTCCCAATCACTTTCTATTTCCTAGCAAGCAAGGGGAGGTTAAGCAATTTCTGCTTAACTCCGCCTCAAATGGTAACATCTTCCCTTGTGGGACAACTGCTTACACCTATCATTCTGAAAGATGACACGCTTCATCACCTCAGAAGGGACAGCCATGCTTGCATACTACATCAATTCCAATTAGTGACTTGCTTTTTGTTTATTTGAAAAGAATATTCAAGGTTTCCTTGCATAAACTCATCTGGATTAATCTACCTGCAACTTGGCAGGGTAAACCCACTGTGAAGGAGTGCCTTTGCTTGCAAATTCCATCCACTTCTGTGCAAAGGGGGGGGGGGGAGAAGATGACACAGCTTTTAAAAAAATTCTCCATTATAGTCAGAAGTGGTGGTAGGAATAGAGCTTTGAATTTAACATATTGGAATGAAACCTAAACAACAAGGTAAATTGGAAAGACAGAGCAGATCAGGTTGCTTCCAGTGCTACAATACAACATGAATTTTGTGATTAGTGTATACACTAATATACTTAATGTACTTGTACCTCATATTTTATTTGTACAGATATATATGCTTACATTTCACATTAACCTTATTTATATTTAAAGGATTTTCATGTTATGCATATAATATAAGTAGGAAATCTCTGTTGTGGAACTGGTGCAACATTAAATCCAATTACATTAAGTAAAACATTGGGGTTCTTTTTGGCAAGCTTGCATCTGACCAGGGCATTGAAGTTTATTTGCCCTCTGCCTTTTCCTAGATATATGCATGCTGCCGGAGATGAAGCTTGTGGATCTGTATGTTTGCCAAACAAACTGAACCTCTGCACACTTCTATATATGGGCACTACCTCTGCGACTTCTGTGGGCTTCTGTCTAAGAGCTTAATCTCGAACAGGTGTCCTCAGCATATCTCTGCCAGTTTAGCATGAGATGTACAGAAGAGCAGATTATTTTAATAGCCATCATCATTTAAGGTGCAAATCTCTATGTTAAAAAGGATAAAGTAGAAAGAGCTCATTGTGAAATGAAGATATGATGGCCAGGAAACCATCTTCTTACATGTGAACCTTCCCAAGCCCTTTGTACTTATAGAGACTTGCAAAATTCATTAGGAATGGACCTCTTCTGAAGCTTCTGTGTTAGAGCACAGTAACAGCCTGAGAAACAGATAAAAATATATTTAAAAATTGTGTAATGTGTGTGCGCACGTACAAAACACAGTAAGAAATGCATATTTTATATAGAAATGTGTGCCTCTCCTGGTATGTCCCACAGAGAAATTTACGGTCTGCAAATAAAAACATCCTGAAGATCCCAGGCCACAGAGAGGTTAGGCTGGCCTCAACTAGAGCCAGGGCTTTCTCGGGCGCGGCTCCAATCTGGTGGAACGCTCTGTCACAAGAGACTAGGGCCCTGCGGGACCTGACATCTTTCTGCAGGGCCTGCAAGACAGAGCTGTTCCACCAGGCCTTTGG